>NW_026690866.1:14481259-15102165 GCF_020826845.1 Diceros bicornis minor
AAGACATCTGGTCCTGGACTTTTGTTATTTGGGAGGTTTTTGATGACCATTTCATTCTCTTTACTTGTGATTGGTCTGTTCATTTTCTATATTTCTTCTTGATTCAGTTTTGGGAGGTTGTGTGAATCTAAGAATTTATCTATTTCTTTTAGGTTATCCACTTTGGTGGTATGTAAGTTGTTCAGTGTATTCTCTTATTGTCCTTTGGATTTCTGTGGTATCTGTTGTAATTTCTCCTCTTTCATTTCTAATTTTATGTCTTTGAGCCTTCTCTCTTTTTTTCTTAGTGAGTCTGGTTAAGGGTCTGTCAATGTTGTTTCAGTCTTCTCAAAGAACCAGCTCTTTGTTTCATTGATCCTTTCTACTGTTGTACTAGTCTCTATTTCATTTATTTCTGCTCTAATTTTTATTATTTCCCTCATTCTGCTGACTTTGGGCTTCATTTATTCTTCATTTTCTGGTTCTATTAGGTGTAGTTTAAGGTTACTTATTTGGTATTTTTCTTGTTTGTTGACCTGTGCTTGTATTGCTATGAATTTCCTTTTTAGAACTGCTTTTGCTGCATCCCATAAGAGTTGTTTTGTTGTCTTTTCATTTTTCTTTGTCTTCAGGTATTTTTTTGTTTTCTCCTTTGATTTGTTCATTGATCCAATGGTTCTTCAGTCTTGTGTTCTTTAGTCTCCAGATATTTGTGACTTCCCTATCTTTTTTCTTGTAGTTGATTTCAAGTGTCATATCATCGTGGTCAGAAAAGAAGCTTGTTATGATTTCAATCTTAAATTTATTCAGGCTTGCCTTGTTTCCCAACATATGGTCTATCTTTGAGAAGGTCCCATGTGCACTTAAGAAGAATGTGTATTCTGCTGCTTTGGGAGGGTATGCTCTATGTATATCGATTAAGTTCATCTGATCATATGTTTCATTTAATTCCACTATTGACTTGTTGCCTTTCTCTGCATGATCTATCCATGGATATAAGTGGGGAGTTCAGGTACCCTGCTATTATTGTGTTGCTGTTAATTTCTCCCTGTGTGTCTATTAATAGTTGCTTTATATTCTTTTGTGTTGCTGTGTTAGGTGCATACATCTTTATAAGTTTTATGTCCTCTTGCTGTAAAGTCCCCTTTGTCATTATATACCGACCCTCTTTGTCTCTAATAGTCTTTTTTATCTTGAAGTCTGTTTTGTCTGATATTAGTATGGCTACACATACTTTCTTTTATGTGCCATTTGCTTGGAGTGTTGTCTCCCATCCCTTCATTCTGAGCCTGTTTGTTTTTAGAGCTGAGATGTGTTTCCTGGAGGCAGCATATTGTTGGGTCTTGTTTTCTAATCCACCCCACCACTCTGTGTCTGTTGATTGGAGAATTCAATCGATTTACATTTAGAGTGATTATTGATACATGAGGGCTTAATCCCACCTAATCTATATTTCCATTGTTTCTCTTCCTTTGTGATTCTGACTACCATTTCACTTTGGGGGTTTTCTGTGGAGGTTTTCTCTTTTTTTATGATCTATGGCTGTGTTCTGACTTTTTCTTTGCTGGTTACTGTGAGGTTTGTATGAAGATCTCATAGATGAGATAGTCCATCTTCTGATAGGCTCTTATCTCCATTGGTCTAAGCAGGTTCCATTCCTTTCCTCTTCTCCTTCTGAGTTATTGTTGTCACAAGTTATTCATTTTTGTGTTGTGTGTTTGTGACTAAGTTGAAGTGTTTATAGTTACTTTTGATGCTTTCCTTCCCTTCTTCTTTTAAGTTATAATTATTTGCTACCCTGTTGTGAAACAAAGCTGTAGCTTTCTGATTTTGTCTGTCTATTTATCTTTTTGCTCAAAGCTTTGTATACATTTGCCATCTGTTTATTTCTAGTATGAGGACGTTCTTGATCATTGCTTGTATGGGAGATCTAGTGGTGTTGAACTCCCTCAGACTTTGTTTATTTGGGAAAACTTCTATTTCTTCATTGTATCATAAGGATCATTTCACTGGATAGCGTATTCTTGGCTGATACAGTATTTGTAATATATCATTCCATTCTTTCCTTGCCTGTAAAGTTTCTGCCAAGAAATATGCTGAAAGCCTGATAGGGGTTCCTTTGTAGGTTATTTTCTTCTGTCTTGCTTCCCTTAATATTTTTTCTTTGTCATTGGCTTTTACCAATTTTACTATTATATGCCTTGGAGAAGGTCTTTTAGCATTGATGTTATTAGGCATTCTGTTGGCTTCATGTTCTTGTAAGTCCGGTTCTTCCCAGGTTTTGGAAGTTCTCAGCTATTATTTCTTTGAACAAGCTCTCTGCTCTTTTCTCTCTCTTTTCTCCCTCTGGAATACGTATAATTCTTATGTTGCTTTTATAATTGAGTCATATATTTCTACAAGAATTCCTACCTTTTTAAAAAATTAGAGTTCTCTCTCCTGGTCCACTGTAAGTATTTCTATTTTTCGATCCTCTAAATCACTAATTCTTGCATCCATAATATCAGCTCTATTTTTTAAGGATTCTAGATTATTTTTTATCTTTTTAATTATGTTATTCATATCCAGAATTTCTGCTTGTTTTTTTAAATAGTTTCAGTCTCTTTGATGAAGTGTTCCTTTTCCTCATTAATTTTACTCTTGAATTCATCGAACTGTTTGAACACTCTTGTAATGTGGTGAGTTTCTTTATGAAAGTTATTTTGAATTCTGTCATTTATATTGTAAATTTCTGTGACTACAAGTTTCGTTTCTGGAGATTTGTCATTTCCTTCTGCTCTGAATTGTTACTGTAGTTTCTTATGCTGTTTGATGAACTAAACTTTTGCCTGTGTACTTGTGGTAGTATCAAGACGCAGATTCCACCTGCTACCGCTGTGGGGAAAACATGAGCTGTGTTTCTGATCCCACCCCATATGCTGGAAGTTGCGTGGGTACAGTGGGTGTTCCACTCGCTGGGAAAGCATTCCCACTGGGATCAGAGCTGCCGCCACATGGAGGCACGTACACAGTTGTGAGACCTCAGAACTACTATGGGTATTTGTGCCACCTGTGAAAGCAGATATGTGCTCATATATCTGCTGCTGCTTTTTCTTATGCTCATGCCAGTCTCTGTGTTTGGTGGGTGGGGCTTCTTCATGGGTTCTGAGCATTGGCCAATCATTGGAACTACAGTGACATGGTGCGCTTTCCAACCATCCAGGAAAGCATTCATTTGCAGGTCCAGGGCTGCCACCAACCCCTCCCAGATTTGCACCAAGGCGCATTCCTACTTTTGGGGATGCAGTATTTCTATTGGCTCTCACACCAACATGGGAAGTGCTCTGGCGTGTGCACAGTGCTGCCAGGGAAGGGTTGGGATAGGAATGAATTCATAGTACATGCAATGACAAGCATAAATGTCAAAATAATTATGCTGAGTGAAAGAAGCCAGTAAAAAATGAGTACATAGTATAAGATCCCATTTATAAACATTTTTGTCAAATACAGGAAAATCTATAGGGACATATACCAGATCACTCGTTGCCTGGGAATGAGAATGTGTTTGCAAATGGCAGGGAAGGAGGAATTAAAATGAGCATGAGGAAATTTGGGGAAGATAGCGTTCATTTTCTTTATTTGTGGTGATGGTTCAATAAGTTATAATCAAAATGTATCAAATTTTTCACTTTAAATATATGCAGTTTTCTGTATGTCGTGACTACCTCAATTAAGCTAGAACATGTAGGGGAAAGAGAGAGAGAGAGAGAGCCGAACGAGGGAAAAGGGAAGGAAAAGAAGGACTGAGGGTGAAAATTAAGTGGACAAAAGGAAGAGGGAGACACAGGAGGCATTGGTTCTCTGTGGCTTTGGCATCTCCTTCCCCTGGAGTCTCCCATACTGGGCAGCTGACTGGACCATTCTGATGTGCTCTCCTCACCTCACAAGTCACTGTCTGCTGACGGAAGAAGGAGAGCAACTATGAGGTCCAGTGACAACGACTGGGCTATTACCTGTCTCATGGTGACCTACGGAAGCTGTGATGACTAGATCTGACTAGATCTGAGGTCCCTTTTGCCCAGCAGGGGTCCAGAGGAGCTTGACTGGAACAGAACGAAACCACACTGGATGGATGCATGTTCTGAGCCTTTCTAGAATTGGCCCCTGACTGGCTCACAGGGGACTAAGCTGAAAGGTTTCACCTTCCTTAAGTCCTGAAAGTGATTGCAACTTCTGTCCTGTGGTGTCACACCAGTTCATCCCTCAGGGACACCAGAATTGGTGAAAGCAGCACAGACGTTGCCATCATGTAAAATCTAATCCCCACTTCAGTGAAAGTCTTCCCTTCTTAGGAAACTTTGGAACATCCCTTCCCTTCACTCTGTGCAGCCATCACACCCCTCTCGATTCCTCCCCCTCTGAAGGCCTGGCAGTATCAGGTTCCTCTTTTCTGCTTCATTCTCTGAAGCTCAGATTCACCAGAACTTCCAGATCAATCTCCCTTGATCGCTCCTCTCCCCACTCATGGGTCCTCCGTAACGGGAAACAGGCCATGACGGGAGGAGTGGGTGAGACATGATTCTGCAGTACCCTTGGACCTTGGGAGCTGAAATGACTAGGTGTCTGGGAAGCCTGAATCCCAGAGAAACACCAAGGCTCTGGGAAGAGAGTGTCTACTCTGGATGTAAAAGTGAATAATACTCGGTGGGAGAAATCTGAGGTAAAAGAAAGAGTATTTTTTCATCTTTCTCTGTACAGAGTCCAACTAGCCTCACAGCAGAGGCTCCCCAACAAGCAGCCCAGAGCATCCCAGGCATGAAGCAGGCTGCACTCTTCTGCAGTGGGTCTGTTGGAACAGATTACATTATCTGTACACACTGTGCAGACGACCACAGCTGAAGATACCCAAGGGCTGAGAATTAAAGTCACAGTCATGGCACTCTCTCAGACTTTTTGTGTATGAGCTTCACATTCTCAATCTGAAGCAGTGATTCTCCGAGAATGTACACTATGAAGATTCTAATGATTAATAATATTAATATATTATTATTATACATTGCATACATTATACATTATATAGTGTACATTATAATTATAAATTAATATATAATCATTATTCTACATTAATATATTATTATATATTAATTATTATAATATCATTATAATGATTGATAATAGTTATCATTATTGAATAATTTCTTCTAAGCAACATGTCTGGAAAGCTCTGCATGTATTATCTCAGTTATAGTCGCAATTTTAGGGATTTATTCCCATTTTAACCTAAAGATGTGGAGGCCCAGAAATATTAAATAACTTGACAAAGAAGGAAAAAAATTACTACAAAGCTAAATTAAACACCTATTCAAACTTTGTGTCAAAAAAAGAAAGACTTATCTGACCTACAAACAGACTACAAGTTGACCTCCCACAGGCCCGCAGTGAAAGAAGCTGTAAAGAATGTACATCAGGAAGAACAAATGTGAACCCAGGAAAACATAACAGGAGTCATGAGGAAAGGAAAAAACGTCTGTCTAATTTAGTATTAGTTTTAAAACAAGACATGAAAAACACATTTGAACCAAAATTCCAGATGATTACCACATGGAAGAATAGAGAAGAGAAGATTTAGCTAAAAAATAACTCATTTTTTGGGGAAGATATAAATACTAAGATACTCTATTATTGTTTAACACATTGCTCTCAGAAACTGATAAATCTGTGGGACAAAAGTAAGTAATGATAAAGAGGATTTGAAGAGTGCAACATACTCGATCAGGAAAATAGACAAATCCCAACACACTGGCTTATTGAGAGACTTGTGATGCTGAAAACAGTCGTTCTCCTGACAAGAGGATACCACAATGGCATATCAATTTTCATGAATCAAATTTCCATCACATATGAATCTAAAAAAAGGGAAAATCCAGTATTTCATTATATGCAACTGTGATTCAACATGCAACAAATACCAGAAAAATAGAGACCCAGAAGTAGGTGTCTTTTTTGAGAAGACAGATATAACAGCTCTTTCGTGAAATATTATGTTGGAATCTATTGGAATATTACACAAAAAGGACAATCCATTTTGACTAGGTATGTTTTCTCTGTGACTGTGAGGGCAAAACTCTAAAGAATCCCCTGACTGTGATAACTCTTCGTCTTAAAATACAAATAGATAACGCTCAGTAGGTAAAATGAGAGAACAAAATGAGAAGGAAAGATCTCCTTTCTCTCCTCACCTGAAACCCAATCTCCCACCTCAGAAGGATCACTGTCTGTATCTTCTCTGTCATGCAAAGTTGTCAAAGAAAAGGAAATTATTGGTATATATTAAAGTTTCAAGAGCTCAAAGAAAGTAATCATCAGGACCCCTGCAGAGGCATTAATGTAGTGTGAGCTCCATGTCATCTGCGCCGTCGTCTGTTTTCTTCATCGTGTTTGTCGGGATGTCGTCCTTGGCCCCTCACTCTCCCTGCCTCGCTAGCGAGTGTGTCTGCATCAGTGCTACCGCCAGTCTGTCTCTTGCCGTCTGCACTTTCCCTTCATGTTTCCTGATATCTTCCTCAGTCACCAGAAGACGTTTGCAAAGGAGCTGTGGGATGTACAGACCAGCTCCTGGCATCATCTCTGCCGAATCTGAAGACCAGGCAGGGGTGGGCATGGGACTGGAGTTCAGACCACCTGCGAGCTCACCTGGCAGGGATACACCTGTGAAACTAGGTGCAAGATTCAGCAGGGCTTTGGCAAGTTCCAAAGCACTTAACAGTTCTCCTGCACTCTGCAGGCCTGGAGACCTTGCAGTCTCTTCTGCCAGCAGAGTTGTTGGGGCTGCTCCAAGGTTTCCTCCCTTTGCTGGCATCTGACCTGATTGCCAGGATAAGATGTGATTCTAGTAACTGTCCTCTTGAATATGTAACTGGACATCCTCAAAGGGATGGATATGCTCAAACCAGGCTTTGGTTTAGATTGATTTCCACAATCATTTCACTTCCTCTGTGATGATTTGACCATCATACTTCTTCTCCTCTTACCCTATAAAAATAAATTTTGAAAGTGGATCAGAGTTATAAATGAAGCCTACCTTCCCAGGACAATTATGTCAGATGCCTTGTACTTCTACCCTCCCTCTCTCCCTGTGGGGGTTAATCTGACCTTTGTCCTGGGACATCATCAAAGAGATTTGGGTCAAGAAAGGAAACTACGAGGTCAAAACTCAGGACTACAGCAGGTCATTTCTTCTCCCCCATGTTGTTAGACATTTATGTGTATGACTTCATTCTCTTTTTGTCCTTGTCTCTCTCAACAACAAATTCCTTGGTGCTCTCTGTCAGGACACACAGTCCCCTGTCTTTTTCTAAATCCCAAATCATACCATTCTTCTATACTATATGACTATTCATTTGATTAACCCATTGACCAGTTGGTGTTCATAGCTCCCTTAGAGCTTAAATCAGTAGTGAAATTATCATCCACCCCACTCCTAGTGACTCCTATTTGACAATTGTGAACATTAAATCTCAATGCAGAGAATGTATGTCTGAAAAAACTCGACTTACAAATGGAGATTGTACTGTAAGTGGGAAGTACACACTGGATTTATGAAACACAGAAACAAAATGTAAACTCTCTCATTATTAAGTTTTGTATAGACTGCACCCACATTGATAATATCTTGGCTATAGTGGGTTAAAATATACTATTAAAGTTAGTGTCTCCTGTTTGTTTTCATTTTTTAAAATCTGGCTACTAAAATATATTTAAATTCGATAATATAGAGTGCTTAATGCTACTATTGGACAGTGCTGGTGAAGCCATCAGTGAAAAGCAAGTCCAGAGAAAGTGATTAGGGATATTTTTTCCCTAGAAAAGGAGTCTACAGTGGCCCACACTGCCAGATGCAGCAAAAAGTCTCATACACCCCCACACACACACGTGCACACACACACACTGACAGAATGAAACAAACCTCTTCCTAGATTCCCACCACTTCTCACACGGTATGAGGTTGCACTCTTACTTAATCCTAAGTGGACTAATCTCAAGAAAGAAGGCAGAAGTGTAGGTAAATTACCAGTTAGGAAGATCTAAAACCAGAGACTAAAGCTCCAGATATGTGGTGAATTTCCTGTCCTGCCTTCTGTTATTAATTCAATATGTTAGGGAGAGTTTTCCAAGGAGGCTTTTTTTAAAACTCACTTTTTCTTTACTATGTAAAAATAGACAGGCTATGTAAAGAATAATTACTCTAGCCAATCAATGAAAAGGAGATGATAGAACACGAATACCCTTATTATAAGTCACTACTGGATTAGAGAGTCAGGGAACAGCTGACATTGGGTTAATTTGGCCTTAATTAGGCTGATTCTGATTTCATGATCGTCATAT
This sequence comes from Diceros bicornis minor, assembly GCF_020826845.1. NCBI lineage: Eukaryota > Metazoa > Chordata > Mammalia > Perissodactyla > Rhinocerotidae > Diceros > Diceros bicornis. Next base: position 14,489,603 of record NW_026690866.1, read on the forward strand.
TGATTGTATTATGCTAGAACTTATGAAACATCCCAGCCCCCCTACTATTTAACCACCAAGGCCCACCAACCAGACCAGTCCTTGCTGACACATCCCCTGCCTCCAACCCTTCTGACAACACCTGGAGGATTTTCCCCAAATCCCACACTGTCCCTGCACTCTTTTACCTGCCCCAGGGCCAGGGAATCATTTTCTCCAAGGCTCAGGCTCTGTGTGTGCCCAGCTCTGTGGCTGGCACTTCTCCCTCTAGTGAAGACAAAGATCACAGCGCAGACCCTGTGAGCTTCAGCATTTGGAAAAAGACTGGGGTTTGCTGACAGAAAAGAACCTTTAGTGGACACGGTTACCAGGGTCCAAGAAGCCCCAGTGATTCCTCCAGGGAACATGATGCAGGACAGAGCAGGAATGTCTGTGTGTGGTTCGGCTTGGGTATGCCTGTAGGGTGATATAAGTGACATTGGTAATGCTTTTGCCAATGTTGTTCACTCATTTATTCATCGTATGTCATGGAGTGCTTTCTACATACGTCCAGGCAACAGTCTCACCCTCTGGGGCTCACAGGCAGTGTCAGAAGAATTTCTAAATTATATTTCTAATATATAGGTACACCACTGGTAATACACTAGGTGTTCCAAGCATTTTTCAAATATTAACTCCTTTAATACTCTCCATAAACCTACAAAGTAGGTATGCTGATCATTATTGCCAACTGTCAGATGAAGAAACTGAGGCACCAATCAGGTAAATAACTCAGTAAATACAAATATCTAATAAGGGATTGAGCTGCAATTTGGACATGAGGAGTTAGCTCCATAACTTGTGTTCCTAACCATGACATTTACTCTCTAAAGACTTCACATCATGAAAAAATTTGAGCAGTTATCCATTTTCTTGTTGCATTGAGTAGCCACACTATTCTATCTGTCTGAAAAATAGAGTACATGCGTAGAAACTACTGCACATACACGCTTAAATTACATCTACCTGTGTCTCCAGTCCCTGAAAATTAATACAGAGAACATTTCAGAATGTTTCTTGCCCAGGTTGGGAGGACTCTGAGGAAATCTCAGTGTTGCTATAAGAAGCTGAGGACAGGCTGGGAGTGGATCTCAGGGGAAAGGTGTCCTCAGGAGTCACCACTGAATGACAACATTGATGGGAGGGTCTCAGCAGTGACTGAATTCAGGATCTGGTGGTGTTTTAACCTGGTGCTTATCTTCTGGCTGTGGGTTTATGGTGATGCAGCACAGGGAGTGGGGATGGTTCACTGTGTTCTTGGGGAAACCAGACCCATGTAAGAGAGGGAATGACGGTTTCCTTAAACAATGGACTCGTGGTGGGAAAAATTTGGCCTGGAAGAGACAGTCGTGTCCTTGGTATAACCAGAAGGAGTCGCCTCTGCTTCAGCCAAAGCAGACAGCCCTTCCTCATGCACTCATTTTATCTCAATGGGAGGAAGGAGGAGGAAATCATATAATGCTCTTCTAGATGTGAGATCTGTGATGGTAGAGACTGTGCTAGGAGGTTCTGAAAGGCTGCCCTGAGGCATTTCAGACCTTTGCTGTGACCAGAATGACAAGTGTAAGCACCCCTGCTTATGTCTGGGAAGAGTTAGTGTGTCAAGGAGAAGGCTCCCTGGTGCAGAGACTCACAGGAAAAAGCGAATTTGACCAGAGAAGGTCAGAAATGTGGCTTGTGTGACTGGAGGGAGCCTGAGAAGAGAGAGGAGTGGAGAGAGGAGGGTGATCAGGCTGGATCCTGGGACATGGTAGACTGTTACTTTCTATTCCTCTGTGACAACTTTACTCCAAAACCTGCCACCTATAAAGTACAAATATTTAACATCTCACAATTTCTTTTAGCCAAGCATCAGACATGGCTTAGCTGGGTGCCTCTGCCTCAAAGTCTCTGTGAAGAAGGGGCTGTGGTCTCAACAGGGTTCCAATGGGGGAGGATTCCCACCCAAGATCACTCACATGGGTTTTGTCAGGATCCATTTGGACTGAGAGTCTGAGCTCCTGTCTGTCTGTTGGCTGGACACTCCCTCAGTTCTCTCCCATGGAGCCTCTACATAGTGCAACTGAAAACATCAGCACTTGCTCTTGCAGTTCTGGTAATTTGATAGAGAGCAAGAGCGAGAGTGAGAGCAAGAGTGAGAGTAAGAGCAAGTGAGAGAGAGAGAGAGAGAGATGGAAACAGTAGGAGGGAGGTAAGTATGGAACATAAGTAAACCAGTAATTGGGAAGTGACAGACGTTTTGTAATTAAAACTTGGAAATGATATCCCGTAACCTTGGCTGTGTTCTGTTGTTCAGAAGTCAGATACTGACCACTTAGTGGTGACATAAGTATGTGTACTCAAGGAGGCAGGGAGCAATGGGACCATTGTGGAGGATCCCACCACATAGGCCAACATGCGGCTCTTGGGACTCATTCTGAGTAAAACACGGGATCGTGGAAGGCTTAATGCCAGTGGATCACAATGTCTGAATTTCCTCTAATTTCAACCCCTTGAGGATGCAGACCTGAAAATGAGGCTCAGAGCAGCAGTCACTTACCAAAGTTCACAAATCTGGGACCTAGAGAAGTTCTGACTGGTATTCTATGTGATGTCCTACTCTTTGTACTTCCTCCATCTCTAAGTGTGTTCATTAGACACATGTGACACCAGCTCACAGGCGTTGTATGTATTATTACATATACACCTGAAGAGGTCTCTAGGGAGCTGCTTTTAGCCCAACCCTCATTGTGCAGCTTGGGAGACTGGGGAGATCTTGAGAGGCACAACAGCTTTCCCAGGACACAGAACTGGTAGGAAAAAAGAGGTCTGACCTCAGCTGTGTCTCCTCAATGCTGGGCCTTGGATCCACTCCCAAGGATCTGTGGGGACGGTGGTGATGGGTATGTGTCTACAGTGATAGAGATGACACGGGCAAGGAGGGAGAGCAGCCAACAGCCTAGTGGGGGGGGTTGGGTGGCTCTCATTGAAGGAAAGGGCTAAGTAATAGAAGCTTGAAGAAGTGACCTCACTTTCTTGGTGACAGCGCCCAACAGAACTTAGAACTCTGGTTACCAGGCACCCACATTGTAATCACAGCCTCTTGTCCAGTTCATTTGAGTGGAGACACTAGACATAGCAGGATGTTCTCGTGTTGTCCCGTGACTTTCCAAGGCTCTGGCCCCCAGAAAGCCCATAATGAGAGCATGTTAAGTCGCTTTAGACATTGTCTCAGCCCTCACCTCGAATGTGTGTGGCCTTTTGGCAGGAGGAACCATCAGGTAACAGTGTAGGCCAGGGCAGGACACTCTAGGTCAGGCCAGAACTGTGATCCCAAAAGGACAGCCTCACACCCCTTGACCCTCATTGTGTGTGTGGGGGGGAAGGTGGAGTGAGGGAAGCTGGGGATGAGGAGGGTCCAGCCTGAGCAGGAGCAGGAAGCCTGATGGTGGGACTCAGCAGTGTGTCATGTTCATGCTCAAGATCTTGGCTGCAGGAGAGGAAGGTGAGTGCTCGGGACCATGCTCCTCTATCCGCATGTGAATGCTGGGTCCTAAAGTTGTCCTCACATTCCTTCCCTGGTGGAGTGTATGCAGATGGCCCTCTGTGCCTGATCTGTGGTGGGTTTTCCCACTGTGGCAAAGTCCAGGCAGGCACCTGATCCCTCCTGGCCTGACTGCTGCACACTGTCACTGCAGAGCTGCACCCAGGAGATGGTCAAGGAGCTGGTGGATGCTTTCCAGTTTTCCATCTCCCTGGAGTGGACACAGGTGCACCAGTCCATCAATGACCAGGGCTGGTCTGAGGTGAGTGTGGGTGCAGAGGGGTCATCACACCCAGGAACCTGAGATGATCAAGGCAGTACTAGAACCCAGACTCAAATATGAGATTCCCCTGGGACCCGCTTCCCCAGAATTTTCTCACTACAGTGCCCCGAAGTCCCACTCCCAAAGGAATCTGGGCCTCCACTCCTCCCCACAAGCTACACAGGAGGGTAGAAAGTCACCTCAGTCCTCCTGGTGGTTCATCATGATGTCACTGACTATATGTTCCTCCTCCTCTCCCTCCGTGTCAGGATGAGTCCACTGTGAATTTAAATGAAGACTGCAGGATGCGTGGCTTCCAGGCAGGCATGATGGAGAGGGTGACCTAGTCCATTGCACCAGCTTTCATGAGTAGGGACATCTAGAGTTTCACCACCTTCATGATCAACTACTCAGCCTCAGACACATCCCACCGGGTCCTGGACCAGCTGTTTACTAGGTGAGTAGCCACTCCCTCCTCAGCACAGTGGTGACTCTGTACTCTGCCAGCTGTGTACCTTGGGCAAATCCCCGCATCTCTCTGAGCCTCAGTTTGCTCTTCTGAAAAGTGGGGGGGGGGATAAATTTCATGGTGATCTTGTAGGGAATCATGGGATCAGCCATGGCAGGTGCTCACCTGGTGCCTGGATCTGCAGAGAGTGCTGTGGACATGCTGTGGTTGGTCCCCAGCAGCCCCGAGCTTGGTTGGTCCCTCAGACCTGGCCAGGGGCAGCTCATCCCCTGGTGCCCTCTGCTGGAGCCTCCAAAGGCAGACTCTGCGCCAGCCCCACCCCACTATCCACTGCCACCACCATTGTCCTCTCTTGGGAGGCCTGGGAAGGACAAGGACCTGGGTGTGGGAGGCCGCCAGATCTCAGGTCTGACACACCGCTTGCCAGGCTGCTTCCTCCTTTGACGGGGGCCCAGCACACACCCCAGGAGACTTGGCAGCCATACCCAGGGCTATGTCCTCCAGAGTTCGTCCCCTTGGAAGGGGCCTGGTCCAGGTGCCAGGTTCGGCTGTTTGGCCAGCCTCCTTTGGAGAAAGCAGGCAAGCCGAGCCACACTTTCAATGGCCATGGACGTGACATCTGCGACCTCAGGCTGAGGGCCTCACCCGTGCCCTCCATGGTGGATTTCTCCCCGGAGCCGTGGTCTAGGAACCAGGAAGGCCAGGCCTTCCCAACTCCAGGGAGGGTGCTGGGACCTGTCGCCAGAAGGGTTTGCCCAGTTTGGCCCTGGCTACATAGCCCTGTGCTGCCATCTGCCTGTCTTGGCCCTTCTGAATCCACAGGGCCTTTCCTACACCTGGTCTGGCTGCAGTCGCAAAGTGCAGGCATGGGGTGAGGTCATGGCTTTGTCTTTCCAGGAATAAATGAGCCCCTGGACAAAGCAGCTGGTCCAAGCAGATCCTTGAGGTTGAAGCCCAGTACACCTGTGGCCATCAGGGCCAGAGCAATGCTTCCAAGGAAGGGAAGCGGCCTTCAAGCTGAGTGGGAGTGGGGGAGGGGAGGGAGCCAGTCAGAACTTGGCGGGAGGGCGGGGTCTTCATTGAGGACCCCCGAGGCCAGCCCTAGGCCCAGGAGTCGCGCATGCACACTTGGCCTGTGCGGGGGTTTGGGGGGTTGAACCCAAGCCCACAGGGCTACCGAAGCGTCCAGAGAAAGAAGGCTCTATGGGGGAGGTAGGGCGAGGTGGTCATGGCACGCCACCTTCCTCCTCTCAGGTCCCAGAGGGAGAGAGAGAGCGAGAGAGAGAGAGAGAGAGGAAGAGACAGAGAGAAAAAGAGAGAGAGGGAGAGAGGGAGAGAGAGAGAGATCCATGACGTCTGAGTCGCTGCCTCCACCGCTAGCTGGTGCCAACTCACATGCCATCCCACTTGCACCCACCACCCCCACGCCCACCCCAGGTCCAGCCCCACCACAGAGAGGCCGGTTCCTGGTCACCTCCATGCCTTTTCTTCTGGACCTGACCCCAGTACATGGGCAATGGGCCGGACAATCCTTTACATGTCTCTCTGCATGACAATCATCTTGATCTCCTCTCCCATCCCACAGGCCCACCCACGACATCCACCTTTGTCATTAGCTCAGGAGAGGATGCAAGATGAGAATCTCTGCCATTGTGGCAAGAGACTCAGTTTCCCAGTTTTCTCCCATGGACACATGTTCTTCACCTGGGTCTGATTTTCTCCAGCCAACCTGTCTTGTTAAGGATTTGACCAGCCCTAAGAACCTGCAGGGAAAGGACGGAGGGGAATTCTTGCTCTGCCCCTGGCAGCCCCGAGCTGGGTCGGTCCCTCAGACTGGGCCAGCAGCAACCCATCCCCCGGCGCCCTCTCCTGGAGCATCCAAGGGCAGGCTCGGCACCAGCCCCACCCCTGTCGCCACTGCCATGACTATCGTCCTCCCTCGGGAGGCCTGGACAGGACAGGGTCCCAGGTCTGGGAGGCCGCCAGATCTCAGGTCAGGCACACCGTTTGCCAGGCTGCTTCTTCCTCTGTCTGGGGCCCAGCACAGGCCCCAGGAGACTTGGCAGCCGTCCCCAGTGCTATGTCCTCCAGAACTCGTCACCTTGGAAGGGGCCTGGCCCAGGTTCCAGGTTCGGCTGGTTGGCCAGCCTCCTTGGGAGAAAGCAGGCAAGCCGAGCCAGGCTTGGAGTGGCCTTGGACGTGACACCTGCGACCTCAGGCAGAGGACCTCACATGTGCCCTCCATTGTGGATTTCTCCCCGGAGCTGTGGCCTGGACACCAGGAAGGCCAGGGCTTCCCAACTCCAGGGAGGAGGCTGGGAATTGTCGCCGGAAAAGCTCACCCAGTTTGCCCCTGGCTCCCTAGAGCTGCGGTGCCATCTGCCTGTCTCAGCCCTTCTGACTCCACAGAACCTTTCCTACACATGGCCTGGCTGCAGTCGCAAAGTGCAGGCGTGGGATGAGGCCATGGCTTTGTCTTGCCAGGAAGAAATGAGCCCCTGGACGATGCAGCTGGCCCAGGCAGAGCCTTGAGCTTGAAGCACAGTATGCCTGTTGCCATCAGGCACAGAGCAATGCTTCCAAGGAAGGGAAGCGGTCTTCCAGGTGAGTGGGAGTCGGGGAGAGGAGGGAGACAACAGCTGAAGCCAAGTACAGAAGAGCAGCGATGGAACAGCTGCAGCGGGGTGGCACCAGGGGTCCGCCCCCACCAGTCAGAGCATGGCGGCTGGGTGGTGTCTTCACTGAGGACCCACGCGGCAAGCCCTAGGCCCCAGCAGTCGCGCATGCCCCCTTGGCCTGTGCGGGGGTGTGGCGGCCTGAACCCAAGCTCTCAGGGGTCCCGGAGCTGCCAGAGAAAGAAGGGCCCATGGGGGAGGTAGATGAGGAGGGCAGGGCGCACGACCTTCCTTTCCTCAGGTCCCCAAGGGGGAGAGAGAGAGGGAGAGAGTGAGAGATCCATGACCTCTGAGTCGCTGCCTCCACCACTGGCTGGTGCCTACTCACAAGCCATCCCATTACACCCACCACCCCCACGACTGCCCAGACGTCATCCTCACCACAGAGAGGCCAGTTGCTGGACACCTCCATGCCTTCCCTTCCGTTCCTGACCCCAGTGCAGGGGAAACTGTTGAGACAAGCCTTTACATGTCCCTCTCCATGACAATCGTCTCCCTCCCCTCTCCCATCCCACTGGCCCACCCATGACATCCACTTTTGTCATTAGCTCAGGAGAGGATGCAAGATGAGAATCTCTGCCATTGTGTGGAGAAACTCAGTTTCCTGCGTTTCTCCCATGGACACATGTTCTTCAGCTAGGTCTGATTTTCACCAGCGAACCTGTCTTGTTAATGATTTGGCCAGCCATGAGAACCTGAAGGGAAATGGCGGAGGGGGATTCTCTCTCTGCCCCCAACAGCCCCTATCTGGGTTGGTCCCTCAGACCTGGCCTGGGACAGCCCATCCCCCGGTGCCCTCTCCCGGGGCATCCAAGTGCAGGCTCAGCACACGCCCCACCCCTCTCGCCACTGCCAAGACCATCGTCCTCCCTTTGGATTCCTGGGCAGGACAGGGACCTGGGTGTGGGAGGCCACCTGATTGCTGGTCTGGCACACCACTTCCCGGGCTGCTTCCTCCTCTGACGGGGCCCAGCACACGCCCCAGGAAACTTGGCAGACGTCCCCAGGGCTATAACCTCCAGAATTTGTCCCCTCGGAAGGGGCCTGGCCCAGGTGCCAGGTTCAGCTGTTTGGCCAGACTGCTTTGGAGAAAGCAGGCAAGCCGAGCCAGGCATGCAGTGGCCCTGGGCATGACACCGGAGACCTCAGGCAGAGGACCTCATGGGTGTCCTCCATCTCGGATTTCTCCCCAGAACCATGGCCTGGGCACTAGGAAGGCCAGGCCTTCCCGACGCCAGAGATGAGGCTGGGAACTGTCCCCGGAAGGGCTTGCCCAGTGTGGCAAAGGCTCCCAAACGCCTATGGGCTGCTGGTGCCGCACTTCCTTCTTTGCCATATGCCTGTCTCAGCCCTTTTGTCTCCACAGAGCCTTTCCTCCACCTGGCTGCAGTCGCCAAGTCTAGGCGTGGGGTGAGGCCACGGCTTTGTCTTTCCAGAATGAAATGAGCCCCGGGACAAAGCAACTGGCCTAGGAAGAACCTTGAGCTCGTACCTCAGTCTGACTGTGGCCACCCTGGGCAGATCCACCCTTCCAAGGAAGACATGTAGCCTGCGATCTCTGAGGAATTGGGAGAGGTGAGGGAGACATTAACTGCAGCCAAGTCAAGAAGGGCAGGGTTCCTTCAGCTGCAGCTGGTAGTCACCGAGGGATGCCCCAGCCAGTCAGATCCTGGCGGTAGGATGGGGCCTTCACTGAGGACCTCCGAGGCCAGCCCTAGACCCGGGTGGCCAAGCATGCACCCTTGGCCTGAGGGTCTTGAATCCAAGCCTGCATGGTTCCGAGAGCTGCCAGAGAAAGAAGGGACCATGGGATATGTAGGCGAGGTGGGTAGGGCGCCCCACCTTTCTCCCCTCAGGTCTCTGAGGGAGAGAAGAGAGAGAGACACAGAAATATTGAGAGAGAGAGAAAGAGAGATCCCTGACCTCTGAATCGCTGCCTCCACCACTGGTACCAACTCTCACGCCATCTCACTTTCACCTACCACCCCCACGCCCGCCCCAGGGCCAGCGCCACCACAGAGAGGCGGGTTGCTGGTCACCTCCGTGCTGTCCCTTCTGGACCTGACCCCGGTGCGGGGGAAGCGGTTCCTACAAGTCATTACATGTCCCTCTGCATGACAATTTTCTTCTTCCAGTCTTGACTTCCACATGTCCTCCCCCAACATCCTCCTTTCTCATAAGCTCAGGAGAGGATGCAAGATGAGAATCTCTGCCTTTGTGTGGAGAGACTCAGTTTCCTGGGTTTCTGCCATGCACTCATATTCTTCAGTTCTGTATGATTTTCTCTTGTGAACCTCTCTTGTTAACGGTTTGGCAAGCTATAAGAAACTTAAGGGAAAGGGCGGAGTGGGATTCTCTCTCTGCCCCCGACTGCCTCCAGCTGGATCGGTCCCTCAGACCTCTCCAGGGGCAGCCCATCCCCAGGCACCCTCTCCCGGGACATCCTGGGGCAGGCTAGCCGGCAACCCCACCCCACTCGCCCCTGCCACGACCCTCGTCCTCCCTGATGAGGCCTGGGCAGGACAGGGACCCGGGTGTGAGAGGTCTCCTGATCTCACCTCTGGCACACCTGTTGCCAGGCTGATTTCTCCTCTGACGGGGCCCAGCACATGCCCCATCAGACTTGGCGGCCATCCCCAGGGCTATGTCCTCTTGACCTTGTCCCCTCTGGAAGTGGCCTGGCCCAGGTAGGATGTTTGGCTGGTTGTCCCGCCTCCTTTGGAGAAAGCAGGTGAGCCGATCCAGCCATCCTGTCACCCTCTGCCTGGCACATCTGCACTCAAACAGAAGGCGTCACACATGTCCTTCGTCATGCTTTTCTCCCCAAAGCCATTTCCTAGGGTACTCTTAGTGTTACGTTAGTGTTATGTTTGGTTTCCGGTTACTGTCAGTTTTAGGGTTTGGTTTAGTTTTCGGGTTAGTGTTAGGTTTATATTTAGGTATATGTTTCTGGTTAGGGTTAGGTTTATGGTTCTGATTAGGGATAGGTTCATGATTTGCGTTAATGGTATGTTTGAGTTTAGGTTAGTGTTAAGGTTAGGGTTGAGGTTAGTGTTATGGTTGATTGCCAGGTTTGGGTTAGATTTCAGGTTATGTTTAGGGTTCAGTTAGCATAGGGTTATCATCTGGTTAGTGTAAGTGTTAGGGTTTCTGTTACTATTGGGGTTAGGGTTACGGTTAGCATTAGGGTTGTGGTTCTGTTTAGTGTTAGGGTTTGGGTTTGGTACAGATTTGTTTTACGTGTAGGATTAGTTTTAGAGTTTAGGATTAAGCTTAGGGTTAGGGTCAGTGGTCAGGTTCAGTTTAGCGTTGGGGTTAGTGTTAGGGTTCAAGTTAGATTTAGGGTTAGGGTTAGGTGTAGTGTTAGTGTTAGTTTTCGGGTTAATGTTAGGGTCATGGCTTGGTTTTGATATCAGTTTAGGCTTAAGGTTGTGGTAAGGTTAGGGTGCGGGTTCGGGTTCGGGTTCTTGTTAGGGTTAGGATTCAGGTTAACGTTCAGGTTAGTGTTAGGATTTGGGTTAGGCTGAGGTTAGGGTTAATATTCGGATTAGGGTTATTATTAGGTTTCAGGTTCGAAAAATGCTGAGCTTTAGCTTTACGTTTCTTGTTAGGGTTAGAGTTAGGGTTAGGGCTAGGGTTAGGGTTGGGTTTGGGTTATGTTTAGGGTTAGGTTTACGTTTTGATTTCCGATTAGGGTTATGGTTAGCATTAGGATTCGATATAGGTCTAGGGTTAGAGTTAGATTTAGGGTTAGCGTTGGGTTTGGATTAGGGTTAAGGTTAGCATTAGGGTTAGAAATATGTTTAGAGTTCAGGTTATGGTTAGGCTTAGCAATAGGGTTTGGGTTAGGGTAATGTTTAGTTTTAGTGTTAGGGCTAGTGTTTGAGTCAGGGTTAGGCTTATGCTTCAGGTTCGTGTTCTGGTTAGGGTTAGGGTTAGAGTCGGGCTAAGATTAGGTTTACTGTTAGGGTTACAGTTCAGGCTAAGATTTCTGATATGGTCACGGTTAATTTTCATGCTAAGTTTAGGGTTAGGTTTAAGGTCAGGGTTGTTTTTGGGTTAAGGTTATGGCTAGGGTTCGAGTTCATTATCTGGTTAGGGTTAGGGTTATGTTCTGCTTTGTTGGGACGGTTAGGATTAGGGTTACTGTTAAGGTTATGTTAAGGTTTAGGGTGAGGTTAGTGTTTGGATTAGGATTAGAGTTAATGTTTTGGTTCTTGATGGTGTTAGTGTCAGGGTCGGCTTCGGCTTTGTGTTTGTGTTAGTTTTATGGTTTGGGTTAGAGTCTGGGCTAAGTTTGGGGTTCAGGTTATTGTTAGAGTTCGGGTTAGCTTTAGGCTTAGGGTTAGGGCTGGGGTTTGGGTTAGTTTTGGATAAGGGATAGGATTGGGTTCAGGTTGGGTTTGGGTTCGAGTTAGGGTTAGGTTTAGGATTCAGATTCGGGATATGGTTAGGGTTATTTTTTGTGTTAGACTTAGCGTTATGGTTACGGTTAGTGTTTGGGTTAGGGTTATTGTTAGGGTTAGGGTTAGGTTTTGGCTTAGAGTTCAAGTTAGGTTATGTTTTGGTTCGGGTTAGGGTTAGGGTTAGCGTTAGTTTTAGTGTTAGGGTTAGTGTTTGGTTTAGGGTTATAGTTAGTGTTTGGTGTCAGTATCACGTTAGGTTTAGTCTTAGGGTTCGTGTTAGCGTTTGCGTGTTAGGGTTTGGATTCGGGTTCAGGTTAGGGTTAGTGTTCACCTTAGGTTTAGGGTTAGTTTTATGGATAGGGTTGCGTTCTGGTTCGGTTTAGGTCTAGGGTTCTATTTATGGTTAGGGTCCGATTCGTGTTCATGTTAGGATTAAGATTAGGGTTATTTTGAAGTTTAGGCTTAGCTTTATTTTGAGGTTTGTTTTCTGATTAGGGTAAGGTTTAGGTTTCGGGTCAGGATAAGATTAGGTTTATGTTTAGCGTCGGATTAGGCTTCCGGTTAGGGTTAAATTTGGGGCCCGATTTAGGGTTTTGGTTAGGGTTCGGCTTATTCTTAGGGTAGCTTTAAGGTTAGGGTTGGGTTGGGTTAGGGTTAGGGTTAGTGTTCATCTTAGGGTTAGGGTTATGTTTAGTCTTAGAGTTAGTGTTCAGATTAGGGTTAGGGGTAGGGGTAGGGGTAGGGTTAGGGTTAGGGTTAAGGCTAGGGCTGGGTTATGTTTAGGGCTAGGGCTTGGATTAATGTTATGGTTATTCTTAGAGTTAGATGGAGTGGTTTGTGTTTCAGTTAAGGTTAGGTTTAGCAGTAGGGATATGATTAGGAATAGGGCTAGTCTTTGTGTTAGGACTGGTTTAGGGCTACAGGAAGGGCTACGGATAGGGTTAGTGTTGGATTACATGTAGGGTTATGGTGAGAGTTAGGAGTAGGTGTAGTGATAGTGTTAGTGTTATGGCAATAGTTATCGTTAGGGCTGGGCTTAGGGCTAAGTTTAGTTATTACATGTAGAGTTAGGATTCTCTTTAGGTTTATAACTAGGTTCATTTTTATGGTTTGGGACGGGGCAGGTTTTGATGTTAGGGCTATGGGTATGATCAGGGTTAGTTTTGACGTTAGTGTCTTGTGTGCCTTAGGGTGTGGACAACGGAAAGTGTAGGAATAGGCATAGGGTTTTTGTTTGGGTTAACACTAGGGTAAGAGTTAGGGTTATGCTAGTGTTAGGGTTACTGTTAGGGCTAAGGCTAGGACTAGGTTTTAATTTAGGATTAGAGTTGGCTTAGGGTTACAGTTACAGTGGGTTTGCATATGAATAATGTTAGGGCTAGGGGGAGTTTTAGGGCTTGGACTAGGTTTAGGGTTAGAGTTAAAGTTTAGTTAGTGTTCATGATACAAACCCCAACCTTAGCCCTAAAACTAATGTTAACATTAATCCGAACGTGAAGCCTAATTCTCATCATAGCCCAAACCTAACCCTAACCATAGCCTTAGACATAACCTTATCCCTAACCCTAACCCTAAATCTAAACCTACAATTACGCCTACACTAAACCTACGGTTACCACTAACCCTATACCTGACCCTTACCGCAACACAACTCCAACCCAAACACTAACATTAACAATAACAATAATTGAAGAATTAGCACTAAGCCTAATCCTAGCCCTATCTCTAACACTAACTATAGTCCTAAACTTAACCTTAGCCCTGGCACTAGCCCTAGCCCTAAAACTAACCCTAACTGTAATCCTAACCCTAACACTTGCCCTAGATCTAGACCTAACCCAACTTACAGCTGAAACTAATCCTAGCCCTAGACCTAAAACCCAGACCTTACACTAGCCATAACCCTAACTCTATGTCTAAACCTAGCCCTTGCCCAAATCTTAACCCTAACCCTAAAACTATGCTAACTCTAGGGCACTAACTCTAAACATTAAGGTTAATACTAAACTTAAATTTAATCCTAACAATAACCCAAACACTAATACCACCCTAACCCTAACCCTAACCCTAACCTTCACCGTAACTCTAACCGAAACCTTATCCTTATCCCTAATCTTAAATACAAGCCTAACGCAACCCTAACTCCAACCCTACCCCTCCTTCTCTCTATAAAACTAACTCTAACCGTAACCAAAACCTAACCCTAACCCTGTCATTAAACCTGGGAAGAGGTTTGTATAGGACAGGGAATCCAGAGGAGAGCTGAGCGAAATCATGTCTAGCACCCATTCTTGGAAATAAATTCATACCCCATCTCCCTTCCTTCCAGCTAGGAAGGATCACATAATATCTCAAAAACCTTTGGCATAGATTGCTGTTTGGAATCTTAAACCAAAACAGTACACAAACCCTAATCTGAACCCTAAGCCTAACCTTAACCCTAACCCTAACCAGAACCTGAACCCTAATCCTAACCCTAAACTGAACGCAGCCTTAACCCCAACCCTACCCCTCCTTCTCTCCATAAACTAACTCTAACCCTACCCAAACCCTAACCCTAACCCTAATCCAATCCGAAGCCTAAGCCTACCCCTACCCCTAACACTAATCATATGCAGAACCCTAACGCTAACACAAACACTAATATTAACCATAACACTAAGACTAGACACCACCCACCCCTAAAATTACCCCTAACTTTAACCCTAAACCTAACCCTAACCGTCACCTTATCCTTACCCCTACTCTTAACTCAAACACTTAGCCTACTCTTACCCATAGCCCTACCCCTAATCTTACTCTAATGTTACCCATAGCCTTAAAATAATGCTTAACCTAGACCTAATGCTAGCCCTAACCCTAAACCTGGCTCTAGCCCAAGCCCTATCCCTAAACTTAACCCTAAACCTAACACAAACCCTAGCCCTACCCTAACCCAAACCCTAACCCTATCCCTAAGCCAACACTTACCACTACCCCAGACCCTAGTCATAGCCCTAAACCTAACCCTAACACTAACACTTAGTCTAACCCAATAGTAACTCTAACCGTAATCCTGGACAGACTCCTAACACAAACTCTTTTTCTAACCCTAAGCCTATTCCTAACCCTAAGCCAAACCTAAACACTAAACATAATGGTAACCTGAACACTAAACCTACTCTTAAACCTAACCCTAATATCAGCCCTAAGCCTAACCCAATTGCTAAGTCTAACACTAGGCTTAACCAAAATGCTAGCACTACACATACACTAACCCTAAAGCTAGCACTAACCATAAACCTAACCCTAGCACTAGACTTAACCCTACACCTAACCGTAGCACTCCGCACAATCCCTAACCCTAACACAAAGCCAAGCCCCAGACCTGACCCTAAACTTAGCCCCAGACATGACCATATCCCTAAGCCTAACCCTAGCCCTAGGCCAAATTCTAAATCTAACCAAAACTATAGACCTAGGCTTAGCCCTAATGATAACCCTAGCCATTTCCATAGCCCTGGCCCTAACGCTAACTCTAACACTAGCACTATCCCTAAACTTAGTACTAACACTAAGGCTAACCTTAACTATAGCCCTAAACCCAACACTAGCCCTACTCCTAACCCTAACACTAAGCCTCGACATAAGACTAGCCTTAACACAACCCCTAGCCCTAAACCAAACAATAAGCTTAACTATAACTCTAACGCAGCACTAACCTTAACCATAGATCTAAAAGTACCCTAACCCAAACCCTTCTACTAACCCACCCTAACCCTAGTCCTAGACCTATCCATAAATCTAGGCCTGTTATCAACCCTAACCCTAACCCTTGCCCTAACCTGAACTCTAGCCCTAATGCTAACTCTAACACTAAACCTAGCCCTAACTCTGACCATAACCCTAACCCTAACCCTGACCCTAACCCTAAGCAAAACACTAATCCAACACCTACACCTACTACTACCCCACCCCTAAACCTAACCCAACACTAACCCTAACCCTACCCCTAACCCTAACCAAACCTAACTCTAGCTTGAACCCTAACCCTAATCTGAACCTTAATTCTCACCCTAGCTCTAGGCTTAACCTTATCTTTAACCCTACCCCTAATGCAACCCTAACTCTAACCCTACCCCTACCCCCAACCCTCCCCTAAACCTAAACCTAACCAAACACCTACCCCTACGCCAACAATATCCGTAACACCAAGCATAACCCAACCCTAGTGCTAACTCTAACACTAATCTTAGCCTAAGTTCTAATCCTAACCAGGGCCCTAGTTCTAACACTAAACATAACACTAGTCATAACTTTAAACCTAAACCTGTCCCTAGCCCTAACCTTCACCACTACATGAACCCTAACCCTAACCCCAAACCTAACCATAACCATAACCCTAATCCAACCCCACCCCTATCCTTATGCCTGCCTCTAATGTTAAAACTTATGCTAACTGTAACTGTACCCTTTTATGTAACCCTAAACTTAACCCTAACCCTACCACTGTGACGAACCCTAAACAAATGTGTAGCTCTAAAGCTAACCATAGCCATAAATCTAAAACTAACACTAAACCTAGTCCTAACCCTCGCCATAGCCATAAACCTAACCCTAGCACTAACCCTAACCCTAACCATAACACTTACCCTAAACCTAAATCTACTTCTAACCATTAAGCTAACTCTAACCTTGACCCAAGTCTTGAACTAACCCTAGTCTTAAATCCAGCCCCAACCCTAACCCTAATCCTTGTCCTCACCTGACCCCTAACACTGTCCCTAGCCTTAACACTAACCCTAATGTTATCCATAATCCTAAAACGAGCCCCAGCCCTAGACCTAACTTTAACTGTAACCCTAACCCTAAAACTGGGCCTAAAACTTAACTCAACCCCGAACACTAACACTAGTGCAGCCCTATACCTAGTCCTAAATCTGACACTAAACTTAACAGTAACACTAAACCTAACGCTAGTCTAAGCCCTAGACCAAGTCTTAGCCATAAACTTAACCTCAGCCCTAACTCTAGCCCTAGCCCTAATGTTAATCTTAATGCAATTCCCACAGCTAACCGTATCACTACCCCTAACCATAACTGTAACCCTAACCTTATCCCTAAAACACTCTTTACCCAGACCCTAAGACTTAAGGTAACATGAACCCTAACACTAACCCAACCCTAAACCCCAACCTAACTGTAACCCTAACCCTACCTTAAGCCTAACAATAACCCAATCCCTAGTGATAACACTAACACTAATATTAAGCATAATCATAATCTTAAACCTACCCCTACATCTAACTCTAAACCTATGCCTAACTGTAACCATAATGCCAAATCTTAGCTAACTCCTACTCCTAAGTCTAACTCTCTCCCTAACTCTAACGCTAACCCTAACACTATCCCTATGCCTACACCTGATACTACCCTGAACCTTAACATTAACTATTTAATCCAACCACAAACCTAACCCCAACACTAATCCTAGCATTAACCCTAACCCAAACCCTTGCTCTAAACCTAGCACTAACCCTAACACTAACCCTAGCCCTAACCCTAAAGCCAGCCATTGACCCAGCCTTAACCCTAACCCTAAACCTAAGGCAAACCCAAACCCTAACCTTAATTGTACCCCAGACCTACCCCTAACCATAAACCTACACTTAACCCTAACAGTGGCTCTAGACCCTAATGCCAACTCTAACACTAGCCGTAAAACTAAATCTAACCCTAACCCTAAAACTAACCATAACCCAATCCCTAAAACTACCACTGACCTTAACCCGAACACTAACCCTAAACCTATCTCTACACCTACTCCTCCCCTAACCATAACCCTAATCGAAACCCTAACCCCTCCATAACCATAGGCCAAACTCGAATGCAACCCTAACCCCAACCCTACCACTAACTCTAAAACCCTAACACTATACCAAACTTAACCCCAACTCCATCCCTAATAATAACACTATTCCTAACACTAGTCATAATCCTATCCTTGGCCCAGCCCTAACCCTAAACCTAGCCCTAGCCCTAAACTTACCCCTAACCCTAACACTAACATTAACCCTACCACTATCCCTACACATAATGCTCTGCTAAACCTAACCTTAAGTCAAGACTAACACTAACCTTAACCCCAGTCCTAGCACTAACACAAACCCTAACCCTAAGCCTAACTCTACCCATACACCTACACCTCCCCTAATCCTAATCCAAACCCTACCCCAACCCTAAGCTTAAACCTAACCCTAACGCAAGCTTAACCCCAAACATGACCCTAACGTTAACCATAAAACTAACATTAACTCTGTACCAAACCTAACCTTAACCCTAAACCTTACCCTAACCCTAATCCAAGTCCTTCACCTACACCTAATATTAACTCTAAACCTAACCCTAATCCAAACTGACCCCTAACCCCCCCACCACTACCCTTACCCTTAAAGCTAACGCGAACTCTAACCCAGCTCTACCCCTAATGCTACCCCTAACGTTAACCCTCACCCATTCGTACCCCTTCCTTAATCCTAGCCATAGCCCTAAACATAAAACCAACAACAGCCCTAGCCCTAAACCTGACCTAGCACTAACCCTAGCCTTAAACCTAACACTAAACTTAGCACTAACCATAGTCCTACCCTAACCATTGCACTAAAACTCCATCGCCACCCTGAGCCCTAACTCTCACCCTAACCCAACCGCAACCCAACCTCAACCCTAAACCTAACCCTAACCCTAGCACTATCGCTCACAGTAGCCATAACCCTAGCCGTAACCCTAACCCAAACACTAAGCCCATCTGTAACGTTAACGTTAACCATTGTCCTAGACCTAACACTAAACCAGCCCTACACATGAAATTAACCATAGTCCTAGTCCTAACCCTAAACCAAGGCCTAGCCCTAGCCGTAAATCTAGACCTATCCTTAACCCTAGCCATGGCCCTGACCTTAACCCTAATATTAACACTATCCATAACCCTAGCACAAACACTAATGCTAACCCTGAACCTAACCAAACAGTAAAAAGCCATCTCTATTCCCCACTATAAACCCATCACTATACTCCTAACACTAACCCTACCCTTAACCCTAAAACTAGCCCTAATCGTGACCCTGCACTACACCCAACCATAAACCAAATCCTTACCTTACCATAACTCCTAATCTTACCTTAATTCTAGCCCTAGCCCTACCCACACGCTAGTGCTAGTCCTAACACTAACCCTAACACTAACCTTAACTCTATCCTTAGCCCTAGCCCTACCTTTAAGACTAACACTAGTCCTAACCCTAACACAAACCCTAACACTACCCTATGCCAAACTCTACGCTTACACCTGACTCTAACCCTAACCATATCTCTAACACTAACCCTCAAAGCTAGCCCTAACCCAACACAAATCCTAGCCCTAGATGTGACCTTAAACTTAGCCCTAACCCTAGCCATAACTCGAAACCTAACACTAACCCTGGGTCTAACCCTAACACAAACCCAAATCATATATCTAGGCCTAGTCTTAGCACTAACACTAACCCTAACCGTGTCCATAGCCCTGGATCTAACCGTAACCCTAACACTAGCCCTATCACTAACCTTAACCCTAAAACTACCACTAAGCCTAACATTAACCCTAACTCTAACTCAGGCCTAGGCTAACCTTGACCCTAACACTTACCCTAGTCTAAGCCACAGGCCTAACCTTAGTTTGATCACTAACACTAACCGTAACTCTGTCCCTAACAAAAACCAAGCCCCAGCAATTGCCCTAGCCCTGCCCCTAAACTAAACTTACCTATAACAATAATTCTACCATTAAAAGTAAAACTAACCCTAGCTCTAGGACTAACCCTAAACCTAAAACTTATCCTAACTCTAACTCTAGCTCTAGGCCTAAACCCAACCCTAGCCTAGAGGTGACCCTAACGCTAACACTAACCATCACCCAACACTAATCATAACCCAACACTAACCCTACCACTAATGTTAACTCTGTCCTAATCCTAGCCCTAACCCTAATGCCAACACTAGCCCATGTCCAATCCCAAACCCTAACCCTAGTCCTAATACTACTCCTAACCATGATACTAGCCCTAAACCTGAAACTAACCATAAGTCTATACGTAACCCAAACTCTGACCCTAAATATAACCCTAACCTACCACTAGCCCTAGCTGTAGCCCTAAAATTGCCCCTACCCATAATGCTAACCATAACCCTAATCCTAGCCCTACTCTTAACCCTACTCCTAATGTTAGGCTCAACCCTAGCCCTCAGCATAATCCTAGCCCTAAGCCTAACTCTAGTCCTAACGCTAACTCTCATGCTACAACCAGCCCTAACAATCATCGTAATGTTAACCCGAACCCAACCCTCACCCTACCCCTAAGCCTATCACTCCTCTAACTCTAACCCTAACCCAACTCTTACCGCTATACTAGACTTAATCCTGACTTAACCCTTAACCTACCCCTACCCCTACCTTTAACTGAAAACAGAAACAATCCCTAACCATAAACATAACATTAATCCTAAACCTAGCCTTTTTCCTTACCATAGCCCTAGCCCTAACACTATCCCTAACTTAGTTGTAACCCTAATGATAGCCCTAGCTCTAGCTCTAGTCCTAACCCTAGCCCAAAACTAACCCGAACCCTAGCCCTAACCCTAACGCTAAACCGAAGACCAGCCCTAGCCCTAATCCTAACTGTAGCACTAACTCTAGACCTAACCCTAACTGTAGCTATAAACCTAACCCAAACCCTAAGCTTAAACCTAAGGCTAAGACAAGGCCTAAACCCAGCCCTAACCCTAACCCTTGTCCTAACAGTAACCTTAACACTAGACCTCCCCGTAAATCTAGCACTAAATCTAAAACTAACACAACCATAACCTTAACCATAACCATAGCTCGAACCCTAACCCTAGCCCTAACTCTAACCCTACCCTAAACCTAGCTGTAACTCTAACCCTTCCCCTAAACGTAAACCTAAAAGTAGCTCTAGTACTAACCCTAAACCTAAACCTGACCATAAACCTAGCCATAGACCTAAGGCTAACCCAAAAACTAGACAGAGACCTGAGCCTAACCCGAGACGTACCTCTAACCATAACCGTAACTGTAACCATAAAACTAACCATAACCTTAGTCATAGGCTTAACTTCTACCCTAGCCGTAGACCTGACCCTAACCACAACCCTAACCCTAACTCTAACCCAACAGTAGCCCTAACCCTAATGCTAACCATGACCTAATCATAGCCCTAGCCCTAACCCCAACACAAGCCTTAGTCCTAACTCTAACCCTAACCACGGATATAAATCTAGCTCTAAACCTAAGCCTAACTCTAAACATAGTCTTAACCCTAACCCTCACCCTAACCCTAAGCCTAACCCTAACCCATACTGTAACCCTAACAGTAACCCTAGACCTAGCCCTAGAACTAACACTAATCCTAGCCTTATCCCTAGACCTAGTGCTAACCTTAACCCTACCCCTAACCCTATGCCTAACACTAGCCTTAACACTAATGTTAACCCTAACTCTAAGCCTAAATCTAGCCATAACCCTAGCCCTAGCCTTAACCTTAATGCTAACACTAACAGTAGCCCTAACCCAAACCCTAACCCTACCCCAACCATAACCCTAACTCTAACCCAACTCTAACCTTACCCCTAACTCTACCACTACTCCTACCCGTCACCTTAACACTTACCTTATTTTTTCCCCCAAAGCCACAGTAGATAGTTGTATGTTATAGCTGCACATCCTTCTAGTTGCTGTATATGGGATGCAGCCTCAGCATGGCCGGAAATGCGGTGTGTCGGTGTGCACCTGGGATGCAAAGCTGGGTCGCCAACAGCGGATCCCGTGCACTTAACCACTAAGCCATGGGGCCGGACCCACGCTTACCCTAAATATAAACCTAACCTTACACATAACCCTAAAGTTAACCCCGAGCCTACCCATAACCCAAACTCTAATGCACGCAACTTTAAACTTAACACTAACCCTAATCCTAGCCATAGCCTTAAGCCTAAAGCCAGCCCCAGCCCTAGGCCTAACAAGCATCCCAGCACTAAAACTAGCCCTAAGGCTAACCATAGCCATAAACCTAACTGAACTCTAACCCTAAACCTAAGCTTAGCTCTAACCCTTGACCTAAACCTAAGCCTTTCCCAAAACCTAATCCTAATGCTAACCATACACCTGACCCTCACCCAAACACTAAACCTATCCCAAGCGTAACCCTAACCCTAACCCTAGCCCTAGCCTTAAGCCTAACACTAAGACTAACCAGAACTCTGTTCCTAACCCAACCCCAAGCCCTAAGAGTAACCCTATCCCCAACCCCAACCAAAACTGCTACCCATATCCCAAACCTAAGCCTAAAACAACCCTAAGCCTAAACCTAAGCCTATGCCAAATCCTAACCTTAAGTGTAACGTTAACCTTAACACTTGTCCTAAACCTAATTCTAACCCAGCCCTAAACCGGACCCTTACACTAGCCCTAAGACCTACCCTACAAACAGACTATCACAAGCCCTAAGTATAAGCCCAGTCCTAACCCCGAGCCCTGGACCTACCCCTAACCTTATCCCTAACCGTAGCCACAACACTAATGTTAATCCTAACCCTAACCACGACCCTAAACCGATCTCTCCCATTCCCAGCCAAGAGCCCAACCGTTAAGCCTAAACCTAACAGTACACCTGCCACTAAGTCTAACACAAACCCTGACCCTAAACTGAACCATGATCCTAGCAATAGCCCTAACCATAACGCTAGACCTAGACCTAACTCTAACCCAAACCCTAGCCCTAACCTGAACCATGGCACTAACCCTAATGCTCAATCTAGCCCTAGCCTTAACATCAACACTAAAACGAACTGTAGCCCAAAGCCAACACCTACCACTATGTGTAACCTTAACCCTAAACAGAGTATTAATCCTAACGCTAACCCATATCCTATCCATAAATCTAACCCTAACCCTAGACCTAACGCTATCACTAACATAACCTTAAAGCTAAGACTAAACCTAACCCTAATCTGTAACCTAACCCTAAGCATAACACAGACTTAATCCTAATCCTGATTTTAACCCTCACTCTAACCCTAAAACTGATCTTAGCCCATAAGCCTAACCCTAAACCTCACCGAACCAGAACCCAAACACGAACCCAAACCCTTACCCGAACACAAACCTGAATCTGAACACTAACAAGAACCCTAAACTTGACCCCAACACTAGGACTAACCCTAAACATAAACTTAACCACAGCCCTCAACCTAACCCTAACCCTAGCCCTAATGCTAGCCCTAGACCTAGACCTAGACCAAGCCCTAAACATAACTGCAAACTTAAGGCTAACCCTAGCCAGAACACTAGGCATAAACTTGGCTCTAGACCTAACACTAGCCCTAGACTAGCCCTAACTCTAAGTCTAGAGCTAACAGTAACCCTAGCCCTAAACCTAGCACTAAACCTAATCCTAATCTTAGCCCTGGACATAACCCCAGCCATAACCCTTACCCTAACCCTAACACTAATCCTAACCATAACACTAAACATAGCCATAAGCCTAGCCCTAGCAATAACCCTAACTCTAACCGTCACCCTCACCCTAACCCTAGCCCTAACCCTAACACTAACCCTAGCCCTAAACCTAACACTAAACCTAAACATAATAATAGCCCCAACCCAGACCCTAGACCTATCTGTAACCTTGGCAATAACCCTAAACTTAGCCCTCACCCTAGCCTTAGCCCTAAACCTAAATATAGCCCTAGACCTAACCCTACCTGCAAACCTAACCCTAGCCATAACCCTAACACTATCCCTAGGGTTAATAAACCTAGTGCTAAACCTAACCCTAGCCTTAGACCCAGCCCTTGCCCTAACTCTAACCTTAGCCCTATCCCTAACCTTAACCCTAACCAAAACTCTAAAGCTAATGCTAACACTAACCCTAACCCACACACAATTGGTTTGATTTCAACATATGTGAAAGTTGTCACACACAATAGGTGTGATGTCATACATAAAAATGTGAATTATGTCACAAAAAAGGTGAATGGTGTCACACATATCAATGGGTGTGTTTCCACACACAAATGTGAGTCTTGTCACACATACACCATTGGTGTGCTGTCACACACACAGTGAGTGATGTCAGACACACAATGTGTGTGAAGACACACACCAACCTGGTGAAGTCACAGACAATGGGGGTGGTGTCTCTCAGGAAAATGAGTGTGAATTCACATATAATGAGAGTTACACAATACACACATGTGGGATTTAAGTCAGAGTAAAATGTGAGAGATTTCACAGACACCTAGGTGATATTTCGTACATAAGAGTGGATGTCACATCACACTGAACAATATGACTGCCGTCACATGTAATGGGAGTGATATCACACAATTTGTGAGATGTGACTGGCTATCCTAGTGTTACCACAATTAAGGTTTGTGATGTCCAAAAAAGGGAGTGATGTCACACATAACAATTTCAGTGATGTCGCACACAAAATGTGAATGATGTCGCAAGCACAACGTTGGAGTGATGTCAAACACACTATCAGAGTGATGCCACACTCAATTGGTGTGATATCATACATAATACTGGGAGTGACAACAACATAACAACAGTTGGGATATCATATCCTAATTAAGGTTGGTGTCACACACAATTGATGTGATGTGACACAGGATGAGAATGTTGTCACACACACAAGAGGTGTGGTGTCACACATAACCGTGTGTCATGTCACGCATAACAATGGGAGTGATATCCCATGCACACAGTGGGATTGATGTCACACTATAAAAGGTGAGTTGTGTCAAAATGGACACGATGATGTCACACATAGCAGTGAGAGTGTTGTCACACAATTCATATGATGTCACACAGAAACAGGTGAGTAATACAGCAGAGGAATCGTGATTGACGTCACACATGTGTGTCAATGA
Source organism: Diceros bicornis minor (assembly GCF_020826845.1). Taxonomy (NCBI): domain Eukaryota; kingdom Metazoa; phylum Chordata; class Mammalia; order Perissodactyla; family Rhinocerotidae; genus Diceros; species Diceros bicornis. The sequence continues at coordinate 14,513,925 of NW_026690866.1, forward strand.
TGTCACACTATTGGTGTGATGTCATAAAAACAACAGGAATGTTGTCTCAAATAACAGAGAGATGTCACTTCAAATATATGAATGATGTCACAGAAACACCATGAGAGTGATGGCACAACAGTAGTAGAGTGATGTCCTCAAGAATTAGTGTGACGTCACACAGAATATTAGGAGTAACATCACACGTAACAATAGCGATTTCATATGCTAAATTGCATTCATGTCACATGAATTGTGTGATGTCAACATCTGAGAATGTTGTCACGCTTATAATAGGTGTGATGTCATACATAAAAAGTGTCTTGTCTTATGTCACACAAAAGTGAATGGTGTCAAACATATCATTGGATATGTTTTCAATCACAAATGTGAGCCCTGTCACAAGTACACCATTGGTGTGATGTCAGACACACAATGTGTGTGAAAGCTCACACCGACCTGGTGATGTCACAGAAAACGGGAGTGGTGTCTCTAAGGAAAATGAGTGAATATTCACACATAGCAATGAGAGTTACACAAAACACACCAGTACGATATGTCAGAGTAAAATTTGAGAGACTTCACAGAAACCTGGAAGTAACCTCATACATAACAGTGGGTGTCACATCACAGTTAAGAATATGACTGTCATCACACACAATGGGAGTAATATTACACAATTTGAGAGATGTGACCGTCTATGCTAGTGTTAGCACACTCATGTTGTGCGATGTCCCAAAATGGGTGTGATGTCCCATATAACGATTGGAATGATGTCAGACACAAAATGTGAACCACGTCACACTCAATTTGAATGCTTTCAACACTATCAGAGTGATGCCACACTCAATTGGTATGATGTCATTCATAATACTGGGAGTGACACCACACATAATAATGGTTGATATAGCATACGGGAATTAAGGTTAATGTCACATACAAATGTTGTGGTGTGACACACAATGATGATGTTGTCAAACTCAAACAATTAATGTGATGTCACCAAGAAGCATGTGGTCACGCCACGCAAAATAGTGGGAGTGATATCACATGCACACAATGGGAGTGATGTCACACTTTAAAATGTGAATTATGTCACTAGGGACATGTGACTGATGTCACACATAGCGGGTGTAACGTCACACTGTTGATGTGATGTCACACATAATGAGACTGAGGTCACACATAAACATGTGAGTAATATCACAAAGGACATGTGACTGACGTCACACATATGTGGGAGTGATGTCACACTATTTGTCTGATGTCATACAACACAACAGGCGTGATATCACACATAACAGAAAGATGTCACCCAAAATATATGAGTGAAGTCACAGAAACACTATGGGAGTGATGTCACAACACTAGTAGAGTGATGTCCTCGAGAATTAATGTGACATCACACAGAATATTGGGAGTGACATGACACTTAACAATAGCCATTTCTTATGGTAAATTCGAGTGATATCACACACAATCGGTGTGATGTCAACATGTGAATGTTGTCATACACAAAATAGGTGTGATGTCATACATAAAAATGTGAATTATGTCACAAAAATGTGAATGGTGTCAGACATAACAATGTGTGTATTTTCACATACAAATGTGAGCACTATCACACAAACACCATTGGCGTGATGTCATACAGACATTGAGCGAGGTCAGACACACAAAGTGTGTGAAAGCACACACCAACCTGGTGCTGTCATGGACATTTGGAGTGGTATCTCTAAGGAAAATGAGTGTGAATTCATACATAACAATGAGAGTTACATAAAACACAGAGTAGAGATATAAGTCAGAGTAAAATGTGCGAGACTTCACAGAAATCTGGGAGTGATTTCATACAAAACTGTGGATGTCATATCAAAGTTAACAATATGATTGCCCTCACACAAAGGGAGTGATATCACACAATTTGAGAGATGTGACAAGCTAACCTAGTTTTATCCTGCTCAAAGTATGTGATGTCCCAAAATGGGTGTGATGTCACACATAACGATTGGAGTGATGTCAGACACAAAATCTTAGCCATGAAACACACCGTTGGAGTGATGTCAAACACTATCAGAGTGACGCCACACTAAATTGGTGTGATGTCATACATAATACTGGGAGTGACACCACACATACTAATGGTTTGATATCATATGAGAAGGTTGATGTCACTTACCATTGATGAGATGTGACACGCAAGGAGGATGTTGTCACACATACAAGGGGTATGATGTCACCCATAAACAAGTGTGTCACATGACGCATAACATCGGGTGCGATATCACAAGAACACAATGGGTGTGATGTTACAAGTTACATGTCACTGATGTCACAGATAGCAGTGGGAGTGGTGTCACACATAAATATATGAGTAATCTCACTAAGGACACATGACTGATATCACAAATATGCTGTTAATAGTCTACACTCAGGTTTCTATCCAATGTATTGAAAGAGCACTTCTGCTGAACTCAGCTTGCCAATAGCTGTAGGGAAAATACTCTAATGAGATATTTTATACTTTTCACTACAACTGGTACAGCTTATCTGTAACATCCATTCAATGAAAGTACAGTATGAAGAAAAACTCCTTTTTTTATCTCTTTATGATCGTCATGAAAAGTCCCTTTTCAAAGGTTGCAGTTTGTGTTTTTCATTTCGGCTTTCTCTTACATGGAACGAAAGAATGTGCTTGTTGAGCTTGGTTTGCCAGTAGCTGTTAGGGAGCATCTTCCTATGAGAGGGCTTAAACTTTTCACTACACAAGGAAGAGAATATCTCTAATATCTATTTATGAAATGCACGGTGTGGAGAAAAACTCTTGCTTGTACCTTTTTAGCATCTGCACTGAAAAGTATTTTTTCAAACATTGCAGCTCACGACATTTACTCAGGCTCTCTCTCACATTATAGGAGAGCATGTAGTTACTGAGCAAAGGTTGCCATCAGCTGTAAGTAAGATCTTCCCATGACAGCTTTGATCCATTTCACTACTGCTGGGAGAAAGTGCCTATAACATCCATTGAAATAACATACATGGTGGAAAAAAACTTATTTTAGTTGTTGAGGATCATCTTGATGAGTGAACTTTTCAATCATTGATCTTCATGTCCTGCACTCAGTCTTTCCCTCAAATATAATGAAAGAAAACCCGTTCTGAACCCAACAGCCCTGTAGCTGTAAGTCTGCTTTTCCTTGAGGGCTTTTAAACTTGTCACTACACCTGGGAGAAAGTATCTGTAACATCCATAAAATGAAAGTCAAGTGTGCAGAAAATCTCTGGCTAGTATGTCTATAGGATCCTCCTGCAAATTGCCTTTTCCATCATTGTAGTTAACGACCGTCACTCTGGCTCTCTCTCCTACGTACTGCAAGAAACTTCTTGCTGAACTCAGCTGGCAAGGAGCTTTAAGCAGGGTCCTCCTCTGAGAGCTTGTAAACTTGCACTGCAGCTGCAAGAGAATATCTGTAACATCCATTCCATGTAAGATCTCTGTGGAGGAAAACACTTCCTTTTAGCTTTTTAGGATCATATTGTAAAGTGTCTTTCATCTTTGCAGTTGATTGTATGCACTCAGGCTTCCTTCCTGATATAAAAGAAAACACCCCTGCTAAACCTACTTTGCCAGTGGCTGTTGGGAACACCTTCCTTGGAGAGTTTCCACTTTTCACCACAGCTCGGAAAGAAGCTGTATCACATCCATTCAATGAAAGTATGCCATGAAGAAAACCTCCCCTTGTAAGTGTTTATGCTCGTGTTCTTAAGTGGCTTTAACTACACTGCAGTTCAATCTGTATTCAGGGTCTCACTAGCATATCATGATGACCATTATTGCTTATCACAGCTTGCCAGTATCTGATAGTAACATCTTCATATGACAGGATTTAAAATTTCATTACCACTGGGAGAGTGTATCTATAACATCCATAAAACGAAAGTCCAGTATCTATAAAATTTCTTGCTTCTATCTGTATACGACTATCCTGATAATTGCCTTTATCAACATTGCAGTTAACCACCTTCAATCAGGAATTCTTCCCCATGTAAAGCAAGAAAGTTCTTGCTGACATCTTCTTCCAAGTACTTTACAGGAGGATCTGCCTCTGAGAGCCTTTAAACTTTCCACTGCAGTGGGGCGAGTATTACTCTAACATCCATTCCATGAACCTACTCTGTGGTGAGCAACTCTTAAAGTTAGCATTTTAGGATATGTTAAAGTGCCTTTTCCTCTTTGTCGCTCATTGCCTGCACTGAGGCTCCCTTTCCAACTGAAAGACCAATCACCACTGCTCAAACAAGTTTGAAAGTAGCGGTTAGGAACAACATCCTATGACAGCTTTCCAACTATCACTACAGGTGGTGCAGATGATCATTACCATCCATTCAATAAAAGTTGACTGTTCAGAGCAACTCCTGCTTGTAGGTGTTTAGGATCATCTTGAGAAGAGTCTTTTAATTACTGCAGTTCAATCTGCATTCGGGGTCTGAGTAGCATATTATGATGAACACTATTGATTAACACAGGTGGCCAATATCATAGGTTACATCTTCATATGTGAGGTTTTTCAGTTTCACTGCAGCTAGAGGAGAGTATCTATAACAACCATAAAATGAAAGTCAAGTGTGGAGAAAGTCTCATCCTTGCATCTATATAGAATCTTCTTGCAAATGGCCATTTCCTTCTTTACAGTTAACGACCTTCACTCAGGCTCTCTTTCCCAAGACATGCAAGAAAATGTTTGCTGAACTCAGCATGCAAGTATCTCTGAGGAGGATTTTCCTCTGAGATCTATTAAACATTTCACTGCATCTGGGAGAGACTATCTCCAACATGCATTCCGTGAACATACTCTGTGCAGAAAAAGTCCTCCTTTTAGGTATTAGGATCATATGTTAAATTGCCTTTTCCTCTTTGCTGTTCATTGCCAGCAATGATGTTTCCCTCACTATATAGAGACAAAACACCACTGCTCAACCAATTTTGCCAGTAGCTATAAGGAACATCTTCGTATGAGAGATTTCAAAGTATTACTACAGGTTTTGCTGATTATATTTAACATCCATTCCACTCAAGTTGAATCTTCAGAGAAACTCTTGATAGTAGCTGTTTAGGATCATCTTGAGAAGAGATATTTAATACACTACAGTTCAATCCACTTTCAGGCTCTCATGAACATATCATGACAAACATTATAGCTTAACACATGTGGCCTATATCTGTAAGTAACATCTTCATCTGAGATGTTTTAAAATTTCGGTACAGCTGGGAGAGGGTATCTATAACATCCATAAAATGAAAGTGGAATATGCAGAAAATCTGTGGCTTGTCTCTTTATGGGATCAGCCTGCATATTGCCTTTAGATCACTGCAGTTAACGACATTCGCTCAGGCTCTCTATCCCATGTAATGCAAGAAAGTGTTTCTTAACTCGCCTTGCAGGAATCTTTAAGGAAGATCTTCCTCTGAGAGCTTGTAAACTTTTCACTGCAGCTAGGAGAACCTATTCATTACATCCATTCCATGTAAATACTCTGTGGAGGAAAACACTTGCTTTTAAATTCTTTGGATCATATTGTCAATTGCATTCTAATCTTTGAGTTTCATTGCCTGCCCTCAGGCTTCCCCGCCGATGCAAAGAAAAAACACCACTGCTAAACCTACTCTGCCAGTAGCGATTAGGAACACCCTCCCATGAGAGTATACATTTTTCACCACAGCTCAGGAAAAAGCTCTATCACATCCATTTAATGAAAGTACACCGTGAAGATAACTTCTGCTTATAACTGTTTAGGGTCATCTTCATAAGTGACTTCAAATACACTGCAGTTCAATCTGCGTTCAGGGTCTCACTAATATGTCATGACGAACACTATTGCTCAACACAGGTGACGAATATCTGTTAGTAACATCCTCATTGGAGAGGTTTTAAAATTTCAGTACGGCTGGGAGACAATATATGTAACATCCATAAAATTAAATTCCACTTTGGAGACAATCTCTTGTTTATATCTGTGTAGGATTATCCTAAAAATTGCCTTTTACATCATTGCTGTTAACGACCTACACATAGGAATTCTCTCCTTGTAATGCCAGAAAGTCCTTGCTGAACTTGCTTGCAAGTATCTTTAAAGAGCACCTTCCTCTGAGAGCTTTTAAAATTTCCATTGTAGCTGGGAGAGAATATCTATAACATCCATTCCATGAACATACTCTGTGGTGGAAAAGTCTTTCTTTTAGTTTTTTGGATCACATAGTAAAGTGTCTTTTCCTCTTTGTAGTTCATGTCTTGCACTGAGGCTTCCTTCCCACAGGAAAGACAGAATACCACTGCTCAACGATGTTTACCATTAACTCTTTGAAACACTCCTAGGAGAGCTTTCAAACTATCACTACATGTGGTGCAGATTATCATTACCCTACTTTCAATGAAAGCGGACTCTTCAGAGAAACTCTGCTTACAGCTGTTTGGGATCATCTTGAGAAGAGACTTGGACTACACTGCAGTTCAGTCTGCCTTCAGGTTCTCAGTAACGTATCATGATGAACACTATTGCTTATCACAGTTGGCCAATATCTGTAAGTAACATCTTCATATGAGTGGTTTTCAAATGTCAGTACAGCTGGCAAAGGGTATCTATAACATCTATCATTTGAAATTCAGGTGAGGAGAAATCTTTTGCGTGTATCTGTATAGGTCTATTCTGAAAATTGCCTTTTCCAACATTGCAGTAAATAACCTTCATCCGTGCTCTTTCTCCCAAGTCAGGTAATAAACGTTTGCTGAACTCAGCTTGGAAGTATCTTTAAAGAGGCTCTCCCTCTGAGAGCTTTTAAACTTTTCACTGCAGCGGGGAACGAATATCAATAACATCCATTTCAGGAATGTACCCTGTGGAGAAAAATTCTTCCTTTTAGCTTTTTAGGATCATATGGTAAAGTGCCTTTTCCTCTTTGTCGTTCATTGCCTGCATTGAGCCTCCCTTCCCGATGGATATACAAAACACTCCTGCTCAATGACCTTTGCCAGTAGCCATCAGAGCATTTTCTTAGGAGAGCGTTTGAACGATCACTATAGGTGGTGCAGATTATTGTTATGATCAACTCAAAGAAAGTTGACGCTTCAGAGAAACTCCAGCTTGTGCCTGTTAAGGGTCATCTTCAGAAGAGACTTTTAATAGACTGCAGTTCAAACTCTTGTCAGGGTCCCACTAGCATATCATGATGAACTATATTGTTTAAGACAGGTGGCCAATATCTGAAAGCAACATCTTTATCTTCGAGGTTTTAAAACTTCAGTACTGCTGGGATAGAGTATCTATAACATCCATAATATGAAAGACAAGTTTGGTAAAAATCTCATTCGTGTATGTGTAGGTTTATCATGCAAATTGCCTTTTCCCTCATTGAGTTTAATGGCCTTCACTCAGCTCTCCTTCTAAAGTAAAGCAAGAAAACGTTTGTTGAAGTCAGCTTGCAAGGTCCCTTAAGAATGATCTTCCTCTGAGAGCTTTTAAAATTTCCACTGCAGCTGGGAGAACTTATCTATAATATCCATTCCATGTAAGTACGATGTGGAGGAAAACACTTGCTTTTAGCTTCATCAGATCATATTGTCAATTGCATTTTCATCTTTGCATTTCATTGCCTGCACTCACGTTTCCTCCCTGATTTAAAGAGAAAACACTGCTGCTAAACCTACTCTGCCAGTAGCTGTTAGGAACACCTTCTTATGAGAGTTTCAACTTATCCACACACCTCGGAAAGAAGATCTATTAAATCCATTCAATGAAAGTATACCGTGAAGAAGACCTCTTCTTGTACCTGCTTAGGATTATCTTCATGAATGACTTTAAACGCACTGCAGTTCAGACTGCATTTAGGGTATCTTTAGCATATCATGATGAACAATATTGTTTAACACAGGTTTCCAATATCTGTTAGTAACATCTTCATATGAGAGGTTTTAAATTTTCATTACAGCTGGAGAGAGTATCTATAACATCCATAAAATGAGAGTTCAGTGTGGAGAAAAGCTCTTGGTTGTATCTGTATAGAATTTTCCTGAAAATTGCCTTTTCCACCATTGCAGTTAACGACCTGCACTTAGGAATTCTCTCCCAGGTAAGGCAAGAAAGATCTTGCTGAACTCAGATGGCAATTGGCTTTCAGCAGATCCACCTCTGTGAACTTTTAAACTTTCCACTGCAGCTGGGACAGAATATCTATACCATACATTCCATGTAAGTACTCTGTGGAGGAACACACATCATTTTAGCTTTTTAAGATCATCTTGCAAAGTGCCTTTTCATCTCTGCAGTTCACTGCCTGCACTCAGGCCTCCTCCCCAACGTAAAGACAAAACACCACTGTAAACCTACTTTGCCAGTTGATGCTAGGAGCACATTCCTATGAGATGTTAAAATTGTCACCACAACCGGGAAAGAAACTCTATCACATCCATTCAACAAAAGTACCGTGTGAAGAATATCTTTACTTGTCGTTGTTTAGAATCATATTCATGAGTGACATTAAAAACATTGTACTTCTGTCTACCTTCAGGGTCTCCCTAGCATATCAACACTATTGTTTAACACAGGTTGCAAATATTTGTTAGATATACCTTCATATGAGAGGTTTTAAAGTTTCAGTACAGATGGGAGTATCTATAACATCCATAAAATGACAGTTCATTGTAGAGAAAATTTCTTGCTAATATCTGTATAGGACTATCCTGAAAATTTCCTTTACATCCTTGCAGTTAAAAACATTCACTTGGTAATTCTCTCCCTATTTAATGAAAGAAAGTCCTTGCTGAACTCAGATTGCAAGTAGCTTTCCGCAGGATCTGCCTCTGAGAACTTTTAAACTTTCCACCGCAGCTGGGACACAATATCCATAACATCCAGTACATGAAGTTACGCTGTGCAAAAACACTCTTCCATGTAGATTTTTGGACGATGTGGTTCAGTACCTTATCCTCTTTGCCATTCATTGCCTGCATTGAGGCTGTCTTCCCAATGGAATGACAAAACACCACTAAGCAACCAAGTTTACCAGTAGTTTTCAGGATCATCTTACTAGGAGAGCTATCACTACAGGTGGTGCAGATTATCCTTACCATCCATTCAATGACAGCTGAGTCTTCAGAGAAACTCCTCCTTGTAGCTGTTTAGGATCATCTTGAGAATTTGAATACACTGCATTTCAAACTACATTCAGGGTCTCACTAGCGTATCATGACGAAAACTTTTGTTTAACACAAGTACCAAATAAGTGTAAATAACATCTTCATACGAGAGGTTTAAAAATTTCAGTACACCTGGGAGATTGTATCTATAGCATCTGTAAAAGGAAAGGCCAGTGTGGAGCAAAATTCTTGCTTGCATCTGTAGAGGACTATCCTGAAAATTGCCTCTCCCAACATTGCTGTTAATGACATTTACTTAAGAATTTTCTCCCTGGGGCCTGCCCGGTAGCGCCAACAGTTTCGTGTGCATGATCCACTTTGGTGGCCTGGGGTTTTCAGTTTCCCAACCCTGGGCACGCACCAACCCACTGCTTGACAGGACATGTTGTGGTGACGTCCCATATAAAGTAGAGGAAGATGGGCACAGATGTTATCTCAGGGCCAAACTTCCTCAGCAAAAAAGAGGAGGATCAGCATCGGATGTTACCTCAGGGCTTATCTTCCTCACACACAAAAAAGAATTCTCTCCCATGTAATGCCAGCAAGTTCTTGCTTAATTCGGCTTGCAAGTACGTTTAAGGAGCATCTACCCCTGAGAGCTTTTAAACTTTCCACTGCAGCTGGGAGAGAATATCTATAGTATCCATCTAATGAACATAGTCTGTGGAGAAAAACATTTCCATTTAGTTTTTGAGGGTCACAATGGAAAGTGTCTTTTCTTCCTTTTGGTTCGTTGCCTGCACTGAGGTTGCCTTCTCAATGGAAAGACAAAATACCACTGCTCAAGCACTTTTGCCAGTAACAACTAAGGAAAGAACTTCGTGCCCTGTCTCTCTTCCTTCCAGCAAATGAGGTCCAACTTTCTTAACCAGGTTGGGGACATATTGCCATTTCAGTCTTTGAGAAGGAATATCACATTCCTTTGAGAAGGCAATTTCTGATCCCGGGTTCTAAGTAGAGCTCTAGGAACAAGTTAGTAATTGAATTTTAATGATTACTGGAACTTAGCTGAACTATGTATAAGACCCATTGTTGGAAATAACTTCATGCCCACTATCTCTTCCTTCCATCTCGTAAAGATCAGAAACCTAAAATAGGTATATAACAGAATGCAGTTTCAGGCCTTAAGATTGAATCTCATATTCCTTTGAGAGGGCACTTTCTGACCCAGGCTTCTATGCAAATGTCTAGAAACGACTTTGTATATGAGCGACAATCATTAATACAGCTGAGCTAATCTACGGCTAACACCCATTTCTGGAAATATCTTTATGCCCAATCTCTCTTCCTTCCAGCTCTGAAGGTTTACATTCCTAAAACAGGTTTTGAATATATTGCTGTTTCAAGCCTTAGGAGGGAATATCACATTCCCTTGAGAAGGCAATGTCTCGTCCCAGCATGTAAATAGATGTCCAGGAACAAGTTAGTATTTGAGTGGCAATCATCACTACAGCTGAGCACATCTGTATAGAATACCCATCCCTGGAAGTATCTTTGTGCTCACTCACTCTTCCTTTCAGCTCGTGAGAATCACCTTCCTAAACCAGTTTTAGAACATAATGCTATTTTGGTCGTTGAGAGCAAATCTCACATTGCTCTGTGAAGACACTTACTGATAACTTCTTGTAAGTAGATGTCTAGGAACAAGTTTATATTGGATCATCAATCAGTACTACAGCTGAATAAAATGATTTATAATACACATTCCTCAAAATAACTTCATGTAAAAACTCTCTTCCTTCTAGCACTAAGCATCACTAAACTAAACTAATTTTGGTCCATATTGCCTTGTTGGGCCCTGAGAAGGATTCTCGCATTCCTTTGAGAAGGCACTTTCTGATCCCAGAGTGGTCTAGGAACAATTTGCATATGAGTGGCAAGCGTTATGACAGCTGAACTAAGCTGTGTATAATACCCATTCCTGAAAATAACTTTGTGCCTCATCTCTCTTCCTTCCAACTCATAAGGATCACAAACCTAAACCAGGTTTGAAACATATTGCCATGTCACTCCTTGAGATGGAATCTCATATTTCTTTGAGAAGGCACATTCTGATCCTGTCCAGAATGTTGATGTCTAGGAATAAGTATGTATATGAGTGTTAATCATTACTAGATCTGAGCTCAACTGTCTATAACAACCATTCCTGGTAATACTTTTTGCCTCATCTCTCCTCCTTCAATCTCATAAGGATCACAATTATAAACCAAGTTTCATGCATCATGCCATTTCAGGCCTTGAGAATGAATCTCACACTACTTTGAAGGCACTTTCTGATCCCTGCTACTAAGTAGATGTCCAGGACAAGATTCTATATAAGTGGCAATCGTTACTACAACTGAAATATTCTTTGACTAACACCCAATCCTGAAAATAACTTCATGCCCAATCTATCTTCCTTCCAGCTCGTAAAGAAGACCTTCCTCAAGCAAGTGGGGAACATATTGCCATTTCAGACCTTGAGAAGAAATCTCACATTCCTTTGAGACAGCAGTTTCTGATCACAGCCTGCATGTAGACGTCTAGGATCAAGTTTGTATGTGAGTGGCAATCACTAATAGAGCTGTGCTTCTCTCTTCCTTCCATCTCGTAAAGATCACAAACCTAAATCTGGGTTGGATCATAATGCCATTTCAGGCCCTTGAGAACAAATCTCACACTTATTTGAGAAAGCACTCTCTGATCCCGGCTTGTAAGTAAAAGTCTAGTAACGAGTTTCTAAATGCGCGGCAATCATTACTACAGCTGAGCTAAACTATATATAAGAACCATTCCTCAAAATAACTTCCTACCCGATCTCTCTTCCTTCCAGCTCTAAAGGATTACATTCCTAAGCAAGGTTTTGAATGTAATACCATGTCGGGCCTTGAGAAGGATTCTCACGTTACCTTGAGAAGGAACTTTCTGATCCCAGCTTCTAAGTAGATCCCTAGAAACAAGTTTGTATATGAGTGGAATCATTACTACAACTGAGCTGAACTATGAATAACACCTATTCCTGAAAATAACTTCGTGCCGGACTCTCTTCCTTCCAGATCATAAGGCTCACCTTCCTCAACCACGTTTGGAACATATTGCCATTTCCAGCCTTGAGAAGGAATCTCATATTCCTTTAAGAAGGCACTTTCTGATCACTGCTTCTAAGTGTAGGTCCAGGAACAAGCTTCTATATAAGTGGCAATCGTTAGTACAACTGAGCTATTCTATGAATAACGTCAATTCCTGGAAAAAAACTTCATGCTCAATCTCTCTTACTTCCAGCTCGTAAGTACCACCTTCCTCGCCAAGTTTGGAACATATTGCTTCAGACCTTCAGAAGGAATATCACATTCCTTTGAGAAGTCACTTTCTGATCCTGGGGTGATGTAGATGTCTAGGAACAAGTTTGTATATGAGTGGCAATCATTACTACACATGAGTTAATCTATGTAGAAAACTCATTCATGGAAATGTCATTGTGCCCAATCTCTCTTCCTTCCATCCAGTAAGGATCACAAACCTAAGCCAGGTTGGGGACATATTGCGGTTTGGGGCCCTGAGAAGGAATGTCACATTCCTTTGTGAGGGACCTTTGTGTTCCCGACCTGTATGTAGATTTCTATGAACAAGTGTGCATATGAGTGGCAATCATGATGACAGGAGCTAAAGTATGTATAACAGCCATTCCTGGAAATAACTTCATGCCCAAACTCTCTTCATTCCAGCTCGTAAGGACCACCTTCATCAACCAGGTTTGGAACATAGTGCCCTCTCAGGCCTTTAGAAGGAATCTCACATTCTTTTGAGAACACACTCTCTGATACCAGCTTCTAAGTAGACATCTAGGAACAAGTTTGTATAGGCGTGACTGTCATTACTACACCTGACAAACTTGGTATAACACCCATTCCTGGAAATCACTTTGTGCCTAATTTCTCTTCCTTCCATCTCGTAAGGATCACAAACCTAAACCAGATTTGGACCATAATGCCATTTCAGTCCTTAAAAAGGAGTCTCACATTGCTTTCAGAAGGAATGTTCTGATCCTGGCTTTTACGTAGATGTCTAGGAACAAGTTTGTATATGATTGGCAATCATTACTACAGTTGAGGTGAACTTCACATAACACCCATTCCTGGAAGTAACTTTGTGCCTAATCTCTCTTCCTTCCATCTCATAAAGATCACAAACCTAAACCAGATTTCGAAGATACTGTCATTTCGCACCTGGACAACAAAACTCACATTCCCTTGAGAAGGCTCTTTCTAATTCTGGCTTCTAAGTAGATGTCTTGGAAAACGTTGCTATATGAGTTTCAATCATTAGTAGAGGTGAGTTTTATTTTGTATAACACCCATTCCTGGAAATAACTTTGTGCCTTATCTCGCTTCCTTCAATCACAAAAGGATCACAACCCAAAACGTGGTTTGGTAAATAATGCCAATTCGGCCATTGAGAACGAATCTCACATTTCTTTGAGAAGGCAATTTCTGATCCTGGCTTGTAAGTAAATGTCTAAGAGCAAGTTTGAATGTGAGTGGCAATCATTACTACAGCAGAGATGAAATATATATCACCTATTTTTGAAAATAACTTGGTGCCCAATCTCTCTTCCTTCCAGCTCGTAAGCATCACCAACCTAAATGTTTTGGAACATATTGGCATTCGGACCCTGAGAAGGTATCTCACTTTCCTATGAGAAGGCACTTTCTCATCCCAGCCTATATGTAGATATGCAGGAACAAGTTTGTAAATGAGTGACAATCATTATTAAAGCGGAGTTAAAAGGTGTATAACACCTAATCCCTGAAACAACTTTGTGCATAATCTCTCTTCCTCCCATGTTGTAAGGATCACTTTGCTCACCCAGGAACATAATTTGGAAAATAATGCCATTTCTGGACCTGAGAATTAATCTCAAATTCCTTTGAGAAGGAAATTTCTGATGCAGGCCTCTAAGAAGAAGTCCATGAACAAGTTTGTATATGAGTGGCAATCATTCCTATAGCTTAGCAAAAGTATGTGTAACGCCCATCACTGGAAATATATTTGTGCCTAACCTCTCTTCTTTCCATCTTGTAATGGTGAAAAACCTGAACCCGGTTTGGAGCATAATGCCATTTTGTGCCCTGAGAACGAATCTCATACTCCTTTGATAAGGCACTTTCTGAACCCCCTTGTAAGTAACAGTCTAGGAACAAGTAGCTATATGAGTGGTAATCGTTAGTACAACTGAGCTAACCTATGTATAGCACCTGTTTATGGACATGACGTCATGCCCAATCTCCCTTCCTTCCAGCTGCTACAGATCTCCTTCCAAAAGCAGGCTTGTAAACAGGGCCATGTAGGGACTTGAGGCAGGACCACTCTCAAATGCCTTGGAGAACACAATTTCTTTTCCGAGTTTGAATGTAGACGGTATGAAACACCTTGGTATCTGAGAGGCATTCATTACTACAGCTGAATTGAACTATGTATTACAACCATTCCTGATAGTAACTTCATGCCCAATCTGTCATCCTTATAGCTCCCAAGGATCGCCTTCCCAAAGCAGGTTTTGCACAGGGCCATGTAGGGCCTTGAGAGAGAATCTCACGCACATGCCTTAGAGAAGGAACTTTCTTATCCCAGTTCGTAAGTAGATGGTAAGAAACATCTTTCTATCTGAGTGGCATCACTACTACAGCTGAGTTAAACTATGGATAACGACAGTTCCTGGATCGAAGTTCAGGCCCAATATCCCTTCCTTCCGGTACATGAGGATCGCCTTCCCAAGGAAGTTATGGAAGGAGGACCATGTAGGGCCTTGAGACAATCTCACTCAAAAGCCATAGAGAGCACACTTAATGATAGCGGATTCTAAGTAGATGGTTAGGAACATGTTTGTATCTGAGTGGCAAGAATTGCTACAGCTGAGCTAAACTAAGTATAACACCCATTCCTGGAAATGACATAGTACCCAATCTCCCTTCCTTCCAGCTGCTAAGGATCGCCTTCTCAAAGCAGGTTTGTAAACAGGACTGTGTATTGTCTTGTGACAGCATCTCACTCATAAGCCATTGAGAGCGTGTTTTCTCATACTACATTCTAAGTAGATAGCTAGAAACATGTTTGTATCTGAGTGGCAGGCATTACTACAGCTGAGCTAAACTAAGTATAACTCCCATTCCTGGAAATTACTATGTGCCCAATCTCCCTCCTTCCAGCTCCAAAGGATCACTTTCCCAAAGCAGGTATGGAAACAGGGCTGTGTAGGGCCTTGACACAGGATCACTCTCAAATGCCTTAGAGAACGGAATTTCTTATCCTGGGTTGGAAGTAGATGGTTAGAAACATCTTTGTTTGTGAGTGGCAATCATTACTACAGCTGAGTTAAACTATGTATAACACCCATTCCTGGAAACAACTTGGTGCCCAATCTCCCTTTCTCCCAGCCTCTAAAGATCGCCATCCAAAACCAGGTTTTGCACAGGGCCATGGAGGGCCTTGAGAGAGGATTTCACACACATGTCTTAGGGAAGGCACTTTCTTATCTCGGCTTGTAAGTAGATGGAAAGAAACATCTTTCTATCTGAGTGGCAATCACTACTGAAGCTGAGTTAAACTATATATAACACCCATTCCTGGAAAAAACATCTTGCCAGATCTCCCTTCCCTCCAGCGCATAAGGATCGCCTTGCCAAAGCAAGTTTACACAGGCCCATGAAGGGCCTTGAGAGACAATCTCACTCACATGATTTAGAGATTTATGTTTAGGTTTAGGGTTAGGGTTAGGGTCAGGCTTAGGTTTAGGGTTAGCTTTCGGGTTCGGGTTAGGGTTAGGGTTACTGTTAGGGTTAGTGTTAGGGTTATGGTTTGGTTCTGCTTACGCTTAGGGTCAGGGTGCGGGTTAGAGTTCAGGCTGGTTCATGGTTAGGGTTACATTTAGGATTGGCATTAAGGTTAAGCTTGGGATTCTGGTTAGTGTTCGGGTCGGGTTAGGCTTTGGGTGAGGGTTAGAGTTAGGGTTCAGGATTGAGTTATGGTTAGGCTTAGGGTAAGTGTTACTGCTTGCTAAGAATTAGGGTTATCGTTGCCTTCCCATTAGGGTTAACGTTCGGGTTATTGTTAGGGTTCAAGTTAGGGTTAGTGTTATGGTTCAGGTTAGGGTTTAATTTAGGGTTAGTGTTAGGGTTAAGGTTGGGGTTAGGATTAGGGTTAGGGATCTAGTTAGGTTGGAGCTGGGGTTCGTGTACTGTTTTCGTTTAGGTTTAGGGTTAGAGTTAGCCTTCAGGTCAGTGGTCGGGTTAGCTTTAGTTTAAGCTTCATGTTATGGTTCCGGTTAGGGTTAGGTTTAGTGGTCTAGTTAGTGTTAGAGTTAGTGTTAGTGTTAGGGTTAGGGTTGGGTCGGTCTTCATGTTAGGGTTAGGCTTAGGGATCGGTTTACTTTGCGAGTTAGGGTTAGGGTTTGAGTTAGGTTTAGGGGTATGGTTGGGTTCGTGTTTGGGTTAGCGATAGGGTTCGGGATATGGTTAGAGGTCTGGTTCTTGTTCGGATTAGATTTAGCGTTAGTGTTCACGTTAGGGCTAGGGCTCGGGTTCGGGTTAGTGTTAGCATTAGGGTTAGGTTTCAGGTTAGGATTGGGGTTAGGGTTAGAGTTAATGTTAATTTTAGGATTAAGGTTAGTATTATGGTTCGATTTTGGGTTAGAGTTAGGGTTAAGATTCATGTTACAGTAAGGGTTACGGTTTGGGTTAGCATTAAGTTTAGTTTTAGTGTTAGTGTTTGGATTAGGGTTATGGTTAGGTTTCAGGTTTGCTTTAGGATTAGTTTTAGCCTTAGGGTTCATGTTAGGGTTAGGATTACGGGTCGTTTCACTTTAGGGTTAGGAGTTGGGTTATGTATAGTGTTATGTTTAGTGTTTGGATTAATGTTACAATTAGGTTTCACTTTCAGTTTAGGGTTAGCCTTAGCTTTAGGGTTCGGGTTAGGTTAGGGTTAGGGTTGGATTTAGGGTTATGGTTCGGTATAGTGTTAGGTTTAAGGTTAGGTTAAGGGTTAGGATTGGTTTTAGTGTTAGAGTTAATGTTCAGGTTAGTGTTAGGGTTAGGGTTCAGCTTCAAGTTCATCTTAGGGTTGGGTTAGTGACGGACTAGGAGTCGAGTTAGTGTTAGGGTTACGGTTCAGGTTAGGGTTTCTGATAGTGTTAGGGTTAATATTTGTGTTAGGATAATGGTTAGCTCTAGGGTTAAGGTTGGGTTCTGGTTAGGGTTACATTTGGGGTTCAGGTTAGGTTTAGGGTTCAAGTTCTTGTTCGGGTTAGGGTTAGTGCTACGTTTCGGGTTATTTTTAGTGTTAGGATTAGGGTTACAGTTATTGCTAGTGTTACATTTAGGGAGAGGTTAGTGTTCAGATTAGGGTTAGGGTTAGGGTTCGGGTTCTGGATTGTGTTAGGGTTTCAGTTATTGTCGGGTTCTGCTACGTGTCAGGGTTAGGTTTTGGGTTCGGTTTAGTTAATGGTGAGGGTTAGGGTTAGAGTTTGGTTTCAGGATACTATTAGGGTTGGGGTTAGGATTAGGCTTCCGTTTAGTGTTACGGTTAGGGTTATGGTTGGTTTGGGTTAGGGTTAGAGTTTGTTAAGGTTAGGGGTAGGACTGGGTTAGGGTTAGGGTTCAGGTTTGGGTTAGGATTAGGGTTAGCGTTAGGGTTTGGGTTAGGGTTAGGCTTCGGGTTAGCGCTAGGGTTAGGGTTAGGGTTGGGTTGAGTTACGGATAGCATTTGGGTTCAAGTTTAGGTTAGGGTTAGGGTTCGTGTTAGGGTTATGGTTTGGGTTAGTGTTCGGGTTGCTGTTAGAGTTCGAGTTAGGGTTAGGTTTAGGGTTAAGGCTAGGTTTACTCTTAGGGTTTGGTTGGGTTAGGGTTAGGGTTTGGGTTAGTGTTTGTGTCGTGGTTAGGTTTCAGTTTCTGGTTAGGGTTAGGGATAGCGATAGTATTCAGGTGTGTGTTAGGGCTAGAGTTCGGTTTAAATTTGGTTTTGGGTTAGGGTTAGAGTTCGGATTAGGTTTATGTTTACCTCTAAGTTTAGGTTTCAAGTGAGGATTAAGCTTAGGGTTAAGGTTACAGTTAGGGTTTGTGTTAGGGTTAGGGTACAGGTTAGGTTTAGAGTTAGAGTAAGCGTTAGAGTAAGACTTAGGGTTAGTTTTATGATTCAACTTCAGGTTAGGCTTTGGATTAGTTTTCGTGTTAGGGTAAGCATTACAGTTTGGGTTAGGGTTAGGTATAAGGTTAAGTTTAGTTTTAGGGTTAGTGTTTGGATAAGCATGAGGGTTCCATTTCAGGTTAGGGATTGGTTATTGTTAGGGTTAGGGTCGGGTTAGGCTTCATGTTAGGATTAGGGTTAGGGTACGGGTTAAGTTTAGGGTTAGGGTTAGTGTTCCGGTACGAGTTAGTGTTATGGTTAGGCCTAGGGTTAGTGTTAGAGTTGGCTGCAGGTTCGGGTTAGGGTTAGGGATATGGTTACTCTTAGGGCTAGGTTTATGGTTATAGTTGGGTTCCGGTTAGGTTTAGGGTTAGGGTTCAGGTTAGGGTTAGGATTAGGTTTAGGGTTAGGGTTAGTGTTAGGTTTCAGGACAGGGTTAGGGTTAGGGTTACTGTTAGGGTTACACCTAGGCTCTGTTTGGGTTACAGTTAGGTTTAAGGTTAGGGTTCAGGTTAGGGTTCGGGTTAGTGTTAGTGTTAGGGTTCAGGTTAGGGTCTGGGTTAGGGTCCAGGTTAGGGTTTAGGGTTGTGGTTGTGGTTAAAGCTAGGGTTAGGGCTCTGGTCAGTGTTAGGGTTAGGGCCAGCACCAGTTTTCTTTAGGCTTAAAGTTAGTCTTAGGGTTTAGGGTTAGGTTTATGATTAGTGTTAGGCTTAGTGCTTGGGCTAGGGTTGGTGTTAGGCCTCGTTTTGGGGATCTAGGAAGTTTTAGGGTTAGGGTTAGTTTTGGAATTAGTGATAGGGTTACTGCTATGGTTTGGGTTATGTTTAGGCTAAGGTATATGGCTAGGTTTAGGGTTGGGTTAGATTAGGGTTAGGGTTAGGGTTAGGGTTAGGGTTTGGATTAGGGTTAGTGTTAGTTTTCAGGCTATGGTTAGGGTTAGGGTTAGTTTTATGGTTGCTCTTAAGGTTAGGGTTAGTGCAAGGGTTAGGGATCGGTTTTGGCTTAGGGTTATGGTTAGGTGTAGTGTTAGAGTTAGTGGTCTGATTGCAGTTCTGGTTCCAGTTCGGGCTCGTGATTCAGGTTAGGGTTAGAGTTAGGGTAGGATTAGGTTTCGGGTTAGGGTTAGGGTTGGGGTTCGCATTAGGATTAGGATTAGTGTTAGGGTTATAGTTCGGGTTCGGGTTTGGGTTATATTTAACAGTAGGATGGGGTCATGCTTTGGGTTAAGGTTATCTTTTGGTTCATCTTAGGGTTTGGGTTAGCATTATGCTTAGAGTTAGTGTGCTGGTTAGATTAGGGTTAGTGTTCGGGTAGAGTTTAGTTGGGATAAGCTAGTGTTTGCTTTATGTTTATGGTTAGGTTTAGGGTTAAGCCAGGGTTCAGGTTAGAGGTATGTTAGGGTTAGGGTTCGGGTTCTGGTTAGTAATTGTGCTCGAATGCAGTTTAGGGTTAGGTTGTGTTAGGATATGGGTTAAATTTAGGTTAGCAGTTATGGTTAGTTTTATGGTGCAGGTTAGTTTTAGGGTTAGGGTTCCGTTTAGGGTTTGGGTTAGGGTTATCTTTATTATTAGTGTTCAGGTGGGTTAGGGTTAGCTTTTCTGTTGTGGTTTAGGTTAGGTTTAAGGATAGGGTTAGGGTTAAGGTTAGGGTTCGGTCTCAGGTTACGTTTAGTGTTAGATTCTGGGTTTGGGTTCAGGGTTAGGGCTAGGGTTGGGTTTGCGTTAGGGTTCTGGTTAAGCTTATGGTTTGGGTTAGGTATAGGGTTAGTGTTATAGTTAGTTTTCAGATGAGGGTTAGGGTTAGGGTTAGGCTTAGGGGTCGGATTCGGGATCTGGTTAGGTTTAGTGTTAGTGTTAGGCTTCTTGTTAGGGTTAGCACTAGGATTCAGGTTAGCTTTAGCATTATGTTCAGGTTTAGGGTTAGACTTATGGTTTGGTTTACAGCTCAGGTTATGGATAGGTTAATGATTCGCGTTAATGTTATGGTTAGGGTTAAGATTGGAATTAAGTTTAGGTTTATTGTTGGTGTCAGGGTTCTGATTAGGGTTAGGGTTAGGATTCAGCTACATTTTAGGTTAGTGTTGGGATTCAGTTTAAGTTTAGTGATATGATCAAGTTAGGGTTAGGGTTAGTGTTAGTGTTAGGGTTAGAGTTAGCATTAGGGTTCTGTTTAGGGCAAGGCATAGTATTCGTGTTAGTGTTAGTGTTTGGGTTAGGATTCAGTTTCTGTTTCCAGTTAGGATTGCATTTGGGTTAGGTATTAGGGACACGTTTATTGTTCAGATTAGCTTTATGTTTTGGGTTAGGGTTCTGTTTCAGTTTAGAGTTAGAATTCAGGCTCTAGTTCTGGTTAGGGGTAGGTTTTCGGTACCATTTAGAATTAGCATGCAGTCATGGGTTAGTGTTACTGTTCTGTTTACGCTAATGGTGGGGGTTCTGGTGAGGGTTAGAGTTATCGTTAGAGTTCAGTTCAGTTTGGAATTATGGGTAGCTCGAGTCAGTGTTAGGTTTAGGCTATGGTTTGGGCTTTCTTTAGTGTTAGGGCTAGGTTTCAGGTTCAGTTTAGATTTAGGGTTTTGTTTCAGTTAGGGTTGTAGTTAGGGTTAGGGTTCAGTTTAGGCTTAGTATTAGCATGCGGGTTAATGTTAGTGTTAGGTTTAGAGTTAGGGTTAAGGTTTGAGTTATGGATAGGATTTGGGTTCAGGGTTCGGTTAAGGTTAAGGTTAGGGTTAACCCAACCTTGGGCACTTGGAGGACCAGGGCTTCACTACTCCAGAGAAGAAGCTGGGATCTGTCGCCTGAAGGGCACTCCAAGGTTGCTGCCAGATCCTTAGGCCTCCGTCCTGCTGGGGCCAAACTCACTGCCTTGCCATATGCCTGTCTCCGCACTTGTGACTCTACATTGGCTTTCCTCTACCTGACTGGAGTTGAAAATTACATGCATGGGGTGAGGCCATTAGTTTGGTCATTCCAGGAAGAAATGAGACCCAGGACGAAGAAGCTGGCTGAGGCAAAGCCTTGACCTCGCACCCCAGTCCGCCTTGGCAGCCAGGGCCAGACTACCACTTCCAAAGAAGGGAAGCGGCTGGTGACCTGAGTGGCTGTGGGGTGATAGGAGGGAGAACAGCTGAAGCCAAGTCAAGAAATGCAGCGTTCCTTCTTCACCTGCACGTGGCAGGTGTGAGAGAGCGGCCCAGTTGGTCAGAGACCAGCAGGCTGGTGAAGCATTCAATGAGGACCCCCGAGGCCCGGTGGCCGTGCCTGCGCCATTGGCCTGACACATTGAACCCAAGCCCACAGGGGTCCCTGAGCGGCCAGAGAAAGATGGGCCCATGAGAGAGGTAGGCAAGGTGGGTAGGTTGAGTCCACATCTCTCCTCAGGTCCCTGAGGGAGAACGAGAGAGACACAGAGAAACAGAGAGAGAGAGAGATCTCTGAACTATGAGTCACTGCCTCCACCACTGGTGCCAACTCACACACCATCCCACTTACCCCCGCCACCCCCATATCTGCCCCTGGGCAAGCCCCACCACAGAGAAGTTGGTTCCTTGTCACTTCCATGCTGTACCTTCGGGACCTGATGTCAGAGCAGGGGAAAACTTTCAAAGGTTTCCATGTCCCTATCCATGAGAATGGTCTTCTTCCCGTCTCAAATCTGAAAACCTCATCCCCAACATCCTCCTTTGTCTTGAACTGAAGATAGTATTGAAGAGGAGAATCTCTGCCATTGTGTTGAGAGACTCAGTTTCCCTTGTTTCTCCCATCTACACATGTTATTAAGCTTGAGATTATTTTCTCCAGCTAACCTGCCTGTTAATGATTTGGCCAACCATAAGAAATATAATGGAAAAGGCAGAAGGAAGTTCTCTCTCTGCCACAGAGAGCCCTGAGCTGGGTCCCTCCCTCAGACCTGGCCAGGGACAGCCCTTACCCAGAGGCCATCTCCCAAAGCATCCCAGGAAATGCTTACTGCCAGCCCCCACCCTCTCGCCACTGCCAAGTCCATCATCCTCCCTTGGGAGGCCCAGGCAGTTCAGGGACCCGGGTGTCGGAGGCAGCCAATTCCCAGGTCTGGCACACAAGTAGCAAGGCCGCTTCCATCTCTGACAGTGTCTAGCACACACCCCAGAAAACTTGGCAGCAGGCCCCAGGGCTCTGTCCTCCAGAACTTGTTGCCTTGGAAGGGGCCTGGCCGAGGAGTATGGGCTGGCCAGCCAGCCAGTCGACTTGGGACAAAGCAGGCGAGCCGAGTCATCCTTCCAGTTGCCCTGGGCTTGGCACTGGCCACCTCAAGGAGAGGGCCTCACTGGTGCCCTTCATGGTGGATTTCTCCCCAGAGCCATGGCCTGGACACTAGGAAGGCCAGGCCCTCCTGACTCCAGAGAATAGCCTGGGACCTGTTGCCAGAAGGTCTTTCCCAGTGTGGCCCCGGCTCCCTGGCCCTGCAGCCTGCTGGGACCACACTCACTGCTTTGCCATATGCCCGTTTCACTCCTTCTGACTCCACAGAGCCTCTCTTCCACCTGGCTGGAGTCGACAACTGCAGGCGTGGAGTGAAGCCATGGTTTTGTCTTTCCAGGAAGAAATAAGGCCTGGCTTGAAGCAGCTGGCCCAGGCAGAGCGTTGACCTCGCACCCCAGTCCGCCTTTGGCTACCAGGGCCAGACCACCACTTCCAAAGAAGTGAAGCATCCGGCGAGCTGAGTGAAAGTGGTCGGATGGGAGGGAGACAACAGCTGAAATCAAGTCAAGAAGGGTGGTTTTCCTTCTTCACCTTCAACTGGCCGGCACAAGAGAGCGCCCCACCTGGTCTGAGCCTCACTGGCGGACAGGGCCTTCACTGTGGACGCCTGAGGCCCAACTGCTGTGCATGCGTGCTTGGCCTGAGTGGTTGCACTCAAGTTGCAGTGCTCCGGGAGAGTCCAAAGAATAGCCCACGGGAGAGGTAGGCGAGGTGGGCTTGGTGCGCCTCCCCTCCTCGCCTGAGGGCCCCGAGAGAGGGAGACACAGTGACAGCCAGAGAGATGGAGAGAGAGAGAGATCCCTGACCTCTCTAGATTTCAGGTTAGTGTTATGGTTCCGTTTAGCTTTGGGGTATGATCAGGTTATTGTTAGGGTTAGTATTACCCTTGGGGTTAGGGTTAGGGTTACCGTTAGCGTTAGGGTTCTGGGTAGGGTAAGGGTTTGGGCTTGGTACGGGTTTGTTTTACATGTAGGGTTTGGTTTAGGATTTAGGGTTACTGTTAGGGTTAGGATTAGGGTCAGTGGTCGGGTTCAGTTTAGTGTTAGAGTTAGTATTAGGTTTCAAGTTAGAGTTAGGATTAGTGTTAGTGTTAGTTTTCGGGTTAGGGTCAGGGTTATTTGGTTTCGGTATTGGTTTAGGCTCAGGGTTATGGTCGGGTTAGGCTTCAGGTTAGTGTTAGGGTTCTTGTTATGGTTAGGATTCAGGTTAGGGTGCGGGTTAGGTTTAAGTTTAGGGTTAGTATTAGGATTAGGGTTATGATTAGGTTTCGGGTTCGGGAAAGTCTTAGCTTTAACATTAGGTTTCTTGTTAGGGTTACGTTTAGAGTTAGGGCTAGGTTAGGTTTAGTGTTAAGGTTGAGTTCAGATTATGGTTAGGGTTAGTGTTAAGTTTTAATTTCGGATTAGGGTTAGGTTTAACATCAGGGTTCAATTTAGGGTTAGAGTTAGGGTTAGGGTTAGGGTTAGCAATAGGGTTCAGGTTAGGCTAATGTTATTTTTAGTGTTAGGGCTAGTGTTCGAGTTAGGGTTAGGGTTAGGGTTACGGTTTCAGGATCAGGTGAGAGTTAGGGTTAGAGTCGGGGTAGGATTATGGTTATATTTACGGTTACGGTTCGGGTTAGGGCTGCTGGTAGGGTTAGGGTTAAATTTCCTGTTATGTTTACAGTTAGGTAATCTTAGGGTTGTTTTTGGGTTAGAGTTAGGGCTAGGTTTCGGGTTCATGATCCAGATAGGGTTAGGGTTATATTTTGTTTTTTTGTCATGGTTAGGATTAGGGTTACTGTTAGGGTTATGTTAACGTTTAGGGTGAGATTAGTGTTTAGTTTAGGGTTAGGGTTAGAGTTTGGGTTCTCGATGGAGTTAGGGTTATGGTCGCATTAGACTTTGGGTTTGTGTAAGTTTTAGGGAAAGGGTTAAGGGTGGGGTTAGAGTCAAGGTTAGGGTTAGGTTAGGGTTATGGTTAGGCTTAGGTTTAGGGTTAGTGTTCACCTTAGGGTTACGGTTAGTTGTAGTGGTAGGGTTGGGTTCTGGTTCGGTTTAGGGCTAGGGTTCGGTTTAGGGTTAGCTTTCTGGTTCATGTTCATGTTAGAATTAGGGTTAGGATTAGGGTTACTCTGAGGTTTAGGCTTAGGTTTATTGTGAGGTTTGCCTTCGGATTAGGCTTAGGTATCGGTTTGGGTCGGGATAAGATTAGGTTTAAGCTTAGTGTCGGATTAGGCTTCGGGTTAGAGTTACTTTTGTGGTTCGGTTTAGGGTTTGGGTTAGGGTTAGGCTTATGCTTAGGGCTAGGTTTAGGGTTAGGGTTGGGTTGGGTTAGGATTACTGTTAGGGTTCATGTTAGCCTTAGGGTTATGTTTAATCTTAGAGTTAGTGTTCACATTAGGGTTAGGGTTAGCTTTCAGGTTTGGGTTAGGGTTAGGATTAGCCATAGGGTTTGGGTTAGGGTTAGGACCGGGGTTCGGGTTAGTGTCGGTTTTAGGTTATGTTTAGTGTTAGGGATAGGTTTATGGTTGAGTTTATGGTTAGTATTAGGTTTAGAGTATGCTTTCGGGTTCAAACATGAATTAAAGTTAGGCTTAGGGTCGGGTTAATTTTAGGGTTAGGTTTTGGGTTAAGCTTAGGTTTAGGGGTAGTGTTAGGTTTAGGGTTCAGTTTTGGGTTAGGGTTATGGTTATCGTTATGGTTTGGGTTAGGGTTAGGATTAGGTTGGCTTATGGTTAGGGTTAGGGTTCATGTTAACATTAGTGTTAGGGTTAGGTTTAGGTTTAGAATTATTGTTCATATTAGGGTCAGGATTAGTTTTCGGGTTGAGGTTAGGGTTAGGATTAGCGGTAGGGTTTGTGTTAGGGTAATGGCTAAGTTTCAAGTTAGGGTTGCGTTTGGGTTAGGGTTAGGATTCGTTTGAGTGTTAGGGTTAGAGTTAGAGTTAGGGTTGGGTTTATGTTTGGGATTAGGTTTAGGATTCGGGTTAGGGTTAGGCTTAGGGTTAGGGCTAGGATTAGGGTCACCTTAGGGTTAAGTTTAGAGTGCAGCTTAGTGTTAAGGCTAGTGTTCTAGTTAAGTTTAGGTTTAGTATCATGGTTAGGGTTCAGGTACGGGTTACAGTTAACGTTAGGTTTCATGTTAGTGCAGAGTTTAGGGTTAGAATTAAGGTTATGGCTAAGGTTAGGGTTAGGATTTGGTTGGATTAGTGTTCGCATTAGGGTTAGGGTTAAGTTTAGGGTTCGGGTTAGGTTTAGATATAGGGTTCGGGTTCGGGTTAGGGTTACTGTTAGGGTTTGGGTTATGGTTAGGCTTAGAGTTAAGGCTAGGTTTATGGTTACGATTCGGTTGGGTTAGGGTAAGGGTTAGGGTTTTGGTTAGGCTTATGGTTAGGTTTAGGGTTAGGATTGGGATTATGCTTAGGATTAGATTCTGGATTCGGGTTAGGGTTAGGCTTAGGGTTAGAGCTAGGTTTAGGGTTCAGCTCAGGGTTAAGTTTAGAGTGCGGCTTAGTGTTACGCCTAGTGTTCTAGTTAGTTTAATGTTAGTATCATTGTTAGGGTTCAGGTTATGGGTTACGGTTAACGATAGGTTTCATGTTAGTGTACAGTTTAGGGTTAGAATTAGGGTTAGGGCTAAGGTTAGCATTAGGTTTGGGTTGGATTAGCGTTAGCATTAGGGTTAGGGTCAGGTTTCGGGTTCGAGTTAGGTTTAGAGTTAGTTAGGGTTTGGGTTCGGGTTAGGGTTAGGGTTACTGCTAGGGTTTGGTTTATGATTAGGCTTAGAGTTAAGGCTAGGTTTAGGGTTACGGGGGGTTGGGTTAGGGTAAGAGTTAGGGTTCTGGTTAGGCTTATGGTTAGGATTAGTGTTAGGTTTCAGGATAGTGTTAGAGTGAAGGTTACTGTTAGGGTTAGGGCTAGTGCTTGGGTTAGGGGTTGGTTGGGTTAGGGCTAGGGTTTAGTTTAGGTTTAGGGTTAGCTCTAGGGTTAGAGTAAGTGTTCGGGTTCGGGTTAGATTAGGATTAGAGTTTGGCTTAGTGTTAGTGTTTGGTTTGGGTTCAGTTTAGGGTTAGCATTGAAGTTAGTGTTCAGGTTAGGGTTAGGGTACGTGTTAGGCTTAGGGTTATAGTGTGGGTTAGTGTTGGGGTTCAGGTTAGTGTTAGGGTTCATGTTTGGGTTAAAGTTAAGTTTCATGTTCGGGTCAGGAATACATTTCTGGTTAGGGTTTGTGTTAGGTTTAGAATTGGGTTTTGTGTTAGGCTTAGGGTGCATGTTAATGTTAGTTTTAGGGTTTGTGTTAGGGTTAGGGACAGATTTAGTGTGATGTTTAGGGTTAGGGCCATTGCTAGTGTTAGTGCTAAGGTTAAGATTAGTTCTAGGGCTTGGTGAATTTTGATGGTTCGTTCTAGAGCCAGGGTTAGGGTCAGGTCTAGGACTGATTTTGGGTTATGTCCAGGGCAAGCAGTCGGCTTGGTGTTACAATTAGGGTTAGGGTTATTGTTGCTTAGGGTTAAGGTTAGGGTTAGGGTAAATGTTAGAGTTGTGGCCATTGCTAGTGTTAATGCTAAGGTAAGGGTTAGATCTAGGGCTTGGTGAAGGTTTACGTTTCCTTCTAGATCCAGGGTTAGGGTCAGGTCTAGGACTGGTTTAGGGTTAGGTCCAGGGCAAAGAGTAGGCTTGGTGTTACAATTAGTGTTAAGCTTATTGTTGGTTACGGCTAAGGTTAGTGTTAGGGTTAGTGTAAGGGTTAGTGCCATTGCTAGGGTTAATGTTAAGTTTAGGGTTATGTTTAAGGTTTGGTTAAGCATTAAGGTGTGGGCTAGGGTTAGCATTCGCATCAGGTCTAGGACAATGTGAGGGTTAGCTTTAGGCTTAAGGTTAGGTTTAGGGTGAGGGTTACCGTTTGGGTCAGGGTTAGTGTTGCTTAGGGCTAGGGTAGGGTTACTCTTAAGGCTAGGGCTGGGTTATGATTAGCTAATGCTGGGTTATGATTAGATAGGAATAGGATTAGTGTTATGGTTATTATTAGTGATAGGGGAGGTGGTTTGAGTTTTGGTTAAGGTTAGGTTTAACAGTTGGTATAGGATTAGAAATATGGCTAGGTTTTGAGTTAGGACTGGTTTAGGGCTACAGCAATGGTTAGGGTTAGGGTTACACTTGGGTTATGGTGAAGGTTAGGTGTGGGGGTAGTGTTAGGTTTAGTGTTATGGCAAGAGTTATCGTTACGGCTGGGATTAAGGCTAGGCTTCATTATTATATTTAAGGTTAGGTTTCTCTTTAAGTTTATGGCTAGATTTATTTTTAGGGTTAGGATGAACCCAATTTTAGGTAGGATGAACCCAACTTTAGCTCTAAGCCTAAGCTTATCGCAAACCCTAACACTAGCCCTAGCACTAACCCTAATCGTATGCCTACCGCTAACACTCAGTGTAACTGTAACCCTAAGCCAACTCTAACCCTAACTTTAACCCTAGTCCTAGCCCAAGCCCTAACAGTAACCCTAACACTAGCATAATACTAACTCTAACCCTCCTCCTAATCCAAACCAAAGCCCTATGCCTACTACTACACTTTCCATTGTCCCAACTCTAAGGCACACCCAACACTAATGTCAAACCTAATCCTAATCCTACCCCTAGCCATAACCTCAAAACCAACCCTATCCCTGACTCAAACAACCTCCTCTAACACTAATAATAACCATAACAATAATCCTAGCCCTATGTAATCATAACCCATCCCTAGCTAATCATAACCCAGCCCTAGCCCTAAGAGTAACCCTACCCTAGCCCTAAGCAACACTAACCCTGACCCAAACGGTAAATCTCACCCTAAACATAACATTAACCCTGATCCTAACCCTCATATTGTCTTAGAGCAGACGCTAACGCTAGCCCTAGCCCACACCTTAATGCTTGAGCAAGCCTTAGAGATAACCCTAACCTTAACATTAACCCTAGCAATGACCCTAACCCTTACACTAACCCTAACACTAACCTTAGCCGTAATCAACAATAAGCCTAACCCTAATTGTAACACCAAGCCTACTCTTTGCCCTGGACCTAACCCTAAACCAGTCCTAGACCTGACCCTAACCCTGGCTCTAGAAGGAAGCATGAAACTTCACCAAGCCTTAGATCTAACCCTTACCTTAGCACTAACACTAGCAATGGCCATAAACCTAACATTTACCCTAACCCTAAACTTAGCCCTAACCAACAATAACCCTAACCCTAATTGTAACACCAAGTCTGCTCCTTGATCTGGACCTAACCCTAAACCAGTCCTAGACCTGACCCTAACCCTGGCTCTAGAGCGAACCGTAAACATTCACCAAGCTTTAGAACTAACCCTAGCCTTAGCACTAACATTAGCAATGGCCCTAACCCTAAACATAACACTAAATCTATCCCTAACCCTAACACAAACCCTAAAACTAACAGTAACCCGCACCCTAAACCCAACCCAAAACCAAACACTAAACCTAACCCAAACCCTAACCAGAACTGTATCCCTGATGCAAACACGAACCATAACTCAAACTCGAACATGAATCCTAACACTAACACGACCCACAACACTAACCTACACTATAACCCTAAGCCTAACACGTACCCTAAACCTAACCCGAACACTAACCTGAATGCTAACCATAAACTGAACCCAAACCCAAATACTAACCCTAACCAGAACTCTAATCCTAATCTAACCCTAACCCGAGCACTTACTCTAACCCTAGAACTAAGCCTAAACCTAAACCAAACCCTAGACCTAACCCAACCAACCCCTAACCCGACCACTAGCCCTAAGCCTAACATGAACCCTATCCCTAAGCCTAACCCTAACCCAAACCAAATCGTAACCATAACCAATAGCATAATCCCACCCTAACGCTAAATGTAACCTGAACCCGAACCGTAATCATAACCTTAACACTAACCCTAATCCTACCATAACCCTAAACACTAACACTAACACTAACCCTAAATAAAACTGGTGCCAGTACCCTAACCCTAACATTAACCATATCCATAACACTAGCCCTAACCCCAACCCTAATGCTAACCTGAAACCTAAACCTAACTGTAACCTGAAATCTAACCCTAACACTAACCCTCAAACAAACCCTAACCCGAACACAAACCTTAGACCTAACTGGAATCCAAACATAAGCCTAACCCTAACCCGAACAGTAACCCTCAGCCTAACACTATCCTGAAACCTAACACTAATACTAAGCATAAACCTAACCAGAACCTTAACCCTTACCCTAACCCAACCCAACCCTAAAACTAAACCTAGACTTAACTCTAAGCCTAACCATAACTCAAACCCTAGCAGTAACCCTCAGCCTAACCCGTACTCGAACCCAAAACTTAACCGTAAACCTAATGCTAACCCTAAGCGAACCCAAACCTAACACTAACCTTAGCCCTAACCCTAATTCTAACCCTAAACTTTACACTAACATGAAACCTAAGGTTAACCACAAACTGTACCTGAACCCTCACCATGATCCTAAACCTAAACCTAACCAGAACACTAGCCGTAACACCAAACCAGACTCTAAGCTTAAATCTAAGCTGAACCTTAACCCTAGCCCTAACCCGAATACTAAACCTAATCATAAGCATAATCACAACCCTAACCCTAACCCTAACACTAACCATAACGCTCAACCGAACCCTAAGCCTAACCCAAACCCAACCCTAACATGAAACCTAGCCATTACCCTAACACGAACCCTACCGCTAATCCGACCCTAACCTGAACCCGAAACCTAACCCTAAACCTAACCCTAATCTGAACACTAATTCTAAACCTAAACCTAAACCTAACACTAACGCTAACATGAAGCCTAACCCTAATCATAAGCCAACTAATCCTAACTCTAACCCAATGATAACCCTAACCTTAACACTACCCCTAAACCAATCCATAACCCAAACCCTAATCTTAAAATTAACCCGATCCTAAACCTAACTTTAATCCAATCTTGAATCTGTAACCATACCCTGACCCTAATCCTAACCATAAAATCAACCTTAACCTTAACACTAACCCTAATCTTCACCCGAACCCTAACCCTAACCCTAACCTGAAACCAACTCTAACCTGAACCCTAGTCCTAACCCTAACCAGAACCCTACTACTAATCCTAATCTTAACGTGAACCTGAAAGCTAACTCTAACCCTAATCTGAACACTAACTCTAAGACTAAACATAACCCTAACCCTAACATGAACCCTAACAGTAAACCTAACTCAACCCATCCCTAACCTTAAACCTAGCCCTAAGCATAAGCCTAACCCTAACCCAAACCCTAACCCGGACCCCAAAAGTAATCCTAACCCTAAGCCTAATTTGACACTAACCTTAAACCTAATCTTATCCTGACCCAAAACCTAAACCTAACCCTAACCCGAAGACAAACCGCACAGTAAAGCTAAGCCTAAACCTCACAGTAACCCTAATCCTAACCCTAACCCTAGATGAACATGAACTGGAACTGTAACCCTAAACCGAAACTTGCACCTAAACCAAACCAGAACCCAATCCTACCCCTAAAACTAAAACTAACCCTAAGGTGAACATTAACCCTAACCCTAACCCAAACCCGAAACCTAACCCTAACTCAAATGCTAACCTGAACCCTAACAGTAAACCTAACCTAATACTGACACCAAACACTAACCATAACCGTAAACCAAACACTAACCCTAACACTAAACATAACGCTAATCCTAACTCTAACCTGAACCCAACCCTTACCCTCAATCTAACTGTGATCCTAAACCGAACATTAACTCTAACCATAACCCTAACCTGAACCCTAAGACTAAACCTAACCTTAACCCTAACGTTAACTCCAAAATGAACCCTAACGGTAACCATAATGCTAACTCTAACATGGAAACTAACCTTAACCCTAACCCGAACCCGAATCCTAAACCTAACCCTAACTCAAACTCAAATCCAACCTGAACCCAGCGCTATCCCTAATCCAAAACTAACTCTAAACCTAGCCCTAAACCTAAGCTTAAACCTAACCCAAACCCTAACAATAACCCTAACCCGAACCCGAACCCCAACCGTAACCTTGTCTCTAAACCCAACCTTAACACTTTCCCTAAAATTAACACAAACCCAAAGCCTAATCCAATCGTAATGCTAACCCCATTGAGAAACCAAACCCTGACCCTAACCCTAAGCCAAACACTAACCTCACCCTAAACGTTAACATGACCCTAACAGTAACCCTAATCCTAACCATGACACAAAAGCAAAACATAACCCTAAATCTATCTGGAACATGAACCCGAAACCCAGCCCTAACACTAACAAGAAAACAACCCTGACGTTACCTAACCCTAAACATAACGCGAACATTAAACCTAACTCTACCAGCAGCCCTAACCCGAAATGTAATCCTAACTATAACCCTAATCCTAGCCCGAATCTAACCCTAACTCTAACCAGATCCTGAAACCGAATCCTAACCCTAAACCTAATTCGAACACTAGCCCTAACACTAAAACTAAACCTTACCCTAACCTGAACCCTATTGCTAACCCTAACCCTAACCAAAACTCTAATCATAATTCTAACCCTAATGGTAACACTAACACTAACCCGAACCCTAATCCAAACCCAATCATAACCCTAACCCTAGCCCTAACTCTAACCCTGAATTGAATCCTAAAGTTAACCCTAACCCTAATCCGAAACTAAAACCTAACCCTAAATCTAACCAAAATCTGAACCCAACTTGAACCCTAAACCTAAACCTAGTCCTAACTCTAACCCTAACCCTAACAAGAAACCTAACGCTAGGCTAAGACTTTCCCAAACCCGAAACCTAATCACAACCCTAATCTAAATAGTAACCCTAAACATAAACCTAACACGAACCCTAACCTGAAGCCTAACCCGACCATAACCCTAAACCGATATCGAACCTAAACACTAACCCTCACGCTAACCTGAAAACTAACACTAACACTAAACCTATCACTAACCCTAACTCTACTTGAAACCTAATAATAACTCTAATACTAAACAGAACCTGACCACTGACCCTAATCCTAACCCTAAATTCTAAACCTAACCCTACATGTAAAACAAACCCTTACCAAGCCCAAACCCTAACCCTACCCAGCACCCTAATCCTAACGCTAACCCTAATCCCAACTCCAAAGGTAACACTAACCCTAACAATAACCTGATCACACCCCGGAGCTAAAGTGAACCTTAACTCTAACCTGAAATCTAGAGAGGTCAGGGATCTCGCTCTCTTTCCATCTCTCTGGCTCTCTCGGTGTCTCCCTTTGTCGAGGACCTGAGGAGAGGGGGGAGGCACACCCTGCCCACCTCACCTACCACTCCTGTGAGCCATTCTTTGTCTGGCCACTCCGGGAGCCTTGTGGCTTGAGTTCAACCACTCAGGCCAAGGGCACATGCACAGCCGTCGGGCCTTAGGGGTCCACAGTGAAGGCCCCGCCCACCCGTGAGGCTCAGACCAGGTGGGGCACTCTTTTGCGTCAGCCAGGTGAAGAGGAAGAAGGAACACCGTCATTCTTGACTTGGTTTCAGCTGTTGTCTTCCTCCCATCCAACCACTTTCACTCAGCTCGCTGGATGCTTTCCTTCTTTAGAAGTGTCAGTCTGGCCCTGTTAGCGAAAGGCGGACTGGGGTGCGAGGTCAAGGCTCTGCCTGGCCCAGATGCTTCATGCCGGGCCTCATTTCTTCCTAGAAAAACAAAACCATGGACTCACCCCACGCCTGCACTTGTCGACTCCAGCCAAGTGGAGGAGAGCCTCTGCGGAGTCAGAAGAACTGAAACAGGCATATGGCAAAGCAGTGAGTGTGGCCCCAGCAGGCCGCAGGCACAGGGAGCCGGGGCCACACTGGGAAAGCCCTTCTGGCAACAGGTTGCAGCCTCTTCTCTGGAGTCGGGAGGGCCTGGCCTTCCTAGTGCCCAGGACATGGCTCCGGGGTGAAATCCACGATGAAGTGCACCAGCGAGGCCCTCTTCCTGAGGTGGCCAGTGCCAAGCCCAGGGCAACTGGAAGGATGGCTTGGCTTGCCTGCTTTGTCTTAAGTCAGCTTGCTGGCCGGCCGGCCCATAATTCTCGGCCAGGCCCCTTCCAAGGGGACATGTTCTAGAGGAAAGATCCCTGGAGCCTGCTGCCAAGTTTTCTGGGGTGTTTGCTGGGCACTGTCAGAAGTGTAAGCTGCCTTGCAACCAGTGTGTCAGACCTGGGATCTATCTCTGCCTCCCACACCCGGGTCCCTGAACTGCCCAGGCATCCCGAGGGAGGACGAGGGACTTGACAGTGGTGAGAGGGTGGGGGCTGGCAGTGAGCTTTTCCTGGGATGCTCCGGGAGATGGCCTCTGGGTATGGGCTGTCCCTGGCCAGGTCTGAGGGAGGGACCCAGCTCAGGGCTCTCAGCGGCAGAGAGAGAACCCCCTTCCACCCTTTCCTTTCAATTTCTTTTGGCTGGCCAAATCATTAACAGGACAGGTTAGCTGAAGAAAATAACCTCAAGCTTAATAACATGGGTAGATGGGAGAAAGAAGGAAACTGAGTCTCTCAACACAATGGCAGAGTTCTCCTCTTCAATACTATCTTGAGTTCAAGACAAAGGAGGATGTTGGGGGTGAGGTTTTCAGATATGAGAGGGGAAGAAGACCATTCTCATGGATAGGGACATGGAAACCTTTTTTTTGAAAGTTTTCCCCTGTTGTGGCATCAGGTCCCAAAAGGACAACATGGAAATGACAAGGAACCAACCTCTCTGTGGTGGGGCTGGCCCAGGGGCAGACATGGGGGTGGTGGGTGTAAGTGGGATGGTGTGTGAGTTGGCACCAGTGGTGGAGGCAGTGACTCATAGTTCAGAGATCTCTCTCTCTCTCTGTTTCTCTGTGTCTCTCTCTTTCTCCCTCAGGGACCTGAGGAGAGATGTGGACTCAACCTACCCACCTTGCCTACCTCTCTCATGGGCCCATCTTTCTCTGGCCGCTCAGGGACCCCTGCAGGCTTGGGTTCAATGTGTCAGGTCAATGGCACAGGCACGGCCACCAGGCCTCGGGGATCCTCATTGAACGCTTCACCAGCCTGCTGGTCTCTGACCAACTGGGGCACTCTCTCACACCTGCCATGTGCAGGTGAAGAAGGAACGCTGCCCTTCTTGACTTAGCTTCAGCTGTTGTCTCCCTCCTATCACCCCACACCCCCTCAGCTCGCCAGCCACTTCCCTTCTTTGGAAGTGGTAGTCTGGCCCTGGCTGGCAAGACGGACTGGGGAGCGAGGTCAAGGCTCTGCCTCAGCCAGCTTCTTCGTCCCGGGCCTCATTTCTTCCTGGAATGACCAAACCATGTCATCAACACACCCCCACACTTTTCAGTTCCAGGCAGGTAGTGGAAACCATCTGTAGAGTGACAAGTGCAGAGACAGGCATATGACAATGCAGTGAGTTTGGCCCCAGCAGGACGGAGGCCTAAGGATCTGGGGCCACCCTTTGTGTGCCCTTCAGGTGACAGGTCCCAGCCTCTTCTCTGGAGTAGTGAAGCCCGGGCCATCTAAGTGCCCAAGGTTAGGGTTAACCCTAACCTTAACCATAACCGAACTCCGAACCCAAACCCTATCCATAACTCAAACCCTAACCCAACTCTAAACCTAACACTAATACTAACCCGTATGCTAATACTAAGCCTAAACTGAACCCTAACCCTAAATACAACACTAACTGAAAAAAAACCCTAAATCTAAACTGAACATGAAACCTAACCCTAACCCTAAAAGAACCCAAAACATAACCTAAAGCTAACACTGACCCGGCCTACCTGTAACCCCAAACTGAACCGACCTCTAACGATAACCCTAACCTTTACCAGAACCCTCACCCTTAGCGTAAGCAGGACAGTAACGCTAACCCGTGCCTGAATGCTAAGTCTAAATGGTACTGAAAACCTAACCCTAACCTTAACTAGAGCCTGAATGCCAACTCTAAACTGTAGTAGGGGTAGGTGTTGTGTTAGTGTTTGGCTTAGGGTTAGGGTCAGGGTTAGGGTTAGGGTTATGGTGAGAGTTAAGCGTAGGTTTAGTGTTAGAGTTAGCATGAGAGCTAGAGTTCAGGTTAGGGTTAGGGCTGATAATAGGCCTAGATTTATGGATAGGTTTAGGACTAGGGTTAGGGTGGGTTAGTATAAGGGTTTGTGTTAGGGTACTTTTAGATCTACGGTTAAGGTTAGTGATGTGTTAGAGTTACAGTTAAGCTTACTGTTTAGTTTAGGGCTAGGGTTAGGGTTAAGGCTAGTCTTATGTCTAGGCTTAGTGTTATGGTTAGGACTAGGGCTAGTGTTGGGTTTAGGGCTATGGTTAATGTTAGCCTTAGTGTTAGTACTAAGTTTAGGGATAGTGCTAGTGTTAGAGTTAGCGTTAGGGCCAGGGCTATGGAAAGGGCTAGGGTTATCATTAGGGCTAAGCCTAGGTCTATAGTTATGGGTAGGTATAGAATTTGGCCTAGAGCTAGGGTTAGGGTTAGGGTTAGGGATATGGTCATGTCTGGGGTTAAGTTTAGGGTCAGGTCTGGGGCTTGGATTTGTGTTAGGGTTAGGGCTTGTGTGGAGTGTTATGGTTAGGTGTAGGGTTAAGTCTAGTGCTAGTGTTAGGTTTATGGTTAGTGCTAGCTTTAGGGTTAGTTTTATGTGTAGTGCTAGCATTTTGGTTAAGTCTAGTGTTAGACTTAGCAATTGGGTTAGGCTTAGGGCTGATATTAGGGTTAGGGTTAGGTTTAAGAGTAGGTTTAGTGTTCAGGTTACCATTATGTTTAGTGTTTAGGTTTGGCTTAGGGTTAGGAATAGGCTTAGGGTTAGGGCAAGAGTTTGTATTAGGAGTCTGTCCAGGATTAGGGTTAGAGTTACAGTTGGGTTAGACTAAGTGTTAGTGTTAGGGTTAAGTTTAGGGCTATGACTAGGGTCTGAGGTAGCGGTAAGTGTTGGCTTAAGGCTAGGGTTAGGGTTTGGGCTAGGGTAGGGCTAGGGTTTGTGTTAGATTTAGGGTTAAGGTTAGGGATAGGGCTTGGGCTAGAGCCAGGTTTAGGGTTAGAGCTAGCATCAGGTCTAGGTTAGGCGTTATTTTCAGGCTATTGGTAACATTAGAGTAGGATTAGGCTTAAAGCTATGGGTAGGGGTAGGCTAAGTGTTTGGGTTAAGAGTAGGGGTAGGGATAAGGTCACAGTTAGGGTTAGGTTTAGGGTTAAAGTTGGGGTAATGTTAGGGGTGGGTGATGTCTAGTCTTAGTGTTATGGTTAATATTAGTGTTTGTGCTAGCATTAGGGTTCTGCATATTATTTCTGTTAGCCGTAGGGTTAGGCTTAGGCGTCGGATTGGATTAGGGGTAGGGTTAGGGTTTGGGTAGGGTTAGAGTTAGTTTATGGAGAGAAGGAGGTGTAGGGTTGGGGTTAAGGTTGCATTTGGTTTAGGGTTAGGGTTAGGGTTCGGGTTCCAGTTAGGGTTAAGGTTAAGGTTAGGCTTAGGGCACAGATTAGGCATTGTGTACTGGTTTGCTTTAGGATTCCAAACAGCAATCTGTGCCAAATGTTTTTTAGGTATTGTGTGATCCTTACTAGTTGGAAGGAAGGGAGATGGGGTATGGATTTATTTCCTGGAATGGGTGCTAGACATGATTTGGCTCAGCTCTACTCTGGATTCCTGTCCTATACAAACCTGTTCCCACGTTTAAGGATAGGGTTAAGGTTAGGTTTTGGTTACGGTTAGAGTTAGTTTTATAGAGAGAAGGAGGGGTAGGGTTGGGGTTAGGGTTGCGTTAGGATTGAATTTAAGATTA
The DNA here is from genome assembly GCF_020826845.1 of Diceros bicornis minor. Lineage (NCBI taxonomy): Eukaryota > Metazoa > Chordata > Mammalia > Perissodactyla > Rhinocerotidae > Diceros > Diceros bicornis. Next base: position 14,551,325 of record NW_026690866.1, read on the forward strand.
GGGATAAGGATAAGGTTTGGGTTAGAGTTACGGTGAGGGTTAGGGTTAGAGTTAGGGCTAGGGTTGTATTAGTGTTAGGGTTATTGTTAGGATTAAATTTAAGTTTAGTGTTAGCCTTAGTGTTTAGAGTTAGTGTACTAGAGTTAGCATAGTGTTAGGGTTAGGGTTAAGGTTTGGGCAAGGGCTAGGTTTAGACATAGAGTTAGGGTTATGGCTAGTGTAAGGTCAGAGTTTTAGTGCCAGGGCTAGGGCTAGTATTAGTTTCATCTGTAGGTTGGGTTAGGGCTAGATCTAGGGTAAGGTTTTGGGTTAGGGTTACAGTTAGGTTTAGCTTTAGGGCTAGGGCTAGTGTCAGGGTTAGGGTTAAGGCTAGGACAAGGGTTAGTGTTAGGGATAGGGATAGGCTTAGGCTTAGTGCTAATTCTTCAATTATTCTTATTGTTAATGTTAGTGTTGGGGTTGGAGTTGTGTTGCGGTAAGGGTCAGGTATAGGGTTAGTGGTAACCGTAGGTTTAGTGTAGGGGTATTTGTAGGTTTAGGGTTAGGGTTAGGGTTAGGGGCAAGGTTACGTCTAGGGATATGGTTAGGGTTAGGGTTAGGGCTATGGTGAGAATTTGGCTTCACGTTCAGATAATGTTAACATTAGTTTTAGGGCTAGGGTGGGGGTTTGTATCATGAATCATAACCCAACTTTAGCTCTAACCCAAGCCCTAAAACTCCCCATAGTCCTAACCCTAATCATATGCACACTCACTGTAACTGTAACCCTAAGCCAACTCTAACCCTAACTTAAAACCTAGTCCTAGCCCTGGCACTAACAATAACCCTAACCCTAGCATAACCCTAACTCTAACCATAGTCTTAACCCAAACCGAAACCCAAACACAAACCCTACGCCTGTTCCTACACTTTCCATTTTCCCCACCCTAAGGCACACACGACACTAACGTCAGACCTAACCTTAATCATACCCCTAGCCCTAACCTCAAAACCCACCCCATCCCAAACCATAAAAATGAATCTAGTTATAAACCTAAAGAGAATCCTAACCCTAAATGTAATAACTAAACTTAGCCCTAAGCCCAGCGCTAACGATAACTCTTGCCAAGACACTAACACTATCACTACACCTACTCCTAACTCTCACCATAACCCTACATGTAATCCAACCCTAACCCTATCATTAGCCCTTGCTGTATCCCTAAACTAGTCCTAACACAAACACTAGCCCTATTCCTAATCATATCCTTATTGCTAAACCTAACCTTAACTGAACCACAAACAACCTCACCTAGCCCTAGCGCTAAACATAACCCAGCCCTAGCCCTAAGCCTAACACTAACCCTACCCCAACCCTAACCCTAATCTTAACACAAACTCTAAGACTAAACATAACCCTAACCCTAACATGAACACTAACAGTAAACCTAACCCAACATAACCCTAACCTTAAAGCTAGCCCTAAGCATAAGCCGAACCCTAAACCGGGCACCAAATTTAACCCTAACCCGAAACCTAATCCGACACTAAACATAAACCTAATCTTATCCTGACCCGAAATCTAAACCTTACCCTAATCTGAAGGTAAACCTCAAAATAAAGCTAAGCCTAAACCTCACAATAACCCTAATCCTAACCCTAACATGAACACGAATCAGAACCCTAACCCTAAACAGAACCCTAGACCTAAACCGAACCAGAACCCAACCCAACCCCTAAAACTAACCCTAAACCTAAGGTGAACACTAACCCTAACCCGAACCCGAATCCAAACCCTAAACCTAACTCAAACGCTAACCCGAACCCTAAGATGATACTGACACCAAACACCAACCATAACCCTATACCAAACACTAACCCTAACACTAAAACTAAAGCTAACCGTAACCCGAACCAAAACATAACCCTAACTTGAACACTAAGCCAAAACCTAACCCTAACCCTAACAATAACCCTAACCCAAATCCTAACCCTAACCATAACGTTAAGTCTAACACGAAAAATAACTCTAACCGTAACCCAAATTTAAATCCTAAACCTAACCCTAACTCGAACCCAAAGCCAACCTGAACCCAGCCGTATCCCTTATCCAAAACTAACCCAAACCCCAGCCCTAACCCTAAGCCTAAAGCTAACCAGAACTCTAACAATAACCTGAACCCCAAACTTAACCCAGACTCTAACCCGAACCTTAACCCTAACCCTAAAACTATCACAAACACAAAGCCTAATCCGACCCTAACACTAAGACCATCGAGAACCCAAACCTTAACTCTAATCCTAATCCAAACACTAACCTCACCCTAAACCTTAACATAACCCTAACAGTAACCCTAATCCTAACCATCCCAACAAAGCAAAACATAACCCTAACCCTAACCAGAAAATGAACTCGAACCCTAGCCATAACCCTAACTCAAAAACAACCCTGACCTTAAAGCTAACCCTAAACTTAACATGAAAATTAACCCTAACCATATCAGCAATCCTAGCCTGAACTGTAACCCTAACCCTAAACCTAATCTTAGCCTGACTCTAACCCTAACCCTAACCAGAACACGAACCTGAACCTTAAGCCTAACTCTGACTCGAACACTAGCCATAACACTAAAACTAAACATTACTCTAACCTGAACCCTATTGCTAAGACTAACCATAACCTGAACTCTAAACATATTTCTAACCCTAATGCTAACCCTAACCATAATCCAAACCCAAGGCTAACCCTAACCCTAATCCTAGACCTAAATCGAACCCTAATGCTAACCATAACCCTAATCGGAAACCAAAACGTAAACCTAACCTAACCATAACTCAAACCCAACCCTAACCCTAACCCTAACTCTAACAAAAAACCTAAAGCTAAAGCTCAACATTTTTCAAACCCAAAACCTAATAATAACCCTAATCCGAATACTAACCCTAACCTCAGCCTTACCCAAATCCTAACACTAACTCGAACATTAATCTGAATCCTAACCCTAAAAAGAACCTGAACTCAAACCTGAACCCTAACACTAAGCCGAAGCCTAACCCAACCAGAACCCTAAGCCTAAACTGATATCAAAACCAAGCCCTGACCCTGACCTTAACCCAAAAACTAACACTAACACTACACCTAACCCTAACGCTAAATCTAACTCGAACCCTAACACGAACCCCAACGCTAAACTGAATCTGACCACTGACACTAACCTTAACCCTAAACTCTGAAACTAACCCTACACGTAAAACAAATCTGTACCAAACCCAAACCCTAACACTAAACAGAACCATAACCCTAATGCTAACCATAACCGTAACCCCAATAGTAACAGAAACCCTAACACTTACACTAACCAGATGATAACCCTATGCTAACTGAACCCTAACCCTAACGTGAAATCTAACCCAAACCTGGCAATCAACCATAACACTAACCTCAACCCTAACCCTAACACTAACCTAAACTCAAACATACCATTAACGTGAATCATAACCCTATCCCTAACTAGAACCATAAACTTAACCCTAACCAGAAACATATACCTAAATATAAACCTAACACAAACCCGAAAACTAAACCAAACCCTAAAACTGACAGTAACCAGAAACCAAACATAACACTAACGTAACACTAAGAGTACCCCAGGAAATGTCTCAGGGGAGAAAAGCATGATGAAGGGCACGTGTGACGCCTTCTGTTTGAGTGCAGAGGTGCCAGGCAGAGGGTGACAGGATGGCTGGATCGGCTCACCTGCTTTCTCCAAAGGAGGCGGGACAACCAGCTAAACATCCTACCTGGGCCAGACCACTTCCAGAGGGGACAAATTCAAGAGGACATAGCCCTGGGGATGGCTGCCAAGTCTCCTGGGGCGTGTGCTGGGCCCCGTCAGAGGAGGAAGCAGCCTGGCAATGGGTGTGCCAGACGTGAGATCAGGAGGCCTCCCACACCCGGGTCCCTGTCCTGCCCAGGCCTCACGAGGGAGGACGATGGTCGTGGCAGTGGGGAGTGGGGTGGGGCTGCCAGCTAGCCTGCCTCGGGATGTCCCGGGAGAGGGCGCCTGGGGATGGGCTGCCACTGGAGAGGTCTGAGGGACCGACCCAGCTAGAGGCAGTCGGGGTCAGAGAGAGAATCACACTCTGACCAGCAACCTGCCTCTCTGTGGTGGCGCTGGCCCCGGGGTGGGCGTGGGGGTGGTAGGTGGAAGCGAGATGGCATGTGAGTTGGTACCAGCAGTGGAGGCAGTGATTCAGAGGTCAGGGATCTCTTTTTCTCTCTCTCTCACTCTCTCTGTGTCTCTTTCTCTCTTCTCTCCCTCAGAGACCTGAGGAGAGAAAGGTGGGGCACCCTACCCACCTCACCTACATATCCCATGGTCCCTTCTTTCACTGGCAGCTCTCGGAACCATGTGTGCTTGGGTTCAACCCCCTCAGGCCAAGGGTGCATTCTCTGCCACCCGGGACTAGGGCTGGCCTCGGGGGTCCTCAGTGAAAACCCCATCCTCCCACCAGGATCTGACTGGCTGGGGCATCCCTCGGCGACTACCGAGGGCGACTACCTTCAGCTGCAGCTGAAGGAACCCCACCCTTCTTGACTTGGCTTCAGGTGCTGTCTCCCTCACCTCCCACAATACCTCACAGATCACAGGCTGCATCACTTCCTTGGAAGGGTGGGTCTGCCCAGGGTGGCCACAGTCAGACTGGGGTTCGAGCTCAAGCTTCTTCCTAGGCCAGTTGCTTTGTCCTGGGGCTCATTTCTTTCTGGAAAGACAAAGCCATGGCCTCACCCCACGCCAAGACTTGGCGACTGCAGCCAGGTGGGGGAAAGGCTCTGTGGAGACAAAAGGGCAGAGAAAGGCTTATGGCAAAGCAAGAAGTGCAGCGTCAGCAGCCCGTAGGCATTTGGGAGCCTATGCCAAACAGGGCAAGCCCTTCCTGGGTCAGTTCCCAGCGTCCTCTCTGGCGTCGGGAAAGCCTGGCCTTCCTAGGGCCCAGACCATAGTTCTGGGGAGAAATCCGCGATAGAGGGCACCCATGAGGCCCTCTGCCTGAGGTCGCAGGTGTCACACCCAGGGCAACTGCAAGCCTGGATCTGCTTGCCAGCTTTATCAAAAGAAGTCCGGCCAAAAAGCTGAACCTGGCACCTGGGCCAGGCTCCTTCTGAGGGGACAAGTTTTGGAGGACATATCCCTGGGGACGTCTGCCAAGTCTCCTGGGGCGTGTGCTGGGCCCCGTCAGAGGAGGAAGCAGCCCGACAAGCGGTGTGAGAGAGCAGAGATCAGGCAGCCTGCCACACCCAAGTCCCTGTCCTCCCCAGGAATCCCAAGGGAGGACGATGGTCTTGGCAGTGGCGAGAGGGGTGGGGCGGGCACTGAGCCTGCACTTGCATGCCCTAGGAGAGGGCGCCGGGGGATGGGCTGCCCCTGGCCAAGTCTGAGGGACCGACCCAGATAAGGGTTGTTGGGGGCAGAGAGAGAATGCCCTTCCGCCATTGCCCTTCAGGTTCTCATGGCTGGCCAAATCATTAACAAGACACGTTCAATGGTGCAAATCAGACCCACCTGAAGAACATGTGTCCATGGGAGAAACCCGGGAAACTGAGTCTCTCCACACAGTGGCAGAGACTCTCATCTTGCATCCTCTCCTGAGCTAATGACAAAGGTGGATGTCGTGGGTGCGCCTGTGGGATGGGAGAAGGGAGGGAGACAATTGTCATGCAGAGGGACATGTAAAGGATTGTCTGAACAGTTTCCCCTGCAATGGGGTCAGGTCTGGAAGGGAAGGCAGGGAGGTGAAAAGGAACCAGCCTCTCTGTGGTGGGGCTGGCCCCGGGGCATGCCTGGGGGTGGTGGGTGCAAGTGGGATGGCGTGTGAGTTGGCACCAGCTAGAGGTGGAGGCAGCGACTCAGACGTCATGGATCTCTCTCTCCCTCTCTCTCTCTCTCTCTCTCCACCTTGGGGACCTGAGGAGAGGAAGGTGGTGCACCCTGCCCACCTCACCTACCTCCCCCATGGGCCCTTCTTTCTCTGGCCACTCCGGGAGCCCTGCGGGCTTGGGCTCAACCCCCCACACCCCCGCACAGGTCAAAGATGCATGCACGGACGCCGGGGCCTAGGGCTGGCCACGGGGGTCCTCAATGAAGGCCCCGCCCTCCCTGCAGGCTCGGACCAGCAGGGGCGGACCTCTGGTGCCACACTGCTGCAGTTGTTTCATCGCCGCCCTTCTGGACGTGGCTTCAGCTGTTGTCTCCTTCCCCTCCCCCACTCCCAATCCGTTGAAGGCCGCTTCCCTTCCTTGGAAGCATTGCTCTGGCCCTGATGGCCACAGGCATACTGGGCTTCAAGCTCAAGGCTCTGCCTGGGCCAGCTGCTTCATCCAGGGGCTCATTTCTTCCTGGAAAGACAAAGCCATTGCCTCGCCCCACGCCTGCACTTTGCGAGTGCAGCCAGGCCAGGTGTAGGAAAGGCTCTGTGGAGTCAGAAGGACCAAGACAGACAGATGGCACCACAGGGATAGGGAGCCAGGGCCAAACTGGGCAAGCCCTTCCGGCGACAAGTCCCAGCCTCCTCCCTGGAGTCGTGAAAGCCTGGCCTTCCTGGTGCCCAGGCCACGGCTCTGGGGAGAAAAACGCCATGGAGGGCACGCAGGAGGCCCTCTGCCTGAGGTCACAGGTGTCACGCCCAGGGACCTGCAAGCCTTGCTCAGCTTGCCTGCTTTTTCCCAAGGAGGCTGGCCAACCAGCCGAACCTGGCACCTGGGCCAGGCCCCTTCCAAGGGGACGAGTTCCAGAGGACATAGCCCTTGGGATGGCTGCCAAGTCTCCTGGGGCGTGTGCTGGGCACCTGTCAGAGAAGAATCAGCCTGGCAAGCGGTGTGCCAGACCTGAGATCTGGCGGCCTCCCACACCTGGGTCCCTGTCCGGCCCAGGCCTCCCGAGGGAGGACGATGGTCGTGGCAGTGGCGCGTGGTGAGGGGCTGGCACCGAGTCTGCCCTTGGATGCTCTGGGAGAGGCACCGAGGGATGGGCTTCCCCTGGCCACGTCTGAGGGACCGACCCAGTTCGGGGCTGCAGGGGGCCAACCACAGCATGTCCAAAGCCCTCTCTGCAGATCCAAGCACCAGGCAAGCCCCTGCCATGACTGATCCCATTAGTGCCTACAAGATCACCATGAAATTTATCCTCTCCCCCCCCACTTTTCAGAAGAGCAAACTGAGTCTCAGAGAGATGTGGGGATTTGCCCAAAGTACACAGCTGGCAGTGGGCAGAGTCACCACTGTGCTGAGGGGTGAAAGGCTACTCACCTAGTAAACTGCTGGTCCAGAACCTGGTGGGATGTGTCTGAGGCCGAGTAGTTGACCATGAAGTTGGTGAAGCTGGAGATGTTCCTACTCAGGAAAGCTGATGCAATGGACTCTGTCAGCTTCTCCATCATGCCTGCTTGGAGGCCACGCATCCTGCAGGCCTCATTTAAATTCACAGTGGACTCATCCTCACACTGGGGGAGAGGAGGAGGAACATACAGTCAGTGACATCATGGTGAACCACCAGGAGGAATGACGTATCTCTCTACCCTCCTGTGTAGCTTCTGGGGAGGAGTGGAGGTCCAGATTACTTTGGGAATGGGACTGTGGGGCACTGTAGCGAGAAAATTCTGGGGCAGCGGGTCCCAGGGAAATCTCATATTTGAGTCTGGATTCTACTACTGCCTTGATCATCTCAGGGTTCTGGGTATGATGACACCTCTGCACCCACACTCACCTCAGACCAGCCCTGGTCATTGATGCAGGGGTGCACCTGTGTCCACTCCAGAGAGATGACAAACTGGTAACCATCCACCAGCTCCTCGACCATCTCCTGGGTGCAGTTCTGCAGTGACAGTGCCCAGCAGTCAGGCCAGGAGTGATCAGAGGCCTGCCTGGACTTTGCCACAGTGGGAAACTCCACCACAGATCAGGCACAGAGGGGAATCTGCATAGACTCCACCAGGGAAGGAATGCGAGGACACTTTGAGGGCCCAGCATTCACATGCGGATAGAGGAGCTTGGTCCACAGTGCTCACCTTACTCTCCTGCAGCCAAGATCTTGAGTATGAACATGACACACTGCCCAACTCCCACCATCTAGCTTCCTGCTCCTGCCCAGGCTGGGTCCAGCTCATCCCCAGCTTCCCTCACTTCACCTCCCAGACACACACACACAATGAGGGTCAAGGGGTGTGGGGCTGTCCTTGTGGGATCACAGTTCTGGCCTTACCTAGAGTGGTCTGCCCTGGCCTACACTGTTACCTCATGGTTCCTCTTGCCAAAACGCCACACACATTCACAGTGAGGGCTGAGCCAATGTCTAAAGAGACTTAACACGCTCTCTTCCTTGGCTTTCCGGGGGCCAGAGCCTCGGAAAGTCATGGGACAACAGGAGAACATCCTGCTGTGTCGAGTCTCTCCACTCAAATGAACTGGACAGGAGGCTGTGATTACAATGTGGGTGACTGGTAACCAGAGTTCTAAGTTCTGTTGGGTGCTGTCACCAAGGAAGTGAGGTCACTTCTTCAAGGTTCTATTACTTGACCCCATCCTTCAATCAGACCCACTCAAAGCCCCCGCTAGGCTGTTGGCTGCTCTCGCTCCTTGCCCATGTCATCTCCATCACTGTTCACAAAATCCATCACCACCCTCCCCATAGCTCCTTGGCAGTGGATCCAGACCCCAGCTTTGAGGAGACAGAGCTGAGGTCAGACCTCTTTTTCCTACCAGTTTTGTGTCCTGGAAAAGCTGCTGTGCCTCTCAAGATCTCCCCAGTCTCCCAAGCTGCACAATGAGGATTGGGCTAAAAACAGCTTCCTAGGGACCTCATCAAGTGTATATGTAATAATACGTACAACACCTGTGGGCTGGTGTCAAATGTGTCTAATGCACACACTTAGAGATGGAGGAAGTACAAGGAGTAGGACATCATATAGAATATCAGTCAGAAATTCTCTAAGTCCCAGATGTGTGATCTTTGGGGAGTCACTGCCTCTCTGAGCCTCATATTCAGGTCTGCATCCTGAAGGGGTTGAAATTAGAGGAAATTCAGACATTGTGATCCACTGGCATTAACCCTTCCACGGTCCCCGTTTTACTCAGAATCAGTCCCAAGAGGCTCATGTTGGCTTATGTGGTGGGAGCCTCCACAATGTTCCCAATGCTCACTGTCTCCTGGAGTGCACATCCTTGTGTCACCACTAAGTGGTCAATATCTGGCTTCTGAACAACAGAATACAGCCAAGGTGATGGGATGTCACGTCCAAGTTTTAATTACAAAACATCTGTCACTTCCTGCTTACTGGCATACTTGGGTTCCCTACTTACCTCCCTCCTTCTGTTTCCATCTCTCTCTCTCTCTCTCTCACTCGCTGGCTCTTACTCTCGCACTCACTCTCAAGCAAATCACCAGAACTGGGAGACAAAGTGCTGATGTTTTCAGTTGCACTATGTAGGGGCTCCATAGGAGAGAACTGAGGGAGTGTCCAGCCAACAGACAGACAGGAGCGCAGACTCTCAGTCCAAATGGATCCTGACAAAACCCATGTGAGTGATCTTGGGTGGGAATCCACACCCATTGGAGCCCTTTTGAGACCACAGCCCCTTCTTCACAGAGACTTTGAGGCAGAGGCACCCAGCTAAGCCATGTCTGATGCTTGGCTAAAGGAAATTGTGAGATGTTAAATATTTGTACTTTATAGGTGGCAGGATTTGGAGTAATGTTGTCACAGAGGAACAGAAAGTAACAGTCTACCATGTCCCAGGATCCAGCCTGATCACCCTCCTCTCTCCACTCCTCTCTCTTCTCAGGCTCCCTCCAGCCACACTGGCCAAATTTCTGACTTTGCCTGGTCAAACTCGCTTCTTCCTGTGAGTCTCTGCACCAGGGAGCCTTCTCCTTGACACACTCACTCTTCCCAGACGTACGCAGGAGTGCTTACACTTGTCATTCTGGTCACAGCAAAGGTCTGAAATGCCTCAGGGCAGCCTTTCAGAACCTCCTAGCACAGTCTCTACCATCACAGATCTCACATCCAGAAGAGCATTACATGATTTCCTCCTCCTTCCTCCCATTGAGATAAAATGAGTGCATGAGGAAGGGCTTTCTGCTTTCACTGAAGCAGAGACAACTCCTTCTGGTTATAGCAGGCACACGACTGTCTCTTCCAGGCAAAATTTTTCCCACCACGAGTCCATTGTTTAAGGAAATCATCATTCCCGCTCTTTCATGGGTCTGTTTTCCCCAAGAACACAGTGAACCATCCCCACTCCCTGTGCTGCATCACCATAAACCCACAGCCAGAAGATAAGCACCAGGTAAAAACACCACCAGATCCTGAATTCAGTCACTGCTGAGACCCTCCCATCAATGTTGTCATTCAGTGGTGACTCCTGAGGACACCTTTCCACTGAGACCCACTCCCAGCCTGTCCTCAGCTTCTTATAGCAATACTGAGATTTCCTCAGAGTCCTCCCAACCTGGGCAAGAAACATTCTGAAATGTTCTCTTTATTAATTTTCAGGGACTGGGGACATAAATAGATGTAATTTGAGTGTGTATGTGTAGTAGTTTCTATGCATGTATTCTATTTTTCAGACAGATAAAATAGTGTGGCTACTCAATGCAACAAGAAAATGGATAACTGATCAAATTTTTTCATGATGTGAAGTCTTTAGAGAGTAAATGTCATGGTTAAGAGCACAGACTATGGAGCTAACACCTCACGTCCAAATTCCATCTCAATCCCTTATTAGATATTTGTATTGACTGAGTTATTTACCTGATTGGTGCCTCAGTTTCTTCATCTGTCAGTTGGCAATAATGATCAGCATACATATTTTGTAGGTTTATGGAGAGTATTAAAGGAGTTAATGTTTGAAAAATGCTTGGTACACCTAGTGTATTACCAGTGTTGTACCTATATATTAGAAATAACATTTAGAAATTCTTCTGACACTGCCTGTGAGCCCCAGAGGGTGAGACTGTTGCCTGGATGTATGTAGAAAGCCCTCCATGACATATGATGAATAAATGAGTGGACAACATTGGCAAATGCATTACCAATGTCACCTATATCACCCTACAGGCATTCCCAAGCCGAACCACACACAGACATTCCTGCTCTGTCCTGCATCACAGTCCCTGGAGGAACGACTGTGGTTTCTTGGACCCTGGTAACCGTGCTCACTAAAGGTTCTTTTCTGTCAGCAAACCCCAGCCTTTGTCCAATTGCTGCAGCTCACAAGGTCTGCGCTCTGATCCTTGTCTTCACTAGAGGGAGAAGTGCCATCCCCAGAGCTGGGCACACGCAGAGCCTGAGCCTTGGAGAAAATGATTCCCTGGCCCTGGGGCAGATAGAAGAGTGCAGGGACAGAGTGGGATATGGGGAAAATCCTTCAGGTGTTGTCAGAAGGGATGGAGGCAGGAGATGTGTCAGCAAGGACTAGTCTGGTTGGTGGGCCTTGGTGGTTAAATAGTAGGGGGGCTGGGAAGTTTCATAGCTTCTAGCATAATACAATCAATATGACGGTCATGAAATCAGAATCAGCCTAATTACGGCCAAATTAACCCAATGTCAGCTGTTCCCTGACTCTCTAATCCAGTAATGATTTATAATAAGGGTATTCATGATCTATCATCTCCTTTTCATTGATTGGCTAGAGTAATTATTCTTTACATATCCTGTCTATTTTTACATAGTAAAGAAAAAGTGAGTTTTAAAACAACCCTCCTTGGAAAAGTCTCCCTATCATATTGAATTAATAACAGAAGCCACGACAGGAAATTCACCACTTATCTTGAGCTTTAGTCTCTGGTTTTAGATCTTCCTAACTGGTAATTTACCTAGACTTTTGTCTTCTTTCTTGAGATTAGTCCACTTAGGACTATGTAAGTGTGCAACCTCATACCATGTGAGAAGTGGTGAGACTCTAGGAAGAGGTTTGTTTCATTCTGACAGTGTGTGTGTGTGCATGTGTGTGTATGAGACTTTTTGCTGCATCTGGCAGTATGGGCCAGTGTAGACTCCATTTCAAGGGAAAAAATTTCCCTAATCACTTTCTCTGGACTTTCTTTTCACTGATGGCTTCACCAGCACTGTCCAATAGTAACATTAAGCACTCTATAATATGGAATTTGAATATATTTTAGTAGCCACATTTTAAAAAATGAAAATAAACAGGTGAAAATAATTTTTATAGTATATTTTAACCCACTATAACCAAGATATTATCAATGTGGGTGCAGTCTATACAAAGCTTAATAATAAGAGTTTACATTTGTTTCCTGAGTTTCATAAATCCAGTGTGTACTTCCCACTTACAGTACAATCTTCATTTGTAAGTTGAGTTTTTTCAGACATACATTCTCTGCACTGAGATTTAATGTTCACAGTTGTCAAATAGGAGTCACTAGGAGTGGGGTGGATGATAATTTCACGACTGATTTAAGCTCTAATGGAACTATGAACACCAACTGGTCAATGGGTTAATCAAATGAATAGTCATATAGTATAGAAGAATGGTATGATTTGGGATTTAGACAAAGACTGGGGACCATGTGTCCTGACAGGGAGCTCCAAGGATTTTGTGGTTGAGAGTGACAAGGACAAAAAGAAAATAAAGTCATACACATAAGTGTCTAACAACATGGGGGGGAAGAAATGACCTGCCATAGTCCTGAGTTCTGACCTCGTGATTTCTTTTCTTGACCCAAATCTCTTTGATGATGTCCCAGGACACAGGTTAGATTAATCCCTACAGACAGAGAGGGAAAATAGAAGTATAAGGCATCTGACATAATTGTCCTGGGAAGGCAGGCTTCATTTACAACTCTGATCCACTTTCACAATTTATTTTTATAAAGTAAGAGGAAAAGAAGTATGATGGTCCAATCATCACAGAGGAAGTGAAATGATTGTGGAAAGCATTCTAAACCAAAGCCTGGTTTGAGCATCTCCATCCCTTTGAGAATGTACAGTTACATACTCAAGAGGCCAGTTACTAGAATCACATCCTATCCTGGCAATAAGGTCAGATGCCAGCAAAGGGAGGAAACCTTGGAGCAGCCCCAACAACTCTGCTGGCAGAAGAGACTGCAAGGTCTCCAGGTCTGCAGAGTACAGGAGAACTGTTAAGTGCTTTGGACCTTGCCAAAGCCCTGCCCAATCTGGCACCAAGTAACACAGGTGTATCATTGCCAGGTGAGCTCGCAGGTGTTCTGAACTCCAGTCCCACGCCCACCCCTGCCTGGTCTACAGATTTGGCAGAGATGATCCCAGGAGCTGGTCTGTACATCCCACACCTCCTTTGCAAACGTCTTCTGGTGACTGAGGAAGATATCAGGAAACATGAAGGGACAATGAAGAGGCCAAGAGACAGACTGGCGGTAGCACTGATGCAGACACACTCACTAGCGAGGCAGGGTGAGTGAGGGGCCAAGAAGGACATCCCAACAAACACGATGAAGAAAACAGACGACGGCGCAGATGACATGGAGCTCACACTACATTAATGCCTCCGCAAGGGTCCTGATGACTTCTTGCTTTGTGCTCTTGAAACTTTAATATATACCAATAATTTTCATTTCTTTGATCCCTTTGCATGACAGAGAAGATACAGACAGTGATCCTTCAGAGGTGAGAGACTGGGTTTCAGGTGAGGAGAGAAAGGAGATCCTTCCTTCTCATTTTGTTCTCTCATTTTCCTTTACTGAGTGTTATCTATTTGTATTTTAAGACCAAGTGTTATCACAATCAGGGAATCCTTAGAGTTTTGCCCTCACAGTCACAGAGAAAACATACTTAGTCCAAATGGATTGTCCTTTTTGTGTAATATTGTAATAGATTAAAACATAATATTTCACGAAAGAGCTGTTATATCTGTCTTCTCAAAAAAGACACCTACTTCTGGGTCTCTATTTTTCTGGTATTTGTTGCATGTTGAATCACAGTTGCATATAATGAAATACTGGATTGTCCCTTTTTTTAGATTTATATGTGGTGGAAATTTGATTCATGAAAATTGATATGCCATTGTGGTATCATGCTGTCAGGAGAACGACAGTTTTCAGCATCACAAGTCTCACAATAAACCAGTGTGTTGGGATATGTCTATTTGCCTGATCCAGTATGTTGTACTCTTCAAATCCTCTTTATCATTACTTAGTTTTGTCCCACAGATTTATCAGTTTCTGAGAGCAATGTGTTAAACAATAATAGAGTATCTTAGTATTTATATCTTCCCTAAAAAATGAGTTATTTTTTAGCTAAATCTTCTCTCCTCTATTTTTCCATGTGGTAATCATCTGGAATTTTGGTTCGAATGTGTTTTTAATGTCTTGTTTTAAAACTAATACTAAATTAGACAGACTGTTTTTTCCTTTCCTCGTGACTCCTGTTATGTTTTCCTGGGTTCACATTTCTTCTTCCTGATGTACATTCTTTACCGGTTCTTTCACTGCAGGCCTGTGGGAGGTCAACTTGAATCTGTTTGTAAGTGAAAAAACGTCTTTCTTTCTTTGACACATAGTTTGCATATGTGTCTAATTTAGGTTTGTAGTAATTTTTTTCCTTCTTTGTCAAGTTATTTAATATTTCTGAGCCTCCACATCTTTAGGTTTAAATGGGAATAAATCCCTAAAATTGTAACTGTAACTGAGATAATACATGCAGAGCTTTCCAGTCATGTTGCTTAGAAGAATTAGCCAATAATGATAACTATTATGAATCATTATAATGATATTATAATAATCAATATTAATAATATATTAATGTATAATAATAATTATACATTAATTTATAATTACACTGTACAGTATTTAAGGTATAATGTATGCAATGTATAATAATAATATATTAATATTATTCATCATTAGAATCTGCATAGTGTGCATTCTCGGAGAATCACTGCTTCAGATTGAGAATGTGAAGCTCACACACAAAAAGTCTGAGAGAGTGCCATGACTGTGACTTTAATTCTCAGCCCTTGGGTATCTTCAGCTGTGGTCGTCTGCACAGTGTGTACAGATAATGTAATATGTTAGCACAGACCCACTGCAGAACAGCGCAGTCTGCCTCATGCCTGGGATGTTCTGGGCTGCTTGTTGGGGAGCCTCTGCTGTGAAGCTAGTTGGACTCTGTACAGAGAAAGATGAAAAAAGACACTTTCTTTTCCCTCAGTTTTCTCCCACCGAGTATTATTCACTTTTACAACCAGAGCAGATACTCTCTTCCCAGAGCCTTGGTGTTTCTCTGGGATTCAGGCTTCCCAGTCACCTAATCATTACAGCTCCCAAGGCCCAAGGTGACTGCAGAGTCATGTCTTACCCACTCCTCCCATCTTGGCCTGTTTCCGGTCATGGAGCACCCATGTGTGGGTAGAGGAGCCATCGAGGGAGATTGATCTGGAATTCCTGGTGATTCTGAACTTCAGAGAATGAAGCAGAAAAGGGGAACCTGAGACTGCCAGGCCTTCAGTATGGGAGGAATCTGAAGGAACCGAGAGGGGTGTGATGGCTGCACAGAGTGAAGGGTAGGGATGTTCCAAATTTTCCTAAGAAGGGAAACCTTGCACTGAAGTGGGGATTCGATTTTACATGATGGCAATGTCTGTGCTGGTTTCACCAATTCTGGTGTCCCTGAAGGATGAACTGGTGTGACACCAAAGGACAGAAGTTGCAGTCACTTTCAGGACTTAAGGAAGGTGAAATCTTTCAGCTTAGTCCCCTGTGAGCCAGTCAGGGGCCAAGTCTAGAAAGGCTCGGAGCCTGTGTCCGTCTAATGTGGTTTCTTTCTGTTCTAGTCAAGCTCCTCTGGAGCCCAGCTGGGAAAAAGGGACCTCGGATCGAGTCATATCTAGTCATCACAGCTTCCGTAGGTCGCCATGAGGCAGGTAATAGCCCAGGCGTCATCACTGGACCTCATAGTCACCCTCCTTCTTCCGCTAGCAGACAGTGACTTGTGAGGTGAGGAGAGCGTATCAGAATGGTCCAGTCAGCTGCCCAGTATGGGAGACTCCAGGGGAAGGATATGCCAAAGCCACAGAGACCCGATGCCTCCTGTGTCTCCTTCTTCATTTTTTCCACTTAATTTTCACCCTCAGTCCTTCTTTTCTTTCCCTTTTGCCTCGTTCGGCTCTCTCTCCCTCTCTTTCCCTTACATATTCTAGCTTAATTGAGGTATTAACGACATACAGAAAACAGCAAACATTTAAAGTGAACAATTTGATACATTTTGATTATAACTTATTGAACCATCACCTCAATCAAGAAAAGGAACGCCCATCTCCCCAAATTTCCTCATGTTCATTTTAATTCCTCCTTCCCTGCCGTTTGCAAACACATTCTCATTCCCAGGCAACAAGTGATCTGGTATATGTCCCTATAGATTTTCCTGTATTTTCCAAGGATTTTTATAAATGGGATTATATACTATGTACTCATTTTTTACCCAGGTCACTACCCACCCCCAACACGGTCCTTCATCTGTAGCTGCAATACTTAAGCAATCAGCTTAGACAGAGGGACGAGTTGCTCATTTCTGAGTTTCTCCCATGTATACATGTTATTAAACTTGGTATTATTTTCTCCTTCTAACCTGTCTTGTTCATTATTTGGCCAGCCAGAAGAACCTTAAGGGAAAGGGCAGAGGGAGATTCTCACTCTTCCCCTGACAATACAATCGAGAAATAGAAGTTTTCCCAGATAAACAAAGGCTGAGGGAGTTCCACGCCACTAGATTTCCCATACAAGCAATGATCAAGAACACCCTCATACCCGAAATAAAAAGAAGGCAAATGTCTACAAAGCCTTGAGCAAAGAGATAAATAGACAGACAAAATCAGAAAGCTACAGCTCTGTTTCACAACAGGGTAGCAAATACTTAATTATGACTTAAAAGAAGAAGGGAAAGAAAGCATCAAAAGTAACTATAAACACTTCAACTTAGTCACAAACTCACAACACAAAAATGAATAACTTGTGACAACAATAACTGAGAAGGAGAAGAGGAAAGGAATGGAACCTGCTTAGGCTAACGGAGATAAGAGGCTATCAGAAGATGGCCTATCTCATCTATGAGTTCTTCATACAAACCCCACAGTAACCAGCAAAGAAAAAGTCAGAACAGAGACATAGATCATAAAAAAAGAGACAACCTCCATGAAAACCCCCAAAGTAAAATGGTAGTCAGAAACACAAAGGAAGAGAAACAATGAAAATATAGATTAGGTGGGATTAAGCCCTCAAGTATCAATAATCACTCTAAATATAGATCGATTGAATTCTCCAATAAACAGACACAGAGTGGTGGGGTGGATTAGAAAACAAGACCCAACAATATGCTGCCTCCAGGAAACACAACTCAGCTCTAAAAACAAACAGGCTCAGAATGAAGAGATGGGAGAAAATACTCCAATCAAATGGCAAATAAAAGAAAGTAGGTGTTGCCATAGTTATATCAGACAAAGCAGACTTCAAGATAAAAAAGACTATGAGAGACAAAGAGGGGCAGTATATAATGACAAAGGGGACTTTCCACCAAGAGGACATAACACATATAAAAATATATACACCTAACACAGCAGCACAAAAGAATATAAAGCAACCCTTAATAGACCCAAAGGGAGAAATTAACAGCAACACAATAATAGCGGGTGACCTGAACACCCCACTTACATTCATGGATAGATCATGCAGAGAAAGGCAACAAGTCAATAGTGGAATTAAATGAAACATATGATCAGATGAACTTAATCGATATACATAGTGCATACCCTCCCAAAACAGCAGAATACACATTTTTCTTAAGTGTACATGGAACATTCTCAAAGATAGACCATATGTTGTGAAACAAGGCAAGCCTGAATGAATTTAAGATTAAAATCATATCAAGCTTCTTTTCTGACCACAATGCTATGACACTTGAAATCAACTACAAGAGAAAAGATGGGGAAGTCACAGATATGTGGAGACTAAAGAACACACGATTGAAGAACCACTAGTTCAATGAACAAATCAAAGAAGAAATAAAAAAATACCTGAAGACAAAGGAAAAAAACAACAAAACAACTCTTATGAGATGCAGGAAAAGCAGTTGTAAGAAGGAAATTCATAGCGATACAAGCACACCTCAACAAACAAGAAAAATACCAAATAAGTAACCTTAAACTACACCTAATAGAACCAGAAAATGAAGAACAAATGAAGCCCATAGTCAGCAGAATGAGGGAAATAATAAAAATTAGAGCAGAAGTGAATGAAATAGAGACTAAAAAAAGAGTAGAAAGGATCAATCAAACAAAGAGCTGGTTCTTTTAGAAGACTGAAACAAAACTGACAGACCCTTAGCCAGACTCACTAAGAAAAAAAGAGAGAAGGCTCAAAGACATAAAATTAGAAATGAAAGAAGAGAAATTACAACAGATACCACAGAAATCCAAAGGACAATGAGAGAATACACTGAACAACTTATATGCCACCAAATTGGATAACCTAAAAGAAATAGATAAATTCTTAGATTCACACAACCTCCCAAAACTGAATCAAGAAGAAATAGAGAAAATGAACAGACCAATCACATGTAAAGATAAGGAAGTGGTTATAAAAAAACCTCCCAAACAACAAAAGTCCAGGACCAGATGTCTTTTCTGGAGAATTCTACCAAATATTCAAACAAGATTTAATACCTATGCTTCTCAAACTATTCCAAACAGTTGAAGAAGATGGAACACTTCCTAATTCATTCTATGAGGCCAACATCACCATGACAGCAAAAGCAGGCAAGAATAGAACAAAGAAGGAATATTACAGGCCAATATCACTGATGAACACAGATGCAAAAATCCTCAACTAAATATCAGCAAATCGCACACAGCAATATATTAAAAAGATCATATACCATGATCAAGTGGAATTTATACCAGGGATGCAGGGATGGTTCAAGATCCGCAAATGAATCAATGTGATACACCACATTAACAAAATGAGGAATAAAAATCACATGATCCTCTCCACAGATGCAGAGAAAGGATTTGACAAGATCCAACATCCATTTATGATAAAAACTCTCAATAAAATGGGTATAGAAGGAACGTACCTCAACACAATAAAGGCCATATATCACGAAGCCACAGCCAACATCATACTTAATGGTGAAAAACTTAAAGCCATTTCTCTGAGAACAGGAAGAAGACAAAGGTGCCCACTCTCGCCACTCCCATTCAACATAGTAGTGGAGGTTTTGGCAAGAGCAATTAGGCTGGAAAAAGAAATAAAAGGAATCCAAATTGGAAAGGAAGAAATGAAACTCTTGCTGTTTGCAGATGACATGATTGTAAATATAGAAAACCCTAAACAATCCATCAGAAAACTATTAGAAATAATCAACAACTACAGCAAAGTTGCAGTGTACAAAATCAACTTACAAAAAGCAGTTGCATTTCTATACTTTAATAATGAACTAACAGAAAGAGAACTCAAGAATACAATCCCATTTACAATTGCCACAAAAAGAAAAAAGTGTCTAGGGATAAATTTAACCAAAGAGTTAAAGACCTATACAATGAAAACTATAAGACATGATTGAAAGAAATCAGTGATGACCTGAAGTAATGGGAAGATATTCCATGCACATGGATTGGAAGAATAAACACAGTTAAAATGTCCATATTACCTAAAGTAATCTACAGATTCAATGCAATCCCAATCAGAATCCCAATGACATTCTTCATAGAAATAGAACACAGAATCCTAAAATGTATATGGAATAACAAAAGACCTTGAACAGGCAAAGCAATCCTGAGAAGAACAAAGCAGGAGACATCACAATCCTAAATTGAAAATATATTACACCACTATACTAATCAAAATGGCATGGTGCTGGCACAAAAGCAGACTCATAGATCAATGGAACAGAACTGAAAGCCCAGAAAGAAAACCACACATCTGTGGTCAGTTAATCTCTGACAAAGGTGCCAAGATCATACAATGGAGAAAGGAATGTCTCTTCAATAATTGCTGTTGGGAAAACTGGACAGCCACATGCAAAAGAATGAAAGAAGATCATTATCTTCCACCATACACAAAAATTAACTCGAAATGGATAAAAGACTTGACTCTAACACTTGAAACCATAAAACTCCTAGAAGAAAATATACGCAGTGCAATCTTTGACATCGGTCTTAGCAGCATCTTTTCTAATACCATGTCTACTCAGGCAAGGGAAAGAAAAGAAAAAATATACAAATGGGACTACATGAGACTAAAAGGCTTCTGCAAGGCAAAGGAAACGATGAACAAAATGAAAACACAGGGCCGGCCCCGTGGCTTAGTGGTTAAGTGCACGCGAACCTCTACTGTCGGCCCAGGTTCGGATCCCGGATGCGCACAGATGCACCGCTTGTCCGGCCATGCTGTGGCCGTGACCCCCATACAGCAACTAGAAGGATGTGCAACTATGACACAACTATCAACTGGGACTTTGGGGGAAAAAAAAAAGAAGGAGGATTGGCAATAGATGTTAGCTCAGAGCCCGTCTTCCTCAGAAAAAAAGAGAAGGATTAGCACAGATGTTAGCTCAGGGCTGATCTTCCTCGCAAAAAAAAAAAAAAAAACGAAAATACAACCCACCAACTGGAAGAAAATATTTGCAAATCGTATATCTGACAAGGTGTTAATCGCCAAAATATATAAACAACTCATACACCCAACAACAAAAAAACAGATAATCCAATCTAAAAATGGGCAGAGGATATGAACAGACATTTTTCCAAAGAAGATATACAGAAGCCCAACAGGCATATGAAAAGATGTATAACATCACTAACTATTAGGGATATTCAAATCAAAACTACAATGAGAGATCACCTTAAACCTGTCAGAATGGCTATAACTCCCAAGACAAAAAATAACAAATGTTGGAGAGGATAAGGAGAAAAGGTCACCCTCACACACTGCTGGTGGGAATGCAAACTGGTGCAGCCACCAGGGAAAACAGTATGGATATTTCTCAAAAAATTAAAAATAGAAATACCATACCTTCCAGCTATCCCACTACTGGGTATTTATCCAAAGAAACTGAAATCAACAATTCAAAGAGGTTTATGCACCCCTGTGTTCGCTGCGGCATTATTCACAATAGCCAAGACATGGAAACAATCCAAGTACCCTGCTACAGACGAACAGATAAAGAAGATGTGGTATGTATTTTATACAATGGAATACTACTCAGCCCGAAAAAAAAGACAAGATCGTCCTGTTTGCAACAACCTGGATGGACCTTGAGGGTATGATGATAAACGAAATAAGCCAGACAAAGACAAATAGCATTATTTCACTCATATGTAGAAGATAAACATATCCAGGGATAAAGAATACAGATTAGTGGTCACCAGAGGGGAAGGGGGCTGGGTGTTGAGTGAAAGAGTTAAAGGGACACATATGCATGGTGATGATAAAAGTTAGACTACCTCTGGTAAGCACGATGCAGTCTATACAGAAATTTACAAATAATAATGAACACCAGAAATTACACAATGTTAAAACCCTTTATAATTTCAATAGAATAATTAAAAAAGAAAAAAAATAATTCATTCCTCTTTATGCTTGAATAGTATCTCACTTTGAGGATAAACCACACTTTGTGTATCCGTTCACCAGTAGATGGACATTTGGGTTGTTTTCCATTTTTATCTACTTTAAATAGGTTGTTATCAACATGTGTGTACAAGTCTGTGTATAGACATATGTGTTTATTTCCCTTAGATGGACTCCTAGGAGAGGAATGGCTGGGTAGACGTATGTAATTTTTAAAGACGGATCCAAGCTATTTTTCACCAGCACTCGATGAGAGTTTCAGTGACTTGACATCTTCAACAACACTTGTTATAGTCAGTCTTGTTAATTTTAGCCATTCTCAAGTGTGGTGGAATCTCATGATGACTGTCCCTTACATTTCCCCAATGACTCATGTGGTGAAGGAGAAGGCAAGCCACATACAGATTGGGAGAAAACATCTGCAAGACATATCCATAGAAAAGGACATGTATTTATAATATATAAAGAGCTCTTACAACCCGATAGTAAGAAGACAAGCAACACGTCATGGCTTACCAGGACACAGCAAATCAGGTTTGTGATGAGCACCCGGAGTTCCGCCAAGCAGATGAGGATGAAGGCCCAGAAGGGGAGGTCTGGGGAGACATGTGGTGGGATGAGCCACGTCCTGTCATCGCCCCAGGGCTCCTGGTGACCCCACTGTGCCTCAACCCTCCTTGACAAGGGTTGGCCAACTTTCCTCATCATCCAAGACCCTGTGCACATGGTTCTCTTCGATGAGGCACAGCATCAAGATACACTCCCCTTAGCATGGGCCGAGGCTTCCTGCAGGTTTACCTGGCTTCTCAGTCAAGGCATCATCTCTGTTGGGAGAATATTCTGGAAGTGAATGAAATGGAGAATGCATGTGAGTGTGTTTCACTCTTTTTAATAAAACTTTTTAGACACAGAAAAATAAAGGGAACAGTCTCATAAACATCCATCATCTAGATTTAACAATGTATATTCCATCTAATTAAAACAATATTGCATCAATGTATAAATTAATAACACTTGCCACCCTTGATTCATCCCATGTTTTCAATGAAATATTAAAGTCAAGTAGACATCATCATGTTTCCCACCGTTTTAGTTTCCATCTCTAAAAAGTGAGCATACTTTGCTACAAAATACAAGACCATTATCACAGAACAAAAGAGTAATAAATTAAAACAAATTCATACCTCTGGGCACAGAGGACTGAATTTGGGCTGGACTTTCTTAAGACAGCTGGGGGCAGAATGGGTCATCACAGTTGGAAAGCCTATGGGATCTCTCTAAATTTGTAAAATCCAACTCAAAAGTGTTCTTCCATGCCTAGAAACACAGCATCCCCTTCTCCTTTAACTATTTGCTTAATATTCATTTTCTAGAATTAACCTACAATGTAATTTCCTGCAGGAAGTCTTCCCTGAATTCCGCCTGCAAGTATGAGTTTGTTCACATCAAATAATTGATAAGTTTCAATTCTCTATTCTTGTTATTCCCCGCTACAAGATAAACTCCAGGAGGGTAGGACACACAGCACCCAGTGGGCATGGGGGGAGGGGTGCAGGTCCCCCTACTTGTACCTCTACCCAGACAAGCTCTTAGAGGTGTGCTGTCTGATATGGAGCAGCAACAAGTATTTTTTTGAATTAAAATTAATTTTAGTTAAATAAAATAAAAATTCTAGTACCTCAGTAACATTAAAAATCAGTAAGAATAAAGACCAGTCACAACACCATCCTTCAAGTACTCAACAGCCACATGTGGCTATGCACTGGAGAGCACAGATATAGTACATTCCACCACTGCAAAAAGTTCTAGCGCATCGGTGATCATCTAGAGCGGGACTTGGCAAACTATAGCCTGTGGATCAGAAACTACATCCACCCCCAAACCTGAGTCTGCTTCACACACAGCTGGAGGCCCTCACTGACCATCTGGCCCAGTTGCTGTCAGTGGAGAGATAAGGAAACAAAAGTTCTGAGAGGGGAGGTGACTAGCTTTAGGTAACAGAGCTGTCTAGGAGAAGGTGAGGGCCTCCTATATTACACTCGTTTCCTTTTCTCTCTCTCAATGGTGGGTCAAGACTAGGGGACTACGCCACCTCCTGCCAGTCTGAGAAAGTTCAATGTTCTCTCAGCCCCAGGCATCCAGAGTCCCCGGAAAGGCCTCACTTTCTTTCCCAATGACCAGGGAGCCTTACCAACCCCAAGGACACTCTTCCTGTCCAGTATCAAGTTCTGCAGCTGGGTCCATTCTGGGTCAGCCGCAGGAATTCCTCATAGATGGCAACTCTGTCCAGTCTCTGTGCCAAGGTGACAAAGTACACAGGGAGTCTGCTCCAGTGGGGTTACTGTGTGGGACAGACCTGGAAGTGCACAAGGGATGAACAAGGGTGTCTGGAATTCTACCCTGATTCTAGATTCCCTGCTTCAGGGTCTTGTCCAAGAGAACTTTCTGCAATAATGTAAACATTTGTCGGCACTACTATATACACTCATTATTAGCCCCATGTTGTTATCAAGCACTTAAAATCTGGCTAGTGTGTGTGAGTGAGGAACTGAATTTCTCACATAATTTCATTTAAAGTAATTAATTTATAAATAAATAACCACAGGGAGAACATTTTTGAAACTTTGGAGTAAGGACTTCTGGAAATGCATAAAAACAATGAGAACACTGGTAAAAATGGTCAAAATCAACTTTTCAGAAGTCTAGAAATTAATCAACGGCTTGTAAGAATACGAGGAGGGTTTAGTGAAGAAACATGGTGGAATCTTGATAAAGGGAACCAACTTTGTGCCACTATAACTTGCACTATCCCATCCTGCTCTCACAATATCCTCCATAACTTTGAAAACCGTCATTCTCACAACTATAGTGGCTGTGACAACCAGCAGCCCAGCAGCCATAATGGGTTTGGAGTTCTCAAAAGACCCATCCCCAGCGAACTGTCACTAGCTGACCTGCCTGGCAGCTCCCTGAAAAAGCCCCATGTTCAGGGCTTGTAGTTACTTGACTCAGAGCTTGCCCAGGGAGGATAGTCTGACCCCAGGGCACTTGCTAAAAACAATCAGGGCTAATTGTTTTCTATTGTATTTGCCTGAGGGAGTGATACCAGCTGACGCAGGCAAGTGGTGAGCCAAATCTTAGAATAAAAATTGGGAGAATGAGATGTCCACAGGGGCCTTTGAAAAGCTCCAGTGTATTTGCGGGCGTCTAGAAGGACACAAGGGCTCAGGGCTGTGGCACGCCTGGGAAAGACTTGAGAACATCTTAATCTCTCACCTCTAGTTGAAGGGTTGGCTTAATATCTGAAAACTTGATTATGTAATACACCATATTAATAGAATAAGGGCCAATACCACGAAATCTCAACCACATATACAGAAAAGAATTTGACAAAATACAACACCCTTCATGTCAAAAAAAGTAAACACTCAACAAATTAGGAATAGAAGGAAACTTTCTCAACCTATAAACAGCATCAATGAAAAACCCACGGCTAACGCCATATTCAATGGTGAAAGACTGAAAATTTCCCCCTAAGACCAGGCACAAGAAAATGATGTCTTCCCTTATCTCGTATGTTAATCACAGGTACTAGAGATTCTAATGAGGGCAATTAGGCAAGAAAAAGGAATAAAAGAAACCCAGATTGGAAGGGAAGAGGTGAAACTATTTGTTTTGCAGATGAGAAGATATTGTATATAGAAAAACCTAAAAAATACACTCCTCCCCACACACAATATGTGAACCGTATCGCAATAGGTGTATAAAAAATTTTAATTGCCCCATGTGCTTAGTGGCTCCACTACTGGAGAACACAGTTAGACCGTTGATATTTGTTGAAAGTCTCCAGAAGAGGAGGAGGAGGAGGATGCTGGAGGTTGGTGGCCCCAAATGTTAATGCTTTTATAATTCCCCAAAAACTTATGGAAAGAGATGGTAGGGTTAGCTGACAGGGATGTGGGGCAGAATGGGCACCATGTCAGTGACATTCAGATCAAGGATGTGTCACTTGAGCTCAGAGTCATCAGCCACCAGCTCAGCCAATGCTTCCAATCTCCTCAACCTACATCAAGTCGGTGACCAGGAAGGAGTGGAATATGTCTCACAGCTGGCTGCCCTTGTAGAGCTTGGTGACCTAGAACAAACACGAGGGAGAGTGGGTGAGATGGAGGTCTCCTGGGGATGCAGGGCACCACTGGAGCCAGTGAAAGATCACAGACCTTGGGGCAAGGGAGACCTGACTTCAAATCCTGGCTCTGCCTCTAACTCACTGTGTGACCCTAGGCACAATACTCCTCTTTCTGAGCTTCAGTTTACCCATGTGAGAAATGGGCAAGGCAGCTAGGACATCACCTCTGGACACTAAGAGAACCCAGACACGCAGGAAAAGTGAAGGGTTGAAACAATCACGTAACAGATGTAAGTCAGCCAGAGGAATGACGCCGCCCTCACGACAAGGTGAGACGGGAGAGGGGAGACCCCACATGGTCCTGGGTGTCTCTCGGCAGGGCGGTGTACTCCGAGGATGTGGGCTCCAGGTTGCTGAGGTTCCCGACGATGATGCGGAAATGTAGCTGGTGCTCTCTCTGGATGGGTAAACTCTGGGCTGCAGAGGCTGGAGCCATCGAGAGGAAGAGCAGACAGGTGGAGACTCTCCGCTCCCAACACAGCGGCATGGTGGCCCACGGGATCAGGGTGGTGGGTACAGACGGCGTCACACTGGTGGCTGCCCCATCCTTCTCAGGCCTGGGGAGAGAGGGATGTGGGGACTCTAGAGAGAGGTCCTGAAACCTCTGGGGGTGGGGGCCAGAACTGGAAGGAGGAAATGGGAGGACAGTGGGGAGACAAAGAGGGGTGGTCACAAAAGTGGTCATTAGGGGCAAATGCTCAGGGGAGGGTCTCACCTGAGGGAGACCAGTCTGCAACTCGAGTAGAATGGGCCCAGGCTTCTCCTCTTAAACAAGGATCCAGCTGGGGAAGAAGGAGGAGGAGGATGAGCAGGAGGGACAGGGGTTAGGGGAGCGGCTCGGTGAGATTTAACCCACCAGGAGCTGTTGGGACCAGGGTGTCACCAGGCTCTGCAGGACTCTCTCAATGGAGTTGAAGGTGGCTGAGCCATTGCTCCTGTCTGATGAATACCAGAGGGTGAAGATGGGGAAGGTGACTGTGAGGGTCTTCAGGCTGTGCCCCAGAGCTGCAAGACGAGAGGGAGAACGATGGCCATCACTGAGACCTGGCCTGAGACCAGACCTGAATCCTGCACTCATTATCGTCTGTCGTCATCTCTCACAGTGGCACCACCACCCACCCGTGTGGTCACGCAAGTCAGAACCAGCATATCTGCTCAGATCCTCCTCCCTCCCAGTAACACCCATTCACCTTGCACACTGGTCTTCACATACACTCCCTCCCTGTCCCAGCTCAGTTCTTAATATCCTTCACCCGGACCAACACCACAGCAGGCTCAGTGGATGATCTGTCTAAAGGATGTTCTACATGGACTACTAGAAGAATCTTTCTGAAATGAATACCTCACTAGGGCCACCACTGCTCTAGTACCACCCCTGGCTCCCTATGGCCTTCAGTGTTTAGTTCAACCTTCTTGACCTGGCACTCAAGGCTCTACTCAATCTGTCTCCTGCTGACATTTCAGTATTATTTTATCCATCTACTGCGGTTTAAACTTCATGCTTCACGCAAACCAAATTCGTTTCAATTCTCCCCTTATGTCATGTTGTTTCTGGCTGGAGCCTTTGCTCATGGAATCCACTCTGCCAGGAAAACCCTTCATCCTCTATTTGCCAGGGTCGCTCCTACACATTCTTAAGGACTCCATTCTGGTGAAACTTTCTCTAGCAAGCTCTTCCCCTTCAAATTATGCCAGGTGCCTCTCCTCGAAACATCCCACATTGTATTATAATGGTGTGTTAATTTCACAAGACTAGGGGCTCTCTGAGGGCTGGACTGAGACTGAATCATTGGTATAATCTTTGTGATCAGCATGATTGCCCTAAAACCAGAATTTCACACCCTGGCTTCCCAGCTTCTGGATCACAACTGGCTGGTGGAGGAGTGGGGCTGGAGAACTTCTCTTGGGAAGGAAAAGGGGCCCCCGATACCTGTGGTGGCTTCTGGTAGCACAGGTGATGATCAAGTATGCAGGGACGTGGTGGCTGGCTCCGGAGCTGTGGCGACGGCTCTCTTCAGGGAGGGATAGAGTGGCAGGAGCCCCCAAGCTCACCCAGGCTCCAGCAGTGGCTGTGCCAGGACCACCATTCAGAGATGAAGCATAAATGAGAGTTAGGGGACTGGTGACTGTGTGAGTAGAGGGATGAGCAAGCCTGTGGATGAGAAGAGCCCAAGAGAGAGAGATAGGTGAACAAGAGAGACTGAACTCGGAGGAGAGACAGATGGATGTGCAGAAAACTGGACAGACGGATGCGATACCTGGAAAAGGAGGACCAAGGGTGGTGCTTTAGCAGATTAAAGTGAAAACCACATGGGGTCAGAATGTGGTGGAGAATATGTCTCTGTCTAAGGCTTTCTCACCCTGGGCTGAGACTCTCCACCAGAACCCGGGAGGGAGAGAAGGGATGAATTAGGGCCCTTCCAGGTCCTTCCCTCACCAAGGACAGCAGGTGTAGGAGAATATGTGCTCCCTATCCCCAAATACGGACGGGACCCAGGAGATCAGGGCCAGGAATAATCACTGGTGGTAGTCGGGGCCATGGCTCCATAGGTGTAACCTGTGGAGAGAAGGCAAGACGAGCTGAGCAAGAGTTGGGGTGAACATAAAGGATTAAGGAGAGGGAGGATGTAGGGACCTTTGTGGGAAAAGCAGATGGGAAAGCAGAGAGGATGAGTGGAGGGGTGTTCAGGGGGAAGGCAACGAGATGGAAGGTGGCTGGACCCAGTGATCACACAGTGATGAGAAGTCTGAACCCAGACCGGGTAGATAGAGAGATGGATCATAGCTCACTTTAGAGCAACGGAGGCAACACAAGACTCCGATTGGGACAGACAGCGTCGCTGTAGCACACCCCCTCACCACTGACGTAGAGGCTGTCCCCGTCCAGGGTGAAGGAGCCCAGGTGGGAGACGCCCTGGGTCTCATGGCTCAACTCCCAGCCAAGTCAATCTCTCTCTAACCCTTGACCTGCGCGGGCCAAAGTGGAAGGTGCAGATGATGTCCACCCCAGTGGCTGCCCCACTCTTCTCAAGCCTGGGGGAGTAAGAACATGGGGTTGTGGAATACTGAGCAGGAGTCCTTCTGGGTGTGGAAGACGAGAGAGTGGAAGGGAGGAGGCTGAGGGAGATGCTGAAGGGGCTGCTCTGATGCCTGCAGGGGCTATCCTAGGTTTCTCCCTTGTGAGACAACCCCCTCACAAGTAAGGCCTGACTTCCTTTAGGATGCGGAGGGGGGCATGTGAGTGGAAAAGAGGGGTGAACACACAGACCTGTACGAGGAGGGACCTGCAGGTCTGCACGGACAGCAGCGAAGGACACAGACAGTGCCCTGTGCCATCTGACACATGCAGGCAAGAAAGTACCCTTACATTCTCTCGGTTCTACACTCCAAGGTCTTTTCTTTCTACTTATTTCTTGCTCCAGAGCCATCAGCCAGGCGTAGGGAACAATCATCTTATTCCTAATCTTATTCCCAGCACCTCCCATCTTGCCTAAGTCTTCATTCTTAACCATGAGTTCCATTTTAACCCCCGTGCTTACCAAACACTAATTACATCATCCTTCTACTCACATCTCTCCAGAGTCTTCCCACTGGTCTTAGAACAGAGTCCCAAGTCACTCCTGACCTGGTCCAGCCTGTCACCCTCGCTGGTCTGGCTCACACCTCTCCCCCTGTGTTGACTCAGCTCAGCCATCCCTCTTCTCAGTTCATGGACACACCAGGCTCTCTGCTTCAGAGGTGTCCTCATGCGGGGCCCTCTGCCTGAAACAATTTCTTGAACACACTCCCACACCCTCACTCCAGTCTAATTCTCCAACTAGCTAAATCAAGTCCCAACTCTAGCTCTCAATCTAAATATCAGTCATTCTCAAGAGGGCTTCCCTGCCCCATCAGGTTGAGTCCCCTTGTGCCAAACTCCCACATCACTCTCATCATTAACTGTCTAAAATCCAAATACCCAAATACAGTATAAATTCCATGGATGTGGGACAAGGTCTCTCTGGTTCTCCAGGTCCCCATGCATGTGGCCCAGGGCCTGGCTCATGAGATGAGGAACCATCCCAGTTTGTCTAGGACTGCCCTGGTTTGAACACTAAACATGCTATGTCCTGGAAAAACCCTCTGTCCTGAATAAACGAGGATGGTTGGTCACCATAAATTATACACTCAAAGACTATCTATTGCATGACAAGCACACATTCCCCTCAAGAATGTCACAAGAAAGCTAGAATGAAAAATGCACACACAAGAAAAATTAGTAGAAGCCAACAACTAAATACAAAAGTACTTAACAAGATTCTCTGCAACGTGAATCACCAGACCGTTATTTCAGAAAAGTTTCAAGAAACAAAGTTAATTCCCTTTAGAAGGCAAGGTGGTGAGGACAGTCTTTTTGGAGACTAGTGCCCTTCCCTTCAATCTACAAGGTTGCTTAGTATTCCTCCAAATGATTTGAAATGTCATAAAGAAAAAAATGCTCAAAATGAATCTGGCTACTGGAAATTCAATTTTAAATTTGTTATTAATACAAAGAAGTTCAAATCATCTTTTTCCCTGAATGCTCCTCTATTTCAAATTTTTGTGGAGGATTTATAGGATTTTAGAAGTCATATTGAATGGTTCTAAGGAATGTTGCTGAGTATCCCTGCTAATATTTCATGAGATGTCTTCTAATACTACATACACACGCAAAACATTTTTGTATTTATAATATATATAAATCCTGACTTTTGAGTATTATGCAATGCAAGTAAATCTATATTTTCTACTATAATACACATTTGCAGTTATTTACGTTTCTTTCATATGTTCTTATTTGCATATAACTGTACTTACTGAAATATTTACCACACAGAACCACACACAGTTTACCATCTTTTCCTTGAATATAATCCATCAAAAATCAATAATTTTTCTCAAGATACACTCACTTTCAGTGAGTCCATGTGGTGACAACCCGAGGCCAGGAAACCCCACTGGCAGGTCTTCTGCACAGCGGAGGCTGCCGGAACCTCTTGGTACCAGGTCCACAGGGTACTCACCTGGTCACACAGAAATTCATGGATCAGAGAGGACAGGTGGACCCTGAGCCCGGTTTCACTTTAAACTTGAGCTCCACGGACGCTTTTCGTGTCTGAGGGGGGATAAAAAAGCGCAAACAAGCTTTTGAGACCTTTTATAGGGTGTTGGATAGAAAGGCCACCCCATTCACTCTTCTTTTTTTGTATTTACTGATTTAACTCTAACTGTTGGCTGCGACTGGATTTTCCCGATTCCTATCCAGCCACCTGCTCCCCGAGATGGGAGAAAACAGCTTCGTGCTGTGTGCACTTGAGTCACTCAACTCACTTGGCTGGACAGAGACGTTTTGGTGACTCTGGACCCTTTAAACAAGCTTGTCATTTAGGGACCCTGTAAGTGACTCGCTGACCTGTCAACAATTTCCACACTTCATTCAGGGCTCGGGGGATTTTCAGGCCCTGGAGCAGGTTTCCCAACCTCCACACCACTGACATCTGGGGCCGGGTAATTCTGTGTTGGGCTGTCCTGGGCCCTGGAGGACACTGAGCAGCATTCCTGCCTCCCCCTCTAGACGCCAGGAGCGCCCCCATTTGTAACAACCCAAACAACGCCTGCAGACGTCGATAAGCCCCCTGGGGACAAAATCACACGTAGGACGGTGACGGGGACTCTGAGTAGGGCACGGCGGCGCCCGGACCCAGGAGGAACAGCAGCCTCGGGGGCCCTGAGAGAACAGCCTGGGGGAAATGGAGCTGCGGGAGGACGGAGAGACGCTGGGCCCTGACGGGGCTGCCCGCGGCCCAGGCGCCTCCCTGGACCCCTACCCGAGCCGGGGCCGCCCGCCGCTCACCAAGCCCCGCCCCTGAGGGCAAACGTCCAGGAGAATCCCATCTGCGCCTAGAAGAGGGAACACACCGCAAAGCCCAAGGCTCCATCCACGGCGCCACCCGCGCTTCTGCTTCCGGTCTCGGGCGGGCGTTTGGGGATGACGGAAGTTCAGGGAGGACGGAAGTTCGGGGAGGATGGACGTTTGGGGGCTCCTGGTGGAGGCGGCGTGTGGAGCAGGGCAGGGCCGCGCACCCAAGCCTTGGGGGAGGTGTCTAGTTTCTAGAGTGAGTGCTAGGGCAGACAGAGGGCTGGGGCAGCAACAGGGACAGGACCAGGTCTAGGGGCGAGGCTGTGGGTGAGGACAAGTGTGTGGGCGGGGACCAGTTCCAGGGGCAGGAAGAGACGGGGGTGGGGCTGGAATAAGGTAGGTGGACTTCACAGGGGGAGGAAATGAGCTCCAGGGGCAGGGCTGGAGGCGGGGCTTTTCGTGGACCCCTAGACTGTACAGGTAGCTGGATGTTGAATAGCTTTTCTTCATTCCTTTCCCCACCTTTACATAGACGCATAGAATGATGTGCTCATATTTAAAATTATAAATTTTTTGTGCGGGTTTGCTTTACTTAATTTCGTTAAAATATTGGATCATATATTCACATTTCTCTACACCTTGCTGTCCCAAGCCAGTAGATCAAGATATAACGCTATTTTAATTTTAAAAACTGGGGGCAGAGAGGCCACTACGTCGTAGATACACATATAGGAAAACTTCAAATAGTGGTGCAGTCAGTAAAATATTCTCACTCTACCACTGTCTCCCAGTCCTTTTGCACAGAGATAAACATCCTTTTCTCCTCTATCCTTCCAGACATACTGTGCATATGTGGGCCTGTGTATATGTTCAAGCCCAAGAGGGATGTCCCCAAGCAAAACCTGAAGCCCATGAATTGACTCATGCGTCAGAAGTTACTGGAAAGAGATTTAAATTTCCGGTGGAAGGAGATGAACCAGTGATGAATCCAGAGGAAGACAACAAAGAAACAAGAGAATTTTCCCATATAAAAGGTCAAAGGAAAAAGTGAGACAGAAAATGTATTCATAATATCTGACGTAGCACATCTCTGGATAAGATTCATATGCTATAAAATGGTAAACACTTATGTCATAAAACAGTAGACATTGAATTTTGATTTATCCTAATTCATTAAATAGTTATATTGGGCAAGGGGTATTATGTTTTTAACATATGTAAGAACGCTTCATGCTGATTGTTTCAGAGAAGAAAGAAAGTATAAATAGTCAAAAGCTGAAAAATGTAAATGCTATATGTGTAGCTAATTTAGAAAGATAGATTTTCAACCAGAAAATTGAAGTTGTTTTTGGAACCAGAGTCAAGAGTGGGGAAGGTAGCTTTTCATTATAAGGCTTGAAGTATTATTTGAGAGATGTGCGTATAGACACACACACACGGGAGCCTGAATTTGTATTCCAAAGGGATCATCTAACTCTACAAAGAATTTGTAAAAAGGATTCACTTTACATCAGTAGAACATATTTTGAAAACTACAGACTTCAAGCGTAAAAAAAGCTGTCATCATCCCGGTGGAAAAATGAATGGGGCATCACTTTCCCACCGACATGGTGATAAGCATTTTACATACATTACTCTTGAGTATTTTCACAGCAACCCATAAGGAAGATGGTATTATTTATCTCCATTTTGCAGGTGAGGAAATTGTTGACAGCATATTTCTAAAATTTTCATATAAGTTCTCAATAGATCTTGTTTTATGTTAAAATTGTTTATTGAGTTCTGTTTTCATTAATAAAACGATATGTGCCATTCTTACAAATAAGCAAAGGGTGTGTACAAACAATTTAGCAAAGCGACAGTTTTATATCCTTTTGATATAATTAAATATAACAATCACTTTATTATTTTTCTGCTCTCTGCCTCACAGCTAGGAAGATACTTCCTATCCTAAAGGCTTACTAGAAAACTCTACTAAAAATCAAGAATCAGGGAATACCCATATTATGCCAGGTTCCTGAATATATGAAAAAAAAGCCATTATAACAAATTTTTGTACAAAAATCTTAGATCATTCATGAACTGATAACACAAATCATGATTAGGCAAGGTATTTCTGTAGAATGACAAATATTTAAACTTTAGACATTTAGAAATGTAGTTCATTATAGTAACTAATGTGTATAAGAAGAATTTTTTCAAACTCACTAAGTGCCAGGAAAACGTTTGACAAAATGCACTGCAACATTATTCACAATAGCCAAGAGATGGAAACAACCTAACTGTGCACCCGTGGGTGAAAGGATGAAGAAAATCTGGGGCATCTATACAATGGAATATTATTCAGCCTTAAAAAGAAAGGAAATACTGTATTCAGAATTGCTTGCCTGGATCATTTCAGTAGCCATGTGCTTTCTTGCTTAGTCCCCTCTGGTCCATTAGCCAACCAGGAACCAGGGTGATCCTTTTACAATGTAAGCTCCATGACCGCTAGTGGATCCCTAAAAGAGATTTTGGAGGTAGACTACCTGGGTACCAGCTGTGTGAACTTGGACAATTATATAACCTCTAATATTCCTCATCCATACAATAGAGGTTAATAGTATTGTCTCCATGGCATTGTTGTGAGGATTAAATGAGTGAATAAATGTCAGATGCCTAGAATGTGCCTGGCACATGATAAGGCATCATGAAAAATTTAACTGTAATTATAATCAAATTAAATATTGTGATGGCCTATTAATTAAGTTGAACCATATGAAATTTCTAATTTTCAACCATTTTGACCCATTTTATTGTTGAATTAAAAATAAAACTCAGTCTAGGCAGGTTGTGTAGAGTCAAAAGGATTGGATAAATGAAAATGTTATTACAATAAATAAGATGAAATAGATTGCTTTGCAATTTACAAAGCAGTTTCTCATACTTTTTTTCATTTAATCTCTATAGAATGCTTTTCTGGGTATTATTACCACTGTCTCTGAAGGAGTAACTGACTTGCCCCAAATCACACCACATTATATAAAACAATTAGAGTGGAAATATCATTTTGAGTATAAATCCCATATGATATTTTGTTTTCCCTTCATAATATCATCCGTCCTCTCAAGAAAGTGATGAAATAATGCTGATTCATAGGAACTTAGTCTTAAAGAGACATACTCTCAGATGATCAACAGTATGTCTTTGAAACAGGGGTGTTGCGAGAAGAAACTTGAGACCCATGATTTCTGGTTTTCAAGTCCATGCTTAGAGTTCTGGGAAACAGTTAAAGAAGGGAAAGGGTGAATAATAGTCCAGAATTAAAAAAAGTCTGACGTATATGTAACTTTATTGATCACCTCAAAATTATCTTTTTGTTTATAGTCTGTGACATCCTACTAGAAAATAAATGCTCTTAGGGTAGATCACTGCTATCTTGCAGCAAGTGGCAGGCGCTGAGTAAATATTTATTAAAGAAATTAAAGTGGCCTTGAATACATCTGCTCTTTACTCACCAGAGAACAGCCTCATAGCAGGCAAATGGCATCATTAGCAATATTTTAAAAATCATATCCTTATTAGCTAGTAACCAAGGATTCAAGGCTCCCATTTATTTCATACTTTCTAAGTACAGAAGAATTCTGGTGTATTAGGGAATGTTTCCACAGCCTCGCTGTAAAATAAAGCAAGACTTTTTGGCCCATTGATTGCTGGTTCCAGCAAGGCCCATCTCTATGCTTACCTCTAAGCAATTAACTATAGATTTGTTATCCCAACAAACAGCGATTTGGTATGGAACGTGTTTTATCAGTGTCATGCAAAATTAGACATTTGCTATGTCTTTAAGTGGTGATATGGATAATAATGTTGATGCAGAAGAGGACAACTAAAAATTCTCTCTGGTCTTTGTCAAGTGCATCTGGGTGAAGGGTATCTTGGAGTCACTGGATTTCGGAACTAAAAAAGACTCATCCAACTCTTCATGTTACAGGTGAAGAAAATGAGGTCTAAAGAGGTTGAGAGATTTGACCAAGACTAATTCCTGGGACTAGAGAGAGATCCTCTGATTTTCAGCTGGCCACATTGTATAACATCTCCAGCTCCAAACACCCAAAAGAAGCAAGTATGTTGATTTACAGCTAGAAATGTTTCCCCTTCAGGTTTTTACTTTCTCTCTCTTAGATGACTGCTCTGCCCTGACAAGGAATTTATCTGATGTTTACGCTACACTTAAGAAGAGGTAAATGCTCCTGGCAAACACTATTGTGATTCAGTGTGGCATTGGAGAGCCTAGTCATGAAAAAACGAGAATCAACAGAATAAGAGGTAAATAATATTAGAGAAGAAGAGAAAATCTATTATTTTAGTGGGACAAAACTTATAAAGTTTAGAACTGGTAAATAAGCGGAGTAATGTGAAAGGAAGCTAGATTCTTATATGAAACATCAAAAATACTGTTATATGAGTAAGAATTTGTTTAAACATGTAAGTAATTATTCCATTCCTAAGAGCAATGAATTATTTAAGATGAGTAGTTAAAATAATTGGAACTACACATTAGTTATATGAAGAAGATTATAAAGAGATACAAAGCATGTAAAAGCTCAGATTAAATGGAGAGATATACTATACTTGTGACTGAAAACAGTGTTTCAAAGATAGTTTTCCAAACATTGTTCAGATTCCATATGCTTCAAATCAACCTTTAAAATGATGCAGTGTTTGTTTTTTAGACTAAAAGATATCCATTTGTAAAATAAAACACTGGACCATAAACTAACATTATTCACAAGTAAATCATTCCAAATGGATTATAGGGCTAAAATTAAAAGTAAAATCCTCACGTATAACAGTGGTGGATGACAATATAGAAGAATATCCATGATCTTAAAGTTAGCGAAGATATTCTAAATATATATGCTTAAAGTTGTCTGGTTGAAAATAGGAACGAGAAAAAGTAAAATGGAACGTGATATGTTCTCTGATTTTCTTTCAGAGACTTAATCTAGAGAAGAATATTCCAGTCTATGATATTGGATAAAGAAATTGAAATCTGTGATAATTATACAAATAATGAGAGAACATATTTAAATGATAGCATAATATATCAGTTAGCTTCTGCTGTGTAACAAATCACACTAAAATTTGGTGACTTCAAATAAGAATAGTTTATTTTTTCTCAAGATTCTGTGGGTTAACTGGGAAGTTATTTTGATCTTGACCTATTGGTGGCTTAGCTGGGATTGGATGGTCTAGGACAGTTTTACTCACACATCTGATTGTTGACTTGAAGCCACCTAGAGTGATGGAGATGTGGAGTCTGGCTAGACTCATTCACATATTGATGGCTTCAGGCTTCCCAAGGGCAGCCAGAGAAGGACAAGTAGCAACAATTAACAAGTGTTTTTCAAGCCTTTGCTCATGTCATTTGATAATATCCCATTGGCCAAAGCAAGTTACAATGCCAAGTCTACACAGAGTCAACGTGGAATGCTATAACCAAACAGACAGAGGGAAAGGACTGATGTGTGGCCATTTTTGCAATCTCTCACACATAATTTTAGAGGAAAATTACTATGAATGTTTGTGTATTTGTTCATTTGAATGCCCAAGGAAAATTGTACAAAGCAAAAAGAAACATAAAGCAAAAAATTAAGTGGAGATGTAAGGTAAGTTTAGTTGGTACTGAAATTGAGTCTGGAAAAATATAGTAGTTTATTTTTCAAGTTTATACAAGTTCTTGTGACCTATGAAAATAACTTACATTTCGATTATTTTCTCCCTGAGTGTGTTTTATTCCTTAACACTTTTGATGTGTTTCTCTCTGGCTTTAGGAAAATAACATAGCACTTGGGAGCAAAGATGCAGCCTAATAGCCCCACACTGGAGGCCAAGATGGAGAAGACCTCCACGGCCACCATGACATTGCCCTTGGTGCTGTGTTAGATGGGCAGGAAGGTGACCCAGACGCTGCAGAACACCAGCATGCTGAACGTCAGGAACTTGGCTTCATTAAAGGTGTCAGGCAGGTTCCGGACCAGGGAAGTCACAGTGAAGCTGCCCAGGGCCAAGGAACCCAGGTATCCCAGGACACAGTAGAAGATAGTGACTGAGCCCTTGTTGCACATGATGATAATGTGGCGGTGTTCAGAGTGTGCATCTGTGTCAATGAAGGGAGGAGAGGTTTCCAGCCAGATCCCACAGAGACACAGCTGGTTAAAGGAGCAGATGTGAATGATGAAATTAGGTGCCCCTGACACTAACCACTGTCACATCCTTCTCCCTGGTGCAGTGACCTTTAAGGCCACAACCACAGTAATAGTTTTGGCCAAGACAGTGGAAACAGCCACAGTAAAAACAACTCTAAATGTGATTTGTTGAATAATATAGGTGGCTGTGTTGGGTCAGCCGATGAAGAGTAAGGAGCAGAGGAAGCAGAGGGTGAGGGAGAATAGTAGGATGTAGCTGAGAGTCCAATTCTCGCTTACAGGAGTGTCTCGGTGCTTCACAAAGACCCCAGGGACCACTGTTATGACAACAGAGAAGCAAGGAGCTGTGCAAGCCAGAGTCTTCCCTAAAGAATCTTCAAATTCCAGAAATGTCTAAAGTTTCAGCAGGCTGCGATTTCTCTCATTGTTTGCATACTGGCTTCCTGGACGCCCTATACATTGATCTCTATTTGAAAAGGAAAGGAAAGTCTTGGTGTTTCAGTCAGCCACTCTTCCATATTCCGAAGACAAAAAACAAAAGTCTCATTGGCATTATAGGGCCCACAGCCCACACCTTATTTGGTTGTGAGACACAATGTTGCAGACACTTACGTTAATAATATTCACATTAAACAGTCCCGTCCTATGTCAGAATGCTTTTAGCTTCAAGTAAGTGATAATCCACCTCCAAAAGTTCCAAGTTTGGGTCCTGTGTTAGTTGGATGTGTCCATAAACTTGAGGGTTTAAGGGCGAATATTTTAGGTGTTGGGGACTTTGCAACACACCAGTGAGGTACTGGGAAAGTGAGGCAGGGAAAGGAAGGCAGGGCATCAGGGACATCAAGTGCTTTATCACTGTGCTCACCTAGATCTCAATCGCTCTGAGGAGCACTGTGAGGCAAGAAGAACACATGGAAACCAGTCATCTCAGCTGAGAATGAGACAGCTGCAACACATATGCAGGCATGCCCATCAGCCATCATTCAAGGCTGCGCCCAGGGCTATGAATTTGTATTTGGCAAACTTTTCCTGTAAAGTGACAGAGAACAAATATTTTAGGCAATGTGGGCCGTAGGGTCTCTGCCACAACTACTCAACTCTGACCTCGGAGCATGAAGCAGCCATTCTTATTGTTGAAAGTGGACATTATTTTCTCGTTCCTATTTCTACAAATAATATTAGAACAATGAAATTACTGTAATTACAGCTTTTCTTTTTAAATCACTTTTCTATATAAATCTTGTTTCTCGATTTTTCTAACTCTATTTTTGTTTCATAAAAAATGTAGTAAAATTCTTAACCTTCAAAGTAAATTCCTTCGGTTAAGTGGTTTGAATTGCGTTAAAGCTAGAAATTATTTAGACAAGGATACAGACTTTTTAATATTCAGACATTCCATTTGGGAAATTTAATGGCGCTAAATTTATTCATTTTCTTTTGCAATTCTCAAACACATTTTTAGCCAAAATTAAAACTATACTTCGCATAACATACAGTAACTACTTACTCAGTACACTTCCTCCATTGTACCTAGCTATTAGAACCCCAATTTTGAGTGACCTAAGCCAATTGTGACAGATCTAAGCTAATTTTTGTCAGAGTGTGCTCCACCTCACTTGTGGGTTATGAGCCATGGACATAAATGAATGACAATCTGATTGTATAGTCTCTTTCTTGCACTAAATAAAACGTGCATCAAATAGGATGCTATAGCTGACTCTTCCTCTTTCTTTCCCATGTGGATGCTGTGCAGTGGCAGACAATTTTAAAAATAAAATCCCACACACTAAGCATATTGAAGCAAAAGTTATATAGAGCCTGAGTCTTTATTATTAAAAGGTTGATAGAAAAAAAAAACCTTTGCATTTGTCTATTTCTGAAATTCTTGTAACATAAATAACAAACGTCATGATTTAAGGCCACTATGAGTTTCTCTATCACTTTCAGTTGAACACATCTAACTACTGTACTTTGTGCATTACATTTTTGTGTTTTTGAGAGTGAGAAATGAGACTTTCATACTGCATTATCAAACACTTTACTATTGATATGTAGGAAAATCCTTATTATTGATACATTATATTCATCTTTTATTTATTTAGTTAATTATTTATTCATTTATTTATTTATGTTTTGATTGAGGAGGATTAGCCTTGAGCTAACATCTGTGCCAGTCTTCCCCATTTTGTATGCGAGTGGCCACCACAGCGTGGTTGATATGTGGTGTAGGTCTATGCCTGGGATTTGAACCCATGGACCCGGGCCACCAAAGTGGAGCATGCTGAATTTTAACCACTACACCACAGGGCCAGCCTGCTACATTATTTTAGATCCCACTAATTGATTAGACATTTTTGCATTCTAATTTAAAGTATTTTTTGCATTATGTAAGTAAACATGGAAGCAGATTCCACCGGTTGCCTATTCATGACCCATCTGTCCCCTTCCTACCAGCAGCTCAGTTGTGCTTTGACATTCAACTTCTTCCATGAGGCCGTGTGATTGAGGGGAGGTTGAGAAGTCTAAATCAATTCTAGTTGGCCCCAACTATAGTTGGAGGATGTGTTTTTGAGTGACTCTTACAAATTCAGGCAGACTAGATGCCCATTCTTTTTCATCTTTCTGTTCGCTTGCTATGATATAATACTTTAAACAGCTCAGCCTCTGAGACCATAAGGAGCCCAGCCTGTAGACAAAGCTGAAAACCAAAGATGATAGAACAAAATATGAGAGTATCATCTGTGCTTGATTATAGGTTTGAGCTGCTGAATTCTCTAATCCTGGAGTCATTCTATTTATGGCCTTTTTTTTTTAATTGTTTCACTTTTTTTTTTGAAAAGTGATATTTATGACAACATTCATTAAGTAAATAACAAATAGAATGACACATATTTCCCTGTCCATCTTTGTAATGCAACACTGTGCTTTTATTTTTTCTGGCACAAAGAATCATCATAGTAAATTACTCTGGTCTTTTTTATGGGATATAATAAATATTTTTTAAAAGACACATTTAGTTTGTTTTCTTTTAAATTTATATCCAGATGCATTCTAACAACAAACATAATTTGTAAACATGCTCTCTCTACCAGACCATTATTTATTTCTGTAATATGTTATTTCATGCATTATTTTACTGGACAGAATATTTAGCAATATAAAGAGATAACTTTGGTAATTAGTACATATGAATTGTTTGCTGTTTTGTTTGGTAAGACTGGAATATTGTACTTTAAATATGATGGGCATTTTTGTTTTCATTATTTACCTAGTCCATCATCATCCATGATCAGTCTTTTATCATCTCATTCCAGCCATACTGGTCTTATACCATATGTCTGAATATACCACATAAAAACATTTTAAAAACACTTTATTGAGGTATGACTGACATACAAAAAGGTGTACATATTTAATGTATAAAACTTAATGTGTTTGGAGATAATATACACCCATTGAACCATCACTACAATCAAGTCCTTAAACCTATTCATCACCTCCAAATGCTTCCTCCTGTCCTCGTAATTTTTTTAATTTAACTTCCTTTTTTAAAATACTTTTTTTCTTTTGAGGTAGGAATACTTAACATAAATCTACCCTCCTAGTAAATTTTCAAGTCTACAATACAATATTGTTAAATATAGGCCCATGTTGGACGGTAGGTCGCCAGAACTTATTCATCTTGCATAACTCTTGATGTCCAAACTTCTATTGCCAAGAATCCCTCTTCATCTTGAACTGACAAATCCCCACATGTTTTTAAAAACTCAACTCAAACAGCAGCTTTCCATGAAGAATTATCTGATTCATCCAAGTAAGACTATATACTCTTGTTGACTCTGCTAACTTCTAACTACCTTTATTTGGCACTTTTCAAATTGCCATGTTATTCTTTTTTCACACGTACCTCACTATGATTTCTTGGAAAAAAGGGCCTTTATCTTATCAAGTTTGCATGCTCACTTCATGGTTTATATCTTCTACTAGAGTAATAATAATATAGTATATCCATTCATTTATTGAATCTTTAGTTCCCGTTTTTGCACACCTACTATGTTTAAGGCATAGTGCTCGTCACCTTGGGTGTAAAGATATGAATAGGAGGCATGTCCTAAAGACACCCACACTTACTTCCATCATAATTCCATGTGTGTTATTCTGTGGTCAAGATGAGTATATGGTGCTACGGAATCTCTAAGTGTTTGCCTAACACAACATGTAGTTTAAGAGCTGTATTCCCTTCAGAAGAGCTGCTTCAGCAAAACCTAACAATGTGAGTATCAAGAAGCCAGATCAAGGTAACTCCCAACATGGAAATGATGTATTGATTACCTAAATGAATGTATTGAATGAGTGAATTAAATAATAGAAAATAAAGAAGAAATGAGATTCTATTGGTTAATCCCAGACCCTTTACACTTTATTTGGAGACAAAGAAGGGCTGAAAGAAAGTGATTGTAATTATGTAATTTTGTCAGTTCATACCTGTCTGATTACATATTTCTCTCTCTGGCCACAATACACAGTCAAAGCAGCAGGTAGCTCTCTTCCTGAGGGATTTTCTTGAATCCTGGCTGACAGAACATCCTACACCCATAGGGGGGAGTTTGAAATAAGAGAATTATTGATAATACTGAACAATACTATATAATTGGACAATATTTTATTATTTAATAATATTGAATAATTGATAATATTGGTTAAATTATCTCAAAAATTATCTTACAGATCACCTCTAAGATTTGACATGATTGATGTACCCAGGGAAAGCAAAATAAAATCAAGGTCAATCTGCAGAAAAGAGTTCCCAACATGAAGATACATACTGATTTAAAAGATTTTCCATCTCAGTGACTAGGACACTTGTTTGTTTTAAGGAAAATGGGGCATCTGATCATGAATCATATTTGTTATTGCCAAATGTGATTCCGAACATGGTATTCCTGTATCACTTTTTTGAACTATAAGCAGATTTTACCTTAATAATAAATAATATTTTAATTCATACAATACTTTTATATGAGAATTGTTTGATTAGTACAATATGTAATTATTTAATTTATTTAGTAATATATTTATTGTCAGGTAGATTATACACAAAGGAAACAGGGTCAAGCTTGAATGATATAATATAGCATCTTGAGGGATGGCTTACAAGACTGAGTTTCAAAGGGAAATCTGATGTGAAGAAGAATGTAGTTCCTGGAAGAGCAAAAATAATCTTTTTTTCTGATGGTGTATTTTTCTCCAAGAATGTATAAAGGTGGGATGAAGAGATGGAAATATAAGGAATATTAATAAAATATTGAAATATTAAAAAAAAACACTCAATGTCAATTCTTTTGATTCTAGTTAAAGATAATAAAATTTGTTTTCTGGAATAAAAGCAAATGGCCAAAGACAATTTTAATTGTATCAACAAGTCATCAAAAGGCTTGGTCGTCAGCACCTGTTATGTCTTCGAGGCACAATGCATGCAGAGCAATAAATTTGCAAGAAATGAGATTGACACTTTTTCAGCTTAAATGGGAATTTAAATCATCAATTTTTTATCAGCTCATCATATTAAATTGGTAGCCTCACTGTCCTGCTGTAGCATATAAAGCATTTCAAAATTGGGGAATATCTCCTTAATTAAAAGTGTCCTTTCAAGCTGGCCCCATGGCTTAGTGGTTAAGTGCGCATGCTCCGCTGCTGGCGGACCAGGTTTGGATCCCTGGCGAGCACCAACGCACTGCTTCTCTGCCTATGCGGAGGCCGTGTCCCAAGTACAGCAACTAGAAGGATGTGCAGCTATAACATACAACTATCTACTGGCGATTTGGGGGGGAAATAAATAAATAAAATTATTTAAAAAAAAAGTGTACCTTCAATATCTCTTGGACAGGAAGAAAAATTATATCAATAAGTCAGAATTTTGTTATGAGTTAAACAATTTCACCATTATTTTCATATACGGTCTCTATCTTGTGATGTAGATGAAGAATTAATCGAAGATTGAGTTTTCTGCAGTCTTTTTGAATCCCACGGCCCAGTCTATCAGCTCCTCATGTATGATGAAACCTTGACCACGTGGATCCTGGGGAACAAACTCCCTTAATTTCACCTGAAGTCCAAGACCTTTGGGAAATGATATAGTTCAGAATTTCATACTGTGACACAGAGTTTCTTTTCTCAGCCAGTGACGCATGAGCTACAGTGCTGTTTTTAAATTGGGTGTTTTTTAGGAATGGGTGGAGCTGAAAGGGAGACATAATTGGGAAAGGAAATAAGGATGGAAATTGAGGACAGAAAACTCATATACGAATGGGTGGGGCTACTGAGTTGCCCAGCAATTAGATTTTTTCCCCTCTATATCAGTAATCCTCTGACTAAGTTCAATTTGGGGAGTGATTACTGTTTTCCATACTTAAGTAAGAAGGCATTCCTGTCTGCCCTTAGAGAGCACATGGTGATTTGTTTAAACCATTCTTGAAGATTCCATGTCCAGGGAGCGCTGTAGGGCTAAACCTGAGCTGCACCTTGAGCAATGAGGTTTGCTTTAGGGGTGCTAGGGAGTTTCCTTGAACTCAAGAAGAGACAAAGAAAGACAGCTTGCTTCTTACTAACTTTGAACAAAATATTTTATTAAATGAAAGAGAAAAGATGAAAGCT
Source organism: Diceros bicornis minor (assembly GCF_020826845.1). Lineage (NCBI taxonomy): Eukaryota > Metazoa > Chordata > Mammalia > Perissodactyla > Rhinocerotidae > Diceros > Diceros bicornis. The sequence continues at coordinate 14,595,836 of NW_026690866.1, forward strand.
CCTAAAAAACAATATTCATACAATAATTGATATAATTTATATATAAATGTATAACTAATATTTATATAATACATAAATATATATAAGGTTATATATATACATAAATAAATATATATTCACAATAAATGTATGTATTTAGATCTGACATCACATTAAATTCCTTGTACCTGAGAGCAAGAATTTCAAGACACATTATTCATAGGTTTTGGATTTATAAAAGTCTAGGTTCATCTAAGTAGAATTGAAAAGGTCTTGGGGAAATTAAAATATATTTCAAAGTATTGGGGTTCTCATCTGTAAAAAGGGGATCAATCTCCTTGCTTCCAAAAGTCATTTTAAATTTCAATGAAGAAATATTTATTTAACTATCAGTAGCCTTTCTAGAAAAATGCAGGAATGTTCAAATAAATTGTCCTTTCCCCAGTGGCATTTAATTTATCACAGGCTAGGGCCAGAACTAGATTTTGAAAATCCCTGAATTTTTAAATTCCCTTGGATGAATTGTCATTAAGTCTTATCTTAAAAACTTACCTCTCACAGTGAAAGTTTTTAATTGATTATTTTTAGTTAAAAGAGTTGACACTGTTGCTAAATAGCCCCTACAATCATTATAAATTTACTTGCAACCTGTACGAAACAACAGCAATTCATTATGTTCAAGTCACCGCTGATTTGTCGCAATGTCACTATTACAATTCTATACACAAATGAAATAATTCTCGTATCCTAAAATACAATAATGGGAATCATATTTAAGGGAGAAATTTTACCTGCTAAGTGAGAAACATGAGCTGACCTGCATTCCATTATGGACACCACTTCTGCTTTTATCAAAAGCATTTCATGGAGGGCTCAGGCCACCACATCCACAGCATGATAGATGTAGTAGCTGGATCCAGACATGGTCGTGTCTAATTTGTCCTTTGGCAGAGAATCCAGGGAGGCATTGAGCGGAAACTCCAAAATTTTCCACATCTAGTTCCTGCAAAAGAGCAGTTAAAAATTTCAAGCCATAATTTGGTAAAGAGAAAGTCTTCTGGGTATTTAGAGGGGCGAACTGTCCATAGAGAGTGTTTAAATCCAGATATCTCAAAGTTCTGGTGTGCAAAGGAAAGACTGCCATGGTAAGAATGAAAAAGGGGTGAAGTGGAAAAAAAGAAGCATCCCACAGTGGTGTAGTGATCCACACCTTCTGAGTGGTTAAATAATACTTTTCTGCAATGCTCACACTTATTAATATACTTGTGTCACCATACATGGTAAACGTATTGGCTGATGAGCCTATGATTCTGGCCATGAAGGTCCAATCTTTTGAAGTGTACGTCCTCTTGGTCACAGGTATCTTAGTCACAGGCAGACGCCGTTCATAGTCTCCTCTCTTCTAAGTTCCCAGAGGAACTGCTCACTATTTATATCAACTGACAGTAAATTTCCCACCCAGGTCCAGCCGAAATGTATCAACAGCGAGACCCTTCTGAAGACTAAAGATATGTCCTTGGAAGCCATCTGATAGAGAGGAAAAGTAGTCCTTACCTTTCAGTACAGGATCAATATCTCCATAGGTGATCTGAATCAAAAGAGAAAAAAGGTTCTGTATTGAGTTCTCTGGAAGCAAAATAAACCGAATTTCAGCAAAATTCATATGATCAGGTAGCTAAATTTAAATTCTTGGCAATAACTCTGTGAATATGAAGCAATATTATCTGATGGTGGAAGTGATTGAGGGGAAGCTTGGCTTTGAAGTCAGGCTGCCTGGGTTCAAATGCTGACTCTAATATGACTAGCTTAACGATCTTGAGAAGGTTACATAACCTTTATCCATCTTAGTTTCTATATCTCTAAAAATTCCCATAATAATGGTACCTTTTCATTGCCTTTTATTAGGATTAAATTTGTGACTATTTGCAAAGCATTTGAAGAGTTTAAAATTTTTTTTAATTTTTTTTCATTTTTTAAATTTTTTTTTGTTTATTGCAGTAACATTGGTTTATAACATGGCATAAATTTTTGGTGTACATCATTATACTTTTATTTCTGCATAGATTACATCACGTTTGCCACCCAAATACTAATTACAACCCTTCACCACACACATGTGCCGAATTATCCCTTTCGCCATTCTCCCTTCCCCCTTCCCCTCTGGTAACCACCAATCCAACCTCTGTCTCTATGTATTTGTTTGTTGTTGTTATTTTCTACTACTTAATGAGTGAAATCATACGATATTTGACCTTCTCCCTCCGACTAATTTCACTTTGCCTAATACCCTCAATGTTCATCCATGTTGTCACAAATGCCTGGATTTCATTGTTTCTTATGGCTGAGTAGTATTCCATTGTGCATATATACCATATCGTCTTTATCCATTCATTCCTTGTTGGGCCCTTAGGTTGCTGCCAAGTCTTGGCTATTGTGAATAAAGCTGCAATGAACACAGGGGTGCATGTATCTTTACGTATTGGTGTTTTCAAGTTCTTTGGATAAATATCCAGCAATGGAATAGCTGGATCATATGGTAGTTCTAGCCTTAAATTTTTGAGGAATCTCCATAATGTTTTCCATAGTGGCTACACCAGTTTGCACTCCCACCAGCAGTGTATGAGGGTTCCCTTCTCTCCACAGCCTTTCCAACACATGTTGTTTCCTGTCTTGTTAATTATAGCCATTCTGACAGGCGTGAGGTGATATCTCATTGTAGTTTTGATTTACATTTCCCTGATAGTTAATGATTTTGAACATCTTTTCGTGTGTCTGTTGGCCATCTGTATATCTTCTTTGGAGAAATGTCTGTTCAGGTCTTTTGACCAAGTAAAATAGTTTTAAGTACATGTTTACATATAAAATTTTACTAACTAGAAGATAAATAACTAAGGTGTGGTTATTTCAGAATATCCAGCTTCCACTCCTTTCAGAGAATTTGGGCAATCACATTTCCAGAAGCTACGGTGGTCTGCTTTAGCCAATGATACTAGCCTCTGGTTACTTCATCTCTTCTCAGCTTTACACACCAAATAATGAATCCACCGTATCAAGAACTATCTGTGGTAGGTATTTTCCTATTAGGGAGATATGCAAACCCACTTTCTTCTTTTCCACTTGAGTGGCCACAGAATTTCACCAAGGAGGAAATCTTCAGTCTCTCCAGATCCATCTCCCCACCATGCTCATACCTGTGTTATTTGTAGAGCTCCAGCAGTGTCCCAATCTGGGAAGAGAATGCTGGTGTGGTTCCTGCAGTGACAGCCACAACCTTGATTTGTGCCTGGCAGGGGTCATTAGGGATCTTCTGGCCCCCACCCAATGACCACCTCATGGTGCTGACATCACTGTGGAATGATTTGTAGACATGGAAACCCAGAGACACGTTGGGGAGCAGCTGGGGGCTCCTGTTGATCTCCTTGAAGGCAAAAACAAAGACCAGGACATAACGATAGTTTTTGTAGTTCAACCTGTACCAAAGCGATAGTATTAGAAATAAGATAAAGTCATGCACTTCAGGAGTAACTCCCGTGGGAAAAAAAGGAGGAAAAGCATGGCATTTTTACTCAAGCAACTTGTTCATTCCAGAGCAATTATTGTCTCTTCATGACTTTGGAATCCAAAGCACATGCACATGGTGTTCCCAACGCCTTGGAAGATCCAACATTATTGCTCTGCAGTCAAAAGAGATAGACCAATGACCTAAAATGAGTTAGTTGGAAGGGTGCTTAAGGGGAAAGGACCAATTTACATATTTGTTTACAAGTCAAGCACTACTTTATGCAGTGACAGCAACATGAGGTTGGTCATGGCCAAGTGCCGGTATAATGAGATGAAGCAAAAGATCATGTTCCATATAAAGAAACTAGGTAAGACAGGGAAGTGCATAAGAAAAGCTTGGAGGAAGGACAAGTCGAATATAGAATGGTGTCATCAAAACTTTTGCAATATACCTTTATAAAACTGCCTGCCTCACAGAGCTAGGAAACACATCTCACCAGAAGCAGGGAAATTGAACCATAATAAATAAGGAGATAGTCTTAGGGAGAAAATAAAGAGAAAGGCAATTTATGACTCTATGGTTTTCTAAAAGAGTAAAAACAATTCAGGGTCCAAGGAGCAAGGTAAAGTTGCAGCTTTTCATATGTTTATTTACAGATTATAAAACCATCATAGGCAGTGAGCTTTACAGATTACCTTTGGTTTGATTCCTCTCTTGCACATCTAAGTTCAATCCAATTTTAATTTTCAAACAATTTAATTGATAAGGTACAACACGCATTTCCAGAAGATTGCACAGTAGAGTGTAGGCTTTTGTCGCTCTACTATTAAAATATTATTTTTATTGGTGAATACAGCTTTAAAAACCAAAATGTTGGGATACTGTAATTCTGAGTCACCCAGAGACACTCTGATTGGATTAAAAGAGGACTTGTATTCATTTCCTATTGCTACTCTGAGACTCTACCACAGATTTAGAGGCTTAAAACAACACAAATCTGTTATCTTGTACTTTGGGAGGTCAGAAATATAAAATGAGTCTCACTGGCTAAAATCAAGGTGTCAGCAGGACTGCATTCCTTCTGGAGGCTCTAGGGAAGTGTCCATTTCCTTGCTCATTCTAGCTTCTAGAGGCTTCCCACGTTCCTAGGTAATAGCCTCGTATCACTTCAATCCCTCTTTTTGTTTTCATAACTCCTTCTCTGACTCTGACTTTCTTGACTTATCCTTTCACTTGTAAGGACGCTTGTGATTATTTTGCACCCATCCAGATAATCCAGGATTATCTCCTCTTCTCAAAATCCTTGATTCTTCACATTTGCCAAGTCTCCTTTCTATGTGAGGTAACATTTTCACAGATTCGAAGGATTAGGACTTTGTCACCTTTGAGGGCACGTTCCACCTACCACAGGACATAACTACATTCTTTCCAATACTTGAAGTAAAACACAGAAAAGACTAAAGTAGATAGAAATGTTATTCCATTTAAATATGAACCAAAAGAAATCATGGGTATCCGTGTTAATATCTGATAAAATCAGACTTCATATCAAAAAGAATGTAAAATATCAAAGGTGGTGACCATATGTGGTGAAAGGAAGAGAAGATCAAGTACTTACAGTGAATATATGTATCTCCCCCAAACTGAAAAAAAGCTACTATGTATAGACCCATGTGCATAAGTACATACATGAACAACCAGATTTGGAGGTTTAGCACAACCTCTTAGAAATGGTCAAATTAGAGACAAAACATTATGCAAAGTTATGGAAAACAAGCTTAACAGATAGTTACATAAAACAGTAAACAATGCTGGTCTATTTTGAACACCAAAGAATATACATACATTTGACAATATAATGGGCCATCAAGTAAGCCTTTGAACATTGAAATTATACACAGTGCATTCTCTGACCACAATATCATTAGGCTAGCAATTAATAAAAAGACATCTGGAAAATTTCATTATATATATATGTATGTATATATATATATATATTTTAAACACTTGATCTTTGATAAGTACTAGGGATCTAATGTACATGACTATAGTTAACACTGCTGTATGATACATATGAAAGTTGTTAACAGAGTAAATCCTGAGTTCTGATCACAAGGAAAAACATATTCCTTTCTTTTTTTTTTGCTTTTTCTCTTTATTATATTGATATGAGATGATAGATGCTAACTAAACTTATTGTGGTAATCATTTTACCAAATATTTAAGTCAAACCATCATGCTGTACACCTTAAATTTATACAGTGATGAATGTCAATTACATCTGTATAAAACTTGAAAAAAACACATCTTTTTCAGAGAATATTCCAAATTATTTTAGACCATAAAGGATACTTAGTAAATGCATTTTGAAGAAAAATAAATGTCATCTCAATAAAAAGTTCATTTTTGAATAATCTATATACTTTGATGATATTTGCTCTTAGCACTAACTTCTAGTCAAGGTATGGTGTGCCCAAGGATTCTCTCCCTCCCACATCATGGGTCAGGAGCAGGATGGCATGTGGATCACCACAGTGCGATCTTGGTGTTTTTTTGCCTGCAACTTGCCTCCTTTAGGCTTTCAGAAAATAATCACTAATGGAGATTATTCCAAGGCAGGAGAAAATAAAAGATGCTTATTTCTGTCTTCTGTTTGGGGGGAAAATATTCCAGAAGGGAAAAAGAAAGGAAACCACAAATAATTATTAAAGGAAAAGAAAGGAGCTGATGATTCATTGTTTACTGGAGAATCTCAACACAGCTTTTATATTCAACTTTCATAAATGTCAGAGTGATTCACACACACACATGAACTTACAGGTAAAATGTAACATCTTTGCTTGGACGAATCACAAAGAAATTTCTGTTGCATTTCTGAATCTTGGGTCAATGTATAGAAGGGAGAAAATCCACTGACCACCAAGTCCCCTTCCTTGTAGACACTGGGCCTTATGTCATCAAAACCGTCAGAATAACTCATCATACACATGGAATGTGGAAATTTCACAAGGAGGGGCAGAAGAAGCAGAAACAACATCCCAGCTGACTCACCAGTTTGAGGCAAGTGCTCAGGTCAGTGGTTACTGGGGGAGTAGAACAGGAAGGAGACCTGCAATGTAGCCTTCTGCAGGGAAATTTTATTCCTGTGCAGAGTACACGTGTCTAAAAGTGCTCTGCCATTCAAGACCATGGAAAGAAGAATTGTTATTGATCAGAACCAGGGCATTTTCAGAAGCAACATATATTGGCTCAGATCTTCCCCCAATGTGACTGTGGATCAGAGTTTCTTCTGGTCTCCTCTTGCTGTCACTCCCCCAGTCCAGGCCTGACTGGTCACTGCTCTCAGTAAGGAGCTCTGGGGTCCTCCCTGCCCTGGGGTCTGCACCTGACATGCTGTGCTCTGGTAAAGACAAAGGTGAAAAATCTGTTTGGGCAACATCTTCCACAGCAGGTGCCAGAGATTTCATCAGGGCTGGGGGTCAGCAGGGGTCTGGGAACTAACTCATCCTGAGATTGGATTTTTTCTTTCCCAGGCAAACATTCTGTTTCTTGCAATTGACTGAGAGGTGTTGCATCCATCAAAGCACAGCATCAGACAGAGCTGGTATTGCAATCAGCAAAATCAGCCCAGCATCATTCCTGTGATACCGAAGGAGGAGGTCTTTGACCATGCCTTGGGTTACCCTCAAGGGTACTTACAGCCTATATCGCCAACCTCACCCTTAGGTCTATTTGACCGTTGTCTGAAGAACTGGTCTCATGCACAGTTCAGGAAATAGATATCCATTATCCAGTTCATATCAGTTTGGCACGGGATAAAGTCTAAATTCACATATACTTACACTTAACCTATTCCTTAGACCTACGTCCTATGCCAGGACTCCAGAACTTAATTACTACATGTTCCAGTATCTTCCATTTAAAGTCTGTCTCTCCTAAACAGAATGTTTCTCTCAATAGCTCTTTTGCCGTTTCTCCGCTAATCTTCAATTCAAACATTTTCAAGGGTTGTTAGTATTAAAATATTCCTCTTTCTCAATTCCCATTCTTTTCAAATCACTTCACTCAGGTCTGTCCAAGTATGTCACTCAATCTGCTCTTCTCAAGGACATCAGCAGCTTCTATGATGCCCAATTCAGTGGTGATTTTTTACCCTTATTTTACTTCACCACACAGCATCATTTGACCCGGCTGACTGCTCTATCCTTAGGACAATACTTTCTATGTGTTTTCTTTTTTCAAAGTTCTCCATATTCTTCCTACCTCATGTGTATCTCTCTCCTGATCTCCTGTACTGTAGCCTCTTTGTTTTATTCACCTTTAAATGCTTGATACTTTTCTTCATGGATCTTGTGTTTACTCCCTTTAAGAGTTTTTTAATTCTGCCTCAAACAATGAATATATTTGCTATATTCTAAAGTTTTGTTGTTTTACCTTCTACTTTTAGATCTATAATCCACTGTGAATTGACTTTTATGTACATTGTGAAGTAGGAGTTCAGCTTCTTTTTTTTTTTTTTTTTTTGGCTTAAACAACAGAAATTTATCTTCTCACAGTTATGGAGGCTAGAAGTCCAAGATAAAGGTTTTGACAATGTTTGCTCCTTTTGAGGGCCATGAGAGGGAGTGACTCTGCCTTATCCATCTTTCTTAGTTTCTGATGGTTTGCTTCATTTTTTGTTACAAACATCCAATTAGTTGAGCACTACTGATAAAAGGACTGTCCTCTGTCTACTTCTCTGCAGTGCTGTCTTTGACATAAATCAGAGTTCCATATGTCAGCATGCCTATTTATAGACTCTATGTTCAGTTCCATCTTTTGTATCACAATGCCATGCAGTGTTAATTACTGTAGCTTTGATAAGTCTTGATACGTGGCAGTGTATACCCTCCAGATTCCTTCTTCCTTAAGAACACTTTGGAAATTCTTGATCCTCTTCATTTCTTTATAAATTTTATCATCAGATTATCAATTTCTACCCATCATCCTGGCAAGATTTTGATTGAGATTATTTGGAATCTATAGATCAATGGGAGAGAATTGATGTCTTTAAATAAGTGATCCTACTGATGCATGAAGTTGGTATTTCTCTCCATTTATTTATATTTTCTTTAATTTATCAATAGTAATTTGTACTTTGATTTGGACAGGCCTTGCACATCTCTCATTATTTTTAATTCTATTGCACAGTAGTAAATGTTGTTGATCCAGCCCTTGTCATTGTATGACACATGTCTCTAATGATCTTTATTCTTTAATTTCTATTTGCAATATATATTGGCTCAGCACTCCCCTCCAAGGCGCTAGGAACCAGAGTAGCATTTTATAAATGCCTCACGTTTCTTTGAAAGCAATGTGTATTCTCTTACGGTTGGTTATAGAGTACACTCTCAGCAACTCAAGCTCATTTTGTTTCGGGATATAGTATCACATTCAGATTTATTTTCTAAAACTTATTTAGGGATAGAGGTGTATTGAAGTCTTATACTACGGTTATAGATCAACAAATTCTTTTTTAGTATTCTGTGATTTTTTCTTTATATATTTGGGTGTAAGGTAAATAAGTAGATACAGGATTAGGTCTTTTCTTGTGAATTGTTCCTTTCTATGAAGGGGCCTTATTTTTCCATAGCAAAGTATTCCAATACACTAATAAATGATCAAACATTTCTTCTGATAGATCAGGCACTCTTCTAAATGGCTTATGAATATTAACTTACGGAGTACTAAATATAAACTTAACAAGTGTGTACTAGTTTCATCCCCACTTTAGATATGAGAAAACTGGCATGTCACTTGCCTGAGCTCTCTGGCTAGAAAATTGTAGAGCCCGTATTTGAGCCCAGACAGTCGACACTCTTAACAATCAGCCTATTTGTTGAGCACATTCTATATGCCAAGCACTGTTGGAGACACTGGTGTCTGTAGCAATGAATGAAACTCCACTTTTGTTATTGGAGCACTTAAGTTCTAATAGGGGAAAGACAGACTATAGAAAAATCAAGAAAACATGTTACTATAAGTGTTATGCAGAAAATGAAAACATTTTAAGACAGTTAAGAGAGAATGTGTTCTTGCTATTTTACATAGAATAGGAAGGGAAAAAGTCTTAGTTAAGGGGCACTTGAACAGAGACCTTAACGAGTTGGGACTGTGAGTCATAGGAATTTGTGTGGCTAAAGCAGTCTTGTCATGCAAAGCTCCACAACACGGAGGCCAGTGTGATTGGAGTAGATCATGTTGGGGACAGTGAGGGAGTGGTAGAAGATGATATAGTCAGAGACTTCGTGAGTCCTGATCTTGTTGGGTTTTATGGTTCACTATTAGGTCTTTTCCTTCTGCTATCAATGAGTTGGCACATCAGTCGGAATCTCAGCAAGAAACAGAGGACACACTGAGACTAGGAAGATTCATGTAGAGTTTTCATAAAGGGGCTTCTCGGAGTTGTGGACAGGATGTAAGAAAACCAGAAAAGCTCGTTGATACCCAGTAAGATGGTAAGTGCAGGGCTCTATTAACACCCCTAAGCCTGAAGGGGTAAGGACTATGAAAAATTATCGAATTCTAGAAACAAGAGAGGAGGAAATTGCATTCCAGGAGCTGAGAGGAGGTCAGGGGCAGCATCCAGCCCCAGGTTCTCCTGCAAGAAATAGCCAGGACCAGATGTCACTCTCTTTCATCCTTCTGATTTCATGTCTAGGCTCCCCATTGACCAAACCCAGCCAAAAGCCATAAGCTAAGAAAACCAGCTGACATAGTTCATCTTCACTAACTTTCCTGGGTGCAGCAAGATAGAGAAGTGGATCTATTGAGACAAATGGAAGATATTCTGAACTGGGCAGCACTTTTTTGCCTGAGAATCTACTCTTGTCAATCACCTGTGTGGAAAGTTCATACCTCTGCCCAGGACTCCCAACATCTACTGTACTGTACTAGGTGCAATCCAAGCATTGATACTCCCATGTGTAGTCTAAAATAGTTGCCATTGCAAGTGTTTTTCATGTAAGGTGGGTTATCGTGTTCTTGGGAAGAATTGCAAACAATAATTAACCAACAGGTTCTAGTTCCCAGAGGTGAACACTTCTACCAGGAGACAAAGTGAGAGTCCCATTGAACTTTACTACTGCTTATGAGGCCAACAGAATGAAAGAAGTCACTATGGCCTCTGACACAAGTAATTCATCCAGAGGATATGGGGCTTCTGTTATACAGTGAAGGCAAAGAAGACATTTGACATTCAGGTAGTCCGGTGGGATGTCTTTTGATATTCTTTCCCCAATTATTTTAATAATTAAATGTAACAGCTGTATCCTGTGAAGGGCGTGGTGACCAGGTGTTCAGATGAGTCAGGGATTAGGAACTGGATCCTCCTCCCGGTAAGCCACCCAGACCAGCAGAGGTGCTTTCAAGGGTGAAGGGAATCTAAATGGGACATTAGGAGACGTGGAATGGTAAGTATCAATTGCAGCACCAAGAAAAGGTGCAGTCAAGAGCTGTCTGTAACTTGTCCCACTGATCTTCCTCTTGTAAGTTTCCCCAGTTAACATGACCAACAAGAATCCTAATGCACTGTCTTTAAGAAGCAAGTGCATCTGAGTGGCTAAAGTGGTGGACCATAACGGAGACAGTGGTATATTTTCTAGATTCTTCTTTCATGACTAAGTCACTTCCTCTTGTAGCTGCAGAAAGTCTTCTAAGGGCTCATCCTGCCAACCTATCTGGGAATTTCCATGGGCAAAAGGAAAGGGCCACACCTAAGGTTATGACCAATCCCAATGGCAGCCCAATTCTAATGACTGGTTCATGGCATGGGGGGCAAGTACAAAGGCCCAATTCCTTTGCCTCAATTTGAGACACCATTGCAGGCCCACCACTGCTCCAGAGCTCCCCTTAGGATCAACTGTTTTCTCCGTTTATAACTTATCACAGTTCAATCTCTTCTTATATCCAATCTCAGTTCTGTCCTTCAGAGATGTTTACCTAAAGCAAGTAACAAACATTTTATGCCAAAGTTTCTTCATCTGTATAATGAGAACAATGAGATTGAGTACTTCACAGACTTGTATTAAGGATCAATCAGCTAATAAATGTAAAGCCTTTATGAGTCTCTCAGTATACAGGAAACATTATATGTTTCATCTTTTGTTGTGAATTAATTAAAATCCATTGTAGGTGTATACTAAGCAAAATAAGCCACACACACAAAAAAGTAAATATTGTATGATTCTATTTGTACAAATTCCGAGATCAGTCAAAAAATAACCTGTGATAGGAAAAATAATCAGAAGAGTGGTTGCATCTAAGCTCAGATTGTGGAGAAGGGGTGAGGAAGGAGCAAGGATTGACCAAGAAGGCACATGGAGGAACTTTATGGGGTGAAGAGAACGTTCTATATCTTGAAAGGCGTTACATAGGTTACATAGGTGTATGCAATTGTCAAGATGCATTGAGTTCTACACCTATGATCTATGCATTGTGCTACGTGTAACATATACCTCAATTTAAAACAGATTCATTTTCCTAAGTGAAAGAAGCCAGAGACAAAAAGCCATTTATTATAGATTCCATTGTACGCCATTTGGGGAAAGGCAAAACTGCAGGGAAGGACAACAAATCACTGGTTTCCAGGAGCAAAGAGTAAGAGAGGGGATGACTACAAATTGGCAGCACAAAGGAATTTTGGAGTGATGGAATTGTCCTATCAAGATTGTTCGTGTGTGTATCATGTTCGATCACGACTATGTTGATGGATACACAACTCTATGCATTTGCCAAGACCCATAGAACTGTACAACCCAGAGTGGATATTACTGTAGGTTAAAAACATTAATCCACCACGTAGTGAAGGGAACATAAAATGGAAAACAATCTATAACAAATGAATCTAAATGTTTTGCAAATGAATAACATAGCCACAATGAAGGCTATGAAAAGAAAACTAAATTTACTTTGGAAAACTATGTTTTACCTCATCCTGTAAGCCTGGATCAAAAGAACTGACCAGAAATCCTGTACTCTAGCTCATAAAAGATGTTTCTAAGAACGGCATGGGTTAGCAATTTTGAAACTAGTTTATGCATATATTGGATCTGAACAACTAAGTAAATATATTGTTGATGATGAGACCCAGTGTATCACAGTCAAAGAAAGATGTTAGCTCAGAAGGCCTAGAAGAACGACACTCCAGTAATAATGAGAATACCTATCAACCACCCAGAAATTGGTTTCTAAGATACTATTCTAAAGAAAAAGGAGGGAACCAGGGCTCTCTGGAGGAATAGAGGACTCCAGGGCTACACTAGAGGAAATACAACCTGATCCTGAAATATCTCTGAGGGATATTCTGGTGGAAAATAAAGATTCACAAAAAGAAGCCCCCCAAAGCTGCCTAAAAATCTCCCCACATGAACTTGAATAACACCTCACTTGTGCATGTGGAGGGGACGAATCTAGGAGACTTGGAAGAGAAAAGCCACTGAAAACTGAATATGGTGCAGAAATTTCAGAGATCACACATGCCAGGAATGGGAGGTTGGCTATTGGACTCATCTGGATTGGAATGACCTTGATTAAAAAAAAAGCTCTGGCTTTCAATTATGAGCCTAGAAATGTCACAGTCTGACAGTCAGTGCCACACACAAAGAGTCAGGACTACATTTTAGGAGTCAGTGAAAAACTGAAATAAATATCTCATTTTAGGGTCTAAAACCTAGCCTTCAGAGGCTCACGGTGATCCATTCCTACTAGAAACCTAACCTTTAGAGGAAGGTAATATGATTAAGAGCTTCTACGAGGTATTGTTCACAAGATCCAGCACACAATAAAACATTACTAGACATGCAGAGCAGCAGGAAAATGCTCTTAATTATGAACATATAAATCAGTAGATGCATACCCAGAGACAATCCAGATACAGGAGTTAGCAGACAAGAACTTCAAAATAACTATGAATAAATGGAAAGAAACCTGGACAATTGTAGAAAACGAAAAACAAACTAGAAATCTTTAAAGCCACCAAAGAAAAAGGACATGTTTCAGTCAAAAGAACAATAAGAAGTCTGGAAACTTTTCAAAAGAAACTTTGGAAGCAAGAAGACATGTATGACATCTGACAGCTAAAGGGTTGAATGGGAGTGAAAAAAACCCTGTCAATTTAAAATTATTTGACTTAAGAAAAATATTCTTCAAAAATGCTGACAAATAAAAGATATTTTCCAAAGGGGGTTTAAAAAAACCAAGCTAAAACAATTAAACAACAGCAGAACTGAAATTCAAGAAACTCGAAAGAGTTTTCAGACTGAAGGAAAAGAATTACATCCAAAGACATAATGTTAACCATGATCATCAGCAGGAGACACAATGTACGTAAATATAATGAATATTGACTGAATAAAACAATCCTGTATACTTTTACAACTTTTATGTAAGTCTAAACGTTTTCAAAATAAAATGCTTTAAAAAAACCATGAAACTGATACCCGAAAACTAGAGATGATGGATACCTTTCCATGGGAATCCCCACTCCACCCCCAAGACTAGAGATTATGGAGCCCCAGCAAACGGTGCTCACAATCTGCATCGAACAGCAGATGTGACAGAAGCCCTAGCAAAACACCACCAGTTCCTTCCAAAACTAGAGGCAACTGGACCTCAGATAACAACTGTCATCCACAAACACAAATGCTGGGGTCTGAGCAAGCAAGTCCTACATCCCCCCATAACTAGAAATTATGGGACTCCAGCAAGCATCCCCTAGTCACTTCCAATTCTAGAAATGACAGCAGTCCCATAAGTCATACCCTTAGCTGCTCCTCAACACTAGACAATGGGAAGGCTCAGCCCAGTGACCCACCAATTCTATGCCAGCAATACAGACAAGGGCAGACCCAGAAAGTGTGACTTCTGATCTCCCTCAGCACTAGACAAAAGGAGGTATATAAAGACCCCTCGAGAGTCCCCTGACTAAAGATAAGTGGAATCTCATACAATTATCCCAATCCTCTCCCTGAATTAGAGACAATGGCCCTCCATCCCGTGACCCGTCCCTGTCACCCCAACATTTGAAAAGTGGGGTCACCGTACAAGCAGCAGTCTTCCAGTCTCCAAGCACCAGAGACAACAGGAACCTCAGCCTCCTACTTCCCAGTTATCCCCAACATCATGAGGGCTCCATCAAATGATAGAAGCTTCAGCAAGTGATCCCCCATATTCCTGCAAGATTAGAGATGTTGGAAACCCCAAAAAGCAACTTACATCCCCCTACACACCAAGAAGAAGGAGCTGCAACAAACGCCACACCATTTTCACCAACACAAACCCCAGCTTGCCTCTTGACTCATAAGACTAGATACGAATATCCCCAGCAAAGAGTAACCCCAGCCTCCCCCTCCAGAAAAGAAATGACCAGAGTCTCCCTAGGCAACACACCAGGCTCTCCAATGTAAGTGTCAAACAGATCCTCAGAAAACTCCCTCTCTTCCCATTATCACAAAATAATATCTATAGAAGCATCAGCAAGCAGCACTCAACACAAATGAGAGGAGAGCACAATGTAAGTCCCTCCCAACAGGAGACGCCGGCCCCTGTGGTGACTCCTCCCTAATCCCAAACACAAGGAACATTCTGAGCCCCAGCTGGCAGCTCTTCAGCTTCCTCTTGCTGTGTAGATGTCTCTGTCCCCAACTGTAGTGGATAGATAGAGCCCCACTCAACCTAATATCCCCTGCTCTGGGGAATGTGGAGGACCCAGTCTCAGAATAAGGGACACAACTGTTGTCCTGACAAGTCATTAAAAACCCCCAAGCTCCCCTTCTACAGAAGGTGACAGGAGCCCAGGAAGCAAACTTTCCCCCAATATTTCCTGCTCCAGCAAACCCCTCTTATCTGTTGCACATCCTGCTGACCTTCAGAATATCCTCTACCGCTAAAAGACTTACTAGGGGCCAAGGAACGTTGGAGCTGAGGGAGAGGCTGAGAAAGATAGAGTGGGGAGAGGAGCAAGCGTAAAGGGAAAGATGAGACCTTCCATGTTGTCCCAAACACAGCTATGAATTCCAGAAGCCCCAAACAGCTCCAATCAAACCAGGTTCTCAGGGGTGAGCTGGAGCAGAATTAAAGGAATTCTGGGCTGCTGAGGAGAGGTGGCCTGAAGGAAAGTCTAGTGTGTGGGCTAGCAGCCAAGATAGCCACCAATGGTACTTTCCACCTGTGTTTATGCCCTGTGCAGTCTCCGCCCACATTTGATTAGCCATGAATTGTCATGAACCCAAGTGATCAATACAGTGCTGCAGAAATGACAGTGTCTCACATCTGAGGCTACATCATAAAACACACTGAGGTTTCCTCCTTGGTCCCTTAGATTGCGCCCTCTCTAGGGGAAGCCATCCACCACACCATGAGGACGCTCAAGTAGCCCTGTGGAGCAGTCCACGTGGAGAGGAAACAACTTGTCAGTACCAAGTGCTCACCATTCAGTGAGCCATCTGGGAAGATCTTCCAGCCTCAGTCAAATTTTGAACTTTAATGACTATGTATGCTAACATGTTTAGGAATGAAGTCTGCTGCTGTCTGCAACCTACTTTAAAATGCATTAAGCATAGATGGATTCTTGGGTAATAAATGGATGGAAGTGGCAAAGTAAACATAGTAAAATGTAACTGATGGAATCTAGGTGGTGGACTGTCTTCAGTAGGGCTGCCCTAGTAAAGTACCACAGACGGGGTGGCTTAAACAGCAGAAATTTACTTTCTCGTATTTCTGGAGGCTGGAAGTCCAAGATCAAGGTGCCGGAAGGATTGGATTCTCCTGAGTCCTCTCTCCTTGCCTTCCACATGACCATCCTCTTGCTGCCTCTTCATGTGGTCATCCCTCTGTGCATGCGTGCCCCTGGGGTCTCTTGGTCTGTGTGTCCTAATCTCATTTTATAAGGACACTGATCAAATTGTATTAGGATCCACCCTAATGGCCCTATTCTATCTCAGTTACTTTCTTTTATGTCACAACCTCCAAATAAAGTTACAATAAGAGGTAGTAGCGATTTGGGCTTCAACACATGACTGTTGAGAGGACAGAATTCTGTCCATAACATGAGTGTTCACTGTACAACTCTTTCAAATTATCTCCATGCCTGAACATTTTTCCTAATAACGTGGGTGCGGGTGGTGTGCTAAGGCAGGAAAGAAAAAACGAACTGTTAACAAAAAATCATGTTGGAAACCCTAGTTGTTCTGTGGAATATAGACTATCATAGATTTAAATGTAAATATTAAAGCTGTGAAAGTCCTAGAAAAAACCAAAGGATAAGTATTTTATATATAATCTCAGAGAAGAGATGGTCTTTTAAAAGTATAACATAAAACAAGAAACGAAACTAACACATTTTTGTGTGTGTGACTTTTCATTCCTGAAAACAGATATTTTAATATTCTTTTTTTTATTGATGTTTTAATGGTTTCTAACATTGTGAAATCTTGGGTTGTACATTTTTGTTTGTCCATCACCATATATACGACTCCCTTCACCCCTTGTGCCCACCCCCCACCCCCACTGCCACTGGTAAACGCAGTCCAGTTTTCTCTGTCCATGTGTTGGTTTATGTTCCACATATGAGTGAGATCATACAGTGATTGTCTTTCTCTTTCTGGCTTATTTCACTTAACATAATACACTCCTGCCCCATCCATGTTGTTGCAAATGGGACGATTTTGTCTTTTTTATGGCTGAGTAGTATTCCATTGTATATATATACCTCATTTTCTTAATCCAATTGTCAGTCGAGGGACGCTTAGGTTGCTTCGACTTCTTGGCTATGGTGAATAATGCTGCAATGAATATAGGGGTGCATAAGCCTCTTTGGATTGTTGATTTCAGGTTCGTTGGATAGATTCCCAGTAGTGGGATGGCTGGATCATAGGGCATCTTTATTTTTAATTCTTTGAGGAATCTCCATACTGTTTTCCATAGAGACTGCACCAATTTGCATTCCCACCAGTTGTGTATGAGGGTTCCTGTTTCTCCACATCTTCTCCAACATTTGTTGTTTTTTGTCTTGGTGATTATAGCCATTCTAACGGGCGTGAGGTGGTATCTTAGTGTTGTTTTGATTTGCATTTCCCTGATGATTAGTGATGTTGAGCATCTTTTCATGTGCCTATTGGCCATCTGTATATCTTCCTTGGAGAAGTGTCTCTTCATTTCCTCTGCCCATTTTTTGATCGGGTTGTTTGTTTTTGTGTTGTTCAGTTGCATGAGTTCTTTATATATTATGGAGATTAACCCCTTGTCAGATGTATGTTTTGCAAATATTCTCTCCCAGCTGGTTGGTTGTCTGTTCATCTTGATTCTGGTTTCATTTGTCTTATAAAAGCTCTTTAATCTGATAAAGTCCCACTTGTTTATTTTTTCTTTAGTTTCCCTAGTCTGGGTAGGCATGTCATCCGAAAAGATTCCTTTAAAACCAAGGTCAAATAGTGTGTTGCCAATATTTTCTTCTATGAGTTTTATAGTTTCAGGTCTCACCTGCAGGTCTTTGATCCATTTTGAGTTAATTTTTGTGAATGGCGATAGCACATGGTCCACTTTCATTCTTTTGCATGTGGCTGTCCAGTTTTCCCAACACCATTTATTGAAGAGACTTTCCTTTCTCCATTGCATGTTCTTAGCACCTTTGTTGAAAATTAGCTGTCCGTATATATGTGG
This sequence comes from Diceros bicornis minor, assembly GCF_020826845.1. Classification (NCBI taxonomy): domain Eukaryota; kingdom Metazoa; phylum Chordata; class Mammalia; order Perissodactyla; family Rhinocerotidae; genus Diceros; species Diceros bicornis. The sequence continues at coordinate 14,614,014 of NW_026690866.1, forward strand.
TTTTTTTCCTGGGCTTTCAATTCTGTTCCATTGATCTGTGTGTCTGTTTTTGTACCAGTACCATGCTGTTTTGATGACTATTGCTTTGTAGTATATTTTGATGTCAGGGATTGTGATGCCTCCTGCTTTGTTCTTTTCTTTTAGGATTTCTTTAGCTATTTGGGGTCTTTTGTTGCCCCATATAAATTTTTTTTTTAAGATTTTTTTTTATTTATTTATTTCCCCCCAAAGCCCCAGTAGATAGTTGTATGTCATAGCTGCACATTCTTCTAGTTGATGTATGTGGGACGTGGCCTCAGCATGGCCGGAGAAGCGGTGCATCGGTGCGTGCCCGGGATCCGAACTCGGGCTGCCAGGAGCAGAGCGCACGTGCTTAACCGCTAAGGCACGGGGCCAGCCCGACCCATGTAAATTTTAGTATTCCTTTTTCTATTTCTGTGAAGAATGTCATTGGTATTCTGATTGGGATTGCATTGAATCTGTAGATTGCTTTAGGTAATATAGACATTTTATTTATGTTTATTCTTCCAGTCCACGTGCATGGGATATCTTTCCATTTCTTTATGTCCTCATGGATTTCTTTCAATAATGTCTTGTAGTTCTCATTGTATAGGTCCTTCACCTCCTTGGTAAGATTTATTCCTAGGTATTTTATTCTTTTTGATGCAATTGTAAATGGTATTATCTTTTTGAGCTCTATTTCTGTTAGTTCATTATTAGCATACAGAAATGCAACTGATTTTTGTAGATTGATTTTGTACCCTGCAACTTTGCTGTAGTTGTTGATTGTTTCTAATAGTTTTCCAACAGATTCTTTAGGGTTTTCTATATATACAATCATGTCATCTGCAAATACTGAGAGTTTCACTTCTTCGTTACCTATTTAGATTCCTTTTATTCCTTTTTCTTGCCTAATTGCTCTGGCCAAAACCTCTAGTACTATGTTGAACAGGAGTGGTGAGAGTGGGCAGCCCTGCCTCATTCCTGTTCTTAGAGGAATGGCTTTCAGTCTTTCCCCGTTGAGTATGATGTTGGCTGTAGGTTTGTCATATATGGCCTTTATTATGTTGAGGTAATTTCATTCTATTCCCATTTTATTGAGAGTTTTTATCATAAATGGATGTTGTATCTTGTCAAATGCCTTCTCTGCGTCTATTGAGATGATCATGTGGTTTTTATTCTTTGTTTTGTGGATGTGATGTATCACGTTGATTGATTTGCGGATGTTGAACCATCCCTGCGTCCCTGATATAAATCCCACATGATCGTGGTGTATGATCTTTTTAACGTATTGTTGTATTCGGTTTGCCAATATTTTGTTGAGGATTTTTGCATCAATGTTCATCAGCGATATCAGTCTATAATTTTCTTTCTTTGTATTGTCTTTGTCTGGTTTTGGTAGCAGGGTGATGTTTGCCTCATAGAATGAGTTAGGAAGTGTTCCATCTTCCTCTATTTTTTGGAATAGTTTGAGAAGGATGGGTATTAAATCTTCTTTGAATGTTTGATAAAATTCACTGGAGAAGCTATCTGGTGCTGGACTTTTATTTTTTGGGAGGTTTTTGATTACTATTTCAATCTCTTTACTTGTTATTTGTCTATTCATGTTCTCCATTTCTTCTTGGTTCTATTTTGGAAGGTTGTATAAGTCTAAGAATTTATCCATTTCTTTTAGATTGTCCAATTTGTTGGCATATAATTTCTCATAGTATTCTCTTATAATCCTCTGTACTTCCGTAATATCTGTTGTAATTTCTCCTCTTTCATTTCTAATTTTATTTACTTGAGCCTTTTCTCTTTTTTTCTTAGTGAGCTTGGCTAAGGGTTTGTCGATTTTGTTTATCTTCTCAAAGAACAAACTCTTTGTTTCATTAATCCTTTCTACTGTTTTTTTGGTCTCAATTTCATTTATTTCTGCTCTGATTTTTATTATTTCTCTCCTTCTGCTTGCTTTGGGCTTTGTTTGTTCTTCTTTTTCTAGTTCTGTTAGGTGTAATTTAAGGTTGCCTATTTGGGCTTTTTCTTGTTTGTTAAGGTGGGCTTGTATCACTATGAGTTTCCCTCTCAGGACCACTTTTGCTGCATCCCATATGATTTGATATGGTATATTATCATTTTTGTTTGTTTCCAGATAGTTTTTGATTTCTTCTTTAATTTCATCAATGATCCATTGGTTGTTCAGTAGCATGAACAAAATCTCCACATTTTTGTCACTTTCCCAGTTTTTTTTTTTTATGATTCATTTCCAGTTTCATAGCCTTATGGTCTGAAAAGATGCTTGTTATGATTTCAATCTTCTTAAATTTATTGAGGCTTGCTTTGTTTCCCAACATATGGTCTATCCTAGAGAATGTTCCATGCGCGCTTGAGAAGAATATGTAGTCAGCTCTTTTTGGATGGAGTGCTCTGTATATGTCCATCTCGTCCAGTTTTTCATTTAAGTCTACTATTTCTTTACTGAATTTTTGTCTGGATGATCTAGCCACTGTTGTAAGTGGGGTGTTAAGATCCCCTACTATTATTGTGTTGTTGTTGATGTCTCCTTTTGGGTTTGTTAATAGTTGCTTTATGTACATTGGTGCTCCTATGTTGGGTGCATATATATTTATAAGTGATATGTCTTCTTGATGGAGTGTCCCTTTTATCATTATATATTTCCCTTCTTTGTCTTTCTTAACCTGTTTGATCTTGAAGTCTACTTTGTCTGATATGAGTATGGCAACACCTGCTTTCTTTTGTTTGCCATTAGCTTGGATTATTATCTTCTATCCTTTCACTCTGAGCCTGTGCTTGTCTTTAGTGCTAAGATGTGTTTACTGAAGGCAGCATATGGTTGGGTCTTGCTTTTTAATCCATCCTGCCACTCTGTATCTTTTGATTGGAGAGTTCAATCCATTTATATTTAGAGTAATTATTGATATATGAGGGCTTAATGTTGCTGTTTTGTCACTTATTTTCTGGTTCTTTGCATTTCCTTTGTTTCTTGTCCCATTTGCGAAACTAACACTTTTGATTTCCTTTCAAAAAATCTGCATGGCAGCAACGACTAGATACGAAGACAAAACAAGGAAAAGAGGAGAATGTTGGCAACTCATCACAAAAAGCTAATTTATTAATATTAAGGAACTCTTACCAACCAAAAAGAGACTAAGAATCCATTGGAGAAATGGACAAATGGCGAAGAACAGTTCACAGAAAATACAGAATTCTCTCAGTACAAGAGATGCATCTCAACTTCCCCCACCAATGGAAAAATACGAAGTAAAACACCAAGATTCTTGATTTATTTATCAGATTAGGAACATTTACTGTTTGTTTAATATATTGATGTATTAGGATGTAGAGAAAGTGGCACTCCCATACCACAGTGAAGATGGGGTGAATTTGAACAACCTCCGCCTCTGCACATGAGGACCTTGGTAGACAGAGAGATCCCAGCGGAGTCCGGGACTTGGCGGGAAAGAGCTGAACTGTGACAGAGAAATCCGAGAAAGCCGAAACCAGACAGAGAGAGATGAACCCGAACTGCTGAGCTGAGGAGCGGCAGGGAGAGGCAGAGGGAGCCGAGGCGGGCGGAAAGAGCCAAAGAGAAACGGAAAGAGCCGAAGATGTGAAGACAAGGCGGAGGCCAGGCGGAAGGGTCCGACGCCTGGTTGGAGGAACCGAGCCTAGCAGAAAAGCAGCGAGAGGTGGCGGAGAGAGCCAAGACCAAGGGCCACTGGGAAGAGCTGAGAGGTCGTGGCCGGCGGAGCAAGGACATGCTGGTGGCACCGCGGAAGGAAGCAGAGGGGAGGACTGAGGAGAATGAAGGCGACCGCGCTGGATGGGGCCGTGGACGTGGAGCGTGGAGACCGGAGCCTTCCACGCGCCCCAGCTGCCCCAACCCCCCCCAGAGGGTCGTGGACCCGGTCCCCGCTGCCCTCCTCCCCGCTTCTCCGGCCCCACCGCTGCCTACGGCGCAGGGCGCCCTGGCCGGACAGCGGCGTGTCCTCCGCCCATGACGAGGACGCGCGTGTCCCCACGTCTGCATGCTCCGGACGTGATGGCTGCATGGAGACTGGCGCCGATGTCTGCTGCGGGGACTGACCCCTTGAGGTGCAGCCTCTGACCCCTGCTAAGCCCACAGACTCAGCCCGTAGGGAAGGCCGCTGGGGGCAGTGACCACTCTGGCTTACCTGGGGTCTGGGAAGTGGCCCCCATCTGAGACCAAGGCTGCAATGTGACCTGTGGGCCCTTCCTGACCGTCTCCCCACTTCCAACACCAATGCCAGGCTCTCATTCAGGGCTCTTGATTGTGTGAAACAGAGGATTGTTAGAGTGATCCCTCATGGAGCCTCTGGGAGGACAAGGACAGGCTGGAGCCCCGCTGAGGCTGCTTCTATTAGCTGTTGTCCAAATCCATCGTCATCAGAGCGTAGGTCCCACCTCCTGGGTCAGAGTCTGTGTGCGTGCGTCAGATGCACAGAACAGTTGCCCTGGCTGCAGTGGGAAGGCTGTAAATGGACGTATCTGGCATTTTCTGCTTTTAAATCGGGAAGCTGGTGTTATCTCCCCCCAGGATCATAAAGCGAGAGAAGCCCTCAAACATAGGATAAGGGTTCAGTGTCTGAGAAACCAAGAAGGATGACAGATGTCTACTAGGAGGCCCTGTGCTTTAAGTTTTTTGAGAGGAACCACCGGAGACCACATGTGTCAGCAGCCTTGGGAATTTCTGCTCTAATTGTTTATGTTCAACTTGCTGCAGCTGGAAAGCATGTGTTGTGCTTGGCAGTCTTCAGTGAGGTGGCCACTGCCCATCCCAACCTCTGCCTTTTAGCGCCCTTGGTAAGGGCTCCACCAGTGTTTACATTGAGAAGACCTGGTGCCTAAGCAGAGCTGAGCTGACTGGATGGCAGTGAATAACAAGGGTGACGGGAGACATTGATGTTGGGCCACTGAAGGTGAAAGTGGGACTGGCAAAAGATGGACCAGAGCAACCCAAATATCCATCATCTGATGAATGTATAAACACAATGTGATCCATATTTCTGTACATTGTATGTTCTTCAGCCATAAAGATATGAAGGACACGTGCTACACCATGGATGCACCTTGAGGAACTTCTACTAATTGAAAGAATCTAGCCAAAGAAGACCACTTATTATATGATTCCATTTACATGAAATGTCAAATATGGGCAAATCTGTACAGGCAGGAAGTAAATTTGTGGTTGTTTAAGGTTGGAGGTGGGATCAGGAAGTGCAGGGGTAATACTCAATGATTTCTACTTGGTTCTTTTTACAATTTCTATCTCTTTATTGATATTCTCTGTGAATTGAGACATCATTCTCTTTATTTTCCTTGGTTCTTTGTCTCTACTTTCCATTAGCCCTTTGAGCATATATAAGAGAGTTGTTTTAAAGTCCTTGTCTCATAAGTCCAATGCTTGGGCTTCCTCAGGAAAAATTTCTTTCAATTTCCATTTTATCTCATATGAACCAGCTATACTTTCCTGTAGTTTCATATCATTTGTAATTTTGTAGTGGTAACTGGACATTTTGTGTATTACAATGTGGTCGTTGTGACAATCAGATTCTCCTCCCTCTCCAGGTTTTGCTGTTGTGGCTTTTTATGAGCTGCAATCATCCTTTTGTTTAGTGACTTTTCAAAGTATTTTTGCAAAGACTATGTTCATTGATGTGTGTGGTCACTTAAATCTCTTTTCAGTTATCTTAACAATCAGCAAGTGATCTGACAGAGATTTCTTTAAATGCAATGATCCAAAAGAACACATTTTAAAAAAAGAAAAAGTTAAAATCTCTCCAGCCTTTGCAGCTGGGGCCCCTGCACCTCTTCCTTAGACTTTACTCCCTACCTGCATGGAGCCCACAAATCTGCCAGAGGTGCAGGCCCAGGTCCTCTCAGGTCTTTTCTGAGCACACGTCCAGTCCTGGCCGTGCACATTGCACTCCCGCTTCCCTGGTATAAGCAGTGGCCCTTCTCAGCTTTCATCCCCAAAAAACTTCCTCCTCAGATCCCTCCTTGCCAGATTTTTATGTCTCTCTCCTGTCCCGGCCATCATCCCTTGCACGGGCATCTACCAGTAGCATAGACCTTTAAATCTTTCATCAGACAATGACACCACTTGGAGTCCATCTAGCCTTAGGGGTATAAATACATGTCAACTTCTGCGCTGTTCCCTCAGGGACCCAAAAGACAGATCACTACCACCCAGTCACAGAATCACCCCATTGTAAGAAGCAGGTTAGTATTTGTCTCCTGGCATGAGGAAGCCATACAAGGAATCTTGGCTCCCATCTTCACATCCTCTGTTGTAACAGAGAATGGCAGCGGGTAGGCATTAACCAAAAACACCACAATGCTTTCTTACACAAATTCAGCCACGTTTTCCTTCATTAATCACTCCTCTGGATGCTGTAAGTTTTTTATTATATTTCAGAGTTCTGAAACACTCGATTCTGTCAGTTTTCTCCAACTGAACAGTTGCTTCAGTGGAGAGACTGGTTCTGTGATTACATTAGTTTGCCGTTTTTGTTAACAGAACTAGGGAAATGTTTTGATATGTCACCTTTGTCCTTTTTCTCCTTCATGTATATTTTGTTTGATGGTTGGTTCTCAAAAATTCTTTTATTTTGTAAAATTTCTCTTTCATATGAATTTAAGAATCACCATCACGATTTCAAAAAAATATATGATTTTTAAGTTTATTACATTGAACCAAGTACTTTTGAGGCAAACAACTCCTCCAATATTGTTGGTGAAAACAACTCCTCTGATATTGTTACCATTCATATCTGCCTGATCCAGCTCCCAACCTCAACTTGAGGGTAGAGGATGTAGTCGGTTGAAGAATGTCTCCCAAAGATTCAAGCTCACCCGGAACCTCAGAATGTGACCTTATTTGGAAACAGGGTCTTTGCAGATGTGATTAAAGATCTGCAGATGAACTCATCCTGGATTTAGGGTGGGCCCTCAATTCAATGACTAGTGTCCTTATAAGAAGAGGAGAGGGCACAGAGACGTGGAGGGAAGAAGATCATGTGAAAGATGTAGGCAGAGATTGGAGATCTGCTGCCACACGACAGGGAAGCAGGAACCACCAGGACCTGGAAGAAGTGAGGGAGGATTCTCTGCTGTTGATAAACTGTGATTCAATTGTAGGGATCCCTTTTGTTCTCATTCAAACCCTCAAAACCAAATAGTGCCTTGTCTTAAAAATTCTGATTATCATGTGGCTTATCATATGGATGTCCTGAAGATCATGGACCACGCCCGATGCCATCATTTAAATTTCTCAGTTCTGCAATTATCACATGTGAACACCTTCATTTTTCAATGTAACTCATTGAAATCATGGTATACATATAAGAATTCGTCAAGAATAATTTAAAGGTATGGGAGAGAAAACCCAACCAAAGTTAACTTGAAATAATTTAACAGAATATACGAGGGAAGAAAAGATCCAATGAGGGAAGAAATCAGCTCATGGTAATGAGAATTGAGGAGTAGATTGTGACCAAGTGCAGAGAAGCAGCATACAAATGAGGCGGCAGGTCTTGTCCTGACTGCACCCATGCCAACACCTATTGTACTCTCCTCCCATGTAGTCTCAGACGTTGTCAGTGGCTCCTACACTGTGGCCTCACTGAGCCCAGAACTCCAGGTCGGCCAGGTAAGAACCCCGTGTATACCCAGCTCCACCTCCTGTTCCATAAAGGGTCCTGTGCCTGGATTCTGTTGGACCAGAGAGGGCTTTTTGACACCCTAATCCTATGACATTTGGGGGTTTGGAATATGCAGATTAGCTCACACTGAGGAATCAGAACACCTTAGTCCTAGGGAGGAGTCAACCCCACACCACAGCTGTGGACTCTGGCAGGGAGTCATCGCTGTGTTAAATCCAGAGGCCATTGTCAGGATGCACAAGGCACAGCTGTCCACCTCCACTCAATCTCTGCCCTTCTATTTTGCAATCACTCATTTGTCCTCTGAAATAGGCTTCCTTCCCCATGACTGCTAAGACTACTCTATCAAAGGTCTTCAAGAAAGTCCAGAAAATTCCAGATCCTTCCAAAATCACATCAGTCCTTTTCCCTCCTGACCCAGTAAAAGAGTCCTACAATCTCACTTCTGTAACTTGACCCTTTTTTCCACCAAATATTGTTCATGACATGTTTATTGAATAATTATGGTGCGCCCTATTCTGTGAGCAGGTGGACAAGTTTCCTTGACTGAGGACCTAGTGCCAAGGTGAAGGCAGCAAGCCTGCTGCCAAGATTCTCTCGGTGCTAAATGCTCCCAAACAATATTTTCCTTGTTAAGAATCTAAGGTGAACTCTATTTTAAAAAATCACCGAGGTGATTTTAGGTAACAGATAAGGCTGTAACAGGTAGTCTAAGAGCTAATTAAATTATATGAAAATGTCTTGTATTTGAGTTAACATTTGGCAAAAAAAGGATACAACTTATGTTAGATTGAGATATAAAAGCAAGCTTAGTAAAGTAAGACATTTATAGAATCAAATTAATTTAACGTTAAACAACGTTAAAGCTCTTTACAATAGGTATCATCTTTTCCTGATTACAAGTATTCTAAAAAAAAATAACTAAAAATACTAAACGATACCTTAGGCCAAATTACCTTTAATATAAAAGTGAGTAAGAATCATGATAAGCAGAAATTGCAGTATACCAGGACAAGTAAAGATCTTCTTTCCTGTCACATCAAACCCGACCTCTCACCCACACAACTGTCTACTCTTCACATTTATGTCTCTCAAAAGAGTTTAATAAAGTACAATTATAAAATGACAAAGCATCACAGTCCAGAGTAAGAAGCAGGGTTGACATTAAATGAGGTGAGTGAAACTGGGGGCTGTTCATGGGTAACACTTCTTGGTTTCTTCAGTATGACCTTCTCCTATTTTCCATCAGGTCTCAGAACATCCGTCTTGGCTCCTTGCTCTCTGGGCCTCCCTGGCAAACCTCTCTGCCCTCAGGGCCTCAGCCAGTCTCTCCCTTGCTTATTTCACTCTCTGACTCTGTCTGTGAATGTCTCCATAAGTTACAAGTTGTGTTTAGAGTGGCTGTGGGAGACCGAGACCCACTCCTGGAATCAACTCTGCCCAGTCTGAAGACTGTGTGGCAGTGGGCTTGAGGCTGCGGTCTACAGACCCAGCACCAGCACAGCCCAGGCATTCACCTGGACCACCTGGTGCAATTATACTTAAGGTATTTGTGATATCAAAAGTGCTTAAAAGTTCTCCTTCACTGCTGCAGGACTGGAGACCCTGCAGTCTCCTGTATGCACAGACTTACTTGAGCTCCTGCAAGGTCTCCTCTCGCTGACGGTAACTGACCTCATTGCCAGGGTGGGAAGTCATCCTTGTAACTGGCCTCTTGAAAATGCAGCTGGTGAGTCTTCTAGGAAGTGCAGACCTTTCACGATGTCTCTGCTTGGTCTTGGCTAAATGGACCTGTTTTTCTTCTCTGAAGTCTGGGGCATCATATTTCTTTTGAGCTTTCCCCTTTGAAAAAAAAATGAAATGTTAAATTAGAATAAAATGGGGGATGCAGACTGCCAGCCATGGAGAATGTTCTCACTTCATTTGGATCTTCCACCCTCCTGTATCTTGGAGAAATTTCTCTCAAACTGCCCTGTGCATCACAATCATCTGGAGGGTTGTTAAAACACAGATTGCTGGACCTCAACCCAGGTAGGCTTGGGGAGGGCTAAGAATTTGGATTTCTAAGTGTTCCCGGATGCTGCTGATACTACTGACACAGGCACCACACACTGAGAACGAGATCCTGGGATATCAAACTGATATGAGTCAAGGACAGAAAGGACTATGAAAACTGGATGATTCTGTGCCCAGAGCATAGGAATTTAGTGCCTCATCTCTAATGAAATCACGTTCCTCTCAGCAATTTGATGCTCACTTCATTTGCACACCCAAGTCCCACCTTCACTCAAATATCCTCCTGTTCATAAGTAAATAACTCACACACGCCATATTCCCATCACATAGTTCCAGCCACTGTAAAACCCATTTTTCCTCCCCTGACTCTTCCTTTCTCCTCCTACTCCTCCCTGTTAATCTGGGCTCCACCATCTGACTTAACACAATTGACGCTTCTTAGAAGTCAATCCTGCTCTCACATTTGTTCCACATCCACACCCTCTTCTAGGCCAGCCCATCTATTTCCCTGGCTTCACATACCATTAATGAACTAGAAATACCCATAGAATCAGCACAAATCTGGCTTCAATCCTGAGACCCAAATACCCATCTGCCCACTCACAACATCGGTGATAACTTGATGACCAGCTCGAAGTGAGCTGGTCCCAAGTTGAACCAACCAGTTCTGCAAATAATCACCCATATCTCAGCGTCCTCTAATCTCGCTTGTTTGTACTGATATTCTGTCTACACCTGAGTGTCATTCTGGACACCCTGCCACCCCACACTCATATATCAATGAACCATTCATCCACCCTCCTGAATCCACCTAAAGATTCTCCACTTTTGAATAATTCTTGAGCACCTTTCAGATTTCCTACAAAATACCATTTCAACAGAGTGACCTTTCCTGATCCAGCCACCAAAATTAATATCACCTTTTCTGTTAATTTTTAAAATTTTAATTGTATGTGTATTATCATCTACTTCTCTCATAGTGTTTTTCTCACTAAATTGGATACTCCATGAAGTGAAGACTAATGTGGACTGTAATGTTTTATACTGCCGTATTCACTCATTACTTTGCCCTTACAAGGTACTCAATATATTTATGGAAAGAAATTATTCAAACTCCAAAAAAAACTTTCTAAATTTTTCAAACAAATTCACTCATCTACAGTTATACAAGGATATAATCTGTTTTGTGGTATACTGCAATAAATTATCACTAAGATTGCAAATCCTTTCTGTCTGTAATCCATGATAAGACTCTAGGCACAATAATCTATTTAAAATGTAAACCTAATCAGTGCACCTTTCCTTTACAATCTCTCATTTCTGTCTTCAGATAGTTTTTGAAAGTGAAGTCATAAATCTCACTTCATCTCTGTTGTCCTGCCATAATTATTAATACCATCTCTGGGGCCAGCCCAGTGGCCCAAGTGGTTACGTGCACTTGCTCTGCTGCAGTTGCTTTGGGTTTGCCGGTCCGGATCCCAGGCACGCACTGACGCACTGCTTGGCAAGCATGCTGTGGTGGCGTCCCGTATAAAGTGGAGGAAGATGGGCACGGATGTTAGCCCAGAGACAGTCTTCCTCAGCAAAAAAAAAAAAAAAAAAATAGAAGAGGCTTGGCAGATGTTAGCCCAGGGCTTATCTCCTCACACACACACAAAAAAAATACCATCCCTTTTGTTCTCCAACATGTCCCAGTTTGGAGGGAAAACTATTTGTGCTTCCCATTTATAGAACACCCATTATATGCCGAGTTATGTACTAAAACCCGTGATCCAGAATTTAACATAAAAAGTCACTTCCCCTGTTTATTTTAATCTTGGTGAGAGGAATGAGTTAATAAAGAGACTGATGAATTTCTAATATAATGTTAGGTATAATTAGATCCTGTAATAAACAGTAAGGGCTACACAGAGATAGAGAGACAGAGGGAGGGATGGAGGAAGAAGAGTAAGGAAGGATAAAGGGGAAAGAAATTACTTACAATTATTTCATTTATTTATTTACCTTGTGAGGAAGATTAGCCCTGAGCTAACATCCATGCCAGTCCTCCTCTTTTTTTTTTTTTTTGCTGAGAAAGGCTGGCCCTGTACTATCATCTGTGCCCATCTTCCTCAACTTTATATGGGACGTTGCCCCAGCATGGCATGACAAGTGGTGCCTTGGTGCACACCCAGGATCCGAACCCTGGCCACCAGGAGCAGAGCGTGAGCACTTTACTGTTACGCCACAGGGGCCGGCCCACCTACAAATAGATGATGCAGAGATTAGGGAAGGACTAACTGATGAGGTGATATTTGAGCACAGAACTGAATATTTTTTAAAAAAGACCAATCACATTGTGGGTAAAATGCTTTCCAGAGATGGGAACAGCGTAAACAGTGCAGGGCTGAATACTACGTCCAATTCCCAGTGATGCTGTTGGTTAAAAACAACACAAAACAAATGTTTGGCCTATTAACCCAAGAAAGCTCCCTATACAGAAAAGTACAATACCGTGAACATCACTTAACAAACCTTAACACCTAGGAAACAAATTTCAATAATGTATCTTCTTGTTTTAAGAGCTACTGCCTGCTCACTTATAGAGGTTTCACAGAAGGACAAAGGGTACAAACGGACACTCTTGCCGTCCATATGGATTCCACACTCACCAGAATAGGCTGGCTTGAAAAACAGGCTGATGCAGGTTCCTCCATGGCTTCACAGTTGTCCTGCTCACACCACTCTTGATGTGCAGACAGGCTGTGGAATGCTGGAAAATGCAAGGACTTCTGCCTCTGATTCCCCTTTTATGGAGGAAGGGAGTGGATAATCCAATCAGTGGATAATCCAGGGGAGACATCCTGTCTCTTATCAATGGGATTTGAGAGATTCCTAAAGCTTTATACCTAAAAATAAATGTTGGGTTATTGACACTGTCAGCTACTGTTGGTATGAAAACATTTAATACAATTGTGGGGGTAGGTGGTATTTGCAGTTTCTATCAAAATTTTAATGTTTCCTTTTTCTTCCACTAATGATACCTTTGTAAAAATGGGAATGGAAGTTCATATGTACAAAAATGTCCATACCTCTTATGTTTTAATAGGAAAAAATAGAGACTGTGTAAACGTTTATCAATAAATGAATGTCCAAAATATTTGTTAACAATTCTATAGACTACATCACACAGCCATTAACAAGAAATTAGTATTTAGTGCATTTACATTTCGTGTAATTACCAGTAAACTTGTAATTATTTCAACCGTCTTACTCTTTCCCTATCGTTTGACCTGAAAAATTAATGTTCCTTTACTCTCTTTACTTCACTGATGTTGATTTAACTCTTATTATTCCATTACTTCCTCTATAAACTTATTACTTGGAATCATATAGAAATCTTTAATTGCAATAATGGTTAAATCCTGAATCCTTAATACAGTCTAATATGAATAATTACTTTTACCATCTCCCCCAAATGCTAATACCTTCAACACTTTCAATTCTATTTTTAACATTCTTAACATTTGTATTACTGTTTTCATATATTTTATTCCATGTATATTTTAATCTCCATGAGAGATTTCTAGAATTACTTCACAAAATAAAATTCATTTATATTTATTTATAAAATATCCTTTCCTTTCCTCTTCAGTCCTTCCTGCATTCCTGGTTTTCAAGCTGGGTTAATTTTCCTTTGGATGTGATAACTCACTGCAGTATTTTGTCTAATTCAAGGCTGCTAACAGTGAAAAGTTTCACTTTAATTTTTTCTAGGACATCTTTATTTGGGGAACTATTGCTGCTGGGTGTAGAATACTGGTTTGACATGAGATTTGTTTTAGCATTTTAAAAATGCTGCTCTGTGGATGTCTATCTTATTTTCTTTATAGTTAGAATCACCAATTGGCCTTTTTCTTGCTTATTTGGCCTCTCTCGTCCCTAAAATACTTTACATTAACTTTGGTTTTTAGACCATAGTTTATTTCATTAATATTTCCTGTGTAGTCACTCTGCTTAGGGAATGTTGAATTAATTGAATCTGTGGATTGATGTCTTTCATCAACTTGTAACATGCTTGTGTATTTTCACTTCTGATATCAATTCCTCCCCACATTCTCTCCACTCTCATTTTAATCACACCCCATGTGTCTTCTAATTCTACCCTGAATTTTCCAATGTCATTTGCCCTATGATTTTGTTGGGAGATTTGCTCTTGAACTGTCTTCCATTTTAGTAAACCAGCCTTTGCTGGAATCAATTCCTTCTTAATTACTTAAATTCTTAATTTCAGTTCTAACATAAACACAATATATCACTTTAATTTATAAAAAAAGAGATAGCAGAGCAGTTTGACAATGAGAAAATGATTTCCTTTTGATGCAATAAAGCTCAAATAGATGGGAGAAAATTACATATTGGATCATATTAAGATATATGAGGAGCCAGTATTCATTAAAATTGACCAGCAAGACAGAGGGGGCAGAAAACCTGAGTATCTTGTTCTTTGTACTGATGTGGACTACATTTTGAAATGATAATATATAGATTTCTTGAGTTAAAGAAAAATGTTATAAAATCTGGTTTCATCTGTTTGTATTTACTTACTTTAACATGTGTTCTGGAAAATTTAAATAACATAGGTCACGTTGTGATATCTCTGTTGGTCTTGTTTGGATAGAGCCATGATGTGATGGTTAATTTTAGCTGTCAACTTGACTAGACTCAGGGGTTCCCAGATAGACTGTGAAGCATTATTGCTGAGTATGTCTGTGAGAATGTTTCTGGAAGACATTATCATTTGATTCCATGGTCTACATAAACAAACTCATCCTCACTAGTGTGGGTGGGCATCATCTAATCTGTTGAGGGCTCAATAGAACAAAAAGCAAACAATGGCTGAATCGATTGTCTCTTCCTGACCTGGGATGTCCATCTTTTCCTGGACTTGGACATCAGAGGTCCTGGTTATCAGGCCTTCAGAATTTGACTGAATTATATCACTGGTTTTTCTGGTTCTCCAGCTTGCAGATGGCATATTGTGGGACTTCTCAACCTCCATAACCTTGTGAGCCAATTCTTACAATAAATCTCCACTTCTATATGTTTATATATATTCTATGGTTGTATTTCTCTAGAGAATCCTGACTAATACACATGGATAACAAAGTGCATATTAAGTGCACATGGAGGAAATTTCCTGAGTCATAGGAGGTTCCCAAATCCCCAGGAGGAAGCAACTCATCACATCCAGGCAGCAGGCATGAGCACGTGCACACACACACACACACAAGATATTTGAAAATGTGCTCAAGCTCAAATTCTCACTCTCTGCTTTATTGTTCATCACAGCATGATTTACATGGCATGTTATACATCCTTTGCCATTTATTATCTCTTTCCTCCCACTAAGACTAAATCAAACAGGGACAGTGAGACTGTTTAGTTATTTTGTAGATCACAGGTTTTACACCAGAGCTTTGCATGTAGTAAGTGCTCTAAAAATAGAATGACCAAATAGTTTTCCATCCAAACTGGAACATATCAGTAAATGAAAAGGGTAATATTAATAATTATGAGAAGACAACAGGATAAATATGTGCTGAAGACAGAAATGGAGGATTTAAAAGTTAAGATGAATTGATCACTTTCGCATTTTAAACAGATCATTGTGACTAGACTCTCATGATTGGATTACGAGGATAAAGGATTTGGAATCTTAAGCTACTCCTGCTAATTTATTGCAGTGTACCACCTAAAGGTGGTATCTTTGCACAAGAGTAGTTAAGTGGAGTGGCCGGCCCCCTGGCTTAGTGGTTAAGTGTGTGTGCTCTGCTGCTGGAGACTGTGGTTCGGAACACCAGGTGGGCTCCTCCAGCCATGCTGAGGCCGAGTCCCACATACAGCAACTAGAAGGATGTGCAACTATGATGTACAACTATCTGCTGAGGCTTTGGGGAAAAAAGGGAGGAGGTCTAGCAATAGATGTTAGCTCAGAGCCGGTCTTCCTCAGTAAAAAGAGGAGGATTAGCATGGATGTTTGCTCAGGGCTGATCTTCCTCGGGGAAAAAAAAAAGAGTAGTTAAGTGGATGGATTTAAAATATTTCATGAAGCAATATTTTAGTGTTTGAATTTTGTATGTATATGAATATAATTTATATATTGTACACATAATATATGTGAGCCCTTTTTGTGTGCAAAGCCATATGTGAACATTATTGTGGGAAAATTTGGAAAATCCACATTAGTCTTGTCTTCATGAAATAACTAATTTAGTGAGAAAGAACTAAATCTTGAAATAAATAATAATGCACCTATAACTAAAATAGAAAAAAAATCACCAAAGAGGAAAAATGGAGTTTTGTAATTTAGGTTACTGGAGCAGGAGTGTTCACTGTCTGGAAGTGATATTTTGTATGAGGTCTGAAAGGTGAGTAGAAATAAATCAGAAGTGGATAACCTGTAGGTAGATTCAGAAGAGTGGATGGATGGTTCATTGATATGTGAGTGTGGGGTGGCAGGGTGTCCAGAGTGCCACCCAGGGGTAGACAGGTTATTTCCAAAAATAAGTGAGTTTGGGGACACTGAGAGAGAAGCCAATTATTTGGGTAAGTGACTTGTTCAACTTGGGACCTGGTCATTGTGAGTTGAGTCATCACTGATGTGGTGAATGTGCAGGTTGATAAATGGGTCTGGGGTTCAGAGTTAGGTCTCTGCTGATTCTTTGGACATGTTTGGCTTATTAGTGGTATTTGAAGCCAGGGAAATGTATGGGGTTGCCCCAGAAGGAGGGTGCAGATGGGGAACAGGTGTCAGAGAAGAGTTGACTTCTAAAGCATCAGTCATTGTGGGGTGGTCATAAAGAGAAGCCTGGAAGTTGCTCGGGAAGTTTAGACAGGCAAGAGCAGGACAGTGTAGGGTGGTGGATCCCAAGGACAAAGCGGCGTTTAAAAGGACATTGGAGTGCGCAATGTCACGTGTTACTGCAGAGCTTGTCAGAAAAATCATGAAAAGTCCCCAGTGGATTAGTAAGAGACACGGCTTGTGAAGTTAGCAGGAGAAGCATCCACAGAATGGGGATGGGATTGGGTAGGCTCTGTGGAAACAGTGGCATTGGGATATATGTGACCTTATCAAAATGGATCCCTGGCAGGAGGAGGAGAGGAGGGGCTTGGAGGCTAAGGACTATTCGGAATGCTGGCTGAGAGATTGGTTTGTAGATGGTAGAGATTTGTGCATATTTGAAACTTGAGGGATGATTCCAGTAGGGGAGTTATGGAAAGCACAACAAATATTGAGGGCATAATGTCATTGAAATGGAAGGATAAGATAAAAATCAGAGTGGTTTCAGCCAAAAAATCAATTTATTTGGATATAACAACAGAAAAGGTGTGATAAATGAATTCCTTAAGAGGAATATTTGTAGATCTGATGACTAGAGAGTGAAATAGTTCTTGTCTGGTGGTTAACAATTTATCTGTGAAATGTGGAGGAGTTCGGAATATAGAGATTTATGGAACTCAAGAAATGGAAAGAAATGAGCAGAGCATTCAGGAAGCATTAGAGTAATGCATATAGGTCCATTGGTTGCTGTGATTCTCTGTTGGGATCCACAGGCTCCTGATGCATTCTCTGTTCAGTGCAAGTGTCAACATGTCATGGCAGGTATTTGAAATCATCTGAGGTGTGCAGGGTTAATATGATGGCAATAAAGAATCTGGGACTATGGTCAGTGGATGATTGAAATGATGGACTGTGAATCTGAGATTACTAGAAAGGATTATGAGAAGAAAAGAAAGAGAGGCTTGTGAAGATATTCCTACTGGAGTAATAAAGTTCATTGAAGAATGGTTATTTAGAGTGGATTTCTTTGTGTAAAAACTGGAAATGTGGAAATTTGTGGTGGGAATATGGTGTTTGTGAATTACTGATTTGTGAGCAGGAGAATTTTGGGTGAAGATAGGATCAGGGTGTGGAAATGAACGATTAAGGATGGAGTAGTGAATAATTTCATTAGAGGTGAGGCCCTGAAAGGAGCTCTGGAGTCCTTGGAAATCTGTGTCCCAATAACAGTGGGCTGTGGGGCACCAGCATGTGTGTATTTGACCATGACAGAGAGAGGAGGAGAGGAACGTCCTGAAGCAAGATGGCGGAGGGAAGTTGGTCTGGATTTGACACTGGATAATGACCTTGAGCTTTCTCTCCTTGTCTCACATCAGCTTGATGATGCCACTGAATCCTCTTCTCCACATGTGGTCCCTGTACCAGCAGCTCAACATCACCTCTTAGAAATGAAAATTCTCCATTCCTTCCCCAGACCTACTTGGGTTGAGATCCAGCAATCTGAGATTTAAAAACCCTCCAATGATTGTGATGCACAGTGTGATTTGAGACACATGTGTCCAGGGAGAGAAGGAGGGTGGAATATCCACGTGAGCTGAGAAGATTCTCCATGGATGGTACTCTTCATTCTCCATTTTGTTCAAATTTCATATTTTATTTTTTTTGAAAGAGAAAGCTCCAAAAATATTCCCAGAATTCATAGTGGAAACAGTAAGACTATGAAACTAAAACCATTCAGAAAACTGAAGATCTATGCACCCTGAAGCCTAAGCAGTTGCATATTCCAGAGGGCAGTTACTGGAATAACTTCCCATCCTGGCGGTGAGGTAAGGTGCAGTCAGTGGGAGGAGACCCTGGAGAAGCCCCAGCAAGTCTGTGGATACAGTAGACTACAGGGACTCCAGGCCTGCAGCAGTGAAGGAGAACTCTTAAGTTCTTTGGAGTCACAAATATCTTCGAAACAGTCACACAGGCTGGTCCATGTGAATCCCTGGACCATGCCTGGGCTGAGGCATCTGCACACCAGCCCTGAGCCCACCCGGGCCACTGTCACTATTGGTCAGAGATGAGTCCAGGAATGGGTCTGAGTCGCTCATAGCCCCTCTGCAGTCAACGGACATCTTCTAGAGATATCAGGAGACAGACACAGGAAATGAAGGAAAGCATGGGAGAGACTGACTGTGGTCTCGAGGACAGACGAGATTGCCGGGGAGACAGAGAGAGCAAGGAGCCAAGGAAGGCATCCTGAAAACACAGTGAGGAAAGCAACATCGGTGCTGAAGAAAAGGAGAGTGGTGTCGTTGAGAAATTCCCCATGAGACAGGCTTGACTCTCACAGCATCTCTTTGTAACGTCCATCATGATCTTGACCTTTCATGGTAAACCTCAATTTTTATTTACCATGAGTTTTCTCCTTTTTATATTAAAATTGATAGGATAATTGAAGCTGAAGTATTAGTGTTTTGAACTTACATTTATTTATTCTAGAACTTACACTCAATGAAGTGATGATACCTACTAGAATGAGATTTGTCTTTGAATGTATATTAAATCCGATTCCATAAATTTTTATTATGATTTTTCATGTAATTTTTTTTTCAGAGAAAGATTCACCCTGAGCTAACATTTGTTGCAAATCTTCCTCTACTTTTTGTGTGGGTCACCATCATGGCATGGCTGCTAATGAGTATTGTAGGTCCATGCCTAGTAACTGAACCTGGGCCACCAAAGCAGAACATGACAAGATTAACCACTCAGCCAGGGGCCAGCACGATGATTTCGCATCTAATTATAACATAAAATCCATCAATCTTTCTCTTCATTGTCACATGGTAACTCAGACATATGTGATTTCTATATCGTGAATTAAGTATCTCTTATCTGTTACCTGGCAAACTTGTGTAGCTTTGATTTTGGAATCTCCAGAATGAGCATACCCCCTGGGGGCATTATTTTCCACTTAGAGAACCTTGGCAGCAGGCTCATTGCCTTCCTTCCCACACTAGATCCAGAGTCGTGGAAATGTGTTCGCCTTGCACACAGCACAGAGCACATAGGAATTACTCAACAAACATGTGATAAGTGAATAATTGGTGGCATCATCAGGTCATTCACAGAAGCCAGACTGAGAGAGAGCTTCCTTAGGTCAGGAAGGAGAAGCATTTTTGTGATGTTTTAGTTTGTAACATTGTAATGTGAACCCCAAGTATACTGTTTTTATCAAAATTGTGTTCTGAAGGTTTTCAAAAATCTCTAAAACTCAGAGTAGAGAAAAATCAATCTCTGTGAACCTGTTACTTGCTTCAAACATTGTCAACTCGTATACCATCTGGCTTTCATTATCTTCACACCAAGACCCCAAGAATTAACCAGAGGAGATGGCTGAGAGCACATCATTTCAGCTGTAAATATTTCAGTTTCTCTTACAGATGAGGGATTTTTTGAACAGAAACACAATAACGTCATCACACACAAAAATAAAAATGTCATTCATATAATCAACTATCTAGTCAGTATCCAAAGTCTCCCAGTTTTGTCAAGGTTATTTCCTGGTTTTACATTTTATTTGACTCAGGATCTTAATGAAACCCTTCTTTTACAATTGCTTGATCTGTTTCTGAAGTCACTTTTAATCTCTTAGTAGTTCATGCATCTTGGGATTTGGGTGAGATATGAGTGTGTGTGTTTGTGTTGTCTACACCGATGTGTGAATTCTTTCTTTCCTGGATGGCAGTGCCCTGAAAGGAAGGACCTGGGTTGTGGGAACCAGGATTTCTACTCTGCTTCTGGCTGAACTGAAAAGGCCTCCCTGGGTGACACTTGCAGCCTTCAGAAAGGAGGGGGAAGAAGTACTAAGGAATTCAAGACAATGGCCCTTGTCTTACAGGGTGTTTCCAGGGCATGATGTTCAAAATGCCGGGTGCTAACCCTTTAGCTCCAGGTCGTCGGGTGGGTTCTCAGCATGAGCTCTGAGCAGTGTCTGTTAACCACCCACCTGGGAAGCATCTCAGCATTTTATTTGGTAAGGTTGTGTCTGTTGTGTCTAAGATTGGTGACATTCCCCTGCTGGACCAACTTCTATACCTGCCCCTCTCCTGCCTCATCTTTCAAAACTCCCAACAGGAAAGTTTCACATCCCTGTAACACAAATCCATATAACCACAGCACAGACTGGGGAAAAGAACACAGCCGTCCCAGGGGCTATGTGCTCTATGCCCTCAGGCCCAGCAGCCCCTTTGGGACAAGTCAGTAACAACACGAGTGAGTGTGTAAACTAATGATTGTCTGAGACCAGGGACCTCAGAACCACATGCGCCCAGATGTCACCCAGGGTAGCAAGGGATGGTGTGGGTCATTCAGTGGACAGGATTAAGGTCTATTGTACTGGCAAACCAGAGCTTACCCCTGATCCATCAGGCCCAGCCGGGGAGGAATGGCCATGATGTTTCTGACAGAGAGGCTGGGGGCCATCTAGGGAATTTCTGCCCAAAAAGAATCATACAAGGAAATGCAGGGATGTTGGAAATCCTAGTTCACTGGGAGAAGTTAGGTTTATGGAACAAAGTCCTGTTGTAGGTTTAAAAGGTGCATCATGAATCTTTCCCTCTGGATATGAAACAAGCCGGAAAAGGACTTCCAAGGGCATGGGCCAGGATCCCAGGAGGATTCCAGTCTAGGCGAAGGGTGAATAGGGAGCCCTAGAGGCGGCGGCCTGATGGGGATGTCCTGTGGGCCCTTAGTCCATCTGCACATGGTCTTCCTCTGTCCTTGTCCGTTACACATGCAAACTTTTATCTTTTTACATTTTTTTTCTCATTTAGTGTTGATGCAAATACAGAGACTGATTAGAAAATGGCAAGTTCCAATATCTGATCAAAGAAACCTCAACAAGAGAAGCAAAAAACATTCCTTCTTCATTGAAAGCTGTAGAAAGACAGCCACTGTCCTGGGGAAGGACATGGTCCTGGTAGGTGCTATTTGAAAGACACCCACATTTCAGTGGTTATTGCTCTGCCTGGGAAAGTCCCTCCAACCTCTACATCCAGAGAGATCTGAGGGGCTGTCTCTGCTCCTGGCCCAGGTGAACCACACAGATATGCACCTGTCCTCTGAGGAATGGGGACGTGAGGGTTTCATTCAGTAGCCAGGGAGGAGGTTGGCCCTCATCCCTTCTGCCACATACAATAAGCTGTGACCAAACACAAGTTCTTAATTCAAGGAGGAAAGTGAGATTCTGTGTCTCATTTACATGAGCATAAGAAGTGAAAGAACCACACCACAACACCCAGGCTGTGACAGAAACAGGATATAACGTAAGAGTCAAATCTACCATTTACTAGTAAAGAAATAATATCACTCCTCCCCAATGGGTTAACAGTCGCTGGGGTGCAGATGTCAGGGAGTTGGAGGGGGTGGTGCCCTCCCTCTGGGGCTTTAGGGGAAACCAGGGAAAGTCTTAGGATGTCCTCGTTCACTCAGGGTGGGAAGAGCTGGCCTGGTACACCCCGAGGGCGCCAGTGTCCCTGCTGGTCAGGAGGACCTGCACTTGAGGTCTCCAGAGTGTGACGGCTCATCGCCAAATGCATGGCGGCTGAAGACAAGAAGCAGACTATTTTGGGGTACCTCCCTGAGATTCATGGCACACCTCCCTGCCCCCTGCACTCTGATCCAAACCCTGTGCCATGTGCTGAGTCCATCAACAGCACCCCGTTTGTCCCTGATGCAGGAGGCATCATTTAGCATCACCCATTTCAGAGGATGCAACTGAATCCCAGAGAGGAGAGGGGAGCAGCCCGCCCCAGGCCTGGTCAGAAGTGGAGCTGGGATCCAGGCCCATGCTTAGCCAGAAGCTGTACTGAGCTCCTGGATTGAGTTGCTGCTGGTCCCAACACTCACTTGACCCTAAACTGGAGGATGTCCAGATCCTCTTTCTCTTGAAGAGCCGCATTTTGCTCGTCTTCTGGTGTGCGGACTCCAGCTGGCAGGAGACCCAGTAGCTACAGGACAGAGTGGACCTGTGAGCTACCAGCAGCCACACCTCAGGTGCCCCTCCAAGAGCCTGCCAGCAGCTGAGTCCCAGTGCCCCATGGGTCACCACGCTACAAGTTCTGAGGCTGATTAGCGAGCCAGGCCACAGGCTCTGGAGCTGGCCATCAGAGAGAGTCTGCCCTGCCCTCACCCAACTCCTGTCCCCCTCACCTCTCATGGACACTGATGGGCTCCATGGCCTGGAACCAGGCCCCATTTCGCTCTTTGGGCTCCAGGTCATACGCACTTGCAGCCTGCTGGAGCAGCTGGATCCTCCTGATGACTTTGAATTTCTGGGAGGAAGGACAGGATGCAGACAGGGCTTGGGTGGGGAACCCTGCCAGGGACTTGTGCAGATTGAGGATCTGGTCTGGGGTCTGTGCTCACTCCAAAACCCTCCTTCCTTCCCACTCCATTCAGGACTTGCCTGTCCTCACAGTTGGCTGGAATTAGTTCCTCATCCAGGAAGGTGTCCTTGATGCCAGCCCCCCTTGCACCCACCAACGTGATGGGATACCCAGCTTTGTGCATCTGACCCAAGGGATGAGGCCAGAGAATGTCTTTCTAGGGGAGGTCTGTGATTTCCACTTCCCCACCCTCCCCACAGCTGCTCACCTCACACGCTTTCTGGAAGTTGGCCCGATTTCCCTGGAAGGGAGACAGTCAATGTCCATCAGAAACAGCCCCCTAAGCCCATAACCAACTCCCATCCCACCCCTTCTCAGGCTGCAGGAACGTCAGGGCCCAGCAGAGGGCAGACGTTCCACAAAGAGAACTTGACACTGGGCCAGGCTCTGGGCTCCAGAGCAGGAAGGACAGGGGAGCTGAGGCCAGAGACCTTATGTAGCACACCCTCTGTGATGACAGACGGGGAGACTGAGGCCTCAGGGAAGAAGGGACAGCTGGACCACAGAAGTTCTTCCTCACTTGCAGGGGCTGATGGCACTCCCCCAGGGGCAGGGCCTGAGGGGGAGGCTGAGTGCAGCTCAGGCACAGCCTCCTGCAGCTCTGCAGGCAGGCAGCTCTGAGCTTCACCAGCGCAGGGAGCCTGGTGGGGGGCTTACGTGGGCCGTCTATTCATGCATTGCTAAGATGGGCCTGACTCTCCAGCTCCCAGGGGTGGCCACGGGGATCTTATGGGAGAAGGTTTGCCAGGTACTGAGAGCTCAGGGCCCAGTGCAGGGCTCTCGCCTCCCAAACCTCAGGATCCTGCTCCCTGGCCCCACCTCCAGGCTCACTCACTTCCAGATCATCCTCCATCCCAATGTCCAGCAGCTTCAGGTGATAGAGGAAGGTGCCAAGGAAGGGGACGACACCCTGTGAAATCAGGGTGGGAGTGGTGAGATGAGTCCCACCTCTCTGGTGCCCTCATGGACCCTCCCTCAAATCCCTTCACCCCAGCCTCCTGCCCAACACAGACTCCTACAGAGAGCAGCCTAGGAACCTCAGCGGCCTCCCCTCAGTTGCCCCCTCCAGGACCACCCAAATTCCCCAGTCACCTCCTAGGGGCGGGTTTTGGCAAATCCCAGGGTATGTGCTCCCTGCCCCTCCCCTCTCTAATTCACCCTGGGCCCAGCCCTCCCAGGCCTCCTCCTGGTCACGTCCAGGGCAGGCATTTCAGGCTCTGGGGCTCCAGGAGCTGGGCTGGAGGAGGAGTGACCCCTCTCTTAGGGAGGCCTCAAGCCGTGCGTAGAGAGAACCCCTCCTCTGACACCCTCCTCCTCAAGCCCCCTCACCTGCTGCTGCTGCCTCTCCTGGGCTCCCTGGGAATCCATCTCTAAGGTGGCCCACACAGAGGTCACCTCCTGCAGGGTCAAGGACATGCTCAGGGAGGCCATGCTCCCTTCCCCGTGTCTCCCAGGCCCCTGATCCTGGACCCCGGACATCTGGTGTCTATGGCTGCTCCCTTTCCAGAGTGCTCTGATTATAGATCACTCCCATCTCCAACACTCCCTCCTCTGTGCTCTCAGGCCTGCCCAGGCCCCTAAGCCTCTCTCCTCATCAAGAAAGTGTGAGGAGGTCTCCCATGCCTCCCAGGGGCCCCTGAGAACTCAGTGTCATATGACTGTCACCAGTACTCTCCCCTCCCCCCTCGAGGAGGAGGAGTACAAAGCTCCTGCACATTCCTCTCCCCCTTGTACCTCATCACCCCTGTGAGGTCTGCAACACAGATCATCTCCCTCCATTTCCCAGACGAGGAGACCGAGGCCCACAGAGGGGCAGTGACTTGTTCAGGGGACCACAGAGGAGACCGCCACCACCTCCCAGCCAAAGGGCCTGGCCCTCGGTCTTCACTCCTCCTCCAGACACACCTCTGATCAAGGTCCTGTCCTCTGGACTCTCGGAGTGTGTTGAGGCCCTCAGTCAGCCTGAGCCATGGATTGGGAGGCACAAGGTGTCTCGGGGTCCTATCCAAGTGGATTCTGTGTTTTCCAACCCCCTGGGATTCTCTGACACCAGGCTGGACGTGAGGCCATGTCAAAGACCTCAGCTCCCTAGGATCCCCTCAGGATGAACCCTGCACAGAACTCCTCCTTTATTCACTCAGGAAGGGGACCCCCTTGTGCCACATCTGAGTGACAGTGTAGGGGGTAACCATGGCGCTGTGTAATGGTGACATTTGCATCCTTTTTTACTTAGAAACTTCTAATGTCCTGTCAGGAATGTCCATTAAGGTTCTGTAGGTTCCCCGATAATTCTCATTGCCATCTGGGGCGTATCTTTGTCAACCAGGCACCGGGCGAGACTCACTGGTTTGTCAGCAGTGACCACTATAGGGTTAGATCGCACAGTCCCAGAGAGCACACAGTTCTGTTCCAGATCCACCATTTGGCCCAAGGCTTGGCAGCCCCTGTGTCCACAAGGCCTGTGTGACCTCACAGTGCCCATCCCTGGGGCAGGCAGAGTGCCCTCCCCTGTGAGGTGCAGTGAAGACAGAAGGAGCAGCAGGGGCCTGGCTTCCTGAGGACAGGCTGGGCTGCTTTAGGAAGAAAGGAACACCCACCCACTCCATCCACCCACCAGCCTGGAGGAAGAGGGCCAGCTGATGGGTCCGCATGGAAGCCAGAGACCTGCTCATTCTGCCAGCTCCTCACCGCCTGGAACAGTCCAGGTGACACCACTGTATCCCGTGACCAAGGCCTCCTGCCCCAAACAGTCCTCACGAGCCCCTGCAGCTCACACCCCATGCTTCTTGTCAAGCTGGATAAGACAGACCGTTATTTCTCATGGAACCTTAATTGAAAAACTTCCCAAAGCACATCCTGCCTGGTCCCTCCCCCCCTCACCTCTCCTCCTTCCAGATCTCCAGCCTCCACTCACCACCTTGAGCAGGTTCCTGCTCTCCAGCTGGCTTGTTTTCATCAACTTTTTAAGTTTTGTCCAGTTCGTCCTGAGAAGGGAAAAAAGGAAAGAGACACTGTGGAGTGGTTTGAGGGTAAATCCCTTTTGTTTGAAAACCCAGAAGATCCAGACAGCCTGGATGAGCGTTTTTTCACTGTGTCCTCTGAGCCCTGAGGTGTCTGCGACTGGGGAGGGGGTTCTCCTATTGTCACCTGGGGCCTCCATTCTCTTATCTTCTCAGCAGATGTGTTTTAAACAGTCTTAATTTCATTTAGACAGAGAGTTCTGTTCCTGAAAACACTTGAAAATCTTCAATTTGGCTCAAGCCAGGATCTGTCACTTAGGGAACCTGATTCCTGAAGCAGAACCACTGGCCTAAGTTTTCAGAAAGACTCCAAGCCTTCCAACCATGTCAGACCCTATCGCCAGGGTTTGCTGTCTTCCAGGAGGTCCCAATAGACTGAAGGGCAATGCCAGCCCTGTGTGGGGTCTGGTCCACCCAGGTGGTGCTAGCATGGAGAGAGGCCTACCCACCTGGACACCCATCTCCATGTCTCTTTTAAACGCTGAATAGAGGGGCCCTGCAGAGCCCAGAGGATCACATGCAGTGAGGAAAGGTTTCTCAGGCCTTGGCATTCCTGGGGAAGGGAAGAGAATGATCTGTGAGGGGGAGCTGGAGCCCTGCTTCCTCTGGCTTCTGTTGCCTCATTGACGTCTCCTCTCCTGGATGAGACAGCGGCTCAGGGAACACGGGAATGGCACAGCTGGAACCTGACGAGGAATACTTCCAGGAGGTGGATTTTAGCTCAAGCCAAGGAAGGAGCCCAGGAAGGGGTGAGCTTCACACCACTGGGACCAGGAGTCAAGTCATCGAGGCACTGGCAGGAGGGGTCTAAGGATTGTACAAAGGCTCAGACCACAGACTTCAAACATGAGAGCTCAGAAAGGTGAAGGAGCAGTTCCCCCAACTCCAGAGAGGGGCTCTCAGGCCCTCCCACATCTTACCCTGGCCATCTGGATTCAGAGATCCACCACACTGGCCCTGTCCTGGACCGTCATACTCGGGTCCCCAATGCAGGTGGTGACGACACATTCGACCATTCAGTTAAAGTGGGTTGTGTTGGCATCGATGGTGGGTGTCAGGTGCTCATTACCCCTGTCGTCACACTGGAACCAGATGGAGTCCAGGAAGTCATGGGGCATCACTTTATTGAAGAGATTCTGGGCAGGACAGGGAGTGTCACCCAGCCCTGCCACAGCCCAGCTCAGCGTCCTCATCCCCCAGTCCCAGGCCGGGTCAGAGGTCAGAGCTGGACTCAGGAATCTGAGAATGCAACCTGAGGCTTGTGGGAGTCCCTGGGTGTTGCCTGTGTCCCCTGAGGTCACCCAGCACAGGATGACCCAGGAAACGATACTGTGGCGCAGGGAAGTGGCATTTGCTCGCTGCCCAGTCTCACTTCCTCCAAGCACAGGAACTCGGCTCCTGCTTGACCATCTCTAGGGGCATCTCCCACCCATTCTGACCATCCTAAGGTCTGTCTCCTCTTTCAGGTGCATATTTCCCCAAGGCAGCAACAACCACGGGCTTTGTTTTCTCCCTTGTAGTCATGTACAAATGAGGAGCCTAATTAGTGCTGAGGCTGTTGAGGCCTCCTTGGCAAATGAGTGAACTACCCAGGACGAGACAGCACTTCAGTGTGCTCCCCTCCCCCACCAAAGCACAGACTCTGCCCAACGTCCTCTCTGCTTCAGCTCGTCCATCTGCACAGCCACTGTGGATGGCAGCTGCTCTCAGTGTCCATCTCTACTGTACACATGAGGACAGCAAAGCTTGGGAGTTAAGAAGTCTGCTCAGGTCACATGAGGGTAAGCAGGGAAGCTGGACCGAGATCATGGGATTCTGGATCAGGAAATGGCAGGTGTGGGACAGCTCATGGCACAGCGAAGGCCGACCCCACCTGCCCTGAGAGCCCCGCTGTTCACCACATCCATCAGTGTCAACTGCTCTGCCACCAGCCGGGGAGGGAACTCCAAGAAATCAGGCTTCTCCTACCTCAACAGGTTCTTGCTGGTCACATCCCAGGGACAGGCAGGCTCTGGGGCTGGATCTGGCTCTGCTGTTATCTCTCCAAGTGGAGTTAGGATTCTCCCTGGAGCCAATGGTCCAGCTGGCTCCAGCTCAGGAGCTGGCACTGGGGCTGGAGCTGATGTTGGTGGTGGCTCTGGCCCTGGAGGGACTGATGGAGGTGACACTGACTCCAGCTCTAGCACAGATGGTGGAACTAGAGCTGGAGCTGGATCTAGCCGTGGAGCTGGCCCTTGTTCTGGCTCTGGAGCCGGAGGGAGCTCTGGAGATGGTACTGCAGCAGGAGAAAGAAACAGTGTCACTCAAGTAGCTGACTTTCCCGGTCCCTGTGAAAGCCAGGAAAGACCCCACTGCCTTTAAGGGAACCTAGCCTTTGAAGACCCTGCAAATCATCTTCCCAGACTGCAGTCTCCTCACCTTCCAGATCTGCCCCAATGGGTCTTGGATGCTCCAGCTGGACCTGGAGAAATGTAGGCGTGGCCCCCCAGCTCCGAGCCAGGCAAGCTGAGATGCAGAGAGGTCAGCTTCATCCTGAAGCAGGGAAAGTTCAGGGGTTCCCAGGAATCCTGCCCTGGGTCCAGGCGGGTTCCCACCAGAGAAGAGATGGCACTGGGGGAGGCAATTTGGCAACAGAGTCAGAGGCCTGGCCTTTCCCCCGACACTTCTCATGCAAGGCAACAAGGCCTGCCCCCACCCATCCTGGCGATGAGCCCCTGCTCATCCAGCATGTTGAACACAGAGCCTGTCATGACTCTCTTCCTGCTGACACTCTTCTCCTGAAGGGCCGGGACACAGCCCAGACGAACCCTCCATGTACTTGTGCAACTGGATTGAGCAGAGGCCGGTTTTTCAGTGGGTTGCTCACAGACCTCCTGTCTTGGGCCTGGAGGTGGTGGTCAGAAGTGGTGGATATGGAGAAGAGGAGACAGAGTAAGATGGGTCTGTGATGGGAATGGGTCTCTTGGAGACAACTCAGCCTAGCCACCCCTCTGTTTCCCAGGGGTCCTGGCACCCATCCATAGCTCCTTGACTCCTGTCTTCCTGGAGTGGAAGCCACCAGACCTCAGCCTTCCATTGGGAATCAAAAGATGTGTGAGACGCAAGGTTCTGACAGGCTCACCTCAGCCACAGCCCCCATCTCTCCCTCCACACCTTGTTCTATAGAGACAGGAAGCCCTTCTTCTGGACCCAAAGACCACTCAATTTTTTAGATGGTCCTGTGCTCTGCCCTTCTGGCTGGACTAAAGGAAGATGCCTCCAGCTATAAAGGAGGCTATCAGGGCATCACTTGTGATGTACCATGGAAGACAGGACCTGCGAAAGATGTCTAATGTCACTGTCTCTCAGACAACAACTGAGGCACAGCGATTGTGTCTCCTTCATTCACTGACTTTACTAAGTGTCTCCCAAAGTCCTGCATGTAGTAGGTGCTTAATCTACACACTTGAATGAATGAAGTCCAGCCAGACCATCCCAGACACTTGAGTGGGCCTAGGGCCTCTCTGCTGCCCCAGAGATCCTTAATTGGCTACCCCAAGGAAAAGGATCAGGACCAGCTGGATGAGATCTCAACTCCTTGACAGGGTGCTTTCCATGTGTTTTTCCACACTCAGAAAGGCCACCTCCTAGAGATCAGTGAGGCAGACTACTTTTCATGGCGAAGAGAAAAATAAACACCATGGACAACCACAGCACGTCCACAGCCCTCTCTGCAGATCCAGGCACCAGGTAAGCACCTGCCATTGCTGATCCCATTAGTCCCTACAAGATCACCATGAAATTTATCCTCCCCACCCCAACTTTTCTGAAGAGCAAACTGAGGCTCAGAGAGATGTGGGGATTTGCCCAAGGTACACAGCTGGCAGTGGGCAGAGTCACCACTGTGCTGAGGAGGGAGTGGCTACTCAGCTAGTAAACAGCTGGTCCAGGACCCTGTGAGATGTGTCTTAGGCCGAGTTGTTGACCATGAAGGTGGTGAAGCTGGACGTGTTCCTACTCAGGAAATCTGGTGCCATGGACTCTGTCAGCTTCTCCATCATGCCTGCCTGGAGAGCACTCATCCTGCAGGCCTCACTTAAATTCACAGTGAACTCATCCTCACACTGGGGGAGAGGAGGAGGGACATACAGTAAGTGATATCACAGTGAACCACCAGGAGGACTGAGGTGATTTTCTACCATCCTGTGTAGCTGGTGGGGAGGAGTGGATGTACAGATTTCTTTCAGAGTGGGACTGTGGGATACTCTAGTGAGAAAATTCTGGGGGTGGGGAGTCCAGGGGGTTCTCAGATTTGAGTTTGCATTCTAGCACTGCCTTCGTCATCTCAGAGTCCTGCGTGTGAAGACCCCTCTGCACCCACACTCACCTCAGAGCAGCCCTGGTCATTGATGGACTGGTGCACTTGTGTTCTCTCCAGGGAGAGGGTGAACTGGAAACCATCCACCAGCTCCTCGACCATCTCTTGGGTGCAGCTCTGCAGTGACAGTGCCCAGCAGTCAGGCCAGGAGGGATCAGGGGCTTGCCTGAACTTTGCCACAGGAGGAAACACCCCCACAGATCAGGCACAGAGGGGAATCTGCATAGACTCCCCCAGGGAAGGAATGCGAGGACACTTTGAGGGCCTGGGATTCACATGCAGATAGAGGAGGTTGGTCCCCAGCACTCACCTTCCTCTCCTGCAACCAAGATCTTGAGTATGAACATGACACACTGCCTGACTGCCACCATCTAGCTTCCTGCTCCTGCCCAGGCTGTGTCCTCCTCATCCCCAGCTTCCCTAACTCCACCTCCCCCCCCCCCACACACACACATACATATACACACACACAATGAGTGTCAAGGGGTGTGGGGCTGTCCTTTTGGGATCACAGTTCTGGCCTGACCTAGAGTGACCTGCCCTGGCCCACACTGATACCTGATGGTTCCTCCTGCCAAAAGGCCACAGACATTCGAGGTGAGGGCTGAGCAAATGTCTAAAGCGACTTAACACGCTCTCATTCTGGGCTTTCCGGGGGCAGAGCTTCAGAATGTTGCAGGACAACATGAGAACATCCTGCTGTGTCGAGTGTCTCCACTCAAATGAACTGGACAGGAGGCTGTGATTATAATGTGGGTGCCTGGTAACCAGAGTTCTAAGTTCTGTTGGGGCTGTCACCAAGGAAGTGAGGTCACTTCTTCAAGGTTCCAATACTTGGCCCTTTCATTCAATCAGACCCACCCAAAGCCCCCTCTAGGCTGTTGGCTGCTCCCCCTTCTTGCTCGTGTCATCTCCATCACTGTACACAAATACCCATCACCACTCTACCCACAGCTCCTTGTAAGTGGATCCAGGGGCCCAGCTTTGAGGAGACAGAGCTGAAGTCAAACCTCTTTTCTCCTACCAGTTCTGTGTCCTGGAAAAGCTGCTGTGCCTCTCAAGGTCTGCCCAGTCTCCCAAGCTGCACAATGAGGATTGGGTTAAAAGCAGCTTCCTAGGGACCTTGTCAGGGTCAATATGATAATACTTACAACATCTGTGGGCTGGTGTCACATGTGTCTAATGTACACACTTAGAGATGGAGGAAGTAAAAGAAGGAGTAGGACATCACATAGAATACCAGTCAGAACTTCTCTGGGTTCCAGATGTGTGATCTTGGGAAAGTGATTGCCCCTCTGGGCCTCATTTTCAGGTCTGCATCCTGAAGGAGTTGAAATTAGAAGAAATTCAGACATTGTGATCCACTGGCATTAACCCTTCCACGGTCCCCTGTTTTACTCAGAATCAGTCCCAAGTGCCTCACGTTGGCCTATGTGGTGGGCAGCCTCCACAATGGTCTCAATGCTCCCTGCCTCCTGAAGTGCACATCCTTTTGTCATCACTAAGTGGTCAGTATCTGGCTTCTGAAGAACAGAACACAGCCAAGGTGATGGGGTGTCACTTCCAAGTTTTAATTACAAAACGTCTGTCACTTCCTGCTTACTGGCTTACTTGGGTTCCCTACTTACCTCCCTCCTTCTGTTTCCATCTCTCTCTCTCTCTCTCTCTCTCGCTCTCTCTCTCTCACTCTCGCTCTCTATCAAATCACCAGAACTGGGAATGCAAGTGCTGATGTTTTCAGTTGCACTATGTAGAGGCTCCATAGGAGAGAACTGAGGGAGTGTCCAGCCAACAGACAGACAGGAGCTCAGACTTTCAGTCCAAATGGATCCTGACAAAACCCATGTGAGTGATCTTGGGGGGGAATCCCCCCCCATTTGAGCCCTGTTGAGACCACAACCCTGCTTCACAGAGACTTTGAGGCAGAGGCACCCAGCTAAGCCATGCCAGATGCTTGGCTCACAGAAATTATGAGATGTTATATATTTGTACTGTATAGGTGGTAGGTTTTGGAGTAATGTTGTCACAGAGGAACAGAAAGTAACAGTCTACCATGTCCCAGGATCCAGCCTGATCACCCTCCTCTCTCCCCTCACTCTCTCTTCTCAGGCTCCCTCCAGCCACACTGGCCACATTTCTGACCTTCCCTAGTCAAACTCGCTTCTTCGTGTGAGTCTCTGCACCAGGGAGCCTTCTTCTTGACACAGTAACTGTTCCCAGACATACGCAGGGGTGCTTACACTTGTCATTCTGGTCACAGCAAAGGTCTGAAATGCCTCAAGGCAACCTTTCAGAACCTCTTAGCACAGTCTCTACCATCACAGATCTCACATCCAGAAGAGCATTACATGATTTCCTCCTCCTTCCTCCCATTGAGATCAAATGACTGCATGAGGAAGGGCTATCTACTTTGGCTGAAGCAGAGGCAACTCCTTCTGGTTATACCAGGGACACGACTGTCTCTTCCAGGCCAAATTTTTCCCACTACGAGTCCATTGTTTAAGGAAACCGTCATTCCCTCTCTTTCATGGTTCTTGTTTCCCCAAGAACACAGTGAACCATCCCCTCTCCCTGTGCCGCCTCACCATAAACCCACAGCGAGAAGATAAGCACCAGGTTAAAACACCATCAGATCCTGAATTCAGTCACTGCTGAGACCCTCCCATCAATGTTGTCATTCAATCATGACTCCTGAGGACACCTTTCCCCTGAGACCCACTCCCAACTTGTCCTCAGTTTCTTACAGTAACACTGAGATTTCCTCAGAGTCCTCCCAACCTGGGCAAGAAACATTCTGAAATGTTCTCTGTATTAATTGTCAGGGACTGAGGACATTGGTAGATGTAATTTGAGTGTGTATGTGCAGTAGTTTCTACGCAGGTATTCTATTTTTCAGGCACAGATAAAATAGTGTGGCTAATTAATGCACCAAGAAAATGAATAACTTATCAAATTTTTTCATGATGTGAAGTCTTTAGAGAGTAGATGTCGTGGTTGAGAGCACAGAGGATGGAGCTAACTCCTCATGTCTAAATTCCAGCTCAATCCCTTACTAGATATTTGTATTGACTGAGTTATTTACCTGATTGGTGCCTCAGTTTCTTCATCACTCAGTTGGCATAATGATCAGCATACCTACTTTGTAGGATTATAGAGAGTATTAAAGGAGTTAATGTTTGAAAAATGCTTGGAACACCTAGTGTATTGCCAGTGCTGTGCCTATATATTAGAAATTCTTCTGACACTGCCTGTGAGCCCCAGAGGTTGAGACTGTTGCCTGGATGTATGTAGAATGCACTCCATGACATACGATGAATAAATGAGTGAACAACATTGACGAATTCATTACCAATGTCACCTATGTCACACTACAAGCATTCCCAAGCCGAACCACAGGCAGACATTCCTGCTCTGTCCTGCATCACATTCCCTGGAGGAATCACTGGGGCTTCTTGGACCCTGGTAACCGTGCCCACTAAAGGTTCTTTTCTGTCAGCAAACCCCAGTCTTTGTCCAATTGCTACAGCTCACAGGGTCTGCGCTCTGATCCTTGTCTTCACTGGAGGGAGAAGTGCCATCCTCAGAGCTGGGCACACACAGAGGCTGAGCCTTGGAGAAAATGATTCCCTGGCCCTGGAGCAGGTAGAAGAGCGCAGGGACAGAGTGGGATATGGGGAAAATCCTCCAGGTGTTGTCAGAAGAGATGGAGGCAGGGGATGTGTCAGCAAGGACTGGTCTGGTTGGTGGGCCTTGGTGGTTACATAGTAGGGAGGCTGGGAAGTTTCGTAGGTTCTAGCATAATACAATCAATATGATGGTCATGAAATCAGAATCAGCCTAATTAAGGCCAAATTAACCCAATGTCAGCTGTTCCCTGACTCTCTAATCCAGCAGTGTTCTATCATCTCCTTTTCATTGATTGGCTAGAGTAATTATACTTTACATAGCCTGTCTATTTTTACATAGTAAAGAAAAAGTGAGTTTTAAAACAACCCTCCTTGGAAAAGTCTCCCTAACATATTGAATTAATAACAGAAGCCAGGACAGGAAATTCACCACATATCCTGAGCTTTAGTCTCTGGTTTTAGATCTTCCTAACTGGTAAATTACCTTGACTTCTGCCTTCTTTCTTGAGATTAGTCCACTTAGGACTAAGTAGGAGTGCAACCTCATGCCATGTGAGAAGTGGTGACTCTAGGAAGAGGTTAGTTTAATTCTGTCAGTGTGTGTGTGTGTGTGTGTGTGTGTATGACTGTTTTTGCAGCATCTTGCAGTGTGGGCCAGTGTAGACGCCTTTTCTAGGGAAAAAAATTTCCCTAACCACTTTCTCTAGTATTTATTTTCACCGTTGGCTTCATCGGCACTGTCCAATAGTAGCATTAAGCACTCTATATTATAGAATTTAATTATTTTCTTAGTAGCCACATTTTAAAAAATGAAAGCAAACAAGTGAAACTAATTTTAATTGTATATTTTAACCCACTATAACCAAGATATCATCAATGTGGGTGCAGTCTATACAAAACTTAATAATGAGAGAGTTTACATTTTTTTCCTGGGTTCCATAATTCCAGTGTGTACTTCCCACTTACAGCACATTCTCCATTTGCAAGTTGAGTTTTTTCAGACATAGATTCTCTGTACTGAGATTTAATGTTCACAGTTGTCAAATAAGAGTCACTAGGAGTGGGGTGGATGATAATTTCACTACTGATTTAAGCTCTAATGCAGCTATGAACACCAACTGGTCAATGGGTTAATCAAATGAATAGTCATATAGTACAGAAGAATACTATGATTTGAGATTTAGAAAAAGACTGGGGAACGTGGGTCCTGACAGGGAGCACCAGGGATTTTGTTGTTGAGAGTGACAAGGACAAAAAGAGAATAAAGTCATACTCATAAGTGTCTAACAACATGGGGGAGAAGAAATGACCTGCTGTAGTCCAGAGTTTTGACGTCGAGCTTTCTGTTCTTGACCCAAATCTCTTTGATGATGTCCCAGGACACAGGTCAGATTAATCCCCACAGGGAGAGAGGGAGGGTAGAAGTACAAGGCATCTGACAAAATTGTCCTGGGAAGGCAGGCTTCATTTATCACTCTGATCCACATTCCCAATTTATTTTTATAGGGTAAGAGGAAAAGAAGTATGATGGTCAAATCATCACAGAAGAAGCGACATGATTGTGAACACCAATCCAACCCAAGCCTGGTTTGAGCATCTCCTTCCCTTTCAGGATGTCCAGTTACATATTCAAGAGGCCAGTTACTAGAAGCACATCCTATTCTGGCAAAGATGTCCGTTGCCATCCATGGGAGGAAACCTTGGAGCAGCCCCAGCAACTCTGCTGGCAGAAGAGACTGCAAGGTCTCCAGGCCTGCAGAGTGCAGAAGAACCCTTAAGTCCTTTGGACCTTGCCAAAGCCCTGCTGAATCTTGCACCTAGTTGCATAGGTGCATTCCTGCCAGGTGTGCTCACAGGTGGTCCGAACTACAGTCCCATGCCCACCTCTGCCTGGTCTTCAGATTCAGCAGAGACCATCCCAGGAGCTGGTCTGTACATCCCACAGCTCCTTTGCAAACAACTTCTGGTGACTCAGGAAGATATCAGGAAACAGGAAGAGAAAGTGAAGACGGCACGAGAGAGGCTGGCGGTAACACTGATGCAGACAGACTCGCTAGCGAGGCAGGGAGAGTGAAGGGCCAAGAAGGACGTCCCGACAAACGTGATGATAAAAGACAAGAGGGTGCAGATGACATGGGGCTCACACTACATCAATGCCTCTGCAGGGGTCATTAGGTTTTCTTGCTTTGAGCTCTTGAAACTTTAATATATAGCAATACTTTTATTTTCATTGATTCCTTTGCAAGACAGAGAAGATACGGACAGTGATCCTTCTGAGGTGGGAGATTGAGTTTCAGGTGAGGAGAGAAAGGAGATCTTTCCTTCCTTTCCTTTCCTGAGTGTTATGTATTTGTATTTTAAGAGCAACAGAGAGTTATCACAGTCAGGGAATTCTTTAGAGTTTTGCCCTCACAGTCACAGAGAAAACATACCTAGTCCAAATGGATTGTCCTTTTTGTGTAATATTGCAATAGATTCCAACATAACATTTCACTAAAGAATTGTTATATCTGTCTTCTCAAAAAAGGTACCTACTTCTGGGTCTCTATTTTTCTGGTATTTGTTGCATGTTGAATCACTAGTTGCATACAATGAAATACTGGATTTTCCATTTTTTTAGATTTATATACGTTGGAAATTTGATTCATGAAAATTGATATGCCATTGCGGTATCTTGCTGTCAGGAGAACGACTGTTTTCAGCATCACAAGTCTCACAATAAGCCAGTGTGTTGGGATTTGTCTATTTGTCTGATCGAGTATGTTGCACTCTTCAAATCCTCTTTATCGTTACTTACTTTTGTCCCTCGAGTTATCAGTTTCTCAGAGCAATGTGTTAAACAATAATAGAGTATCTTAGTATTTATATCTTCCCTAAAAAATGAGTTATTTTTTACCTAAATCTTCTCTCCTGTATTCTTCCATGTGGTAATCATCTGGAATTTTGGTTCGAATGTGTTTTTAATGTCTTGTTTTAAAACTAATACTAAATTAGTATTAAATTAGTATTAAATTAGTATTAAATTAATACTAAATTTCCTTTCCTCATGACTCCTGTTATGTTTTCTTGGGTTCACATTTCTTCTTCCTGATGTACATACTTTATCTGTTCTTTCACTGCCGGCCTGTGGGAGGTCAACTTTGAGTCTGTTTGTAAGTCAGAAAACGTCTTTTTTTCTTTGACACATAGTTTGAATAGGTGTTTAATTTAGGTTTGTGGTAATTGTTTTCCTTCTTTGTCAAGTTATTTAATATTTCTGAGCCTCCACATCTTTAACTTAAAATGGGAATAAAACCATAAATATTGTGACTGTAACTGAGATAATACACACAGAACTTGCCAGTCATGTTGCTTAGGAGAAATTAAATAGTCAATAATGATAATGATTACTAACCATTATAATGATATTATAATAATGTATTATGTAACAATAATATATTAATGTATAATAATTATACATTAATTTATAATTATAATGTACAGTGTATAATGTATGCAATGTATAATAATATATTTATATTATTAATCATTTTAATCTTCTGAGTGTGAATTCTCAGAGAAGCACTGCTTAAGATTGAGAATGTGAAACTCCACACAAAAAGTCTGAGAGAGTGCCATGACTGTGACTTTAATTCTCTGCCCTTGGGTATTATCAGCTGTGGTCGTCTGCATAGTGTGTACAGATAATGTAATCTGTTCCCACAGACCCACGGCAGAACAGCGCAGCCTGCCTCATTCCTGGGATGCTCTGGGCTGCTTGTTGGGGACCTCTGTTTTAAGGCTAGATGGACTCTGTACAGAGAAAGATGAAAAAAGACACTTTCTTTTCCCTCAGATTTCTCCTGCTGAGTATTATTCACTTTTACATCCAGAACAGATACTCTCTTCCCAGAGCCTTGGTGTTTCTCTGGGATTCAGGATTCCCAGACACCTAGTCATTTCAGCTCCCAAGGCCCAAGGTGACTGCAGAGTCATGTCTCACCCACTCCTCCTATCTTGGCCTGTTTCCGGTCATGGAGGACCCATGAGTGGGGAGAGGAGCCATTGAGGGAGATTGATCTGGAAGTCCTGATGAATCTGAGCTTCAGAGAATGAAGCAGAAAAGGGGAACATGAGACTGCCAGGCCTTCAATGGGGGAGGAATATAGAGGAACCGAGAAGGGTGTGATGGCTGCACAGAGTGAAGGGGAGGGATATTCCAAATTTCCCTAAGAAGGAAAACCTTGCACTGAAGTGGGGATTCGATTTTACATGATGGCAATGTCTGTGCTGGTTTCACCAATTCTGGTGTCCCCGAGGGATCAACTGGTGTGACACCACAGGACAGAATTTGAAGTCACTTTCAGGACTTAAGAAATGTGAAACCTTTCAGCTTAGATCCCTGTGAGCCAGTAAGGGGCCAAGTCTAGAAAAGCTCAGAGCCTGTGTCCCTCCAATGTGGTTTCTTTCTGTTCCAGCAAAGCTCCTCTGGACCACAGCTGGGAAAAGGGGACCTCAGATCTAGTCAGATCTAGTCATCGTAGCTTCCGTAGGTCAGCATGAGGCAAGTAATAGCCCAGGCGTCGTCTCTGGAGCTCATAGTCGCCCTCCTTCTTCCGCTGGCAGACAGTGACTCGTGAGGTGAGGAGAGCGCATCAGAATGGTCCAGTCAGCTGCCCAGTATGGGAGACCCCAGGGGAAGGAAGTGCCAAAGCCACAGAGACCCGATGCCTCCTGTGTCGCCCTCTGCCTTTTGTCCACTTAATTTTCACCCTCAGTCCTTCTTTTCCTTTCCTTTTCCCTCTTTCGGCTCTCTCTCCACTACATGTTCTAGCTTAATTGAGCTATTAACGACATACAGTAAACTGTATACATTTAAACTGAACAATTTGATACCTTTTGATTATAACTTATTGAACCATCACTTCAATCAAGAAAAGGAACGCCCATCTCCCCAAATTTTCTCATGTTCATTTTAATTCCTCCTTCCCTGCCTTTTGCAAACACATTCTCATTCCCAGGCAACCAGTGATCTGGTATATGTCCCTATAGATTTTCCTGTATTTTCCAAGGATATTTATAAATGGGATCATATACTATGTACTCATTTTTTACTGGCTTCTTTCACTCTGCATAATTATTTTGAGATTTATACTTGTCATCGCATGTACTATGAATTCATTCTTATCCCCAACGCTTCCCTGGCAGCACTGTGCACACACCCGAGTGCTTCCCAGGTTGGAGTGAGAGCCAATAGTACTGCTGCATCCCCAAAAGTAGGAATGCGCCTTGGTGCAACTCTGGGAGGGGTTGGCGGGAGCCCTGGACCCTCAAATGAATGCTTTCCTGGATGATTGGAAAGCCCACTGTGCCACTGCAGTCCCAATGATTGACCAATGCTCAGAACCCGTGAAGAAGTCCCACCCACCAAGCATAGAGGCTGGCATGAGCATAAGAAAAGGCAGCAGCAGGTATATGCGCACATGCAAATGCTTTCCCAGATTGCACAAATACCCATAGTAGTACTGCGGTCTCACAACTGGGTACGTGCCTCCATGTGGTGGCAGCTCTGAGCCCAGTGTGAATGCTTTCCCAGCGGATGGGAACACCCATTGTACCCACGCAACTTCCAGCATATGGAGTGGGATCAGAAACACAGCTCATGCTTCCCCCACAGCGGTAGCAGGCGGCATCTGTGACCTGATACTACCCCAAATATGCAAACAAAAGATTAGTTCATCCAACACCGTAAGAATCTACAGTAACAATTCAGAGCAGAAGGAAATGACAAATCTTCAGAAACGAACCTTGAAGTCACAGAAATTTACAACCTAAATGACAGAGAATTCAAAATAACTGTCATTAAAGAAATTCACCAAATTAAAAGAATTCTCAGACAGTTCAATGAACTCAGGAATAAAATTAATGAGGAAAAGGAATACTTCATCAAAGAGACTGAAACTATTTAAAAAAAGACAAGCAGAAATTCTGGATATGAAGAACATAACTAATGAGATAAAAAAGAATCTAGAATCCTTAAAAAACAGAGCTGATATTATGGATGAAAGAATTAGTAATTTAGAGGATAGAAATATAGAAATGCTTCCAGTGGATGAGGAGAGAGGACTCAGATTTTTAAAAAATTCAGGAATTCTTGGAGAAATATATGACTCAATTATAAAAGCAACCTAAGAATTAACGTATCCCAGAGGGAGAAAAGAGGGAGAAAGGAGCAGAGAGCTTGTTCAAAGAAATAATAGCTGAGAACTTCCTAAACCTGGGGAAGAACCGGACTTACAGATACATGAAGCCAACAGAACGCCTAATTACATCAATGCTAAAAGACCTTCTCCAAAGCATATAATAGTAAAATTGGCAAAAGCCAATGACAAAGAAAAAATATAAAGGTGAAGCAAGACAGAAGAAAATAACCTACAAAGGAACACCTATCAGGCTTTCAGCATATTTCTTGGCAGAAACTTTACAGGCAAGGAAAGAATGGAATGATATATTAAAAATACTGAAAGACAAAAACTTTCAGCCAAGAACACTCTATCCAGTGAAATGATCCTTATGATACTGATGGTGCTCAGGGCAAGCTGCCCCAGGAAGCACCACTCTGTTATGCGGATTATTTCGAGCTGAAGACAATAAGGATATTTGACCTCCCCCACTAACTGCCTAGAGAATCTGGCATGGTGGCTCATTCCTGGAACAGATCTTCTATTATGATGGCTATAAAGATAATGTAAAATAGATGTTGCAATGGGAGGGGCACCAAGCCACTTTTATCAAAAAACTCTATCTATCCCTGACGAAATTATCAATAGCTGACCCTGAAAAGAATTGTCCTTCTGCCCTCTGAAGCCCCAGGCCACTACCCACCCCCAACACGGACCTTTGCCTTTAGCTGCAATACTTAAACAAGAAGCTTAGACAGAGGGACAAGTTGCTCATTTCTGAGTTTCTCCCATGTATACATGTTATTAAACTTGGTATTATTTTCTCCTGCTATCCTGTCTGGTTGACTATTTGGCCAGCCAGAAGAACCTTAAGGGAAAGGGCAGAGGGAGATTCTCACTCTTCCCCCGACAATAAAATGGAGAAATAAAAGTTTTCCCAGATAAACAAGGGCTGAGGGAGTTCCACGCCACTAGATCTCCCACGCAAGCAATGATCAAGAACACCCTCATATCCGAAACAAAAAGAAGGCAAATGTCTACAAAGCTTTGAGCAAAGAGATAAATAGAAAGACAAAATCAGAAAGCTACAGCTCTGTTTCACAACAGGGTAGCAAATACTTAATTATAACTTAAAAGAGGAAGGGAAGGAAAGCATCAAAAGTAATTATAAACACTTCAGCTTAGTCACAAACGCACAACAGAAAATTGAATAACTTGTGACAACAATAACTCAGAAGGAGAAGAGGAAAGGGATCAAACCTGCTTAGGCTAATGGAAATAAGAGGCTCTCAGAAGATGGACTATGTCATCTATGAGATCTTCATACAAACCTCACAGTAACCAGCAAACAAAAAATCAGAGCAGAGCCATAGATCATAAAAAAAGAGAACACCTCCACAGAAAACCCCCAAAATGAAATGGTAGTGAGAAACACAAAGGAAGAGAAAAAATGGAAATATAGATTAGGTGGGATTAAGCCCTCATGTATCTATAATCACTCTAAATGTAAATCGATTGAATTCTCCAATCAACAGACACAGAGTGGTGGGGTAGATTAGAAAACAAGACCCAACAATACGCTGCCTCCAAGAAACACATCTCAGCACTAAAAACAAACAGACTCAGAATGAATGGATGGGAGACAATACTGCAAGCAAATGGCAAATAAATAAAGTAGGTGTTTCCATACTTATATCAGACAAAGCAGACTTCAAGATAAAAAAGACTATGAGAGACAAAGAGGGGTGGTATACAATGATAAAGGGTACTTTCCACCAAGAGGACATAACACTTATAAAGATATATATACCTAACACAGCAGCACAAAAGAATATAAAGCAACTATCAATAGACCTAAAGGGAGAAATTAACAGCAACACAATAATAGCAGGGGAGCTGAACAACCCACTTACATCCATGGATAGATCATGCAGAGAAAGCCAACAAGTAAATAGTGGAATTAAATGAAACATATGATCAGATGAACTTAATCGATATATATAGAGCATACCCTCCCAAAAAAGCAGAATACACATTCTTCTTAAGTGCACATGGAACCTTCTCAAAGATATACCATATGTTGTGAAACAAGGCAAGCCTGAATAAATTTAAGATTGAAATCATATCAAGCTTCTTTTCTGACCACAATGCTATGACACTAGAAATCAACTACAAGACAAAAGATGGGGAAGTTACAAATAAGTGGAGACTAAAGAACACAAGACTGAAGAACCATTGGATCAATGAACAAATCAAAGGAGAAATCAAAAAATACCTGAAGACAAATGAAAATGAAAAGACAACAAAACAACTCTTATGGGATGCAGCAAAAGCAGTTCTAAGAAGGAAATTCATAGCAATAAAAGCAAATCTCAACAAACAAGAAAAATACCAAATAAGTAATCTTAAACTATACCTAATGGAACCAGAAAATGAAGAATAAATGAAGCCCAAAGTCAGCAGAATGAGGGAAATAATAAAAATTAAAGCAGAAATAAATGAAATAGAGACTAAAAAAACAG
Source organism: Diceros bicornis minor (assembly GCF_020826845.1). Lineage (NCBI taxonomy): Eukaryota > Metazoa > Chordata > Mammalia > Perissodactyla > Rhinocerotidae > Diceros > Diceros bicornis. The sequence continues at coordinate 14,656,658 of NW_026690866.1, forward strand.
TAGAAAGGATCAATGAAACAAAGAGCTGGTTCTTTGTGATGATTGAAACAAAACTGACAGACCCTTAGCCAGACTCACTAAGAAAAAAAGAGAGAAGGCTCAAAGACAAAAAATTAGAAATGAAAGAGGAGAAAGCACAACAGATACCACAGAAATCCAAAGGACAATAAGAGAATACACTGGACAACTTACATGCCACCAAATTGGATAACCTAAAAGAAATAGATAAATTATTAGATTCATACAACCTCCCAAAACTGATTCAAGAAGAAATAGAGAAAATGAACAGACTATTCACAAGTAAAGAGATCGAAATGGTCATCAAAATCCTTCCCAAAAAACAAAAGTCCAGGACCAGATGTCTTCTCTGGAGAATTCTATCAAATATTCAAACAAGATTTAATACCCATGCTTCTCAAACTATTCCAAACAGTTGAAGAAGATGGAACACTTCCTAATTGATTCTATGAGGCCAACATCACCCTGACAGCAAAAGCAGCCTAGGACAGCACAAAGAAGGTATATTACAGGCCAATATCGCTGATGAACACAGATGCAAAAATCCTCAACTAAATATCACCAAATGGAACACAGCAATATATTAAAAGGATCATATACCATGATCAAGTGGAATTTATACCAGGGATGCAGGGATGGTTCAACATCCGCAAATCAATCAATGTGATACACCACGTTAATAAAATGAGGAATAAAAATCACATGATCCTCTCCACAGATGCAGAGAAAGGTTTTGACAAGATCCAACATCCATTTATGATAAAAACTCTCAATAAAATGGGTAGAGAAGGAAAGTACCCCAACACAATAAAGGCCATATATCACAAACCCACAGCCAACATCATACTTAATGGCGAAAAACTTAAAGCCGTTCCTCTGAGTACAGGAAGAAGACAAAGGTGCCCACTCTCGCCACTCCCATTCAACATGGTACTGGAGGTTTTGGCCAGAGCAATTAGGCTGGAAAAAGAAATAAAAGGAATCCAAATTGGAAAGGAAGAAATGAAACTCTTGCTCTTTGCAGATGACATGATTGTAAATATAGAAAACCCTAAACAATCCAACAGAAAACTATTAGTAATAATCAACAACTATAGCAAATTTACAGCGTACAAAATCAACTTACAAAAATCAGTTGCATTTCTATACTCTAATAATGAACTAACAGAAAGAGAACTCAAGAATACAATCCCATTTACAATTGCAACAAAAAGAAAAAGGTGTCTAGGGATAAATTTAACCAAAGAGGTTAAAGACCTATACAATGAAAACTATAAGACTTTATTGAAAGAAATCAATGATAACCTGAAGTAATGGGAAGATAGTCCATGCACATGGATTGGAAGAATAAACACAGTTAAAATGTCCATATTACCTAAAGTAATCTACAGATTCAAAGCAATCCCAATCAGAATCCCAATGACATTCTTCATAGAAACAGAACACAGAATCCTAAAATATATATGGAATAACAAAAGACCTCAAATAGCCAAAGCAATCCTGAGAAGAAAGAACAAAGCTGGAGGCATCACAATCCTAACTTGAAAATATATTACATAGCTATAGTAATCAAAATGGCATGGTACTGGCACAAAAACAGACTCATAGCTCAATGGAGCAGAACTGAAAGCCCAGAAACAAAACCACACATCTGTGGTCAGTTAATCTCTGACAAAGGAGCCAAGATCACACAATGGAGAAAAGAAATTCTCTTCAATAAATGCTGTTGGGAAAACTGGACACCCACATGCAAATGAATGAAAGTAGATCATTATATTCCACCATACACAAAAATTAACTCGAAATGGATAAAAGACTTGAATCTAACACTTGAAACCATAAAACTCCTAGAAGAAAATATACACAGTACAGTCTTTGACCTCGGTCTTAGCTGCACGCTTCGAATACCATGTCTACTCAGGCAAGGGAAAGAAAAGAAAAAATATACAAATGGGACTACGTGAGACTAAAAGGCTTCTGCAAGGCAAAGGAAACGATGAACAAAACGAAAAGACAGGGCCAGCTCCGTGGCTTAGTGGTTAAGTGCGTGAGCACCACTACTGGCGGCGCAGGTTCGGATCCCAGACGCACACAGACGCACCGCTTGTCCGGCCAAGATGAGGCTGCGTCCCAAATACAGCAGCTAGAAATATGTGCAACTATGACATACAACTATCAACTGGGACTTTGGGGAAAAAAAAAAAGAGGAGGATTAGCAATAGATGTTAACTCAGAGCTGGTCTTCCTCAGAAAAAAAGAGGAGGATTAGCACAGATGTTAGCTCAGGGCTGATGTTCCTCAAAAAAAAAAAAAAAAACGAAAAGACTACCCACGAACTAATAGAAAATATTTGCAAATCATATATCTGACAAGGGATTAATCTCCAAAATATATAAACAACTCATACACCCAAAAACAATAAAAAAGATAATCCAATCTAAAAATGGGCAGAGGATATGAACAGACATTTTTCCAAAGAAGATATACAGAAGCCCAACAGACACATGAAAAGATGTATAACATCACTAATTATTAGGGATATTCAAATCAAAACTACAATGAATGATCACCTTACACCTGTCAGAATGGCTATAAGTCCCAAGACAAAAAATAACAAATGTTGGAGAAGATAAGGAGAAAAGAGAACCCTCACACACTGCTGGTAGGAATGCAAACTGGTGCAGCCACCAAGGAAAACAGTATGGAGATTTCTCAAAAAGTTAAAAATAGAAATACCATACATTCCAGCTATCCCACTACTGAGTATTTATTCAAAGAAATTGAAATCAACAATTCAAAGAGATTCACTCACCCCTGTGTTCACTGCGACATTATTCACAATAGCCAAGACATGGAAGCACCCCAAGTGCCCTGCTACAGATGAATGGATAAAGAAGATGTGGTATGTATTATATACAATAGAATACTACTCAGCCAGAAAAAAAAGACAAGATCATCCTGTTTGCAACAACTTGGATGGACCTTGAGTGTATGATGTTAAATGAAATAAGCCAGACAAAGAACTATGCATGATTTCACTCATATGTAGAAGAAAAACATACACAGGGATAAAGAGAACAGATTAGTGTTTACCAGAGGGGAAGGGGGCTGGGGGTTGAGTGAAAGAGTTAAAGGGGTACATGTGCATGGTATGGATAAAAGTCAGACTACTGGTGGTAAGAACGATGCAGTCTATACAGATATTCACATATAATAATGAACCCCCAAAATTACACAATGTAAAACCCTTTATAATTTCAATAAAATAATTAAAAAAGAAAAAAAAATAATTCATTCCTTTTTATGATTGAATAATATTCCACTGTGGGGATTTACCACACTTTGTGTATCAGTTCACCAGTAGATGGACATTTGGGTTGTTTTCCGTTTTCGTCTACTATAAATAGTTTGTTATCAACATGTGTGTACAAGTCTGTGTATAGACATATGTGTTTATTTCCCTTAGATGGACTCCTAGGAGAGGAATGGCTGGGTAGACTTATGTAATTATTAAAGACGCATCCAAGCTATTCTTCACCAGCACTCGATGAGAGTTTCAGTGACTTGATATCTTCAACAACACTTGCTATAGTCAGTTTTTTTAATGTTAGCCATTCTCAAGTGTGGTGGAATCTCATGATGACTGTCACTTACATTCCCCCAAAGACTCATGTGCTGAAGGAGAAGGCAAGCCACGCACAGACTGGGAGAAAACATCTGCAAAACATATCCCTAGAAAAGGATGTGTATTTATAATATATAAAGAGCTCTTACAACGCAATAAGAAGACAATCAACACGTCATGGCTTACCAGGAGACAGTAGATCAGGCCTGTGATGAGCACCAGGAGTCTTGCCAAGAAGATGAGGATAAGGGCCCAGAAAGGGAGGTCTGGAGAGACAAGTGGTGGTGTGAGCCACATCCTGTCATCGCCCAAGGGCTCCTGGTGACCCCACTGTGCCTCAACCCTCCTTGACAAGGGTTGGCCAAAATTCTTCATCATCCAAGACACTGTGCGCATGGTTCTCTTCAATGAGACACAGCATCAACATACTCGTCCCCTACCTGTGGCTGGGGCTTCCTGCAGGTTTAGCAGGCTTCTCAGTCAAGGTGTCATCTCTATTGGGAGAATATTCTGGAAGTGAATGAAATGGAGAATGCATGTGAGTGTGTTTCACTCTTTTTAATAAAACTTTTTAGACACAGAAAAATGGAGGGAACAGTCTCATAAACATCCATCATCTAGATTTAAAAATATATATTCTATCCAAGTAAAACAATAATTCATCAATGTATAAATTAGTAACACTTGCCACCCTTGATTCATCCCATGTTTTCAATGAAATTTTAAAGTCAAGTAGACATCATGATGTTTCACCCCATTTTAGTTTCCATCTCTAAAATGTGAGCACACTTTGCTACAAAATCCAAGACCATTATCACAGAACAAAAGTGTAATAAATTAAACCAAATTCATACCTCTGGGCACAGAGGACTGAATTTGGGCTGGACTTTCTTAGGACGGTAGGGGGGAGAATGGGTCATCATAGATGGCAAGCCTATGGGATCTCTCTAAATTTGTAAAATCCCACTCAAAAGTGTTCTTCCATGCCTGGAAACACATCATCCCCTTCTACTTTATCTATTTGCTTAATATTCATTTTCTAGGATTAACCTACAATGTAATAACCTGCAGGAAGTCTTCTCTGAATACCGCCTCCAAGTATGAGTTTGTTCACATCAAATAATTAATAAGTTTCAATTCTCTATTCTTGTTATTGCCAGCTACAACATAAACTCCAGGAGGGGAGGACACACAGCACACAGTGGGGATGGGGGGAGGGGTGCAGTTCCCCCTACTTGTACCTCTATCCAGACAAACTCTTAGAGGTGTGCTGTCTGATATGGAGCAGCAACAAGTCTCTTTTTGAATTAAAATTAATTTTAGTTCAATAAAATAAAAAATCTAGTACCTCAGTAACTTTAAAAATCAGTAACAATAAAGACCAGTCACAATACCGTCCTTCGAGTACTCAACAGCCACATGTGGCTATGTACTGGAGAGCACAGATATAGAACACTTCCACCACTGCAAAAAGTTTTAGTGCATTCGTGCTCATCTAGAGCGGGACTTGGCAAACTATAGACTGTGGATCAGAAACCACATGACACCCAAACCTGTAAGTCTGCTTCACACACAGCTGGAGGCCCTCACTGACCATCTGGCCCAGTGGCTTTCAGTGTAAAGATAAGGAAACAAAAGTCCAGAGAGGGGAGTTGACTAGCTTGAAGTCACAGAGCTGTCTAGGAGAAGGTGACGACCTCCTATATTACACTGGTGTCCTTTTCTCTCTCTCAATGGTGGGTAAAGACTGGGGGACTATGCCACCTCCTGCCAGCCTGAGAAAATTCAATGTTCTCTCAGCCCCAGTCATCCAGAGTCCCCAGAAAGGCCTCACTTCCTTTCCCAATGACCAGGGACCCTTACCATCCCCAAGGACACTCTTCCTGTCCACAGTCAAGTTCTGCAGCTGGGTCCATTATTGGTCAGCCGCAGGAATTCCTCCTAGCTGGCAACTCTGTCCAGTCTCTGTGCCAAGGCGGCAAGGTACACAGGGAGTCTACTCCAGTGTGGTTACTGTGGGGGACAGACCTGGAAGGGCACAAGGGATGAACAAGTGTGTCTAGAATTCTACCCTGATTCTAGATTCCTTGCTTCTGTGTCCTGTCCAAGATAACTTTCTGCAATACTGTAAACATTTGTCTGCACTACTAAATACACTCATTATTAGCCCCATGTTGTTATCGAGCACTTAAAATGTGGCTAGTGTGTGTGAGTGAGGAACTGAATTTCTCATGTAATTTCATTTTAAGTAATTAATTTATAAATAAATAACCACAGGGAGAACATTTCTGAAACATTTGAGAAAGGACTTCTGCAAATGCATAAAAACAATGAGAACACTGGTAAAAATGGTCAAAATCAACTTTTCAGACGTCTAGAAATTAATCAACGGCTTGTAAGAATCTGAGGAGGGTTTAGTGAAGAAACATGGTGGAATCTTGATAAAGGGAACCAACCTTGTGGCATTATAACTTGCACTACTCCCATCCTGCTCTCACAATATCCTCCATAACTTTGAAAACCATCAGTCTCAGAACCATGGTAGCTGAGACAACCAGCAGCCAAGCAGACATGATGGGTTTGGAGCTCTGAAAAGACCCATCCCCATCGAACTGTCACTAGCTGACCTTCCTGGCAGCTTCCCGAAAAAGCCCCATGTTCAGGGCTTGACGTTACTTGACTCAGAGCTTGCCCAGGGAGGAAAGTCTGTCCCCAGGGCACTTGCTAAAAATATTCAGGGCTAATTGTTTTCTATTATAGTTGCCTGAGGGAGTGATACTAGCTGAGGCAGGCAAGAGGTGAGCCAAAAACTTAGAAGAAAAATTGGGGGAATGAGATGTCCACAGGGGGCTTTGAAAAGCTCCAGTGTATTTGTGGGCATCTAGAATGCCACAAGTGCTCAGGGCTGTGGCATGCCCAGGAAAGACTTGAGAACATCTTAAACTCTCACCTCTACTTGAAGGGTTGGCTTAATATCTGAAAACTTTATTAATAGAATAAGGGCCAATATCACGCTATCTCGACCACATACACAGAAAAGAATTTGACAAAATACAACGCCCTTCATCTCTAAAAAAGAAAACACTCAACAAATTAGGAATACAAAAAAACTTTCTCAACCTATAAACAGCATCGATGAAAAACCCATGGCTAACACCATATTCAATGGTGAAAGACTGAAAATTTCCCCCAAGACCAGGGACAAGAAAACGATGTCTTCCCATATCTCGTATGTTAATCACAGGTACTAGAGGTTCTAATGAGGGCAATTAGGCAAGAAAAAGGAATAAAAGAAACCCAGATTGGAAGGGAAGAGGTAAAACTATTAGTTTTGCAGATGAGAATATATTGTATATAGAAAAACCTAAAAAATACACTCCTCTCCACACACAATATGTGATTCGTATCCTAATAGCTGTATAAAAAATTTAAATTGCCCCATGTGGTTAGCGGCTCCACTATTGGAGAACACAGTTAGACTGCTGATATTTGTTGAAAGTCTCCAGAAGAGGAGCGGGAGCAGGATGCTGGAGGTTGGTGGCACCAAATGTTAATGCTTTTCTCATCCCTCGAAAACCTATGGAAGGGGATGTTAGGATTAGCTGACTGGGATGTGGGGCAAAATGGGCACGATGTAGGTGACTTCCAGATCAATGATGTGTCACGGGAGCTCAGAGTCATCAGCCACCAGCTCAGCCAATGCTTCCAATCTCCTCAACCTACATCAAGTCAGTGACCAGGCAGGAGTGGAATATGTCTCAAAGCTGGCTGCCTCTGTACACCTTGGTGACCTAGAACAAACACGAGGGAGAGTGGGTGAGGTGGAGGTCTCCTGGGGACGCAGGGGGCCACTGGAGCCAGTGAAAGATCACAGACCTTGGGGCAAGGGAGACCTGACTTCAAATCTTGGCTCTGCCCCTAACTCACTGTGTGACCTTAGGCACAATACTCCCCTCTCTGAGCTTCAGTTTACCCATGTGAGAAATGGGGAAGGCATCTAGAACATCACCTCTGGACACTGAGAGAACCCAGACATGCAGGGAAAGTGAAGGGTTGAAACAATCACATAACAGATGTAAGTCAGATGGAGGAATGACGGTGCCCCCAGGGCAAGGAGAGACGGGAGAGGGAGACCCCACCTGGTCCTGGGTGTCTCTCAGCAGGGCGGTGTACTCCGAGGATGTGGGCTCCGAGTTGCTGAGGCTCCAGCTGATGATGCGGAAATGTAGCTGGTGCTCTCTCTGGATGGATAAACTCTGGGCTGCAGAGCCTGGAGCCACCGAGAGGAAGAGCAGACAGGTGGAGAAACTCAGCTCCCAGCACAGAGGCATGGTGGCCCACGGGGTCAGGGTGTTGCGTGCAGACAGCGTCCACACTGGTGGCTGGCCCATCCTTCTCAGGTCTGGGGAGAGAGGGATGTGGGGACTCTAGAGAGAGTTCCTGAAACCTCTGGGGGTGGCGGCCAGAACAGGAAGGAGGAAATGGGAGTACAGTGGGGTGACAGATAGGGGTGGTCACAAAAGAGGTCATTAGGGGCAAATGCTGAGGGGAGGGTCTCACCTGAGGGAGACCAGTCTGCAACTTGAGTAGAAGGGGCCCAGGATGCTCTTCTTGAACAATGATCCAGCTGGGGAGGAAGGAGGAGGACCAGCAGGAGGGACAGGGGTTGTGGGAGGGGCTGGGTGGGCTTTAACCCACCAGGAGCTGCTGGGACCAGGGTCTCACCAGGCTCTGCAAGACCCTCTCAGTGAAGTTGAACGTGGCCTAGCCGTTGCTCATGTCTGATAAATACCGGAGGGTAGAGATGGTGACGTTGACTGTGAGGGTCTTCATGTTGTGCCCCAAAGCTGCAAGATGAGAGTGAGAGAGATGGCCCTCTCTGAAAGCTGGCCTGAGACCAGACCAGAGTGCTGCACTCATTATAATCTGTCGTCTTCTGTCCCAGTGGCACCGCCACCCAACCGTGTAGTCACCCAAGTCAGAACCAGCATATCAGCTCAGCTCCTCCTCCCTCCCAGTAACACCCATTCACCTTGCACACTGGTCCTCACATACACTCCCTCTCTCCATCCCTGTCCTAGCTCAGGTCTTAACTTCCTTCACCCGGACCAACACCCCAGCAGGCTCACTGGATGCTGTGTCTAAACGAAGTTCTACATGGACTACTAGAAGAATCTTTCTGAAATGAATACCTAACTAGAGCCACCACTGCTCTAGTACCACCCATGGCTCCCTTTGGCCTTCAGTGTTTAGTTCAACCTTCGTGACCTGGCACTCAAGGCTCTACTCAATCTGGCTCCTGCTGACCTTTCAGTCTCATTTTATCCATCTACTGTGGGTTAAACCTTATGCTGCATGCAACCCAAATTCGTTTCAATTCTCCCCATATAGCATGTTGTTTCTGGCCGGAGCCTTTGCTCATGGAATCCTCTCTGCCAGGAAAACCCTTCATCCTCTATTTGCCATGGTCCCCCTTACTCATTCTTAAAGACTTCATTCTGGTGAAATTTTCTCTAGCAAGCTCCTCCCCTCCAAATTATGCCAGGTGCCTCTCCCCGAAATATCCCACATTGTATTATAATGGTGTGTTAATTTCACAAGACTAGGGGCTCTCTGATGGCTGGCCTTAGACTGAATGTTTGGTACAATCTTTGTGATCAGCATGATTGCCCTAAAACCAGAATTTCACACCCTGGCTTCCCAGCTCCTGGATCACACCTGGCTCATGAGGAGTGGTGCCAGAGGGCTTCTCTTAGGAAGGTAAAGGGACCCCCAGATACCTGTGGTGGCTTCTGGTGGCACAGGTGGTGATCAAGTATGCAGGGACATGTTGGCCAGCTTGGGAGCTGTGGATAAGTCTGTCATCAAGGAGGAACAGAGTGGGAGTAGCCCCCAGGCTCACACGGGCTAAAGCACTGGCTGTATCAGGACCACCATTCACAGGTGAAGCATAAATGAGAGTGATGGGATGGGTGACTGTGTGAGTAGCGGGATGAGCAAGCCTGTGGATGAGAGGAGCCCAAGAGACAGAGATTGGTGAACAAGAGTGACTGAACTCGGAGGAGAGACAGATAGGCAGAAAAATGAGCAGATGGATGGGATACCTGGAAAAGGAGGACCAAGGGCAGGGCTTTAGGAGAATTAAAGTGAAAACCACATGGGGTCAGAATGTGGTGGAGAACATGTCTGTGTCTAAGGCTTTCTCACACTGGGCTGGGACTCTCCACCAGAACCCGGGAGGGAGAGAAGGGATGAATTAGGGCCCTTCCAGGTCCTTCCCTCACCAAGGACAACAGGTGAAGGAGAACAAGTGCTCCCAAACCCCAATTGCAGACGGGACACAGGACATCAGGTCCAGGAATACTCACAGTTGGTAGTCGGGGCCACGGCTCCATAGGTGAAACCTGTGGAGAGAAGGCGAGAGGAGCTGAGCAAGAGTTGGGGTGAACATAAAACATTAAGGGAGAGGAAGGATGTAGGGACCTTTGTGGGAAAAACAGAGGGGAAAGCAGAGGGGACGAGTGGAGGGGTGTTTAGGGGAAGGAATTGAGATGGAAGGTGGCTGGACCCAGTGATCACACAGTGATGAGAAGACTGAACCCAGACCAGGAGGATAGAGAGATGGATCATAGCTCACTTAGAGCAACGGAGGGAACACAGAACTCAGACTGGGAGAGACAGCGTGGCTGTAGCACAGCCCCTCACCACTGACGTAGAGGTTGTCCCAGTCCAGGGTGAAGGAGCCCAGGTGGGTGATGCACTGAGTCTCATGGCTCAGCTCCCAGTAGAGTCACTCTCTGTCCAGCCCGGGACCTGCGGGGGTCAGAGTGGAAGGTGCAGATGATGTCCAACCCAGTGGCTACCCCACCCTTCTCAAGCCTGGGGGAGGAAGATCATGGAGATGTGGAATACTGAGCAGGGGTCATTCCGGGTATGGAAAGCAAGAGAGGGGAAGGAAGGAAGGTGATGGAGATGCTGAAGGGGCTGCTCTGATGCCTGCAGGGGCTCTCCTAGGTGTCTCCCGTGTGAGACAACACCCTCACAAGTAAGGCCTGACTTCTTTTAGGATGTGGAGGGGGGGCCTGTGAGTGGAAAAGAGGGGTGAACACACAGACCTGGGTGAGGGGGCACCTGCAGGTCTGCACAGACAGCAGCGAGAACAGTCAGTGCCCTGTGCCATCTGACACATGCAGGCAAGAAAGTACCGTTATGTTCTCTCGGTTCTACACTCCATGGTCTTTTCTTTCTACTTCTTTCCTACTCCACAGCCATCACTCAGACGTAGGGAACAATCATCTTATTCCTAATCTTATTCCCAGCACCTCCCATCTTGCCTATTAAGGCTTCATTCTTAACCATGAAGTCCATTTTAACCCACATGCTTAGATCAAACGCTAATCACATCATCCTTCTACTCGCATCTCTCCAGAGTGTTCCCACTGGTCTTAGAACAGAGTCCCAATGACCCCTCATCTGGTCTTGCCTGTCCCCCCTCGCCGGTGTGGCTCACACCCCTCTCCCTCTGTTGATTCGGCTCAGCCATCCTTTTTCTCAGTTCATGGACACACCAGGCTGTCTGCTTCAGGGGTGTCCTCATGCGGTCCCTCTGCCTGAAACGTTCTCTTGAACACACTCCCACACCCTCACTCCAGTCTAACACTCCTACCAGCTAAATCCAGTCCCAACTCCAGCTCTCAATATAAACATCAGTCCTTCTCAAGAGGGCTTCTCTGCCCCCTCATGTTGATTCCCCTTGTGCCAAACTCCCACATCACTCTCATCATTAACTTTTCAAAATCCAAATTCCCAAATACAATGTAAATTCCATGGTGGTGGGACAAGGTCTCTCTGGTTCTCCAGGTTCCCATGCATGTGTCCCAGGGCCTGGCTTATGAGATCAGGAACCATCCCGGTTTGTCTAGGACTGCCCTGGTTTGAACACTAAACGTCCTGTGTCCTGGAAAACCCCACTGTCCTGAATAAACGAGGATGGTTGGTCACCATTAATTATACACTCAGAGACTATCTATTGTATGACAAGCACAAATTCCCCTCAAGAACATCACAGGAAATCTAAAATGAAAAAGACACACACACATACACACACAATTAGTAGAGGCCAACAACTAAATACAAAATTACTTAACAAGATTCTCTGCAACGTGAATCACCAGACCATTATTTCAGAAAAGTTTCAAGAAACAAAGTTAATTCCCTTTAGAAGGCAAGGTGGAGAGGACAGTCTTTTTGGAGACTAGCGCCCTTCCCTTCAATCTATAGTGTTGCTTAGTACTCTTCCAAATGATTTGAAATGTCATAAAGAAAAAAATGCTCAAAATGTATCTGGCTACTGGCAAATTCAATTTTAAATTTGTTATTAATACAAAGAAGTTCCAATCATCTTTTTCCTTGAATGCTCCTTTATTTCAAATTTTTGTGAAGGATTTATAAGACCTTAGAAGTCAAATTGAGTGGGTCTAAGGAATGTTGCTGAGTATCCCTGCTAATATTTCATGGGATGTCCTCTAATACTACATACACATGCAAAACATTTCTGTATTTATATTATATATAAATCTGACTTTTGAGTATTATGCAATGCAAGTAAATCTATATTTTCTACTATAATCCACATTTGCAGTTATTTACCTTTCTTTCATATGTTCTTATTTGCATATAACTGTACTTACTGACATATTTACCACACAGAACCACACACAGCTTACCATCTTTCCATGCATCAAACATCAATAATTTTTCTCAAGATACCTTCACTCTCAGTGACTCCAGGTGGTGACAACCCGAGCCCAGGAAAGCTCACTAGCAGGTCTTCTGCACAGCAGAGGCTGCCGGAACCTGTTGGTACCAGGTCCACAGGGTACTCACCTGGTCACACAGAAATCCACGGATCAGCAAGGACAGGTGGACCCTGAGCCTGGTTTCACCTGAAACTTGAGCTCCACGGATGCTTTTCGTGTCTGAGGGGGGAAAAAAAGTGCAAAGAAGCTTTTGAGGCCTTTTATAGGGTGTTGGATGGAAAGGCCAACCACATTCACTTTTCTTTTTTTTTACTTACTGATTTAACTGTAACTGTTGGCTGTGGCTGAATTTTCCAGATTCCTATCCAGCCACCTGCTGCTCCCCGAGATGGGAGAAAGCAGCTTCGTGCTGTGTGCACTTGAGTCACTCAACTCACTTGGCTGGACAGAGACTTTTTGGTGACTCTGACCTTTAAACAAGCTTGTCATTTAGGGACCCTGTAAGTGACTCGCTGACTTGTCAACAATTTCCACACTTCATTCAGGGCTCGGGAGATTTTCAGGCCCTGGAGCAGGTTTCCCAACCTTGGCACAACTGACATTTGGGGCCGGATAATTCTCTGAGTGGCTGTCCTGGGCCCTGGAGGATGCTGAGCAGCATCCCTGCCTCCCCCCCTAGATGCCAGGAACGCCCCATTTGTAACGACCAAAACATCGCCTCCAGAAGCGGCTAAAGCCCCCTGGGGACAAAATCACATGGAGGACGTTGACGGGGACTCTGAGGAGGGGAGGGCGGCGCCTAGAGCCAGGAGGAACAGCAGCCTCTGGGGCCCTGAGCGAACAGCCCGGGGGAAACGGGGCTGTGGGGGGACGGAGAGACGCCGAGCCCTGACGGGGCTGCCCACGGCCCAGGCCCCTCCCTGGACCGCGACTGGAGCCGGGACCACCCGTCGCTCACCGAGCGCCGCGTCTGAGGGCGAACATCCACAGGAATGCGGTCCGCGCCAAGAAGACTGAACACACCGCGCAGAACGCCCTCTCCATCCAGGGCGCCGCCCGCGCTTCCGGTTCCGGTCTCGGGCCGGCGTTCGGGGAGGACGAACGTTTGGGGGCTGCGTCAGGAACAGGGACAAAATCTAAGGGCGTGGCTGTTGGCGGGGACAATGCTGTGAGTGACAGCAGGCCGGGGAGGCAGTTCTATGGGCGGGAACAAGGGTGCAGGCAGGGCAATGAGCCGGGACCAGGCTGTGGGTGGAGGCAGGCCCGAACGTTGTGGGCTGAGACCAGTTCCAGGGGCGGGAAGAGGCGGGGGTGTGGCTGGAATAAGTCAGGCAGACTTCACAGGGGGAGGAAATGAGCTCCCGGGGCGTGGCTGGAGGCGAGGCTTTCCGTGGACCACTACACTGTACAGGTAGCTGGATGTTTAACAGCTGTTCTTCATTCCTTTCCCCACCTTTACACAGCCTCATAGAATGATGTTCCCATATTTAGAATTCTAAATTTTTTGTGTTTCCTGTTCTTAATTTCGTTAAAAAATTGGATCATATAGTCACATTTCTCTACAACTTTCTGTTCCAAGCCAGTAGATAAGGATATAACGCTATTTTAATTTTAAAAATCTGGGGGCAGGGAGGCCTACGTCGTAGGTGCACGTATAGGAAAACTTCAAATATTCTCACTCTACCACTGTCTCCCGGTACTTTTGCACAGAGATAAACATCCTTTCCTCCTCTATCCTTCCAGACATACTGTGTATATGTGGGACTGTGTATATGTTCAAGCCCAAGAGGGATGTCCCCAAGCAAAACCTGAAATCCATGAATTGTCTCATGCATCAGAAGTTAATGAGAAGAGATTTAATTTTCTGGTGGAAGGATATGAACTAGTGATGAATCCATAGGAAGACAACAAAGAAACAAGAGAATTTTACCATTTAAAAGGTCAAAGGAAATAGTGAGAAAGAAAATGTATTCATACTATCTGACGTAGCACATCTCTGGATAAGATTCGTATGCTATAAAATGGTAAACACTGATGTCATAAAACAGTAGACATTGAATTTTGATTTATCCTAATTCATTAAATAGTTATATTGGGTAAGGGGAGTTATGTTTTTAACATATGTAAGAACTCTTAGTGCTGATTTTTTCAGAGAAGAAAGCAACTATAAATAGTCAAAAGCTGAAAAATGAAAAAGCTGTATGAGTAGATAATTTAGAAATATAGATTTTAAATCAGAAAATTAAAGAAGTTGTTTTTGTCACCAGAGTCAAGAGTTGGGAAGGTAGCTTTTCATTATAAGCCTTAGAGTATTATTTGAGAGATGTGCGTATACATACACACACACGCACACACACAGAAGCCTGAATTTGTATTGCAAAGGGATCATCTAACTCTACAAAGAATTTGTAAAAAGGATTCACTTTACAAGAGTAGAACGTATTTTGAAAACTACAGACTTCAAGCATTAAAAAAGCTGTCATCATCCCGGTGGAAAAATGAATGGGGCATCACTTTCCAACACACATGTTGATAAGCCTTTTACATACATTACTCTTGAGTATTCTCACAGCAACCCATAAGGAAGATGGTATTATCTATCTCCATTTTGCAGATGAGGAAATTGGTGACAGCATATTGCTAAAATTTTCATATAAGTTCTC
The DNA here is from genome assembly GCF_020826845.1 of Diceros bicornis minor. NCBI lineage: Eukaryota > Metazoa > Chordata > Mammalia > Perissodactyla > Rhinocerotidae > Diceros > Diceros bicornis. Next base: position 14,671,723 of record NW_026690866.1, read on the forward strand.
AATAGATATTGTTTTATGTTAAAATTGTTTATTGGATTTTCTTTTCATTAATAAAATGATATGAGTCACTCTTAGAAATAAGAAAAGGCTGTGTAAAAACAATTTAGCAAAACTACTGTTTTCTTTTGATATAATTAAATATAACAATCACTTTATTATTTTTCTGCTGTCTGCCTCACATCTACGAAGATGCTTCTTATCCCAAAGGCTGAATAGAAAACTCTACTAAAAATCAAGAATCAGGGAATACCCACATTAAGCAAGGTTCCTGAATACATGCAAAAAAAGCCATTATAACAATTTTTTGTAAAAAATCTTAGATCATTCATGAACTGATAACGACACAAATCATGATTAGGCAAGGTATTTCTGTAGAATGACAAATATTTAAACTTTAGACATTTAGAAAGGTAATTCATTACAGTAACTAATGTGTATAAGAATTTTTTCAAACTCACTTAGTGCCAGGAAATCCTTTGACAAAATGCACTGCAATATTATTCACAATAACCAAGAGATGGAAACTACCTAATTGTGCACCTGTGGGTGAAAAGATGAAGAAAATCTGGGGCATCTATACAATGGAATATTATTCAGCCTTAAAAAGAAAGGAAATTCTGTATTCAGAATTGCTTGCCTGGATCATTTCAGTAACCATGTGCTTTCTTCCTTAGTCCCCTCTGGTCCATTCTCCAACCAGGAACCAGGGTGATCCTTTTACAATGTAAGCGCCACAACCTCTAATGTATCCCTAAAAGAGATTTTGTAGGTGGACTGCCTGGGTACCAGCTGTGTGACCTTGGTCATTTATATAACCTCTAATGATCCTCATCCATACAATAGAGGTTAATAGTATTGTCTCCATGGCATTGTTGTGAGGATTAAATGAGTGAATACATGTCAGATGCCTAGAAAGTGCCTGGCACATGATAAGGCATCATGAAAAATTTAACTGTAATTATAACCAAATTAAAGATTGTGATGGCCTATTAATTAAGTTGAATCATATGAAATTTCTAATATTCAACCATTTTGACCCATTATTATTGTTGAATAAATGATAAAAGTCTAGGCAGGTTTGTTAGAGTCAAAAAGGATTGGATAAATGAAAATATTATTAGAAAAAAGGAGCTGAAATAGATTGCTTTCCAATTTACAAAGCAGTTTCTCATACTTTGTTTCATTTAATCTCTATAGAGTGCTTTTCAGGGTATTATTACCACTGTCTCTGAAGGAGTAACTGACTTTCCCCAAATCACACCACATTAAATAACACAATTAGAGGGGACACATCATTTCAAGTATAAATCCCATATGATATTTTTTTCCCCTTCATAATATCATTGGTCCTCTCAAGAAAGTGATGAAATAATGCTGATTCATAGGAACTTAGTCTTAAAGAGACATACTCTCAGATGATAAACACTATGTCTTTGAAACAGGGGTGTTACGAGAAGAAACTTGGGACCCATGTTTTCTGGGTTTTCAAGTCCATGATTAGACTTCTGGTCAACAGTCAAAGAAGGGAAAGGGTGAATAATAGTCCAGAATGAAAAAAGTTTGACGTATATGTAACTTTATTGATCACCTCAATATTCTCTTTTTGTTTATGGTCTGTGTCACCCTACTAGAATATAAATGCTGTTAGGGTAGATCACTGCTATCGTCAGAAAGTGGTAGGCACTGAGTAAATATTTATTAAAAGAATGAAAGTGGCCTTGAATACATCTGCTCTTTACTCACCAGAGAACAGCCCCATAGCAGGCAAATGGCATCATTAACAAAATTTTAAAAATCATATCCTTATTAGCTCGTAACCATGAATACAAGACTCCCATTTATTTCATAATTTCTAAGTACTTAAGCATTCTAGTGTATTAGGGAGTGTTTCCACAGCCTTGCTGTAACATAAAGCAAGATTTTTTGGCCCATTGATTGGTGTTTCCAGCAGGGACCATCTCTATACTTACCTCTAAACAATTAACTATAGATTTGTTATCCCAATGAACAGCGATTTGGTATGGAACCTGTTTTATCAGTGTCATGCGAAAGTAGACATTTGATATATCTTTAAGAGGTGATATGGATAATAAGGTTAATGAAGAAGAAGACAACTAAAAATTCTCTCTGGTATTTGTCAAGTGCATCTGCGTGAAGGGTATCTTGTTGGCACTGGATTTCAGAACTCAAAAAGACTCGTCCAACTCTTCATGTTACAGGTGAAGAAAATGAGGTCTAAAGAGGTTGAGAGATTTGACCAAGACTAATTCCTGGGACTAGAGAAAGATCCTCTGATTCTCAGCTGGCCACATTGTCATAAGATCTCCAGCTACAAACAGCCAAGAGAAGCAAGTCTGTTGATTTCCAGGCAGAAATGATTCCCCTTCACGTTTTTACTTTTTCTCCCTTAGATGCCTGCTCTGCCCTGACAAGGCATTTATCTGATGTTTACGCTAAACTTAAGAAGAGGAAAATGCTCCTGGCAAACACTTGTGATTCAGTGTGGCAATGGAGAGCACAGTGATGAAAAAATGAGAATCAAAAGAATAAGAGGTAAATAATATTAGAGAAGAAGAGAAAATCTATTATTTTAGTGGGACATAACTTATAAAATTTAGAACTGATAAATATGTGCAGTAATGTATAAGGAAGCTAGATTCCTATATGAAACATGGAAAATACTGTTACATGAGCAAGAATTAGCTTAAACATGTAAACAATTATTCCATTCCTAAGAGCAATGAATTATTTAAGATGAGTAGTTAAAATAATTGGAACTACACATTAGTTATATGAAGAAGATTATAAAGAGATACAAAGCGTGTAAAAGCTCTGATTAAATGGAGAGATATACTATACTTGTGATTGAAAACAGTGTTTCAAAGATATCAATTTTCCAAACATTATTCAGATTCCATGTGTTTCAAATCAACTTTTAAAATGATGTAGTGTTTGTTTTATAGACTAAAAGATATCCATTTGTAAAATAAAACACTGGACCATCAACTAACATTATTCACAAGTAAATCATTCCAAATGGATTATAAGGGCTAAAATTAAAAGTAAAAATCCCCCGCGTATAACAGTGGTGGATGACAATATAGAAGAATATCCATAATCTTAAAATTAGTGAAGATATTCTTAATATATGTGCTTAAAGATGTCTGGTTGAAAAGAGGAAGGAGAAAAAGTAAAATGGAACGTGATATGGTCTCTGATTTTCTTTCAGAGACTTAATCTAGAGAAAAATATTCCAGTCTACGATATTGGATAAAGAAATAGAAATCTGTGATAATTATACAAATAATGAGAGGACATATATAAATGGTAGCATAATGTATCAGTTAGCTTCTGCTGTATAAAAAAACCAACCTAAAATTTGGTGGCTACAAATAAGAATAGATTATTTTTTCTCAAGATTCTGTGGGCTAACAGGGCAGTTATTTTGATCTGGACCTATTGGTGGCTCAGCTGGGATTGGCTGGTCTAGGACGGCCTTACTCACATATCTGATTGTTGACTTGAAGTCACCTGGAGTAATGGAGATGTGCAGTCTATCTAGACTCATTCACATATTGATGGCCTCAGGCTTACCAAGGGCAGCCAGAGAAGGACAAGTACCAACAATGAGTAAGTGTTTTTCATGCCTTTGCTTATGTCATTTGTTAATGTCCCATTGGCCAAAGCAAGTTACAAGGCCAAGTCTACCCAGAGTCAACGTGGGATGCTAAGACCAAACAGACAGTGGGAGAAGACTAATGTGTGGCCATTTTCGCAATCTTTCACACGTAATTTTAGAGGAGAATTAGTATGAATGTTTTGTATTTGTTCATTTGAGTGCCCGAGGAAAATTGTACAAAGCCAAAAGAAACGTAAAGCAAAAAATTAAGTGGAGATGTAAGGTAAGTTTAGTTGGTACTTAAAGTGGATCTGCAAAAATGTGGTAGTTTATTTTTCAAGTGTAGGCAAGTTCTTGTAACCTATGAAAATAACTTACATTTCGATTATTTTCTCGCTGAATGTGTTTTATTCGTTAACACATTTGATGTGTTTCTCTCTGGCCTTAGGAAAATAACGTATCACTTGAGACCAAAGATGCAGCCTAATAGACCCACACTGGAGGCCAAAATGGAGCAGACATCCACGGCCACCATGACTTTGCCCTTGGTGCTGTGGTGGAAGAGGAGGAAGGTGACCCAGACACTGCAGAACACCAGCATGCTGAACGTCAGGATCTTGGCTTCATTAAAGGTGTCAGGCAGGTTCCGGGCCAGGAAAGCCACAGTGAAGCTGCCCAGGGCCAAAGAGCCCAGGTATTCCAGGACACAGTAGAAAGCAATGACCGAGCCCTTGTTGCACACGATGAAGATGTGGCGGTGTTCAGAGTGTGCATCTGTGTCAATGAAGGGAGGAGAGGTTCCCAGCCAGATTCCACAGAGACTCAGCTGGATAAAGGAGCAGCTGGGAATGATGAAGTTAGGTTCCTCTGCCACCAACCACTGCCTCATCCTTCTCCCTGGTGCAGTGACCTTGAAGGCCACAGCCACAGTCATAGTTTTGGCCAAGACAGTGGAAACAGCCACAGTAAATACAACTCCAAATGTGATTTGATGAAGACTGCAGGTGGCTGTCTTGGGACGACTAATGAAGAGTAAGGAGCAGAGGAAGCAGAGGGTGAGGGATATGAGCAGGATGTAGCTGAGAGTCCGATTATTGGCCTTGATTATGGGAGTGTCTTGGTGCTTCACAAAGACCCCCAGCACCACAGAAGTGAGGACAGAAAAGCACAGAGCTGTGCCGGCCACGGCCATCCCTAAGGGGTCCTCATAAGCCAGAAAGGTCACAGCTTTTTTGAGGCAGCAATCACACCCTCTGTTGGCATACTGACGATCTGGACACTTCACACACTGATCCATGTCTGGGGAGAGATGCAAAGTGTCCTCAGCCCAGGTTCAGTCATTCTCTCTCATTCGCATGCCCCCAAAGAAGGCATTGGGTAAGTTTAGCCAATTGTCTTCCTTTGCTGCTCCAGGCACCAAATAACAGAATGCTCTGCAGAGAACCCTTCCTAGTTAATACTGCCCATCTTATTTCTGGTTAAGTAAACAAAGCTATTATCCTTCTCAGTATTTATCTTGTATATTCATGAAAGCACTTTTTTCTCAGCAGAAAACCAAATGTCCTCCCTGTCTCTCTGAGCTATACCTCTGTAAGCTATGGCCTAGATTTACTCATTCAATGAGCAGGCAGTTATTGGAAAACCTCCATGAGCCAGATAATATGCTACATTCTAGGGAAACAGAGATGACCAAGTCATAGACCTCACTCCTCGGGAGTTTCAAAGTGATACCATTTCTACCATCTAAAATGATCTCCAAAACATTTCGTCTTGATTTCACTTGCACCACTTCTGTTAAGATTTTAGTCACTTCTCTTCTGTTATCATAAGATCCTTTTACTCTGGTTCCCTGCCCTTGTCCTGCATCACAAGTGATACTTCTACATGTAAGTGGGATCATGTTTATCTTCCATTAAAAAATCCGACAAACTCTTGGGAAGACCAAAAAGACTGTATAACCTTGGTCTTGCCTACCTCTACTACCTCTGCTCTGATTTTTAAGATTCCCAAATCTTCATGTGGTTCTGAAACTGTTCCGTGCCCATTCATCCCTGCAGGTATCAATACATGCTTTTTCCTTCTACAGGGGCATTGCTCCTTCCTCTTTATGTCCCTTTAAATTCTTTCACTTTTCACGTTTACAACTAAAGTCTGCCTGATAACGTTTTCTGTGGACGGTTTGATTTAGGGTTGGCGAGTCATTGTCTTCTTCATGAAGACAGCCAATTTACCCAACATGATTTATTGAAAAGTCTTTCATTTTCCCACTCCTCCTCAGTGTTTCCTTGTAAATCAGACGTCTATACGTGAGTCCCTATATGAGCAGCTTGTATCTGAAATTACCATTTGGTTCCGTTGATTTTCTTGTTTACCCTCATGATGAACCTCCTCTATTGTGATGTTATATTACTTGATGTCAGGTAGACTAAGTCCTCCCACTCTATTCACTGTCTTCAAGATTTTCTTAGTTAAGTTTTTCCTTTATCATTTCCATAAGAATTGTATCAATTGTAATTTCCACAGAACGGATCATCATTTTAGCTGCAATTTTGTGGAAGCTGTAGATCAATTTGGACAGTTTTGATATCTGTAGAATTTTGAGTCTGTTCAGTCACGAATTTGATTTATCCCTCCACTTCTTTCAGTCTTCCTCCATTTTTCTAAATGCTGTTCTATAAATTTATGGACAGAAATCTTTTGAAAGTCTCATTAAAGTTATTTCTAGGTACTTCATACTTTAAGATGTTGTAAATGTCGTTTTTTAAAATTTAAATTTTGAATGCTTATGACGGGTAGATGGAAGCAAAACTTTCTATATTAACCTTGTATTCAGCCACCGATAAACTCAGTTAATACCTTAATTTATATGGTTTTTACATTTATACCATAATATCATCTGAAGATAACATCAATTTTACTTCTTCCTTTGAAGTAAATTATTCCCTTTATTTCTTTTCCTGCCAATATTGTATCAGGCAAGACCTCCAGCCTAACGGCTTATAGAGGCAGTGATGTTGAACATTTTTCTCTTATCCTTGTTTTCCACAGTGCAACATAAAGTTCCATTCTGTGACTACTGTGTATGGGAGTAAGAGAGTTTCCTTCTGTTCCTGATTTGGTAAGTGTTGTTTCTGTTGTTGTTGTTTGTTTTAAAATATGAATAGGTGTTTAATTTTACTAGTTTTTCTTACAGTTATTGAGATTATTATTTCTCTTTTTTCAGAGATTAGTGTACTGAATTACACTGCATGAACCTAATTTGGTCATGATATGTCCTTCTTATAAAATATGGCTAGATTTGGAACCTTGATATGATTTGATTTTTTTTTTAGTATCAATGAATTTAATCCAAGAAAGAGAGTGGCCTGTAATTTCCTTTCCTGCAATTATTTTGTTAGATTTTGTTACCAATGTTAATCTCGTCTCTCAAAGTGAGTCAAAAAGTTTTCACTTTTTCCTATTCTCGGGAAGAGTTTGAGTAGATGTATATTATTTTTTTCTTGAATATTTGGGCAGATTCATCAGCTTTATACCAAATAAATAGCTTACAATAAAATTTTGCAGAAATGTTTTAAAGGATGGTCTCAATTTCTGTAATAGGTATGGCAATATTCAGATTTTTCATTTTTTCTTGAGGCAGTTTGGTAACTTTTATTTGCCTAGAAATTTGTGAATTTCCTCTAAATTTTCATCGTATCAACATGATGTTATTTATGTTTTCTTCATGTTAAAATTTTTCCATAAGATCTGCACAGATTACTCCCTTTTCAGCCTTGGTATTATTTTGTTGCAATTTTTCTCTTTTTTTGAACGCTAGTACTAGGATTTTATTGAGCATATTTGTCATTTATTAGAATCAAATTTAGTTTTATTTATCCTTTTGATGTTTGTCTTTTATTTTGTTAACACTTCCTCTAATATATATCATTTTGTGTTTTCTCTTTTCCTTGTGTTTACTTTTCTGCTCTTTTTCTAGTTTGTGATGAATGCTTAGAACTTAGAAATTCAACCTTTCTTTATTTAAATATACAAAATAATATATAAATATATATAATCTAGGATTCTACATTTCTCTTTAAGGATAGATTTAATTCCACCCCATAAGATTTGATGAATAGTATTTTTAATTGGAAATACATTCTAATTTCCATCATAGTTTACTCATTAATCATCGGTTGTTTACAAGAGTATTTATTAATCTCCAAGCATGTAGGAATTGAAGTTAGTGGATGTAGTGTTCTTTAGATGTGCATACGGAACATATACCCAAACTTACCACACGCCAAATGTGCACGTGAAAGCTTTATCCAAATTGACGATATGCCAGACTATATCATCAATCTCACTACATTTCAAAAAAATTGAAATTATACAAAAGATGTTGTGAAATTAAGCTTCATATCAATCACAAAAATAAAATTAGATAATGCCACCATTGAGGGGATTCCAACATTGCACCATTTAATATCATAAATCTGAGTAATTCCAAGATGTTAATTATTGTATAAAAAATCTTCAGTGTTGGTTTTCTGTCCCTCTTCTACTTCATGACCCAACTCCCAAACCCACATTGTCTGTGTTCTAGTCATGTTGAACCTTTTCTCAGCTCCCTAGAATATTAAATGCAGGGCTAATTTGCCAGTTTCTGCCATTTCTAAGAATTCCACCAAGAATTTAATCCGCCTTCATTAGTCTGATATATTACTAATGCTACTACCTTTATGAAGAAGTCCATGACACTTCCCTCCCCACAAACATATATACTATCACTTATTTCATCCCATGGATCTCTGCATACCTATATTGCAGCCCTATGTCACCACCTTGAATTCACATCACTGCATGTTGTCTCCCCTACTCACCTGTGAACTCTAGGAGATCAGAAACCAAGCTGTACCATAAGCTCATTGTACACCATGGAAATACTTACTTCTTAAATCAAACACAACCTTTCTGAGCTCCTGCTCTGTGCCAAGAACAGCACCAGACACTGGAAAAATAAAGATTTGTTAAACGTGATCTAAATGTAGCTTTAAAGAAGCTGAAAGTAAGGACTACAATACCATGTGTTAGATTCCATGAGAGAGATTGAAGTTAGTTACTGTGGAGTGGTCGTAAAGGGTTTCCTTGAGATCATAATGCCTGCAATGATGCTAAAATGAGACAAGCAAGCTAGTTCAAGGTAGAGAGAGAGAGTATCATTTTGGGAGGAAATATTATTGGCTATAAAAGTTAAATTACTAAATGGAGGAAGGCAACATTTTGACCCTGCAGTCCTCATCAGAGCTTTTCTGTTTCTTTGGGAGAACCGTGCATACAAAAGAGACGTGGAGAGCCAGCCCTGATAGCCTATTGGTGAAAGTTCAGTGCTCACCACTTCGGTGACCCGTGTTGGTTTCCTGGTCATGGAACTACACCGTCTCTCTATGAATTGCCATGCTGTGTTGGTGGCTGACGTAGAAGAATTAGAATGATTTACAACTAGGATATACAGCTATGTACTACAGTTTTGAGGACAATAATAAAAGAGCAGGAATGGCAACAGATGTTAGTTAGCTGAGGACAAACGTTTCCCTTCAAAAACAAAAAATAGAAGTGGAGAATGTCGCTGCAAGGCATATACTCACCTATCTCATTGGAAATCACATTCTCTGGGCTGGGAATGCAAACAAAACAATAGGCAGCATTTCTCTCTTGAGGGCTCTTTCTGAATCCCGGTCTGCAACTCTCACTGCATGCAGAGTGTGGAGTTTGGAGAAAATCAGATAACACTTGGTAACAGCTGTGACTTTTACCTAATTTTCAAGTAACTAGAGTGTTTTAGAGTATTGGGCCTTAACAAACTTAATTTTGAAATACTTAAATCCAATTCATTGGTTGGACGCCATGCTTATTGTATGATATAAAACACTGGTACACCTCAGAAATACTGTGGGTTTGTTTCCAGAGCACCACAATAAATCAAATATTACAATAAAGTGAGTCACACCAATTTTTTGATTTCCTAGTTCATAAAGAAATTATGTTTACACTATACTGTAGTGTACTAAGTGTGCAATAACACTATCTCTAGAAAACATGTACACAACTTAATGTTTTAAAAAAAATTATTCCTGAAAATTACTAACCACTTTCTGAACCTTTAGCAAATTGCAATCTTTTGCTTATGAAGGTCTTGTTTCCATCTTAGATTGTTGATAAATGAAAAAATTACTTCAGTTGGAAGTGAATTGTTAAATTCCCATATGTGGTCCTTTATGAAGCTCTGAGGGGACACAAAACTCCAACAAGAGTTTGGTTATTCATGTGTGGTGTAAGTAATTGTGATTGGATTCAACCCACCTCAGTAATTCCTGTGTCCCACTCAATCACCTCGGCAGATAAAGACAATTCTTGACCACGTGGAGCATGTTGGGAATATTCTCCTACTTTCACCTTAAGTCCAAGGCCTTCGGGAAATTCCAAAAGTTGAGAATAGTTTACTCTGAATCTGATTTTCCTTCATCAGCCAAATTCACTGAGTCACCAGCAGGATTGTTAAATTCTATGTTCCTCAGAAAGGGGTGCAGTTAAAAGAGACACATCATCCTGTGGTGAAGTGGGCACGGGTGTTAAAGAGAAAAACCCTGAATTGGGGACAGCCTTTCATTGTCTGTAATCCTTGCTTCATAATGTAACTTTATTGCAAGTATCCAATGAAGTAAAGCAAATGAAATCATGTGGAGAACTAAAATATCATGATGTTTTTAGAACATCAGTTAGTTTCAAGAAAAAATGCCTAAAGACAAGAATATCAAGATGATCAGTGGTGATAGGATTCAGACAATTCTCGAGTACAAAGTCCAATCTAGCCACGCTCATGCACTCTCTGACTTTTCCCAGACCATCAATCTGCAAAATGATGTTAGCAATACCTAAAGTTGTTGCAGAATTAAATGAGATCATTTATGTAAAGTATTCACTATGATGTTCAGCACCAGATAGTCACATAAAGGACAAGTTCTCTTCTTCTTGTCATTGAGGAGCTTCATGGGAGAAGATAGGATATTCCCTATTGAAACGTTAGGCAGGCAGGATGTTGGGATCCTTTGTAACACAAAGCATTGATATTGACTCATAGCTTAATTCCTCGTTGCCACTAGAACCTTCTTGTAGATGACTTACTATTCAGGACTAGATATACCTCCTAGAGAGTAAAACAAGTATAGAAACTCTTGTGCTTTTCTTGGAGAAAAAATCCTAACTGCTTGGTTTGAGCACCTGTGGAACCATAAGAAAGTCACTTTTACGAGTGTACATTCTGTTAAGTCGAAGAGACTTTACCTGCCAGGGACAAAACACCAGACCTTCCCCACTTCGCATTGGCTGCATTTCTGCATGTTGAAGAAGTATCTTGTGAAGGTTCCAAGGCACAGCATACACAGCATTTTACATACTGTAACTCCATTTAGTCATGCTTGTGTCAAAAGTCTGTCAAGGCAGCCATCCTAAGGAGGCATTAGGTGGACAATTCTCCAGTGTTTTACAGTAAGACTCAGAAATCGTGCAAGGAATAAAGGGAAACCATAACATAGTGAGGTAAATGTCTTCTGCATATTTGAAAGGGTTAACTGTCTGGATAAAATTTTCAAAGTCAGGGACCTCACTAAGATGGTGTGAAAAAATGAGAGTCCCATGCAATGAGTCAAGGATGAAATCTCTCTCACTGTGGATAAAATCCGACTCTGATGTCGTGACCCAGACTTTCCATATCACTAAATACTCCCAAGTAGAAAAGCTCAAGCTTATGAGAGAGTTGGCATCACCATAAATGATAACCACATTCCCTTCTGTTTCCTATACTTGCAAATCGTATGGCCATGTCTTTGAGTAATATGACCTTTCAGTCACAGGAATCATTTCCACAAAGGCTGCACAGATTTCATTCCTGTCCATCTCTCCTCTCAAGTCTGAGAGAAACTCAACACCTTTCTTGTCTACTGAGATGATCAGCCCCACCCAGCTCCAACTGAAATGAAGCAGCAAAGAGTCCATGCCAATAGCTAGAGATGTGTCCCTGGGGGCCATCTAATAGAGAGATGGAAACTGCTCATCATCGTTCAGGCTAAGATCAAAAGGACCGTAGGTAAGCTAAAATGAAAAGAAAATTGGAAGCAATATGAGGAAGGGGATTGGCAAAAATCACACTCTTACTCCTGAAAGCTGTTCAGCAACACCTGGAGTGGTAGAAGGGGACAATTGTTCATTTCATTTTCTAATCATTTTCCACTCTGTGAAAGATTTCTAGAAAATAAGATCAGTCAGAGTTCCAGGAAACTGCTTTGTCTCCTTCCCCCTCAACCTTCTCTCTACACCAAATAAAGGAAATGTCATACTCCATCGAGGTCCTGTACACGGACCCTTTGAGATCATATCCTTTGAGAGATGCACAAACCCAGTCTCCTCCTCTATTCCTTTTTAGGCCCCTGAGAATGGCACCAAAGGAGGCATGGTTTCATTTCTCCCCATCCCACCCAGTCTTACCTGTGGAAATTTGTACAATTCCAGCAGTGTTCCAATCTGGGCAGAAATTGCCCAGGTGGTTCCTGTAAGGACCGCTAGAGACTTACTCTCTCTCCTTCAGTCGTAATTAGGGATGTCCTTGCCCAACCCTGAGAGCCAAATCAGGGAACTCTCCAATGTCCTCCTTTCACTGGGCAAGGCATTATAGAGATCAAATCCCAGAGACAAGTTGGGCAACATATGAGGGTTCCTGTTGATTTCCTCAATGGCAAAATCCAAGGACAGAACATACTGGTAGTTCTTGTACTGAAACCTGCATAGAGGGATAAGGATCCTTAGGGAAAATACTCAAAATGATTTCCTTCAAATGCAATACAATGACTTTATTAAAATTACTTGGCTATTGACTCGAATGTCTGTGGCAACTGATGGCACTCCTAAAGCCTCAGAATTTATAACTAAAGAAAATAACATGACTCCAGCTGTGGAACTTCCTTACTGAATTACACACTCATGAGAGAAACTAGTTAAATACACAGAAGAAAGTACAATGAATGGAAAAACAGATCACATTCAGAATAGACTTGTAAATGGCTCTTTGGTTCAGGAACCAAAATGCTTGTTTATATGAGCACACCATTAAATCTTTCCTAGAAGAGCAACAATATTAGCATGATATTGGAGAAAGCCCTGGGGAGAAAGAATAATTGCAACTGAAAGATACATGACAAGCATAGACGCATGATATTTGCACGATGAGAATGGTGGAACAGAAGGCTGTCAATCAAATTGCCTAACCTCTGTCCCCTCAAACCTGTGCGTCTGCCACCATCAAAACCAGGAAACTAAGGTGAAGTTCAGAGATCCAATGAAGGAGGAATCATCAACAGGCAGGAACAATTGAAACAATCAAGAAGGACTGAAAGGAGTAGCAACACTTAGGAATCTAAGGGAGAGAGCACTGTAAAGTTTAAAAAGCTTCTCATCCATTTCTTATTTTAAAAATATAAAATTAAAATTTATCATTAACATCTTTAACGGTACCTATTCCTGATAGCCCATATTGTCTTCATCTTTTCTACAGATTTTCTAAACACAAATAACACCTAAGCCAAAGAAAATTCTCTGCATTTCTATTGCCTGGGATTTGTAATAGCATCAGGAATAAAATAGAGCAGTCACTTGTACTTATTTCAAGTGTTCTATTATTTGAGGCTTGATTAGTACCCTAGTTCTTGCTCACTGCTTGTTAATGCTCCCCGTGTCCCTGTGAAGAATAGGTGTTCTTCACTTGTTGGGTATAGGGTTCGATGTGTATCCATTAAATCCAACTTGCTAATTTGTTTTTCAAACACTCTATTATTAGATATATGCTATTCTTTCTCTCAGAGGAAAGTTGAAATTCCTCACTATGATGATATATTATGTCTACCTCTCCTCTTCCTCTGCCTCCTTCTCCTGTACTTCCTCCTCCTCCTCCGACTTTTTCTTCTTGTCTTCTCCTTCTTCTCCTCTTCCTTCTCCTCCTTCCTTTCCTAGTTGAGGCTATAGTATCTTCACATGACATCGTGTGTAGTATAACGACTATATCTTCATGATAAGTTGAACTTATATACCATTGGGGATTAACCACTAAATTCCTAATGATATTTTTTCCTCATCTGTTTTATCTCATATTATTATAGCTTCCCTGGGTTGATTTTTGATTGATATTTTCATAGCATATCTTTATATCTTCTATTCTGTTTTGAATTTCTAGTTTTCCATATTTTTTAGTTTTCACAAGTCTTGTAAACAAGATACAGCTAAATTTATCATTGTCGCATCAAATTTAACAATCTGTATTTAACTCGAGAATTTATTCCATTTACATTTGTTGTGATTATTTATATCCTTCTTTTGCTCCCACTATCTATATGTGTTTCCTTCTATGTTTTCCACAAGTTTTATTATGTTATTTCCCTTTAAAATTTATTGATTTATACTTGTATTCCATATTCTATTGTATCTCCTCTATTTGGGTGAGAGTTCTATTCTCTACTTCTATTTTACCACCAGCCCACATTGCCTGAAGTGGATATAGTTTCTCATCTCCTGAGAAATTTATAGACCCTTTAACTTTCAGTTTACCCTCATGACTCACTTGTTTTTGTTGTACAGTACTTTATTTCTCCTTGTTCTTTACTCTCTCTCATCCTTCTCCATATCTAAATTATCTTTCATGTTTTTTACTTCCTTGTCTTTCTATGCTGCAGTCTCTTTCCTTCAGAATTCAAATTTGGTTTTCTATTCTCTCTTCTGTTGTAGAACACATCTATGAAGTTTTAAAACTCAACAGTTATGTATTTTTAATCTCTTAAAGTTCTATAAGGCCCTCTGCCAAATATGTCATATCATTTCTAGAGTCTCCTGTTTGATTTTGTTATTCCATTTTTTGTTGTTCCATTTCTTATACACAGTTATTTTATATCTTGATGTTGGTAAGTCTAATAGTGAAGGTTTTAGTGTTTAAATCTATTGTTTTATTTTTAATTTTCTTATGTTTTATGACTCTTATCGACAATGGCATGTATTCCTTATTTGTTTGGAGAACTTTGATTATGAGCTCATATTTGTCTGATTTTAATGTGTACAGGATGTAAGGCTTTAGTTTAGATTCTTTCCTCCAGAGAAGAATGTCACTGGTTTCTGCTCACAGTCATGTGAGATGACAACAAGCTAAATGCCTTTTTTGTGTGACTCACAACTAATCTGTGAGTCCGAGATTCATTCCCTCAAGTCACTGGTGACTCAAAGACAAATCCTTTCATTAGAGGATCATACTGGCCTTTGACCACTGGGTGAATCCAAATTTGTCTAGTGCTTACAATTTCCTTCTTCTGTTCTTTGAGACTTGGCTTACATTATGTGAACTCAAGAATGCAATAACTTTATATTTTATGGAAGATAGTGTTATGTGGAGGGAAACACCTTTGAGGTATCTAGTCCTCCATACTCCTAGTATTTCATTCTTTTGGATAATTCTTTGCATTTCTTTCTTTTAATAAAAATTCTTTCTTTAACTTGAAAAGAAAATAAATTTTAAAATCAAACGTGTGAGCTTGGGGGTATAGAAATAATTTACACGCTATTCAACAAAATAAGTTTAAGATATAGAAAATTTTACAATAATGTATGTATGGATTAGGTACATTTAACTGAAACTAAGAACCTCTATTTAGAACATATTTAATCAAATTTTAGGAGAAGAATCATTGAGATGCACACTTCAGGAACATTCTGTTTCTGTGCGGTGCACACATACTACACATATACCTGATCGTCATGTGACAAGCCATGATATGGCCAACTTTAGTTCAACTTAGTTCAGGTGTGATATGATCAATTAAACTTGAAGAAGAGAGAGTGTCCAGAATGTCCAGAAGCCCCATGTGTTTCCAATGTTAGAGCCTTAAATACTGAGAACAAGGAAGAATGGTGCAGGTGTTGTATAAGTAAATCACAGGTGTTGTATAAGTAAATTACAATGTCTAAAGAGCAGAGAACAGCATCCACATTAAACTTATTGCAGATTGTGTCACATTTTGAAAATAAAGCACTCCTTTCAGAAGATAAATGAAGAACATTTTTGTGTCAGTTGGGGCCTCCAAATGCTGAGGTGGAGTTAGGAGTACAAGAAGATTATTGTGGCAGAACACCTGTGAAAAATCAAAGGATTGGGTAGGGACAGACTGCACACTCAGATATGGATTTTACTGCCTCTGAAATGAAAAAAATAAGGAATGTTAGGCAGAGGAGCTTTCAATCACAATGTGGAGATGCTAGTCTGCAGCCGAGACCTACTGAATCAGAATGTTTGGGTTGGGGTACAGCAAACCTTCTGTGTTTTAACAAGCCTTCCAGATAATTCAGATCCATAATCAAGTTTGAGGTTGACGGGTTTCAAAAAAAAGCACCGTACCAAAGAAGTGAACACTGAAAAATTAGAACAGTTGTCTCAGTACTTTGTATTAATGTGATTTTTAAAGAATGCGAAACACAAACTACTTTAAAGAATGTGCATAAAATTTAAAACCATCTTGAACCAAGAGCTTAATCTATACTGGATTAGGAGAAAAGAGACACTGGATTTGGAGAAAAAGAAAAGAAGTAAAATACTAATTAATTTTTCATCTAACATTGAGGAGGCAGTGAGGCAAGACTTCAGATTCTGGGTTCTTCTTAATTCTCAAATTAAAAATATTGTAAAATAAGGGCCAGCCTGGTGGCATAGTGGTTAAGTTTTCACGCTCTGCTTTGGTGGTCTAGGGTTCGTGGCTTTGGATCCCGCGTGCGGACCTCTGCACCGCTCATCAAGCCATGCTGTGGTGGTGTCCCATATAATGTAGAGGAAGATGGTCATGGATGTTAGCCCAGGTTCAATTTTCCTCAGCAGAAAAAAAAATTCTAAAATAGAATGTGAAAAAGATATATATATCCAACATGGTGGACAAAAGTTTAATAAGGAAAATTACTTTAAATGGAGCAAAACAAGGAAAGAAGAAAAAAAGCAAAGTACAAAATTTAAAAATAGAACCACAGAGATAATGCTACATATAGCAGTTATACTATACTGAAGTTACTTAAATCACTTTTTCAATATTGTGTGTTACTCTACATTCCACGAAGACATAGGAAACTAACACTGAACATAGATGCTGAAAGAAAGGGTATTGTCAGTGATATTCCATACACGTGCTCACAAAAGTAAAACCACAACTAATATGAAACTTTTATATATGAATGTGTATAATGGTACACATATCTGAAGGCAAAATATTTAGGGACTAAAAGGTGGTTAGCAGTCAAAATGTATGTGTTCAATTATAGTATCATATATTTAAAAAAGCATTTTAAAAATATGAAGTAAAGTGAACCTAACTACAACCAAAGTAAGAGTATTCAATTAACTTCTCAGTATTTGTCCAAAAAAAAGTCAATATAGGAATAATATATATTGTTAATCTTGATTTATCACTAAATATGTTTGGAGTATACACACACACGAGCTTGCATATAAATATCAAACTTCCTACTCCAAAGCAAAGAAAGCATATTATTATAAAATTAGGTCCTATCCTTGTCCAGCAAGCAATTTCGACATAGCAATCAATTCCTGAAGTCGCCAGAAGAGAGATAGATGGCCAACCACAGAAATTCTGACTCAGTAGCTCATCAGAGGAACGGGCAGATTTGAAATGCAGTTCATTAACCAACTTGCAGGCAAAAATGTTCATTAACTGCCAACATATCTTAAACAAATCACACAATTTATAAGCCAATAAAGACTCTCATGAATAACTGTTTGGTCAAACAGGATATCAAACCAATGATTACAAAGTAGTGGTGATGGTTTGTAATTGGTATTTGAGTAGTGAACACGATGTAATCTATGCAGAAATAGAAGCATAATGATATACACCTAAAATGTATACAATGTTGTAAACCAATGTTACTGCAATGAACAATAATTAAAAATAAATAAATAAATAAATGAAGGATTAGAGAGGAGCCTTGGAGAGTGAGGAGAGAGAAAGGAAGAAGATAAGAAAACTGTCTGCTCTGTGAGAACATATCTGAGCAAGGGGGGGGGAAGAAAGGGGGAGAGAGAATCCCACTCCGCCCTTTCGCTGCAGGTTCTTAGGGTTGGCCAAATCCTTAACAAGACAGGTTGGCTGGAGAAAATCAGACACAGCTGAAGAACATGTGTCCATGGGGAAAACCCAGGAAACTGAGTCTCCCCACACAAAAGCAGAGATTCTCAACTTGCATCGTCTCCTGAGCTAATGGCAAAGGTGGATGTCTTGGGTGGGCCTGTGGGATGGGAGAGGGGATGAAGATTATTGTTATACAGAGACACAGATAAAAGTTTGTCCCAACCGTTTCCCCTGTAATGGGGTCAGGTCCGGAAGGGACGGCACAGAGGTTACCAGGAACCGGCCTCTATGTGGTGGGGCTGGCCCCGGGGCAGGCGTGGGGGTGATGGCTAGAAGTGGGATGACCTGTGAGTTGGCACCAACCAGCGGTGGAGGCAGAGACTCAGAGGTCAGGGATCTCTCTCTCTCTCTCTGCCATTCTCTCTCTCTCTTTCTGTCTCTGTCTCTGTCTCTCTCCCTCGGGGACCTGAGGAGAGTAAGGTGGCACCACCGGCCCACCTCGGCTACCTCTCCCATGGGCCCTTCTTTCTCTGGCCGCTCCGGGAGCCCTGCGGGCTTGGGTTCAACCCCCCACATCCCCACAAAAGCCAAGGGTGCTTGCGCGACCGCTGGGGCCTAGGGGTGGCCTCGGGGGTCCTCAGTGAAGGCACCGCCCTCCCTCCTGGCTCTGACCGGCTGGCGCCACCCAGCTGCAGCTGTTCCATCCCTGCCCTTCTTGACTTGGCTTCAGCTGTTGTCTCCCTCCCCTCCGCCACTCCCACTCAGCTTGAAGGCTGCTTCTCTGCCTTGGAAGCATTGCTCTGGCCCTGATGGCCACAGGCGTACTGGGCTTCAAGCTCAAGGCTATGCCTAGGCCAGCTTCTACGTCCAGGGGCACATTTCTTCCAGGAAAGACAAAGCCATGGCCTCACCCCACGCCTGCACTTTGCGACTGCAGCCAGGCCAGGTCTAGGAAAGGAGCTGTGGAGTCAGAAGTGCTGAGACAGGCAGATGGCACTGTGGGGCTTGGGGACCAGGGCCTAACTCACCAAGCCCTTCCAACCACAAGTCCAAGCCTCCTTCCTGGAGTCAGGAAGGCCTGGTTTTCCTAGTGCCCAGGCCATGGCTCCGGGGAGAAATCCCCCATGGAGGGCACGCAGGAGGCCCTCTGCCTGAGGTCCCAGGTGTCTCGCCAGACCCACTGCACGACTGGCTTGGCTTGCCTGCTTTATCCAAAGGAGGCTGCCAAACCAGCCGAACCTGCCACCTGGGCCATGCCCCTTCCAAGGGAGTGAGTTCTGGAGGATATAGCCCTGGCGACGGGTGCCGAGTCTCCTGGGGTGTGTGCTGGGCCCCCATCAGAGGTGGAAGCAGCCTGGCAAGCGGTGTGCCAGACCTGAGATCTGGAGGCCTCCCACAACCGGGTCCCTGTCCTGCCCAGGCCTCCCGAGGGAGGACAATGGTCGAGGCAGTAGCTAGCGGGGTGGGGCTGGCGCCGAGCCTGCCCTTGGATGCCCCGGGAGAGGTCGCCAGGGATGGGCTGCCCCTGGCCAGGTCTCAGGGACAGACCCAGCACGGGGCTGTTGGGGGCAGAGAGAGAATCGCCCTCTGCCCTTTCCCTTCAGGTTCTTATGGCTGGCCAAATCCTTAACAAGACAGATTGTCTGGAGAAAATCAGACCCAGCTCAAGAACATGTGTCCATGGGGGAAACCTGGGAAACTGAGTCTCCCCACACAATAGCAGAGATTCTCGTCTTGCATCCTCTCTCGAGCTAATGACAAAGGTGGATGTCGTGGGTTGGCCTGTGGAATGGGAGAGGGGAGGAAGTCTATTGTCATGCAGAGGGACACGTAAAGAATTGTCTGAACCTTTTCCCCTGCACTGGGATCAGGTCCGGAAGGGAAGGCACAGAGGTGACCAGGAAATGGTCTTTCAGTTGTGAGGCTGGCCCCTGGGCAGGCGTGGGGGTGATGGTTGGAAGTGGGATGGCGTGTGAGTTGGCACCAGCCAGCGATGGAGGTAGAGACTCAGAAGTCAGGGATCTCTCTCTCTCTCTCTCTCTGCCTTTCTCTCTCTCTCTCTCTGACTCTGTCTCTGTCTGTCTCCCTCGGGGACCTGAGGAGAGTAAGGTGGCGTCACCTGCCCACCTCGGCTACCTCTCCCATGGGCCCTTCTTTCTCTGGCCGCTGAGGGATCCCTGTGGGCTTGGGTTCAACCCACCACACCCCCGCACAAGCCAAGGGCACATGCGCGACCAGCGGGGCCTAGGGCTGGCCTCGGGGGTCCTCACTGAAGACCCCGCCCTCCCACCAGGCTCTGACCGGCTGGCGCCACCCAGCTGCAGCTGTTCCATCCCCGCCCTTCTTGACTTGGCTTCAGCTGTTGTCTCCCTCCCCTCCCCCACTCCCACTCAGCTTGAAGGCCGCTTCCCTTCCTTGGAAGCATTGCTCTGGCCCTGATGGACAGAGGCGTACTGGGCTTCAAGCTCAAGGTTCTGCCTGGGCCAGCTGCTTAGTCCAGGGGCTAATTTCTTCCTGGAAAGACAAAGCCATGGCCTCACCCCACGCCTGCACTTTGCGTCTGCAGCCAGGCCAGGGGTAGGAAAGGCTCTGTGGAGTCAGAAGGGCCGAGACATTCAGATGGCACTGCAGGACTAGGGAGCCAGGGAGAAACTGGGTGAGCCCTTCCGGCAACAGGTCCCAGCCTCATCCCTGTAGTCGGGAAGGGCTGGCCTTCCTAGTGCCCAGGCCACGGCTCTGGGGAGAACTCCGCCATGGAGGGCATGCGTGAGGCCCTCAGCCTGAGGTCGCAATTTTCTCGCCCAGGGCCACGGCAAGCCTAGCTCGGCTTGCCTGCTTTCTCCAAAGGAGTCTGGCCAACCAGCCGAACCTGGCACCTGTGCCAGGCCCCTTCCAAGGGAACGAGTTCCGGAGGACATAGCCATGGGGACGGCTGCTAAGCCTCCTGGGGCGTGTGCTGGGCCCCCGTTCAAGGAGGGCCTAACCCTCCTGAAACCCTAACACTAAAGATAACCCTAAATCGAACCCTCAACCGAACTCTAACCTTAACACTAACTCGCACCATAACCCTAACCCTAACCGGTACCCTAAATCTAACTCAAATTCTAACCCAAAACCTAACGCTAAACCGCATTTGTACCCAATTACTAACCCGAACCCGGACCCTAACCCTAACATAAATCTAACCTGTACTCTTAGCCTAACCCTAAAACTAATCCTATTCCTAAAGCAAACACTAGCTCTAACCCAACTAAACCCTAACCCAAACACTAACCCTAACCCCAACCCTAAACCTAACCCAAACACTAAACCTGAACCTAACCAAACCCTAACCCTAAGCATAAACCTAACCCAAACCCTAACTTTAACCAAATGATAACCGTAACCCAAAGCATAACCCCATTGAGTTAATTGTAACTCAAACACAAACCCGAACTCTAACCCTAACACTAACCATAATCCTAATGTGAACCCTAACCCTACCCCTAACCCGAAGCCTAAGCCTACCCTAACTCTAACCCTAACCTGATTCCCGAAACCGAACTGGAACCAGAACCCCAATCAGACCATTAACTCTAATCCTACACCTAAACATAACCCTAAGCCAAATCTGAACTCTAACTCTTGCACTAAACCTAACCCTAACAGTAACCCTCACCCTAACCCTAAAGCTAACCCTAACCATGACCCTAGCCTGAAAACTAACACTAACCATAACCCGAACTATAATCCTAACCTTAACCTAACCCAACCCTAAACCTAGCCCTAAACCTTTTCCTAAGCATAACCCAAACCATAGCAGTAACCCTATCACTAATCCAAAACCCAACCCTAACCCTAAAACTTCCCAGATCCCAAAAACAAAGCCTAACACCAACCCTAATGCAAACACTAAACCTAACACTAATCCTAAACCTAACCCTAATGCTAACGCAAACCCTAACCCTAAACTTAACATGAACACTAGCCCTAACCCTAAACCCTAACACTAAATTTAAGCCTAAAGAAAACAGGTGCTGGAACCCTGACCCTAACACTAACCAGACCCCTAACCTGAACCCTAACCTTAAACCTAACTGTAACCGAAACAGAGCCTAAGCCTAACCATAACAGTAACCCTAACCCTAACCCTGTCCAGACACCTTACACTAATCCTAACCCTAACCCTAACCCTAACCTGAAACCCAACCCTAATGCTAACAGTAACCCGAACCCGAACCCTAACCCTAACCCAAACACAGATGCTAAATTTAATCCGAACCAGAACCAGACCCCTAACCATAACCCGAACTCTATCCCTAAGCCGACCACAAAACCAAACATACCACTAAACCTAACCCTAACCCTAACTGGAAGCCTAACCCTAACTCGTAGCATAAACCGATCCCTAACCCTAACCCTAACCTGAAGACTGACCAGAACCTAACCCTAACCCTAACCCTAACCCTAACCATAATCCTAACTCTAACTCTAACACTAACCAGACCACTAAACCTAACCCTAACCCTAACCTGAACCCTAGCACTAACCTTAAACTAAAGCTAACCCGACCACTGACCTGAAGGCTAACTCTAACCCTAAACCTAACCAAAGCAGTACAAGAACCCTAATTCTAACCCTAATCAGAACCCTAACCCTAACCCTAACCGCAACCCTAACCCTAACACTAACACTAAAGTAAACCCTAACCAGAACCATAACCTGAAACCTAACAATAACCCAAACATTAACCCTAATGGGAAGGCAAAGATATCCCTAATTCTAAGCAAGCAGTAACACTTACCCTAAGCCTAACCCTAACTCAAACCTGAACCCTAACTCTTACCCAACCCTAATGCTAACCAGAATCCTAAGTCTAACATTAACCCAAATCCTAAATGTAACCCTAACCATAAACCAGCCTGAACTCTAACACGCACCCTGACCCTAACCCTAAGCGAAACCCAACCATAACCCTGACACTAACCCGAACCCGAAAGCTGAACCTAAAGCTAAGCCTGACCCTAACGCTAACCCTAAACCTAAACCAAAGCAGTACACAAAACCTAACCTGAAACCTAAGCCTAACCGTAACCCTAACCGCAACCCAACCCGAACCCTAATCCTAACCCTAAACCTAACCCGATCCCTAACACAAACTCTAACACGATCCTTAACCCGAAAGCTAGTAATGATTCACAGTTTGATACAAAGATGTTTCTTTCTGTCAACTTACAAACTGAGAGAAGATAGTGTGTTCTCTAAGGAATTTGAGAGTGTTCCTGTCTCTAGGAACTCCACGGCCCTGTTTCCAAACTTCCTTTCAGAAGGTGATCATTAGCAGGTGGAAGGAAGGAAGATGGGGCATGAAGGTACTTCCAGGAATGGATTTTATCCATAGTTTAACTCACCTGTAGTAGTCATTGCCCCTCAGATACCAAGATGTTTCTTACCATCTTCTCACAAGCCAGGATAAGAAAGTCCCTTCTCTAAGGAATTAGACTGAGATTCTGTCTCAAGGCCCTACATGGTGTTGTGCACAACTTTCCTTGGGAAGGCAATCATTAGAAGCTGCAAGGAAAGGAGATTGGGCATGAAGTTACTTCCAGGAATGGCTGTTATCCATCATTTCACTCAGCTCTAGTAGTGATTGCCACAAAGATAGAAAGATGTTTGATAATAGCTACTTACTTTCCAGGATAAGAAAGTACCCTCTCTAATGTATGTGAGTGAGTTTCTCTCCGAAGGCCCTATGTGGGATTGTGCAAAACCTTTTTGGGAAGGCGATCTTTAGGAGTGGGAAGGAAGAGATATGAGGCATGAAGTTACTTCCAGGAATGGGTTGTATACATAGTTTATCTGAGTTGTAGTAGTGATTGCCACTCAGATACAAGGATGTCTCTTACCATATAAATACAAGCTGGGATAAAAAATTGCGTTCTCTAAATCATGTGAGTGAGATTGTCTCCCAAGGCCCTTCATGGGCCTGTGTAAACCTGCTTTGGCAAGGTGATCCTTATGCGCTGGAAGGAAGGGAGATCTGGCAAGATGTTTTTTCCAGGAATGGGTGTTATACATAGTTTAACTCAGGTTTGGTAGTGATTGCCACTCAGATAGAAAGATGTTTATTTCCATCTACTTACAAACCGAGATAAGAAAGTGTCTTGCCTAAGACATGTGTGTGAAATCCTCTCTCAAGGCCCTCCATGGCCCTGTGCACAACCTGGTTTTGGGTGGCGATCTTTTGGAGCTGGGAGAAAGGGAGATTGGGCACCAAGTTGTTTCCAGCAATGGGTCTTATACATAGTTTAACTCAGCTGTAGTAATGATTGCCACTCACAAACAAATATGTTTCTAACCATCTACTTCCAACCCAGGATAAGAAATTCCGTTCTCTAAGGCATTTGAGAGTGATCATGTGTCAAGGCCCTACACAGCCTTGTTTCCATACCTGCTTTGGGAAGGTGACCCTTTGGAGCTGGAAGGAAGGGAGATTGGGCACAGAGTAATTTCCAGGAATGGGAGTTATACTTACTTTAGCTCAGCTGTAATAATGCCTGCCACGCAGATACAAACATGCTTCTAGCCATCTACTTAGAATGTAGCATGAGAAAACGTGCTCTCAATGGCTTATGAGTGAGATGCTGTCACAAGACAATACACAGTCCTGTTTCCAAACCTGTTTTGAGAAGGCGATCCTTAGGAGCTGGAAGGAAGGGAGATTGGGCACTTAGTCATTTCCAGGAATGAGTGTTATACTTAGTTTAGCTCAGCTGTAGCAATTCTTGCCACTCAGATACAAACATGTTCCTAACCATCTACTTAGAATCCGCTATCAGTAAGTGTGCTCTCTATGGCTTGTGAGTCAGTGTGTCTCAAGGCACTACATGGTCCTCATTCCATACCCTCCTTCGTAAGGCAATCCTCATGTACCAGAAGGAAGGGATATTGGGCCTGAACTTTGTTCCAGGAACTGATGCTATGCATGGTTTAGCTCAGCTGTAGTAGTGATGCCACTCAGAAAGATGTTTCTTACCATCTACTTACAAACCGGGATAAGAAAGTTCCTTCTCTAAGGCATGTGCGTGAGATTCTCTCTCAAGGCCCTACATGGCCCTGTGCAAAACCTGCTTTGGGAAGGCGATCCTTAGGAGCTGGAAGGAAGACATATTGGGCATGAAGTTACTATCAGGAATGGTTGTAATACATAGTTCAACTCAGCTGTAGTAATGAATGCCTCTCAGATACCAAGGTGTTTCATACCATCTACATTCAAACCCGGAAAAGAAATTGTGTTCTCCAAGGCATTTGAGAGTGATCCTGCCTCGAGGCCCTACATGGCACTGTTTATAAACCTGCTTTTGGAAGGAGATATGTAGCAGCTGGAAGGAAGGGAAATTGGGCACGAAGTCATGTCCAGAGACAGGTGATATACATAGGTTAGCTCAGTTGTAGTAATGATTACCACTCATATAGCTACTTGTTCCTAGACTGTTACTTACAAGGAGGTTGAGAAAGTGCCTTAGCAAAGGAGTATGAGATTCATTCTCAGGCACAAAATGGCATTGTGCTCCAAACCGGGTTCAGGTTTTTCACCATTACAAGATGGAAAGAAGAGAGGTTAGGTACAAATTTATTTCCAGGAATGGGCGTTACTCATACTTCTGTTAAGCTCTAGGAATGATTGTCACTCATATAGAAACTTGTCCATGGACTTCTACTTAGAAGCCTGCATCAGAAATTTCCTTCTCAAGGGAAAGTGAGATTAATTCTCAGGTCCAGAAATGGCATTATGTTCCAAACCTGGGTGAGGAAAGTGATCTTTACAACATGGGAGGAAGAGAGATTATGCACAAAGTTATTTCAGGGATTATGTGTTATACACTTTTTAAAAGAGCCTTCTCAAGGGAATGTGAGGTTTGTTGTCCAGGTGCGAAATGACAGTATGTTTGAAATCTGGTTTAGGTTTGTGATCTTTATGAGATGGAAGGAAGAGAGATTAGGCACAAAGTTACTTCCAGGAATGGCTGCTATATGAAGTTTACCTCAACTGTAGTAATGATGGCCAATCATATACAAACTTCTTCCTAGACATCTACGTAAAAGCCAGGATCAGAATATTCCTTCTAAAAACAATGTGAGACTCCTTCTTAAGGACCGAAATGGCATTATGATCCAAATCTGGTTTAGGTTTGTGATCCTTACGAGATGAAAGGAAGAGAGATTAGGCACAAAGTGATTTCCAGGAATGGGTGTTGTACCAACTTTGTCAGCCCCAGTAATGACAGTCACGCCTATACAAACTTGTTCCTAGATATCTACTTAGAAGCTGGTATCAGAGAATCTGTTCTCAAAAGAATGTGAAACTCCTTCTAAAGGCCTGAGAGGACACTATGTTCCAAACCTGGTTGATGAAGATGGTCCTTACGAGCCAGAATGAAGAGAGTTTGGACATGAAGAAATTTCCAGGAATGGCTGTCAGTCACAGTTTAGCTCAGCTGTAGCAATGATTGCCAAACATATACAAACTTGTTCCTAGACTTCTACTTAGAAGCCGAGATAAGAAGGTTCATTCTGAAAGGAATATGTGGTTTCTTCTCTTTTTTCTTTGTGAGTAAGATCAGCCCTGAGTGAACGGCCATGCCAATCCTCCTGTAATTGCTGAGCAAGGCTTTCCCAGACCTATCATCCATCCCGATCTTCCTCCACTTTATGTGGGATGCCACCACAGCATGGTCTGACAAGTAGTGTGTCGATGTGTGCCCGGTATCCGAATCTGGGCCACCAGCAACAGAGGGTGCACACTTAACCACTACACCATGGTGCTGGACCCTATGAGGCTCCTTCTCAAGGCCCCAAGTAGCATAATGTTCCAAAAATGGTTGAGCAAGCTGATTCTGATGAGATAAAGGAAGAGAGATTAGGCACAAAGTGATTTCCAGGAATGGCTGTTATACATACTTTAGCTCCTGTAGTCATGATTGCCACTCATATGCAAACTTGTTCATAGTAATCTACATACAGGTCAGGCACACAAAGGGCCTTTGCAAAGGAATGTGACATTCCTTCTCAGGGCCCAAAATCACAAAGTGTTCCAAACCAGGCTTAAGTTTGTGATCCTTACTGGATGGAAGGAAGAGAGATTGGGCACAATGACAGTTTCATGAAGGAGTTTTACACATAGATTAACTCAGGTGTAGTAATGATTGCCACTCATATACAAACTTGTTCCTAGACATCTACATCACCCCAGGATCAGAAAGTGACTTCTCAAAGGAATGTGATATTCCTTCTGAAGGCCTGAAACAGCAATATGTTCCAAACTTGGTCGACGAAGGTGGTACTCACCAGCTGGAAGTAAGAGAGATTGAGCATGAAGTTTTTTTCCAGGAATTGATGCTATTCATAGAATAGCTCAGTTGTACTAACGATTGCCACTTATAGAGAATCTTGTTCCTGGACATATACTTAGAAGCAGTGATCAGAAAGTACCTTCTTAAAGGAATATGAGGTTCCTTCTCAAGGTCGGAAATGGCAATATGTTCCAAACGAGGTTGAGGAAGGTGGGCCTTATGATCTGGAAGGAAGAGAGACCTGCACGAAGTTATTTTCAGGAATAGGTGTTATTCATAGTTCAGCTCAGTTGTAATAATGATTCCCACTCATATGCAAACTTGTTTCTATGGATCTACTTAGAAGCTGGGATCAGAAAGTTCCTTCTCAAGGTAATGTGAGATTCCTTCTCAAGGCCTGACATGGTATTACATTCAAAACCTTGCTTAGGAATGTAATCCTTTAGTGCTGGAAGGAAGAGAGATGGGGTAGGAAGTTATTTTGAGGAATGGTTCTTATACACAGTTTAGCTCAGCTGTGGTAATGATTGCCACTCATTTAGAAACTCGTTACTAGACATTTACTTACAAGCCGGGATCAGAAAGTGCTTTCTCAAAGGAGTGTGAGATTTGTTCTCAAGGGTCTGAAATGGCATTATGTTCTAAAGCTGATTTAGGTTTGTAATCCTTACGAGATGGAAGGAAGAGAGAATCATAGCTCTATTAGTGATTGCCACTCACATACAAACTTGATCCTAGACGTCTATGTACAGGCTGTGATCAGAAACTGCTGTCTCAAAAGAATGTGGGATTTCTTCTCAAGGTCTGAAATGGCAATATGTTCCAAACTTGGTTGAGGAAGGTCTTCATTACGAGCTGGAAGGAAGATAGATTGGGCATGAAGTTATTTTCAGGATTGGGTGTTATTCAAAGAATAGTTCAGTTGTAGTAACGATTGCCACTTATATAGAATCTTGTCCTGGATATCTACTTAGAAGCAGGGATCAGAAAGTGCCTTCAAAATAGTGTGAGATTCATTCTCAAGGCCTGAAATGGCTTGATACATGAAACTTGGTTTATATTTGTTATCCTTATGAGATCGAAGGAGGAGAGATGAGGCAAAAAGTATTACCAGGAATGGTTGTTATAGACAGTTGATCTCAGATCTAGTAATGACTAACACTCATATATATACTTATTCCTAGACTTCAACATTCTGGACAGGATCAGAATGTATCTTCTCAAAGGAATATGAGATTCCATCTCAAGGAGTGACATGGTAATATGTTCCAAACCTGGTTTAGCTTTGTGATCCTTATGAGTTGGAAGGAAGAAAGACGAGGCACAAAGTTATTTTCAGGAATGGGTATCATACACAGCTTAGCTCAGTTGTAGTAACGCTTGCCACTCATATACAAACTTGTTCCTAGACATCCACTTCCACTCTGGGATCAGAAAGTGCCTTCTCAATGGAATGTGAGATTCCTTCTCAATGCCCAACAGGGGAATATGTTCCAAAACTGGTTTAGTTTAGAGATGCTTAGTGCTAGAAGGAAGAGAGGTTTTACATGATGTTATTTTGAGGAATGGGCATTATAAATCATTTTTCTCAGCTGTAGTACTGATTGATGCTCCAATATCAACTTTTTCCTAGACATCTACTTACAAGAAGTTATCAGTAAGTGTCTTCACAGAGGAATGTGAGATTTGCTCTCAACGACCGAAATAGGATAATGTCCTAAACCTGCTTTAGGAAGGAGATTTTCACGAGCTGAAAGGAAGAGTGAGTGAGCACAAAGATACTTCCAGGGAAGGGGGTTTTATACAGTTGAGCTCAGCTGTAGTGATTGCCACTCATATACTAACTTGTTCCTGGACATCTACTTACAAGCTGGGACGAGAAAGTGCCTTCTCAAAGGAATGTGATATTCCCTCCTAAGGCTCGAAACAGCAATATATTCAAAACCTGTTTTAGGAATGTAAACCTTCAGAGCTGGAAGGAAGAGAGATTGAGCATGAAGATATTTCTAGAAATTGGTGTTAGCCATAGATTAGCTCAGCTGTAATAATGATTGCCACTCACATATTAAGTCGTTTCTAGACATTTACTTGTAAGCCTGGGTCATAAAGTGTCCTCTCAAAGGAATATGAGATTCAATCTCAAGGCCTGAAACTGCATTCTGTTATATACCTGCTTTAGGTTTCTGATCCTTACGAGATGGAAGGAAGAGATAGTGGGCATGAAGTTATTTCCAACAATGGGTGTTATACATAGTTCAGCTAAGTTCCAGTAATCTTTGAAACTCATTTACTAACTTGTTCCTAGAGCTCTACTTAGAACCCGGGATCAGAAATTGCCTTCTCAAAGGAATGTGATATTCCTTCTCAAGACCTGAAATGGCAATATGTCCCCAACCTGGGTAAGGAAGGTTGACTTCATTTGCTAGAAGGAAGAGAGACAGGGCACGAAGTTATTTCCTTACTTGTTACTGGCAAAAGTGCCTGAGCAGTGGTATTTTGCCTTTCCATTGAGAAGGCAGACTCAGTGCAGGCAACGAACCAAAAGGAAGAAAAGGCACTTTCCAATATGATCCTCAAAAACTAAATGGAAATGTTTTTCTCCACAGAGTACGTTCATTAGATGGATACTATAGATATTCGCTCGCAGCTGCACTGGAAAATTTAAAAGCTCTCAGGGATAGATTCTCCTTAAACCTACTTGCAAACAGAGTGAAGCAAGAACTTTCTGGCATTACATAGGAGAGAATTATTATTTTTTGTGTGTGTGAGGAAGATCAACCCTGAGGTAGCATCCGATGCTGATCCTCCTCTTTTTTGCTGAGGAAGATTGGCCCTGAGCTCACATCTGTGCTCATCTTCCTCTACGTTATATGGGGCGCCACCACAGCGTGTCCTGGCAAGCAGTGTGTTGGTGCGTGCCCAGGGTTGGGAAACTGAAAACCCCAGGCCACCAAAGTGGAGCGTGCACACGAAACTGTTTGTGCCACCGGGCAGGCCCCAGGGAGAAAATTCTTAAGTAAATGTCGTTAACAGCAATGTTGGGAGAGGCAATTTTCAGGATAGACCTCTACAGATGCAAGCAAGAATTTTGCTCCAGACTGGCCTTTCCTTTTACAGATGCTATAGATACTATCTCCCAGGTGTACTGAAATTTTAAAACCTCTCTTATGAAGATGTTACTTACACTTATTGGGTAACTGTGTTAAGCAAAAGTGTTCGTCATGATATGCTAGTGAGACCCTGAATGTAGTTTGAACTGCAGTGCATTCAGATTCTCAAGATGATCCTAAACAGCTACAAGGAGGATTTTCTCTGAAGAGCCAACTGTCATTGAATAGATGGTAAGGATAATCTGCACCACCTGTAGTGATAGCTCTCCTAGTAAGATGATCCTGAAAACTACTGGCAAATTTGGTTGATTAGCGGTGTTTTGTCATTCCATTGGGAAGACAGCCTCAGTGCAGGCAATGAAAGGCAAAGAGGAAAAGTCACTGAACCACATCATCCAAAAACCTACAAGGAAGAGTTTTTCTGCACAGGGTACGTTCATGTACCTGATGTTATAGATATTCTGTCCCAGTTGCAGTGGAAAGTTTAAAAAGTCTCAGAGGCAGATCCTTTGGAAAGCTACTTGCAATCTGTATTCAGCAAGGTCTTTCTTTCATTAAATAGGGAGAGAATTACTAAGTGAATGTTGTTAACTGCAAGGATGCAAAGGAAATTTTCAGGATAGTCCTATACAGATATTAGCAAGAAATATTCTCTACTATGAACTTTCATTTTATTGATGTTATACATACTCCCATCTGTACTGAAATTTTAAAACCTCTCATATGAAGGTATTCCTAAGAGATATTTGCAACCTGTGTTAAGCAATAGTGTTGATAATGATATGCTAGTGAGACCCTGAAGGTAGACCGAACTACAATGTTTTTAATGTCACTCATGAATATGATTTTAAACAGCGACGAGATATTCTTCACTCGGTACTTTCCTTGAATGGATGTGATAGAGTTTCTTCCCCGGTTGTGGTGACAACTATAACATCTCATAGGAATGTGCTCCCAGCACCAACTGGCAAAATAGGTTTACAGTGGTGTTTTGTCTTTATGTTTGGGAGGAGGCCTGAGTGCAGGCAGTGAACTGCAGAGATGAAAAGACTCTTTGCAAGATGATCTTAAAAAGCTAAAATGATGTATGTTCTTCCACAGAGTACTTACATGGAATGTATGGTATAGATATTCTGTCCCAGCTGCAGTGGAAAGTTTAAAAGCTTGCAGAAGCAGATTTGCTGAAAGCTACTTGCCATCTGAGTTCATCAAGATCTTTCTTGCCTTACCTGGGAGTGAATTCCTAAGGGAAGATCGTTAACTGCAATGGTGGAAAAGGCAATTTCAGAATGCTCCCATACAGATACAACCAAGAGATTTTCTCCGCATTGAACTCACATTTTATGGATGTTATAGATACTCTCTCCAGCTGTACTGAAAATTTAAAACCTCTCATATGAAGACGTTAATAACACATATTGGCAACCTGTGTTAAGCAATAGTGTTCATCATGATATGCTAATGATACCCTAAAAGCAGGCTGAACTGCAGTGCGTTTATAGTCATTCATGAAGATAATCCTAAGCAGGTACAAGAAGAGGTTTTCTTCACGGTATACTTTCATTGAATGGATTTGATAGAGCTTATTTCTGAGGTGTGTTGAAAAGTTGAAACTCTCATAAGAAGGTGTTCCTAACAGCTACTGACAGAGTAGGTTTAGCAGTAGTGTTTTCTCTTTAAATCAGGGAGGAAACGTGAGTGCAGGCAATGAAATGCAAAGATGAAAATGCAACTGACAATATGATCTGAAGAAGCTAAAAGCAAGTGTTCTTCTCCACGTGGTAATTACATGGAATATATATTATAGATAAGTTCTCCCAGTTGCAGTGAAAATTTTAAAGGCTCTCAGAGGAAGACCATTCTTAAAGGACCCTGCAAGCTGAGTTCAACAAACACTTTCTTGTTTTACTTTGGAGAGATAGCTGAGTGAAAGCCATTGAATGCAATGAGGGAAAAGGCAATTTGCATGATGAACCTACACAGATACACGAACGAGATTTTCACCAAACTTGTCTTTCATATTATGGATATTATAGATACTCTCTCCCAGCAGTATTGAAATTTTAAAACCTCTAAGATGAAGATGTTCCTTTCAGATATTGGCCACCTGTCTTGAGCAATATAGTTCATTATGATATGCTAGTGGGACCCTGAATAGAGTTTGAACTGCAGTCTATTAAAAGTCTCTTCTCAAGATGACCCTTAACAGCAACAAGCTGGAGTTTCTCTCAAGCGTCAACTTTCATTGAATTGATCATAACAATAATCTGCACCACCTGTAGTGATCGTTCAAAAGCACTCCTAAGAAGATACTCTTGATGGCTACTGGCAAAGGTCATTGAGCAGGAATGTTTTGTGTTTCCAATGGTAAGAGAGGCTCAGTGTAGGCAATGAACGACAAAGAGGAAAGGTACTTTACAATATGATCCTAAAAAGCTAAAAGGAAGAATTTTTCTCAACAGGGTACATTCCAGAAATGGATGTTACAGATACTCGCTCCCTGCTGCAGTGAAAAGTTGAAAAGCTCTCAGAGGGAGAGCCTCCTTAAAGATACTTCCAAGCTGAGTTCAGCAAATATTTTTTACCTGACTTGGGAGAAAGAGCATGGGTGAATGTTATTTACTGCAATGTTGGAAAAGGCAATTTTCAGAATAGTCCTATACAGATACACGCAAAAGATTTTCTCCACATCTGAATTTCAATTGATGGATATTACAGATACCCTTTGTCAGCTGTACTGACATTTGAAAACCACTCATATGAAGATATTACTTACAGATATTGGCCAACTGTGATAAGCAATAGTGTTCATCATGATAAGTTACTGAGAACCTGAATGCAGATTGAACTGCAGTGTAGTCAAAGTCTCTTCTCAAGATGATCCCAAACAGCTACAAGCAGAGTTTCTCTGAAGAGTCCACTTTCCTTGAATGTAGGGTAATTATAATCTGCACCACATGTAGTGATAGTTTGAAAGCTCTCCTAGGAGTGTTTCAAAGAGTTACTGGTAAACTTCGTTGAGCAGTGGTATTTTGTCTTGCCTGTGTGAAGGAAGCCTCAGTGCAGGACATGAACTACAAAGAGGAAAAGGCGCTTTACTATGTGATCCAAAAAACGAAAAGGAAGACTTTTCTACCACACAGTATGTTCATGGAATGGATGTAATAGATATTCTCTCCCCGCTGCAATGGAAAGTTTAAAAGCTCTCAGAGGAAGGTGCTCCTTAAAGATACTTGCAAGCAAGTTGAGCAAGAACTTTCTGGCATTACAAGGAGAGAATTCCTATGTGTAGGTCGTTAACAGCAATGATGTAAAAGGCAATTTTTAGGATAATCCTACACAGATATAAACAAGAGATTGTCTCCAAACTGGAATTTCATTTTATGGATGTTACATATACTGTCTCCCAGCCGTACTGAAATTTTAAATCCTCTCCAATGAGGATGTTACTAACAGATATCCGTCACCTGTGTTAAGCAATAGTGTTCGTCATGACATGCTAGTGAGACCCTGAATGCAGATTGAACTCTAGTGTATTTGAAGTCACTTATGAAGATGACCCTAAACAGTTATAAGCAGAAGTTATCTTCACGGTGTACTTTCATTAAATGGATGTGATAGAGCTTTATTCTGAGCTGTGGTCAAAAGTGTAAACTCGCATGGGAAGGTGTTCCTAATCGCTACTGGCAGAGTAGGTTTAGCAGTGGTGTTTTTTCTTTACATCGGGGAGGAAGCCTGAGGGCAGGCAATGAAATTCAAAGGTGAGAATGCAATTGACAATATGATCCAGATGAAGCTAAAAACAAGTGTTTTCCTCCACAGAGTACTTACATGGAATGGATGTAATGAATAGGTTCTCCTAGCTGCAGTGAAAAGTTTACAAGCTCTCAGAGGAAGATCGTCCTTAATGATTCCTACAAGACGAGGTAAGAAACACTTTCTTGCATTACATGGGCTAGATAGCCTGAGAGAGGTCGTGAACTGCAGTGATCTAAAGGCAATATGCAGGCTGATCTCATAAAGAGACAAGCCACAGATTTTCTCCATATTTCACTTTCATTTTATGAATATTATAGATACCCTCTCCCAGCTGTACTGAAATTTTAAAACGTCTCAGATGAAGATGTTACTTACAGATATAGGCCACATGTGTTAAGCTATAATGTTTGTCATGATATGTTCATGAGAGCCTGAAAGTGGATTGAACTCTAGTGTATTAAATGTCTCTTCTGAAGATGATCCTAAAGAGCTACTAGCAGGAGTTTCTCTGAAGATTCAACTTGAATGGAATGGATGTTAATTATAATCAGCAAAACCTGTAGTAATACTTTGAAAGTTCTCATACAAAGACGTTCCTTACATCTACTGGCAAAATTGGTTGAGCAGTGGTGTTTTGTCTCTATATTAGTGAAGGAAACATCATTGCAGGCAATGAACAGCAAAGAGGAAAAGGCAATTTACCATATGATCCTAATACCTAAAAGGAGGAGTTTTTCTGCACAGAGTATGTTCACGTAATGGATGTCGGAGATATACTCTCCCAGCTGCAGTGAAATGTTTAATAGATCTCAGAGGAAAATACTCCTCAGAGATACTTGCATGCTGAGTTCAGCAAACATTTTCTTGCATGTCTTGGCAGATAGAGTCTGAGTGAAGGTCGTTAACTGCAAAGAGGGAAAAGGCAATTTGTAAGAAGATCCTATATAGACACAAGGAAGGATTTTCTCCACAATTGACTTTCATTTTATGGATGTTATAGATACTACCCCCTAGCTGCAATGAAACTGTTAAACCTCTCATATGAAGATGTAACCGATGATATTGGCCACCTGTGTTAATCAATAGTGTTCATCATAATATGCTACTCAGACCCCGAATGCAGATTGAACTGCAGTAATTAAAAGACTCTTCTCAAGATGATCCTAAACACCTACAAGCAGGAGTTGCACTGAACAGTCGACTTTTATTGAATGGATGGTAATGATCATCTGCACCACCTGTAATGATAGTTGGAAAGCTGGCATAGGACGTTGTTCCTAGCAGCTACTTTCAAACTTGATTGAGCAGTGGTGATTGGTCTTTCGGTTGGCAAGGGAGCCTCAGTGCAGGCAATGAGTGACAAAGAGTAAAAGACACTTTAACATATCCTAAAATGCTAACTTTAAGAGTTGCTCACCACAGAGTAGGTTCATGGAATGGATGTTCACGAAATACTCGCTGCACTGCTGTGGAAAGTTTAAAAGCTCTCAGAGGCAGAGCCTCGTGTAAAGTATTTGGAAGAAGAGGTCAGCAAGAACTTTCTTGCTTTACATGGGAAAGAATTCCTGATTGAAGGTAGATAACTGCAATGTTGATAAAGACAGTTATCAGCATAGTCGTATACAGATAGATGCAAGAAATTTTATACATACTGGACTTTCGTTTTATGGATGTTATAGATACACTTTCCCAGTGGTAATGAAATTTTAAATCCTCTCATATGAAGCTGTTACTAACAGATACTGGCAAGCTGTGTTAAGCAATAATAGTCATCATGATATGCTCGTGAGACCCTGAATACAGATGAAACTGCAATGTATTTAAAACCACTTAAGAACATGATCATAAACACTTACAGGGGAGGTTTTCTTCACGGTGTACTTTCATTGAATGGATGTGATACAGCTTATTTCCGAGCTGTGTTGAAAAGTGGAAACTCTCCTAGTAAGGTGTTCCTAACAGCCACTGGCAAAGTAGGTTTAGCAGGGGTGTTTTCTTTTATATCAAGAAGGAAGCCTGAGTGCATGCAATCAACTGCAAAGATGAAAAGGCACTTTACGATATGATTCTAAAAAGCTAAAAGGAAGTGCTTTCCTCCACAGAGAACTTACATGGAATGGATGTTACAGATATTCTCTTGCAGCTGCAGTGCAAGTTTACAAGCTCTCAAAGGAGGATCCTGCTTAAAGCTCCCTACCAGCTGAGTTCAGCAAGTAGTTTCTTGCATTACATAGGAGAGAGAGCCAGAGTGACGGTCGTTAACTACAATGATGGAAAAGGCAATTTGCAGGAGGATCTTATACACATACCAGTCTGAGATTCTCTGCACACTTGACTTTCATTTTATGAATGTTAAGGATCCTCCCTCCCAGCTGTAGTGACAAGTTTAAAAGCCCTCCAAGGAAAAGCTGACTTACAGCTACACGGCTGTTGAGTTCAGAACGGGTGTTGTTCCATTATATTTGAGGGAAAGCCTGAGTGCAGGCCATGAAGATCAATGATTGAAAAATTCACTCATCATGATGATCCTCAACAACTAAGATGAGTTTTATTCCACCGTGTATGTTATTTCAATGCATGTTATAGATACTTTCTCCCAGCAGTAGTGAAAAGGATCAAAGCTCTCATGGGAAGATCTTACTTACAGCTAATGGTAACCTTTGCTCAGTAAGAACATTCTCTCATATACTGTGTGAGAGAGCCTGACTAAATGTCGTGAGCTGCAATGTTTGAAAAAGTACTTTTCAGTGCAGATGCTAAACAGGTACAAGCAAGAGTTTTTCTCCACACTGTGCTTTTCATAAATGAATATTAGATATTTTCTCTTCCTTGTGTCGTGAAAAGTTTAAACCCTCTCATAGGAAGATGCTCCCAACAACTACTGGCAAACTGAGATCAATGAGCATATTCTTTCGTTCCATGTATGAGTAAGCCTGAATGAAAGACGCGAACTGCAACTTTTGAAAAGGGACTTTTCAAGATGATCATAAACAGATTTAAAAAAGGAGTTTTTCTTCACACTGTACTTTCATTGAATGGATGTTACAGATAATCTGTACCAGTTCTAGTGAAAAGTATAAAAGTTCTCATTAGAGTATGTTCCCTAGAGCTACTGGCAAGCTGAGTTCAGCAGAAGTGCTCTTTCAATACATTGGATAGAAACCTGAGTGTAGGCTATTAACAGGTTGTGTGTGATATCAGTCATGTGTCCTTAGTGAGATTACTCATATATTTATGTGTGAAATCACACCGATTGTTATGAGTGACATCACGTCAATAGTGTGACATCACTCCCACTGCTCTCTGTGAGATCAGTGACATGTAACTTGTGACATCACTCCCATTGTGTTCATGTGATATCACACCCTATGTTATGCGTGATGTGACACACTTGTTTATGAGTGACATCGCAGCCCATTGTGTGTGACAACATCCTCATTGCATGTCACATCTCATCAATTGTGAGTGACATCAACCTTAATTGTCATGTGATATCAAACCATTATGTGTGGTGTCACTCCTAGTATTATGTATGATATCACATCAATTGATTTTGACGTCACTCTGATAGTGTGTTTGACATCAGGCCAACAGTGTGTGACATCACTCACATTTTGTGTGTGACTTCACTCCAATCGTTACTTGTGACATCACACCCATTTTGGGACATCACACACTTTGAGCGGGATAAAAGTAGTTTAGCCTGTCATATCTCTCAAATTGTATGATATCACTCCCCTTGTGTGAGGGCAGTCATATTGTTAACTTTGATATGACATCCCCATTTTTGTATGAAATCACTCCAAGGTTTCTGTGAAGTCTCTCACATTTTACTCTGACTTATGTCCCTATTGTGTTTTGTGTAACTCTCATTGTTATGTGTGAATTCACACTCACTTTCCTTAGAAACACCACTCCAAATGTCCATGACATCACCAGGTTGGTGTGTGCTTTCACACACTTTGTCTGACATCACTCAATGTCTGTATGACATCACACCAATGGTGTATGTGTGATAGTGCTCATATTTGTGTGAGAAAACAGACCCACCAATATGTCTGACACCATTCACATTTTTTGTGACATAATTCACATTTTTATGTATGACATCACACCTATTGTGTGTGTGACAACATTCACGTGTTGACATCACACCGATTGTGTGTGACAGCACTTGAATTTACCATATGAAATGGCTATTGTTAAGTGTCATGTCACTCCCAAATTCTGTGTGATGTCACATTAATTCTCGAGGACATCACTCTACTAGTGTTGTGACATCACTCCCATAGTGTTTTGTGACTTCACTCATATATTTTGGGTGATATCATTTTTTTATGTGTGATATGACGCCTGTTGCGTTGTATGACATCAGACCAATAGTGTGATATCACTCTCACATATGTGTGACATCAGTCACATATCCTTTGTGATATTACTCACATGTTTATGTGTGACCTCAGTCTCATTAGGTGTGACATCACATCAATAATGTGACATTACTCCCGCTATGTGTGACATCAGTGACATGTCCATAGTGACGTAATTCACATTTTAAAGTGTGACATTACTCCCATTGTGTGCATGTGATATCACTCCCACTGTTTTGCGTGGCGTGACCACATGCTTCTTGGTGACATCACATCAATTGTTTGAGTGTGACAACATCCTCATTGTGTGTCACACCACAACACTTGTGTGTGACATCAACCTTAATTCCCGTATGCTTTACCAACCATTATTATGTGTGGTGTCATTCCCAGTATTATGTATGACATCACACCAATTGAGTGTGGCATCACTCTGGTAGTGTTTGCCATCACTCCAACGGAGTGTGATGTGGTTCACATTTTGTGTCTGACATCACTCCAATCGTTATGTAGGACATCAAACCCATTTTCGGACATCACACAACATGAGTGTGCTAACACTAGGATAAACGGTCACATCTCTCAAGCTGTGTAATATCACTCTCATTGTGTGTGGTGGCAGTCATATTCTTATCTGTGATGTGACACCCACTGTTATGTATGAAGTCATTTCCAGGTTTCTGTGAAATCTCTCACATTTTACTCTGACATATCACACTGGTGTGTTTTGTGTAACTCTCATTGCTATGTGTGAATATTCACTCATTTTCCTTAGACACACCAATCCCATTGTCTGTGACATCACCAGGTTAGTGTGAGCCTTCACACACATTGTGTGTCTGACATCACACCAATGGTGTACTTGTGACAGGGCTCATATTTGTGATTGAAAACATACCCAGTGATATGTGTGACACCATTCACTTTTTTGTGACATAAGACAAGACACCTTTTCATGTATGACATCACACATATTATGAGCGTGACAACATTCTCAGATGTTGACATCACAGCAATTGTGTGTGAAATGAATGCAATTTAGCATATGAAATCGCTATTGTTACCTGTGTTGTTACTCCCAATATTCTGTGTGACATCACACGAATTCTTGAGGACATCACTCTACTACTGTTGTGACATCACTCTCATGGTGTTTCTGTGACTTCACTCAGATATTTGGAGTGACATCTCTCTGTTATTTGAGACAACATGCCTCTTGTGTTTATGACATCACACCAATAGTGTGACATCACTCACACACATGTTTGACATCAGTCACGAGTCCTCTGCTGTATTACTCACCTGTTTCTGTGTGACATCACTCACATTATGTGTGACATCATATGAATTTTGTCACAACACTCTCACTCCTTTGTGTGACATCATCATGTCCCTTTTGACACAAATCACATTTTTAGTGTGACATCACTTCCATTATGTGCATGTGATATCACTCCCATCATTATGCGTGACATGACACACACGGTTATGGGTGACATCACACCACTTGTGTGTGACAACATCCTCACCTTGTGTCACATCACATCAATTGTGTGTGACAGCAAACTTAATTAGCATATGATATCCTAACTGTTGTTATGTTGGTGTCACTCCCATTATTATATATGACATCACACCAATTGAGTGTGGCATCATTCTGATAGTGTGTTTGACATCACTCCAATGTCGTGCTTGCGACGTCATTCACATTTTGTGTGTGACATCACTGCAATCGTTATGTGTGACATCACACACTTTTTTGGACATCACAAACCTTGATTATGATAACACGAGGATAGCCAGTCACATCTCATAAATTGTGTGATATCACTCCCATTGTGTGTGAGGGCAGTCATATTATTCAGTGTAATGTGACCTCCGCTCCTATGTATGAAATAACACCCAGGTGTCTGTGAAATCTCTCACATTTTACTCTGACTTAAATCCCACATGTGTGTATTGTGTAACTCTCATTATATGTGAATTCACACTCATTTTAATGAGAAACACCACCCCCATTGTCTGTGACTTCACCAGTTTGCTGTGTGCCTTCACACACATTGTGTGTCTGACATCACTCAATGTGTGTGTGACATCACACCAATGGTGTATGTGTAACAAGGCTCACATTTGTGTGTGAAAACACACCCATTGATATCTGTGACACCATTCACCTTTTTTGTGACACAATTCACATTTTTATGTATGACATCACACATATTGTGTGCGACAAGTTTCACATATATTGAAATAAAACCAATTGTGTGTGGGTTAGGGTTAGTGTTAGCATTAGCTTTAGAGTTTTGGTTAGGGATACGGTTAGGGATAGGGCTAGGGTTTAGGGTTAGGGCTAGGGCTGGGGTTAAGGCTAGGGTTAGGTTTAGCATTAGGTTTATGGCTAGGGCTAGGTTTAGGGTTAGGCTTGCTGGTAGGGTTAGGTCTAGGGCTATGTTTAGGTTTACGGCTAAGGCTAGGGTGAGGGCTAGGTTTAGGGTTATTGCCAGGGTTACGGATAGGGCTAGGGTGTGGGTTAGGTCTATGATTAGGGTTAGGATTAGGGTCAGGGTTAGTATTAGGGTTAGGGTTAGGGTTAGGCTTGCGGGTAGTGTTAGGTCTAGGGCTATGTTTAGGTTTAGGGCTAAGGCTTGGGTGAGGGCTAGGTTTAGGGTTATTGCCAGGGTTACGGATAGGGCTAGGGTGTGGGTTAGGGCTATGATTAGGGTTAGGTCTAGGGTTAGGTTTAGGGTTAGGTTTAGGGCCAGGGTTAGTATTAGGGTTAGGGCTAGGGTTACTATGAGGGTTAAGGTTAGGGTTATGATTACTGCTAGGGCTAGGCTTATGGCTACGTTTAGTGTTATGGTTAGGTTTAGTGTTACTCTTAGGGTTAGTGTTATGGCTGGAGTTATATCTAGGGCTAGGATTAGGATTAGGTTTAGCGCTAGGTTTAGGGCTAGGACTACTGTTAGTTCCAGACTTAGAGTTAGGGTTAGTCTAGGGCTAGTGTTAGGTCTAAAGCTAAGGCTAGGCCTAGTGTTATGGCTAGAGTGGCCTTAGGGTTACAGTTGTGGTTAGGGCTAGGTCTAGGTTTAGGTCTAAGGCTAGCATTAGGGCTAGGGTTAGAGTTAGGGTTAGGGCTATGGTTAAGGTTAAAGTTTATGTTTAGGCTTAGTCCTAGTGTTGGTGTCAAGGTTAGTGTTCAGGTTCGGGTTTGTGTTCGGGTAAGGGTTTGGGTTGGTTTTTGGGTTCTGGTTTGGTGAGGTTTAGGGTGAGGCTTAGGGGTTAGAGTCAGTTTTAGTGTTAGAGTGAAGGTTAAGGTTAGGATTAGGATTAAGTCTGTGCTATGGTTAGGGTTAGGTTACAGATTAGGGTAAGGATTAGTGTTAGTTTTAAGGTTATGTTAGTGATAGCGCTAGGGCTAGGGTTAGGGTTAGGTTTATGGATAAGATTTGGGTTAGCGTTAGGATTAATACCCCGTTTAGGGTTAGGGTTACACATAGTGGTAGGTGTTGGCTTTGAGCTACAGTTCGTTTTAGTGTTAACGTTAAGGCTAGGGCTAGATTGAGCATTAGGGTTACTGCCATGGTTAAGATTAGGGCTAGGATTAGGGTTAGAGTTAGGTCTAGGTCTAGCATTATGGTTAGGGCTATGGCTAAGATTATAGTTCAGTTTATGGTCATGGTTCTTGTTAGACTTAGTGGCAAGGGTACTGTTAGGTCTAGTGTTAAGGTTTGAGCTATTGATTGGGAATGGGAGAGATCGGTTTAGGGTCATGGTTAGGGTTAGGATTAGCATTAGTGTTGTGGCTATGGTTAGGGATAAGATGAGTGTTAGAGTTAGGGTTAGGGCCAGGGCTCGGGTTAGGACTGGGGTTAGACTTAAGGCTAGGGATAGGTCTGTGGTTAGGGTTAGGCTTAGGCTTAGGGCTAGTGTAAGGGTCCGGTCTAGGGCTGGATTAGGATTAGGTCTAGGGCAAGTGTTAAGGTTAGCATTATGCTTAATGTTAGTGTTTGGCATAGAGCTATGTTTAGGATTAGGGTTGGGTTAGGCTTAGGTTTGGGGTATGGGTAGTGATTTTGGTTGTGGTTGTGGTTAGGGTCACTGTTAGGGCTTGGGGTTGGGTTAGGAACAGAGTTCTGGTTAGTCTTAGTGCTAGACTTAGGACTAGGGTTAGGGTTAGTGTTAGGGTTATGCTTGGGGTAGGTTTAGTGTTCAGGTGAGGGTCAGGTGTATGGTTAGCGTTAGGATTAGGTTTTGGGAAAGGCTTAGGTTTAGGTCTAGGGTTAGAGCTAAGGTTAGATTTAGGGTTATAGTTCAGTTAGGTTTATGGCTATGGTTAGTCTTAGGGCTAGGGTTAGTGCTAGGATGCTGGTTAGTGTTAGGGCTGAGGCTGGTTTTAGGCTAATGGCTATGTCTAGGATTAGGGTTAGTGTTAAGTTTAATGTTGCGTGAGCTAGAGTTTGGGTTATGGGTAGAGTCAGGGTTAACTTTACGGTTATGTGTAAGGTTAGCTTTATACTTAGGGTAAGTGTGGGGCCCCCCCCCTTGTCTTAGGGGTTAAGTGCATGGGCTTTGCTGCTGGCGGCCTGGGTTTGGATCCTGGGTGCACACCAATGCACCACTTGTCCGGCCATGCTGAGGCCGCGTCCCACATATAGCAACTAGAAGGATGTGCAGATATGACATACATCTATCTACTATGGCTTTGTGGGAACAATAAATTAGCATAAGCCTTAAGGTGACGGGTAGGAGTAGCGGTAGAGTTAGGGGTAAGGTTAGAGTTGGGTTTGAGTTACGGTTATGGTTGGGGCAGGGTTAGGGTTTGGGATAGGGCTACTGTTAGTGTTAGCATTAAGGTTAGGGCTATGGCTATGGTTAGGGCTATGATTAGGGCTAGAGTGAGGCTTAGGGTTAGGGTTAGCGTTAGTGTTAGGCATAGGGTTAGGGGTAAGGTTAGGGTTAGCACCAGGGCTAAGGATATGGCTAGGGTTAATGTTAGTTCTAGGGCTAGGTCTAGGGTTACGGTTAGGGTTAGAGTATGGGTTAGGGCTAAGCTTAGGGTTAGGTTAAGGGCTAGGGTTAAGGCTATGTTTAGGGTTAGGCTTAGGTTTAGAACTAGATTTATGTCCGTGGTTAGGGTTAGGGTTAGGACGAGGGCTTGTCTTGGGGTTAGGGCTAGGGCTAGGATTAGGTCATGGTTAGCACTAGGGTTAGTGCTACTGTTGGGTTAGGGTTAGGGTTAGGGTTAGGGTTAGGGTTAGGGTTAGGGTTAGGGTTAGGGTTAGGGTTAGGGTTGTGGTTAGGGTCAGGTCTATGGCTAGGGTAAAGTTAGGCCTATTTCTAGGGTTAGGATTAGGTTCCTGGTTACCGTTACAGTTATGGTTAATGGTATGTCTCGGGTTAGGCTCAGGTCTCCCTCTAACGTTTGGGTTAGCCCTAGGTCTATGGCTTGGTTTAGGGTCAGGGTTAGGTTTAGGGTTATTGCCAGAACTAGGTTTAGGTTTACGTTTAGGGGTAGGGTTAGAGTTACAGCTAGGTTTAGGGTAGGGTTAGGGTTAGGGCTATGGTTAGAGTGAGGTCTATGTTTATGGTTAGGTTTATGGTTGTGTTAGGTTTAGATTTAGTGTTAGATTTACGAGGAGGTCTAGCGTTAAGATAGTGTTAGGACTAGGTTTAGGGTTAGGGCTAGGTTTAGGCCTAGGATTAGTGTTAGGTTTAAGCTTTGCGTTTGGGTTAGGTTTATAGCTACAGTTAGGGCTAGGTCTAGAGTTAGTGCTACAGTTAGAGTTAAGGCTAGGGCTGGTCTTCGGTTTAGGTTTATGGCTGGGTTCGGATTATGGTAGGGTTACGGTTATTTTTGAGCTAGGGTTAAGACAAGAGCTAGAGCTAGGGCTATCGTTAGGATTACGGCTAAGTTAGGGATAGTGTTAGGGCTAGGGCTATGCTTAGGATAAAGGTTAGGGTTAGGATTAGTGTTATGGTTATGGTTAGGGATTGTTTAGGTTTTCATTTAAGGTTAGGGGTAGGGTAAGGATTAGGTTATGGTTAGGGATAGTATAGTTCTAAGAGTGGGTTAGGGTTAGGGTTAGAGGAGTGGTAGACTTAGGGGTAGGGTGAGGGTTGGGTTAGGGTTAGCGTTATGGTGAGTGTTAGGGCTGGTGGTAGCATGAGATTTAGTCTTAGGGCTACAGTTAGGGTTAGAGCTAGGATTATGCTCCGGGCTAAGGTTGAGCCTAGCATTAGGAGTAGGGTTAAGAGTAGGTCTAGGATTAGTGTTATGGTTAGAATTATGGATAGGGGCAATTTTAGGGCTACAGCTAGGGTTAGTGGGAGGTTAGGGTTATGTTTAAGGTTAGGGTTTGGGTTTGGTATAGGCTTAGGGTTAGTGTCAGGTGTAGGGCTTGTGTCATGGTTAGGAGTAGGATTAAGACTAGGGTTAGGGTTAGGGTTAGGGTTTGGACATGGGCTAGTGTTGGCATTGGGGTTAGTTCTAGGATTAGGGCAGTGTTAACATTAGGGTTAGGGTGACTGTTGGGTTACGGT
Source organism: Diceros bicornis minor (assembly GCF_020826845.1). NCBI lineage: Eukaryota > Metazoa > Chordata > Mammalia > Perissodactyla > Rhinocerotidae > Diceros > Diceros bicornis. The sequence continues at coordinate 14,716,651 of NW_026690866.1, forward strand.
TAGCGTTTGGTGACTGTTAGAGTTAGCGTTAGGTTTACCTCTAGGCTAGGGTTGGGGTTAGGCCTAGAGCTAGAGTTAGAGTTAGGATAAGTTTTATGTTTAGGGTTAGTCCTAGAGCTAGGGTTAGGTTTACTTTTAGTGGTAGAGTTATTGTTAGAGGTAAGTTTAGTTTAGGGGTAGGGCTAGGGCAATTGCTGTGGCTCGGTTTTTTTAGGGATAGAGTTATGGTTAGTGTTAGGGGTCAAACTAAGGTTAGGGTTGTGGCTCAGACTGGGATAAGTGTTAGGGTCAGGGTTAGCGTAGAACTGAGTTAGAGTTAGGATTAATGTTAGGCTTAGGGGAATGGGTAGGGTTGGGCTTAGAGATGGTTTATGGTTAGGTTTAGGGGTAGTTTTTGGGTTAGGGTTAGTGATAGGGCTAGTGTTAGAGTTATGCTTAGAACCAGTGCTATGGACAGGGTTAGGGTTAGCATTAGTGCTAGGACTAGTTCTAGATTTATGATTAGGGTTAGGGTTAGGGTTAGAGCTAGGGTTAGTGTTAGGTTTAGAGTTATGGCTAGGGCTAGGGCTAAGTTTAGTGTCAGATCTAGGGCTAGAATTTGTGTTGGGTTAAGGCTAGCGTTGAGGGTTAGGGTTAGGGTAATGGTTAGGGTTAGAGTCAAGTGTAATGGCAGAGTTTGACGTAGGGTAGTGTTAGGGTTTGTCCTAAGGTTTAGACTAGTGTTAGGCTTAAAAGTAGGGCCCGGGCTAGGGATAGAATTTGGGCCAGTGTTAGGTTTAGCACTAGCGTTAGGGTAGGGCTAGGGTTAGAATTAAGGTACAATTAGGAGTTATGCTGGGTAACGTTTTGGTTTAGGGTTAGGTGTAGTGTAGGGTCACGGTTAGAGCTAGGCTTAGGCTTAAGGGTAGTGTTAATGTTAAGGGTATGGGGATGGGTTTATAGTGGGGAATGAAGATGGCTTTTTAGTGTTATGGTTAGGTTCAGGGTTAGCATTAGTGTTTGTACTAGGATTATGGATAGTGTTAATGTTAGGGTTAAGGTTAGGGCCAGGGCTAGGTTTGGGGCTAGGTCTAGATTTAGGGCTAGGTCTAGGCTTGGGTTTACAGTTAAGGCTAAGACTATGATTAATTTTATGTGTAGGGCTGGGTTAGTGTTAGGTCTAGGGCAATGGTTAACGTTAAGATTACAGATGGGGTTAGTGCTAGGGTCAGGGTTACGGCTAGGGTTATGGTTACTGTGAGCGATAGTGCTTGGGTTAGTGTTAGGTCTAGGGCTAGAATTAATGTTAGGGTTAGGGTTAGGGTTAGGGTTGAGGTTGGGTTGGGTCTGGGTTAGGGTGAGAGTTAGGGCTCAGGGTGGCGATGGACTGTTAGTGCAATGGTTAGTGTAGGACTATGGTTAGTGCTAGGTTTAGTGTTAGGTTTAGGGCTAGGGTTAGTGCTAGTTCAGGGTTAAGGCTAAGGCTGTTGTTGATTTTATGTTTAGGGCTAATGCTAGGATTAAGGTTGGAGTACAAATGGGTTAGGATTAGCGTTAGGGGTAGGGTTAGGGGTAGAGCTGGATTAGAGTTAACATTTGGTTTAGAAGTAGGGATAGGCGTATGGGTGGGGTTATTGGTCGGTTTGGATTAGGGTTAGGTTTAGAGTTAATGGAAGGTTATGTGCAGGACTTGGATTAGTGTTAGGGTAAGGTTTAGGGCTAAGGTTAGGTTTGGTACAGGGTTAATGTTAGTTTTATGGTTAACGGTAGTGTTAGGGTTAGGTTTAAGCTTAAGGATGGGGTAGGGTTTGGATTATGATTAGGGGAGGAGAAGGTGTAGGGGTAGAGTTTGGCTTAGGGTTAGGGTTTGTGTTAGTGTTAGGACTGGGGTTAGGGTTGGCTTAAGGTTAGGTTTAGCAGAGCATTACGTGTAAGGATAGTGTTAGGGTTAGTGTTAGGGATAAGGTTAGGGCTAGGGCTAGGGTTAGGGTTAGGTGTAGGGTTAAGGTTATGATTATGGCTAATGCTAGGAATACTGTTAATATTAGAGATGGAGTTGGGGTTAATTTTGGGTTTGGTTTAGGGTTAGTTTTATGGTTAGTGGTAGGGTTGGGTTAGGGTTGCATTCGAGTTTGCCCTAAGGTTATGGAGGGGGTAGGGTTTCGGTTAGGGTTATGGTTAGGGGAGGAGTAGATGTAGGGATAGGTTTAGGGTTAGTGTTAGGGTTAAGGTCAGTGGTAGTTGTAGGGATTGGGTTAGTGTTAGTTTTAGGGTTAGGGTTAGATTTAGGTTTACGGCTAGTGTTAGAGTTGGCATTAGGGTCTAGAACCATGGTTAGGGTTAAGAGTAGGTTATGGTTAGGAGTAGGTCTGGGGTACAATTAGGGTTAGGGTTTGGGTTTGTCTTAGATTTAGGGTTAGGTTTACTGCTGGGTCTAGGGCTGGTTTTAGGGTTAGGGCTAGGGTTAGTGTTAGGGTTAGTGCTAGGCTTAAGGGAAGGGTTTGTGTTAGGGTTAAGTCTAGGACTAGTATTGGGGTTAGGTTTGTGGTTGCATTAAAAATTAATGTTAGTTTTCAGGGTAGTATTAATGGTAGGCGTAGGGTTAGGGTTAGCATTAGTGTTAGAGTTAGGGTTAGACTTATGGGTAGGGGTTGTCTAAAATTTAGGGTTATGGTTACAGTTAGACATAGAGTTAGGATGAGGTGTAGGAGTAGGTTTAATTTTATGATTATGCTCAAGATTAGTGTTAGTGTTATCACTAAGGATTGGGTTATGTTTAGGCTTAAGTTTAGGTTTAGGGTTTCAGTTAGGGTTGGGTTTAGGGTTGGGTTAGGGTTAGGGTTCATGTTACCTTAAGTCTTAGGGTCTGGGTAAGGAGTGTTTTAGGGATAGGGATAGGGTTACAGTTAAGGCTATGGGGTAGTGATATGGTTAGCTGTGTGAATTGCATTAGGGTTAACATTAGGGCGAGGCGTAGAGTTAGGGCTAGGGTTAAGTTTATGGCTAGGGCTTTGTCTAGGGCTTGGACCAGGGTTAGGTTCAGTTTTACTGTAAGTGTTAGTGTCAGATTTAAGACTAGACATAGGGCTGCGTTTAGTGTTAGTGTTCTAGGTTGGGCTAAGTGTTAGGCCCAGTTTTAGGGTTAGGATTACAGTTAGCATTAGGTCTAGGGCTGAGGCTTGTGTTAGGAGTATGGCTAATATTAGGGTTAGTGTTAAGGTTAGGGATAGTGTTAGGGGTCAGGTGAGGAGAAGGATTAGGGTTAGGATTGGGGCTGGGTTAAGGGCTAGGTTTAGTTCAAGGCTTGGGTCAAGGTTAGAGTTAGGGTTATGGTTAGAAGTAGATTTAGGTTTAGGGTAAGGGCTATGGTTAGGGGTAGGGTTAGGTTTATGGCTATGGCGAGAGTCAGGGCTATGTTTACTGTTAGTTATAGGTTTATGGCTATGGTTAGGTTTAGGGCTAGGCATTTGTTTAGGTTTAGTCACAGCTATAGGGTTAGGGTTAGGTTTAGGGTTACGTATAAGTGTATGGTTACACTTAGCATAAGTTTTAAGGTTAGAGGTAGGCGTAAGGATAGGGGTGGGGTTGGACTAGGGTTATGGTGAGCGTTAGGTTTTGGGTTAGGGTTAGGGTTCGTGTAATGTTTAATGTTAGGGCTAGGGACAGAACTAGGTTTAGGGTTATGAGTAGTGTTATGGTTAGTGTTAGAACTAGGGCTAGGGTTAGGATTAGAACTCGGGTTAAAATTAGTGGTAGGGTTAGGATGAAGGTTGGGTTATGCTTGCTGTTAGAGTTAGGGTTAGGTGTAGGGGTAGGCGTTTGGTTAGGTTTAGGTTTAGGGGAGGGGGTAGGGCTAGGGCTAGTGTTAAGGTTAGGGTTGCCTTAGGCTTAAAGTTAAAGATAAGGTTAAGCCTAGAGCTAGTGTGAGAATTAAGGTTCGAGTTAGAGTTAGAGTTAGGTTTGGATTAGTGTTAAGGGTAGAGGTAGGGTTAGTGTTGGGTTAGGTCTAGGTGGGGTTAGTATTAGGGGTACGTGTTCTGTTAGTGTTTGGCCTTGGGGTGGGGAAGCGGGAAAGGGTTAGGGTTGGGGTTAGAGTTTGAGTTAAGGTTAGGGTTAGAGTTATGCCTAGGGCTAAGTTTAGACTTAGGTCTTGTGTTGGGTTATGTTTAGGGTTATGGTGAGAGTTAGGTGTAGGTTTAGTGTTAGAGTTAGCGTTAGAGCTAGAGTTCAGGTTAGGGCAAGGGTTAGGGTTAGGGCTAATAATAGGCCTAGATTTATGGATAGGTTTAGGACTCTGGTTAGTGTGGGTTATCCTAAGGATTTGGTTTAGGCGTAGTTTTGGATCTATGGCTAAGGTTATTGCTACGTTAGAGTTATAGTTAAGCTTAGTGTTTGTTTTAGGGCTAGGGTTAGGGTTAGGTCTAGGCTTATGTCTAGGCTTAGGGTTAGGGTTAGGACTAGGGTTAGGGTTAGGTTTAGGGCTATGGTAAATATTAGCCTTAGTGTTAGTACTAAGTTTAGTGATAGTGCTAGTGTTAGAGTTAGCGTTAGTGCCAGGGCTATGGAAAGGGCAAGGGTTATCATTAGGGCTAGGCCTAGGTCTATAGTTATGGTTAGGGCTAGAGTTAGGGCTAGAGCTAGGGTTAGTCTTAGGGACATGGTCATGTCTGAGGCTAAGTTTAGGGTCAGATCTGGGGCTTGGATTTGTGTTAGGGTTAGGGCTTGTGTGGAGTGTTATGGTAAGTTGTAAGGTTAGGTCTAGTGCTAGGGTTTAGGTTATGGTTAGTGCTAGCTTTAGAGTTAGTGTTATGTGTAGGGCTAGCATTTGGTTAAGGCTAGTGTTAGGCTTAGCAATTGGGTTAGGGTTAGGGCTGATATTAGGATGAGGGTTATGTTTAAGAGTAAGTTTAGTGTTAGGGTTACCATTATGTTTAGGGTTTGGGTTTGGCTTAGGTTTAGGAAAAGGGTTAGGGTTAGGGCAAGTGTTTGTGTTAGGACTCTGTCTAGGATTAGGGTTAGGCTTAGGGTTAGAGTTACGGTTGGGTTAGAGTAAGGGTTAGTGTTAGGGTTAGGTTTAGGTCTATGACTAGGATCTAGGGTAGTAGTAAGTGTTGGCTTAGGGCTAGGGTTAAGGTTTGGGCTCGGGTAGGGCTAAGGTTAGTGTCAGGTTTAGGGTTAGGGTTAGAGTTAGGGTTAGGTCTATGGCAAGAGCCAGGATTAGGGTTAGGGCTAGCATTAGGTCTAGGGTAAGCGTTATTTTAAGGCCATGGGTAAGATTAGGGTTAGGATTAGGGTTAGGGGTAGGCTAAGTGTTTGGGTTAAGGGTAGTGCTAGGGATAAGTGCACAGTTAAAGTTAAGTTTAGGTTTAAAGTTAGAGGTAAATTTAGGGGTGGGTGATGTCTAGATTTAGTGTTATGTTTAATATTAGTGTTTGTGCTAGCATTAGGGTTCTGCATATGATTAGTGTTATACCCCTAGTGTTAGGGGTAGTGGTAGGCTTAGGCTTCGGATTGGATTATGGTTAGGGTTAGGGTTTGGGTAGGTGTAGAGGTGTAGAGGTAGGGCTAGGATTAGTGTTAGGGTTAAGGATAGGCTTAGAGTTAGGTTTTGGTTTGGGTTAGAGTTAGTTTATGGAGAGAAGGGGGTAGGGTTTGGATTAAGTTTGCGTTCGGTTTACGGTTATATTTAGGGTTCGGGTTCAGGTTATTGTTAAGGTTAAGGCTAGGCTTGGGGTTCGGACTAGGGTTTGTGTACTGGGTTGGTTTAGGATTCCAAACAGCAATTTGTGCCAAATGTTGTTTAAGTATTTTGTGATCCTTACTAGCTGGAAGGAAAGGAGATGGGGTATGATGTTATTTCCAGGAATGGGTGCTAGACGTGATTTGGCTCAGCTCTACTCTGGATTCCCTGTGCTATACAAACATGTTCCCAGGGTTAAGGATAGGGTTAGAGTTAGTTTTTGCTTACGGTTAGAGTTAGTTTTATGGAGAGAAGGAGGGGTAGGGTTGGAGTTAAGGTTGCGTTAGACTTGGATTTAAGATTAGGGATAGAGATAGGGTTAGGGTTAGGTTTAGGGCTAGGGTTGTATTAGTGTTACGGTTATTGTTAAGGTTAGAGTTAAGGTGTGTGTTAGTCTTAGTGTTTAGAGTTAGTGTACTAGAGTTAGCATAGTGTTAGTGTTACGGTTAAGGTTTGGGCAAGGGTTAGGTTTAGACATAGAGTTTAGGTTATGGCTAGTGTAAGGTCTGGGTTTTAGGGCTAGGGCTAGGATTAGTTTCAGGGGTAGGTTGGGTTGTGCAAGGGGTAGGGGTAGGGTTACAGTAGGGTTAAGGTTAGCGCTAGAGTTAGTGCCAGGGTTAGGGTTAAGGCTAGGACTAGGGTTAGTGTTAGGGATAGGGATAGGCTTAGGCTTAGTGCTAATTCTTGGATTGTTGTTAGGGTTAATGTTAGTGTTTGGGTTGGAGTTGTGTTGTGGTAAAGGTCAGGTATAGGGTTAATGGTAGGCATAAGTTTAGTGTCTGGGTAAATGTTGGGTTAGCTTTAGGGTTAGGGTAAAGCAGAAGGTTATGTCTAGGGCTACGGTTAGGGTTAGGGTTAGTGTTAGGGCTAAGGTGAGAATTAGGCTTCACGTTCGGATTAATGTTAGCATTAGTTTTAGGAATAGGGTTGGGGTTTGTATCATGAACCCTAACACAACTTTAGTTGTAACTCTAAACCCACTCCAAATCCTAAAACGAGCCCTAGCCCTAACCCTAATCATATGCCTACCCCTAACACTCACTGTAACTGTAACCCTATGCCAACTGTAACCCTAACTTTAAACCTAGTCCTAGCCCTAGCCCTAACAGTAACCCTAACACTAGCATAACCCTAACGCTAACACTAGTCTTAACCCAAACCAAAACTCTACATCTACTCCTACACTTTCCACTGTCCCAACCCTAAGGCACACCCAACACTACCATCAGACCTAAACCTAATCACACTCCTAGCCCTAACCTCAAAACCAGCACTGACCCTAACCATAAAAATAAATCTAGTTATATACCTAAAAGGAAACCTAACCCTAAATATGATAACTAAAATTAGCCCTAAGCCCAGCCCTAATGATAACTCTTGCCATAACACTACGCCTAACACTACCCCCACCCCTAACCCTCACCCTAACCCTACACGTAATGTAACCCTAACCCTAACACTAGCTCTTGCTGTAGCCCTAAACCAGTTCTAACACTAACCCTAGCCCTATTCCTAATCCTACCCCTACCGCTAAACCTAACATTAACCGAAACTCAAACACCCTCCCCTAACTCTAAGAATAACCATAACACTAATCCGAGCACTAACCCAAATATAACCCAGCCCTAGCCCTAACACTAACTCTAACCATAACCCTAAGCAACACTAACCTTAACCCCAATGGTAACCTTCACCCTAAGTCCAACCTTAAGCCTGACCCTAACCCTCACCTAGTCCTAGACCTGATGCTAACACTAGCCCTAGCCCAAACCTTAACAATTGACCAAGCTTTACTCATAACCCTAACCCTAGCATTAACCCTAGCAATGGCCCTAACCCTTACACTAACCCCAACCCTAACCTTAGCCCTAACCAACAATAACCTTAATCCTAACTAACACCAAGCATTCTCCTTGACATGGACCTAACCCTAAGCCAGTCCTAGATCTGAGCCTAACCCTGGCTCTAGAATGAATTGTAAACGTTCACCAAGCCCTAGACCTAATGTAAACCTTAGCACTAACACTAGCAATGGCCCTAAACCTAACCATAACACTAAAACTATCACTAACCCTAAACCAAACCCCAACCCTGACACTAATTGCACCCTAATCCTAACCCAAACCCTACCCAGAACTGTATCTCTGACCTGAAGAGGAACCTTAAATCTAACCTGAACCTGAACACTTACCCTAACCCGAACCTGAACCACAACACTAACCCACACCATAACCCTAACCCTAACCCTAACCCTAACCTGAACTCCAACCGTAAACCAAACCCGAACCCAAATACTAACCCGAACCCGAACCCTAACCTTAACCTTACCCTAACTCGAACTCTTACCCTAACCCTAAAACTAACCCTAAACCTAAACCAAACCATAACTCTAACACAACCAACGACTAACCCGAACACTAACCCTAACGTGAACTCTAACTCCAAGCCTAACCCTAACCTAAACCCTAACTAGAGTCAAATCGTAACTGTAACCTAAAGCATAACCCCACCCTATCGCTAAACCTCACCTGAACCTGAAACCGAACCGTAAAGCTAAGCCTAACACTAACCCTAATCCTAAAACGAACCCTAACCCTAAAAGTAACCCAAAGCCTAACCCTACCTTAAACTTAACCCGACTCCGGAAACCGAACTGGAACCATAAACCCAGTCTTAACACTAACTCTAATCCTACACTTAACCATAACCCTAATCTGAAATCGAACCCTCACACTTGCCCTAACTCTAACAGTCACCTTAACTCTAACCCTAACCCAAAACCTAACACTAACCATAAAATGAACCCTAACCTGAGCCCTAATATAAAGCCTAATTTGAATCCTAACCAGAACCTTAACAATAACCGCTACTCTAACAATAACCCTAACCCTAACCCGAAACCAAACCCTAACTCTAATGTGAACCTTAACTCTAATCTGAACCCTAACCCTAACCCTAGTCCTGACATTAAGCCTAACCTGAACCCTAACTTTAACAGTTACCCTAACCCGACCCTTTCCCGAAAACTAGCACTAAGCATAACCTGAACCTTAAATTTAACCCTGACCTTAACCCTAAACATAAGCAGAACACGAACCCGAACCCAAATGCTAATTCTAACCCTAACACTAACCCAAACCCTAACTCTAATGTGAACCTTAACTCTAATCTGAACCCTAACCCTAACCCTAGCCCTGACATTAAGCCTAAACTGAACCCTAACTCTAACAGTTACCCTAACCTGACCCTTTCCCAAAAACTAGCACTAAGCATAACCTGAACCTTAAATTTAACCCTAACCTTAACCCTAAACATAAGCAGAACACGAACTCGAACCCAAATGCTAATTCTAACCCTAACACTAACCCAAACCTTAACCTTAACACTACCCTTAATCCTAACCTGGACCATAACACTAACCTTAACCCTAACCCAAAACCTAACTTAAATTCGAACCCTAAACCTAGCCCTGACCCAAACACTAACCTAAGCCTAAAACTAACCTACCCCACAAAACGTAACACTAACTCAAACCCTAACACAAACCATAACCCGAAGCTAACCATAACCCGAACACAAACCCTAACACTAACCCAATCACGAACCCTATCAGGAATCCTAAACCAAACCCTAAACCTAACAGAACCCTAACTCTAATCCTAACCATAAACCCTAACACTAACCCTAAACCTAAATAAAACCAGTGCCCGTACCCTAACCCTAACACTAACCCGACCCATAACCTTAGTGCTAGCACCAACCCGAAGCCTAACACTAACCTGAAACCTAGCACTAATCCTAACCATAACCCTAACAGTATCCCTAACCCTAACACTAGCCTTGAACCTCACAATAATCCTAACAATAACCCTAACCAGAACTCTAACCCTAACCATACCCAACCGAACCGTAACCCTAAACCGAGCCCTAACCCTAAGCCTAACCATAACCCAAACCCTAGCAGTAACCATTACCCTAAGCCGAACCCGAACCCTAACCCTAATGCTAACTCTAACCCAACACAATCATAACCCTAACCCTAGACTTAACCCTAATTCTAACCCTAAACTTTACCCTAACGTGAAACCTAATGTTAACCATAACACATACCTAACCCTAACCTTAACCCTAACCCTAATCCTAACCAGAACACTAACCCTAAAACTAAGCTGCACCCTAAACTTAACCCTAAACTGAACCCTAACCCAAAACCTAAACCAAACCCGAATCCTAAACCTAGTCCTAGACATAATTCTGATCCAAAACCTAACCCTAACAATAACCCTAATGCTCAACCGAACCCTAACCCTAATCCTAACCCGAAACCAACCCTAACTTGAAGCCTAGCCATAAACCTAACATGAACCCTACCACTAATCCTAACCCTAACCTGAACCTGAAACCTAATCCTAACCCTAATCTCAACACTAATTCTAACCCTAGCCCTAACCCTAAACTTAACCCGAACCCGAACACTAACCCTAATCTTAACTCGACCCTAACCCGAAAACAACCTTGACCTTAAACATCAACCTAAACTTAACATGAACATTAACCCTAACCCTATCAGCAATCCTAGCCCGAACTGTAACCCTAACCCTAAACCTAATCTTAGCCCGAGTCAAACCCTAAGCCTAACCCTAACTCGAACACTAGACCTAACATTAAAACAAAACATTACCCGAACCCGAACTCTATTGCTAACCCTAACCTTAAACTGAAGTCTAACCATATTTCTAACCCTAATGCTAGCCCTAACCCTAATCCAAACCCAACGCTAAACCTAACCCTAACCCTAACCCTAACCCTAGACCTCAATCAAACCCTAATGCTAACCATAACCCTAATCGGAAATCAAAAGGTAAACCTAACCCTAACCATAACCCGAACCCAACCCTAACCCTAACCCTAGCCCTAACAAGAAACCTAACGCTAAAGCGAAGCCTTTTTTGAACCCGAAACCTAATCATAACCCTAATCCGAATACTAACCCTAAACCTCAGCCTAACCCTAAGCCTAACACTAACCCGAATGCTAACCTGAATCCAAACCCTAACAAGAACCCGAACCCGAACCCTAACACTAACTCGATGCCTAACCCAACCACAACCCTAAGCCTAAACCAATATGAAAACCAAACCCTAACCCTGACACTAACCCGAAAACTAACACTAACACTACAGCTAACCCTAACCCTAAAACTAACTCGAACCCTAACACTAAACCCAACACTAAACTGAACCTGACCACTGACCCTAGCCCTAAACCTAACCCTAAACTCTAACACTAACCCTACACATAAAACAAACCTTTACCAAACCCAAACCCTAACCCTAACCAGAACCATGACCCTAACACTAACCATAACCCTAACCCCAACAGTAACAGAAACCCTAACCCTTACACTAACCAGATCATAACCCTATGCTAACTGAACCCTAACCCTAACCTGAAATCTAACCGAAACCTGGCAATCAACCCTAATCCTAAACTCAACCCTAACCCTAACCCTAACGTAAACTCAAACATACCATTAACGCGAATCATAAGCCTATCCCTAACAGAACCATAAACCTAACCGTAACCCTAAACATATACCTAAATATAAAGGTAACAGTAATCCGAAAACTAAACCTAACCCTAACACTGACAGTAACCGGAAACCAACCATAACACTAAAGTAACACTAATAGTAGCCCAGGAAATGGCTTTGCGGAGAAAAGCATGAAGGAGGGCACGTGTGAGGCCTTCTTCCTGAGTGCAGAGGAGCCATGCAGAGGGCAACGGGATGGCTGGCTCGGCTCACCTGCTTTCTCCAAAGGAGGCTGGCCAACCAGCCGAACATGCCACCTGGCACATGCTCCTTCCAAAGGGACAAGTTCTGGAGGACAAAGCCTTAGGGATGGCCGCCAAGTCTCCTGGGGCGAGTGCTGGACCCCATCAGAGGAAGAAGCAGCCTGGCAAGTGGTGTGCCAGACCTGAGATCTGGTGGCCTCCCACACCCGGGTCCCTGTCCTACGCAGGGCTCCCAAGGGAGGATGATGGTCGTGGCAGTGGCGGGTGGGGTGGGGCTGGCATTGGGCTTGCCCTGGGATGGCCCAGGAGAGGGCTTCAGGGGATGGGCTGCCCCTGGCAAGGTCTGAGGGACCGACCCAGCTCGGGGCTGTCTGGGGCAGAGAGAGAATCCCCCTCCGCCCTTTCCCTTTAGGTTCTTATGGCTGGCCAAATCCTTAACAAGATAGGTTCATTAGAGAAAAATCATACTGAGATGAAGAAGGTGTGTACATGGGAGGAACCCAGGAAAAAATGTCTCTCCACACAATGGCAGAGATTCTCATCTTGTGTCCTCTCATGAGCTAATGAGAAAGGAGGATGTCAGGGGTAGGCATGTGGGATGTGAGAGGGGAAAAAGACAATTTTCATGGAGAGGAACATGTAAAGTCATGTCTGAACAATTTCCCCTGCACTGGGATCAGGTCTGGAAGGGACAGCAAGGAGGTGACCAGGAACCAACCTCTGTGTGGTGGGGCTGGCCACGGGGCAGGCGTGGAGGCGGCAGGTGGAAGTGGGATGGCGTGTCAGTTGGCACCAGCCAGTGGTAGAGGCAGTGACTCAGAGGTCAGGGATTTCTCTCTCTCTCTCTCTCTCTGCCTTGGGGAACTGAGGAGAGGAAGGTGAGGTGCCCTGCCCACCTCTCCTACCTCTCCCATGGGCCCTTCTTTCTCTGGCTGCTCCAGGAACCCTGCGGGCTTGGGTTCAACCCCTTCAGGCCAAGGGTGCATGCGTGGCCGCCAGAGCCTAGGGCGGGCCGTGGGGGTCCTCAGTGAAGGCCCCACCCTCCCACCAGGCTCTGAACGGCTGGGGCGTCCCTAGGGCGACTACCAGCTGCAGCTGAAAAACACCGTCCTTCTTGACTTGGCTTCAGCTGTTGTCTCCCTCCCCTCGTCCAATTCATCTCAGTTTGCAGGCAGCTTCACTGCCTTGGAAGCATTGGTCTGGCCCTGGTGACTCCAGGCAGACTGGGGTTCGAGCTCAAGGCTCTGCCTGGGCCAGCTGCTTTGTCCCAGGGCTCATTTATACCTCGAAAGACAAAGCCATGGCCTAACCCCACACCTGCACTTTCCACAGCAGCCAGGTGGAGGAAAGGCTCTGTGGACTCAGAAGGGCTGAGACAGACATATGGCAAAGCAGTGAGTGCGGCCCCACGAGCCCGCAGGCCTAGGGAGCGGTGGTCGCACTGGGCAAGCCCTTCTGGCGACAGGTCCAAGCCTCCTTTCTGGAGTCGGGAGGGCCTGGCCTTCCTAGTGACCAGGCCATGGCTCTGGGGAGAAATCCACGATGGAGTGCACACGTGAGGCACTCTGCCTGAGGGCAGAGGTGTCACGCCCATGGCGACTGCAAGGCTGGCAGGGCTCGTCAGCTTTCTCCAAAGGAGCCTGGCCAACCAGCCCAACCTGCCACCTGGGCCAGGCCCCTTCCAAGGGGACAATTTCCAGAGGATATAGCCCTGGGGATGGCCGCCAAGTCTCCTGGGGCGTGTGCTGTGCCCCAACAGAGGAGGAAGCAGCCTGGCAACCGGTGTGCCAGATGTGAGATCAGGCGGCCTCGCACACCTGGGTCCCTGCCTTGCCCACGTCTACCTTCATTGATCGAGGACGATGGTCTTGGCAGTTGCAAGTGGAGATATTCATTAGAGACTTAACTTGGTGTTGTAGTTAAGGAGCATAACATAAGAGCACAGAGATTGGTCTCTGCCATTTATCAGCTTTGTAACCTGGATGAGTTTTCTTGCCACTGTATGCAGTCTCTTCATCTATAAAATGGTGAAAAGGTCAACATTTACTAGATCGGGATATTTTTAGGTTCATGTATGTTCAAGCACAGAATTTACATTCAGAGTGTAGTCCTTGGCTCAGTAGAAGTGTTTGTTGCTGTTATTATAATTATCATTATTTCATGTCCTTATCTTCCTCGTGAGTTCCCTGTAAAACCAACCATGGTCCACGGTGTCAGCAGTTTTATTCCAGGTCCCTGCTTAAAGGCCTGCAGAGGGAACCTCTTGCTCATAACCTCCTGTTTTAATCCCAGTATCTGGGGGATACAGTGATCTCTTTCTTCTTTGCACTGAGGCACTGATTGGGGGCCCAAACCAACCCTGCATGTCCTCCTTTTAATAGATGATGCTTTTGAAACATTGCTTAGTGTTCACTTGGTGGACTATGCTCCCTGACATGAACAACGCACGGGAGAGATCATGTAGGAAACATTGGTGCATGTAGGGCTCTGAGTTGACCATAACACAGAGTACAGTTGATCAAAGGCCAAGGTAAAGTTCCTTAATGCAAAGATCTTCAGAGATGAGGGTGTTCCAATGTGACACCACCTGAAAATAAAGCAAATACATAAAAGTATATGTAGTTTTAAAAGGGAAAGCACGCAAGTAAAAGAATTGATCCAATTAAATACACTATTCTATTTGCTTATGTATCTAATTACTGATAGGAAATAGCCAGGTGTAGAGATAGTAAAATTGATCAATTTCATAGAGAATTCTTTTAACAATTGTTCATACCTTGTGTTTTACATCATTGATTAGGGTAATTTTCATCTTTTCCTTTCCTAGTGTCTCCATCGTTCTCAACTTGTCCAAGAGACATATTTATTTTATCCCCTAAAATTTTAGTGAAATTTAAAAAAAGATAGGACATATTTTAAGTTGTTGATTTTGTATATTGGAGGGGCACTAGATTGCAAGTGAATTAGTGATAATGAGACTTTTAGTTTGGTAAAAGATGGTAGTTGGAATTGATACCAGGATGTTTGTAACCCAGTTTTTACTTCATTATTGGATGTAGTTTTCAAAATGCCAGAGTTGGTAATTTTTAATGTAATAACTTGTCTCATTTTAAAATATGTGTTTTTGGAATGAGTGATGAAGGTAAGTAGAAAATAATTTAATGTAATGACTGTGTTTCTCCAATTGATCTGTTATAAACCGAACAGCCATATAGCATTGTTTTGTCCAAATGTCCTGTTGGTACTCTCTTAAGTTTTCTTGCTATGACTCTAGCAATCTAGGGTCACGTTACCTGCTCTGTCCTAATGAAGCTTTCACTTGTAAGAGTGACATTGTCAATAATAATGACCAATTTGCACACAGTTTTTCTATTTTCTAAAGTGTATATATATCAATTTCAAACTTTGATAACATAATTATTAAGGAATGAACTATTTGCAGTGAACTTAACAACTGATTGCTACACATTATTGTGTAGTGACATCATGGTTAAAAACATTATTTGCAACATGTGGCCACTTTCAATTTTATTTTAAAGGAAAGTGTTCAATGACTTTTTTCTTTTTGAAGAAGAAAGCCTTGCACTTCCATCTTAGAAATTGAGAACTTGTTTTTTGCCTTTCTTTTGTCTTCAGCTCTTCTTTATACTTGTTGTTAATTCACATATGCAGTTACTTCAGATTCATGGTGCTAAATCTTCTGCCTTTTTCATGGCTCTCACTTTAAATTTTCCATAACTCCTTCTGTGAAACAGGTTTTTCTCCATGTTCATATATCAAGGAAGGAACCGACTCTCCTTTCTGTGAACTTGGAGAGGAGGCCAAGGTGAAGCCTCGGTGCCCCTCCCCACCAGTGAACTGCAGAAGGGCTGCAGATTCCTGTGACTCTTTTGCTCCCCTCCTGGCTCCCTACATAGTTGGCATTGTCTGCACAGAGGAGCCCAGTTGTTACAATCGAATTTTTGTAGTCGATAGAAGCCGGCTGAATGAAAAGACTGGCTAGAAATGACATCAGCAAGCAGTGTGCTCCAAAACTTGGTGGCAGAAACATGAAGAAGAAGAAAACCTTTCCGTTTATGTTGTGTTCTCTTTCTCTTCTCTCCCTTCATTTTCCTTTATTTAGATGGTACAAAGCCTGTCCACCCCCCATAGTGGTCGTTTTTTCCCTCAAAGCCCCAGTACATAGCTATATATCTTAGTTGTAGGTCAACCCGTGGTGATTCTTTTCCTGGAGTCCCACAGCAGTTTATTCATATGTCTTTCATTCAAATTATCTCTGTAGTGTAATTTATCTGTTTATACATATCTGTCTTCCTTGCAGACCCCCAACATTTCAAGACCTTTGGGCACATAGTATATACTTAAGTATGTGAGTGAATCTATGAAGATCCTTTGTTGAATAAGATCCAAATAAATATAGTCGCTACTCAGCACATGAATGCAAGCATTAGAGAGAGAGTGTTGTGTCTGCTGAAGCAGGCTGTGGTGCGGTTTAGGGGCTCAGTGTCAAGGTTTCTCGAGAGATTGAGACAAAATCAAAGAGATAATTAACTTGAGTTTTAAAACTCATGGAGAACAGGAACAGTCTGTCTAGGTGTGAATCAGGACTTGATCATTCTTGTTGCATCTTTGGAAAATCCAGTCCTTTATCTTTCTATGGAAATGTGACTGGCCAAGAGAGTGAAAGGAGGATTGGCTTTTAGAAAGGCAATTTTGTCACAGGAAATCCTGGAGGAAAACATATGGAAGGAGAGCTGGTAGAAACATGGCAGAAATTTTTTGTGTAGAAACCCAAAAATTGAGTTTAAATGCTGGCTGAAAGAATTGTAACCCAACTTTTCTCCAATACAAATTTAAGCACCTTTTAAATATCTAGGTATACAAAAGGATTACAAAGGAAAATAGATCAAACTGAAAGGAGTTTAGGATGGAAGAAAGCAACGAAGCTGAAGTAAGCCAGTACACTGAAATGTGTTTCAGAAGGACCTGCAGTATTTAAAGGTAGTCGGAAATGTATCGCTCAGGTTTAAAGTAGAAAGGGAAATGGGAACAATTTTCGGTCATCTCATGTCCATGAGATGAAAAACAACAGTCTCTCAGAGAAGCAAAACTTTTCTGGCCTCTAATGTCCCAAAAATGTGTTTCGAATTGTGCCTAATGAAAGAGATTCTGTGTGATGTAATGCAAATGCAGTATCATCAACTCATTTCCAAGTTTAGTTCAAACACTTTAGGACACGTTCAATTGAGGTAATGCACAAATTCTATAAGGGGCCAAGGAAGAGGTTGAGAGCATTCTCTCTTCAGCTGCTCACTTGACCAAGGGAGAAAATATTCTTGAACACATTGACCACGTCTCCTAATGATAATGCCTTATTTTGAACTTTTCTTTTTGTAAACTCAGCCTGCATTTCCCCTTACTTATGCAAGCTAAAGGCTGTGTGTAGACATCCTTCGTTGGCAATGAGGAGAAGATCCATACTATTAAATAATCAAATAAGCAGACCATACGGTTGGCCCCTTTTAGGAAAATGACAGGTTTAAACCCACCTTCATTTTTGGAGGGGCATAGTATGCTAGAATTAAAATATCTACCATTTGTTATGCAGCTAATGATAAGTCATGCTATTTACATGAAATTTAATGAGTTCTTCCTCTATTAAGTTGACTAGATTTTAGTCAAACTGATGTATAATTTTATATAAGTGCATTATTACTTAAAATGTAAAACTCTTTAGAGGCGACTTCATTCTGTTTTAGAGGCATATTTTGTATATTTTGGTGTGATTTTATTTATTTTCCTTCAGAACAGAGAGTCACATCCTAGTCTTTTTATTGCTGACCTCTCTGTACAAGATAAAACTCATCCAAGTTTATTTTGTTTCATAAGGTACAGGCTTACTTGGTGAAGATAAAGATATCATTTCTGAAACACATTTGGAACTGTGGGCAGCCCAGAATTTTAGATTATGCTCAGAACTTTAGCGAGGTAACTTCGAAAAAGATGGAACATTTAATGTTTTTCCAGGAAAGTTTTGTCCTACTTTGCTTCACAGTAATTTAAAAAAAAAAATTTTAGTTTCTTAATTCTTCAGAAGTGTGATTGAAGAAGTTGGCAGGTTTAAATGTATCCTTGAGAGAGCTCTCTCTGGGTTATTCTTTCAAAACAACCATCTCAGTTGATGAATAATTAGTGGAGATTCTGTCAGTACCAGAGCTGAGAGAGGCAGTTCCCAAAGCTCCAGCAGGTGCTGGGAGAGGTGAGCGCTGGTAACCAGTGCCGTCCAAGTTTGGATGAGGCGTGGTCATTCTCAGGATGTTAGACCTGAATGGAGTTCTCAAATGTAGCCCAGTGACTCTAGACCTGAGCCCTGCTCAGAAGCCAGTTGACTTGTCATTCGCTCTGAGCCTGGTGTCTTCCCTCTGCTCGTGCCCCTTTTTGCCATTTCTCATGCTTCTCCTGACTCTTTTTCTTTCCTACATCTTCTTTCACCTTTTTTCTCACTTTGTGACTTTTACTCTCTATTATATTCCTTCTCCTTCTCATTTTTTTCTCTGTCTCTTATTTTTCTCATTCATTTTCTTTTTATTTGGTAGTACAGTTACTCTGTACATCATTTTCATCTTAAAATCTTGACCCTCTATAACTCCTATACTTCAGCTAGCTATTTTGAAGAGACCATTTTGATAAATTACTCTTAGATGTTATAACATGCTGATTCAAGGAAATAAAAACGATCACGAAAGGGATGGGGATGGAGAATGAATTCACTCCAGGTAGCCCTGGAATTAGACAGAGGGAAACTGAAAGCTTAGGTGTGGGTGTTCAAAATATTTCCTGATACATCTTTGTAGTTCATTGTTGTGGTAAACTGCACACAGTCTTATTTGCTGTTGGAGCCCAGAAGTTTGCTCCTCTGGGCAGGTCAGCAGGTCTTGGCGTATGGAAAAGAAACTAGGAACACTGCATGCATTTCTAATGTAAAGAACTCTTAGTGTTCCACCAGGAGACCCTTTGGGCTCTTCCCTGCACTATCTGAATAGAAAAAGAGGAAGAGAAGCTTTGCTCCATCTGCACAAAACCGGGACCTTATCTTGAGTTTGAGAGGATTTAGAGGTGACTGAAAAGGAATGTGTTCCCGAGTTTGAATTTGCTTTAACAAGAACTATTTGCTGGCTTTGATGTTAAAAGTCTTTATTCAAAATTGGCTACATCTAGTGCTAAGTTCAGAATGGAGATTTGTCAGTATAAGAGAGAAGAATCCCTTCTTGATTAAGTCAGTGAAATACAGTATTTGGGAGAATGGTTATGTTTGAAGGACACTTGTTAATATTCTGTTGCCACAGTGACATCTGTTAGTAAGTGACTACGTCATGCTATTCTCAATGATTTCTGTTTGAAAGACATACTGAGCTTGATATATAAATGGCAAGCAATAGGATATATTGGAACATATGAAGAAGCCATTTGGAGTAAAGCTAATTCGGCCTGAATTTTTTTTTCCAAAAGGGCCTGTCGCCTGCATTGTGTATCTGCTTTACCATGTCCCAAAGCGAAGTGAAAATGCCCTTAAGATAAGAATGTAACTTACCACTCATTGGCATTTCCTTAAGGATAAACATTTCTCCTTAGGCTAGGATTTGATTGCTGCAGTCATCCTTTGACCACCCAGCTCCAGACAACAGACCTGACACCAGCCACGCCCATCGAGACAGCAGATCTGCTCCCCTGCTGTGTCCATCAATAGTTGCTCTGGAAGGGCATTCTGGCAGGGCTAATCTCGTGGCTATTTTAAAAGGGACATTGCAATCACATGCAATAGATTCTCTTTGACGGTATATAACCAGAGCGGTTATATACCTTCCTTATGGAAGGTAGGCCACAGGCCATGGTCCTCAAAAGCTGGCTTATCATAAACTCACCCAAATTTTTATTTATAGATTGATTATGGATTATTTACCTCGGCAAGCTGATGTGCAGGAAGTAGTAAAGGCACAATGGTATCCGTGTTGCCTGATATAAAATCTTTCCTCCCTCTTTCCCTTCCCAGGATGCCCACTCTTCATGGTGGCACCTACTTCCATGGTGTGATCATTTTCTGATGACTCCTTTCATTCCCCCTTACAATTACTCAACAAATATTTAAACACCTACTGTATGCCAGGCTTGGGATACCCTAAGGAAAAAATTATCTACACAGTCTCTATCTTCACAGAGCTTGTTTTTGTTGGCTAAGTGAGATAATGGATAAGTAGGCAGACAAGTGAATTATATAGTCTATTGTGTGATGATCTGTGTCATGAAGAAGGTAAGTGACAGGCAATGGGGTGAGCTAGAGAGTGAGTGGGTTGCTACTTTAATTAGAGAGCCCGGGGAGGCTGGAACAAGGCCCAGAGGGAAAGGACAGAGCAGGAGGACATGCAGATATCCCAGGGCTGCAGAGATGCTGTGGAGGAACTGCTACTTGGATGTTGTTGGGCAGCAAGAAGCCCGTGTGGCTGGAGCACATTGAGCAAGAGGGGAAAGGCAGAGAAGGTTTGAGACGCCAGGGAGCATGAACAGATGAAAGAAGACCACTGGGCCCATCAAAACTGTGCTGTAAGTGAAATGAAAATTTTCAATTTCATTTAACTATACGTTATACAATTTAAGTAGCAAATAATTTTTGTTTTTCTATAGCCTTGTCACATACATCAACTAAAATGCTGCTAAATTGGCAATGTCTAAATTATCCCCAGGAATGACTGCTGTATCTTGTCAGGCGTCTGGTCTGCACAGCAATCGGGGGTGGGAGTTATGTGACAGTCAGGAGACGAACTCTAGTCTTCAAGTTGCCACCAACTGCTTGTGTTATGTCTCATTTGTAAAACGTGGAGGACGGAAAAGATGAGTGGTTTTCAGACCCCCCTCAATGAAGCACTGGGGATTCCTGAAGGCTCTTTGTTTTTTTTTGTTTGTTTTTGTGAGGAAGATCTGCCCTGAGCTAACATTTGCCACTCCTCCTCTTTTTGCTGAGGAAGACTGGCACTGGGCTAACATCCATGCCCATCTTTCTCCACTTTATATGGGATGTCGCCACAGCATGACCTGACAAGCCGTGCATTGGCGTGTGCCCAGGATGCGAACCGGTGAACCCTGGGCTGCTGAAGCGGAGTGCACTCACTTAACCACTTGTGCCACCGGGCCGGCCCCGAAGGCTCTTTGGTTTTTTCTTATGTTTATAAACTTCGATGCAAGCTTCACTTAGAAGAAAGTGTCCCCTAGCTTTAAAAAGATTTCTGGACTTGGTTATCTCTTAGGTTTTCCAGTATGAAGAATTTGCAGTCTCACAGACTCCCAAAGGACAGACAAAAGGAGCACGATCCCTTTTACCTGAGTGTCTCTTGTGACAGTGCTCATTGTCTCTCATTCAAACCAGAAGGTGATTTGCCAATAGTGAGATATAGCATTTGAGACCTCATCCTTCAAGATGGCTGAGTTGTCATGCATCATTGTACAGACTTACGCTAAGTGAATAATATAAAAGTGAATGTCTTAGCAGGTACTTTCTGGCACAAAATAGAAACTAGGAATTGAGCAAAGTAATTATGATTGATATATGTGAATAAGGGCATACGGCTATTCTAATTTCAAAAGTCATTAATGACATGAGTGTCAGTCACTGTACATATTAAATATGTTGAAAAGCAGTCATGTTCTCATAATACAGAATGATAACTGGAAGATAAACTGGATTTTTTGGTACCTATGGTTAAAGATATATTTTCTTTAGTTTTGTTTTCTGATTGAGGAAAGGAGAAAATTTATTTGTTAATATATTGACTAACTTCTTCCTTTCCAACCTAGTCTCTCAATGTGCTATTTTGGAAACTCTGAAAAAAATGTTCAGATGCTGTTCCACCAGTAAGAAGATCTTGTTAGGATTTCGAATCCTTTTCTCTCTTATTTGTCATAAAATTGTGACAGACACTGATTTATCTTCCAGTCTGCCCAGGTGGCTAAGCCACCTTGTTTCTCTAAGCCTGCAGGGGAATCCAGTCAGGTGGAAGGGGATGTCTTCTTCCACTTAGACTTTGCAGAGAAAATCAGCCTTGAAGTGGAACTGAGTACATGCTTTTCAGAAGCTGCATCATTCTCTACCCAACCAGAGCATTGGACCTGACAACAGCTGGATCCAGCAGAAAACTGGCCACTCTAGAAGATGTCCTATGGAGATGTGCCTGGCTGGACTAATAGTCATGTGGATATGATTTTTAAAAAAATCTCTCAGAGCTTTTTTAAAATCAAATAATATCTTAAGTTGCTTTAGTAGATGAAACATTAGTTAGTGTCTTTTTAATTTCCACAGAAGCTTTTTTTGCTGTTACTAAAGAAGCCCAATTTTATGTCTTTTTTCTTGTTACAAAAATGGACTTACTATTAAAAAAAGAAACCTGCAAGAAAGGAAACACTCATATGGAATAGAAATTGTGGGTAGAAATTGCTACTTTTTTATATAAAATCATCTGTTTTATTTATTTATACTTTCTCCCAACTGTGCTTTTGAAAATAACTTAATATTAGAAATTACCAGTAAGAAGAGGGGGTGCTCTCTTGAGTGTGGTCCAGTAGAAGTCAGGCGACTCAGACCTGAGTTCTAGGCCCAGGTCTGTTTCTGGTTAGTGTGTGACAACGTACTTAGTGTCTCTGGAACCTAAGTATCCTTTTCTGTAAAATTAAAGAATTTGATGATTTTTGAGAACATATCCAAATATTAAATGGCTTCTCTTTTAAAAAGTAGAAAGATCCTTCTCAAACTTAAAAATTATCAAAAAATTTTTGTGACCTTTCACTTACCAAGAACAACTGATCTCCCTTCAATTATATTGATTGAACATAAAGATCATAAAAGTATAAATTTGGTAATCTAATAAATAAATTAGCAGAAAAATGAGCCAGGAATAAATTTATGATCAATCAAGATATTACATTATGAAAGTATTACTGTTAGTTACAGTATATAAAATTATGACACTAAAATAGTATCCTTTTGCTGTTTGTAAATTTATATTGTTACTCATATATCACTATTAACCCTACTAAGTTTTACAAGTAATAAAATGTCTTGAAAGGAAAAAACAATAAAGCAGCAGCCCTGCATTACACATGAAAGTTGTGCTCCCCCTGGAGGGAAAATGAGGATACAACATTGGTTGAGGACTTCATTTTGTAATCCACTGATACCTTTCAAAACTATAGCTATTATTGTAAGAGTAAAGATATTCTTAAGAATAGTGCCACACAACAGGATTTCCCAGCTTCCTTTTGTCGGAGCTGAGACCTACATCAGGCTGGGGCACTTGAAGAGGCATGGGGGACTCAGCTGAGGGTGATTTAATTACTGTGAGATGATTAGCCAATAACAAATAAGACGGAGAAAGATTAAAAATAGGTAAAGTTAAATAAAGTTGGAAATAATTAAGAAAAGTATCTTAATGCCTTCAAAATATCCTCTCATTAATTTATGGCAGTTTTTTTTTTGAGGCATGACTAGGATAGTATGCTAGATTTTTCTAAATCCTTATCTCCAGGGCATATATTACTGAGTTCTTCATTATGTATGAAAATGCCAAAGAAAACCCAGACAAAAGTGTTCTGTACTATCAACAAGGACAAAATATGTACAACATTGCTCTATATATTAAGATTCCAATTGTAATAGTCAAGACATATACTCATGTGTGTAAAATTATAATAATTTTCTATTTGTCTCAGGCTGTGAACTGTGGTAAAATATATAGTAATAAGCAGAAAATCTGAAGAACTAGGTGATTTAAAACACCTGATTTTACAGCTTGGACATTCAAGGGTGAAATAGATCAATTTAAATTTCACACCTTCTCCTTTCCTTGTAGCCAGTGAAGTGTCTGGAAGACAGAAAACACATAAAATTAATTGAGAGTTAACAGTATTTGGAGGCAGTTGAGGTTAAGCCCCCAACAATGGTGACCCTTACTTCAGGAGCCATTGACTCTTTGTCATAAGTTTATTTTATACATGGGTTCTCATCTTAGATGATGTGTGCATGTTTCATAGAAGAAAGGAAAGGAGAATTAACTATCAATCTACTGTGCACCGGTTCCTTTACCGTATTACCTTATGCAATTCTTACAATAATCCTTTAAAGTAACTGTTATAATTCATATTTAACTGATAAAGAAAACCATGTTTCAAAATTGATCAAGGGTAAGAGGGACGATCTGAACATCAGCCTGTTGGGTTTATGCCTTATATTCTCTCCACTGTGATAAAAATGGTGCTTCAACATGGGTACTCACCATCTGGCTATTTCATACCGGCTCCTGCCAACAGCATTGGCTGAGATGAGATGAGAAGTTTATTTCCAAAGTTATTCTATTATATTTAAACTGTACTATTTATGTGTCAGATATCAAGACATGTTTTAGAGGCATAGAGAGCAACTGATTAGTTCACCTACACATTTTTAAGGTTTGATATAATTTTCGTGTGCCACATCGTGTCAACTTTGTGTCAACTTTACCAACTTTAGTGCTTCACTGTTTTTTTAAAAACTCAGAATTTCACTTTTCGTGTAAAGCACCTTGCTGTTTTCTTCTTAGTCAATAGATGGCAGTGCTGTATCGTTGTAAATTACCACTGCAGCAGGAAAGGAGAGGCCTTAAGCCAGTTTGCTCTGTACAAATGACGGACATAGGAGGATTTCTGGTCCATCAAGTCTGCCTGTGCTATTCCGTGGACGTAATGGGATGTCCAGGACTGCTTAGTCAGAGGCACGAGGCAGAATCAGAAAGCATCATCTAAGTTCTTCTTCAGAAGTGAGTTGAGGCACCTGTCCTTTCACCTGAGCACACTGGATTTTATTGAATGTGTTCTGACTCTTACTCTCTCCCTGTACTTAATAATTCTGGGAGCACCATGCCCCTAGAAAAACACAGGACTCATAAAGCCTTTTCTCAACTAAACAGAGTTGAGGGCTATTGTGTTGCCCGAGAGTCTGATGCTTAAAGAAAATACAGCTGGTGCTCAGGCAGAAGGAAAGAGTGTCAGCCACTCCTGGAGGGCTTTTATTGATGCTCCCATGGAATGAGCAAGTTTAAAATAAAACCACATTGCTTAAACCTCACTAACTGATTGTTTTATTTTCAAATAATATGTTCTGAAAATATGCTATGTCTGAAAAACTACTTCATAAAACTGAAACAATTGTGTT
Source organism: Diceros bicornis minor (assembly GCF_020826845.1). Classification (NCBI taxonomy): domain Eukaryota; kingdom Metazoa; phylum Chordata; class Mammalia; order Perissodactyla; family Rhinocerotidae; genus Diceros; species Diceros bicornis. The sequence goes on from NW_026690866.1 coordinate 14,741,397, forward strand.
TATTATTCTCTGGTATCTGAAATACTATTAAAACTGTAAATCCTATAACATTCTACAATATACAAATCGGCAAATATCAATTATATTCTCTAAAAAGATTTGCTCCCATGTTAAAGATTAATATATGGTAGATTAATATATGGTTACCACTCAGTTTTTAACTCATTTTTTGTTTTTGAAATTACATATAAAATTTGTGTTTTGAAGTATTTTCCTAAAACTCAACAACTTTCTGATATAAATGGACTAGATGAAAGGAAACTAAAATGAAATTTGATCTTTAAAACTCTAGCTTTGGGGGGCTGGCCTTGTGGCTTAGCGGTTAAGTGCTTGCGCTCTGCTGCTGGCGGCCCGGGTTCGGATCCCGGGTGCATCCCGACGCACTGCTTCTCCACCCATGCTGAGGCCACGTCCCACGTACAGCAACTGGAAGGATGTGCAGCTATGACATACAACTCTCTTCTGAGGCTTTGGGGGGTAAAAATAAATAAATACATTTATAAAACTCTAGCTTTGTGTAAAAATTAATAATATCAGGCAGCTGAAAGTTGGGTCTCTCCACATTATGATATTTATTAATTGTGAATAGCCACATCTATTGCAAAGTGCTGAATAATAAAAAGAAATTAAACAATATCAACACATTCTTATCCCACATGTTGCACAGTTTATTAGCAAATAAATTCTCAAAGGTCATAAAAGTGCTTATGATTTCAAATAACTTGTAAAATACTATCCCATTCCAGTTTTAACTTCATTTGAAATTGACTTAAAACTCTTCTTTTAAGATCCTTCTCTGATCAGTGCCCCCAGGTCCCCTCAATGCCTCATTTGATTGCAAACTTATCTGAGGAGTTGAATATTCTTTTCCATTTCTTCTCTTTAAGGTATCTGTGATAGTGCTTTTTATACAACGACCACTTGGTACAATTTATTATTAGTTTCAGAAACATGCTTATTTAGGAACAAATCAAGGAAACAAATGTGAGGAGTGTGGGGTCACCTAGCTGATGGTGTTTGAGGGATTCCTCATGTGAGTCTTGGCATAGTAATGTTTAAAGAGTAAAGCAGCGTTGGTCAGATCAAAAGTGTGGAGTGAACATAACTCTGAAGGAATAATGATGGAGACGTAAAATCAAGAAGCCACTTGAATTGCAATGGAAAGTATTAGACACATCAAAGGGCTGGGAAAAAACATTGTTTAAAGTAAGTTCTTTCTAAACTCTAAGGCAAACAGTAACATGAATTTACATGGTAATTATAAACTATAAAATTTATAGTTTATTAACTATAAAATTACAAAACAACAATTCACAAGACAAGTAAACAACTAAAGTAGAAACCAGAGTAAGAAAAACAGAAGCTAAAGGAGAGATGGAGAGAGATGGTTAGGGTCAGAAAACATGGCTTAGTCATCCTTGAAGTCTCCCTCAGACTCTGCTCATGCTTAGTGTTCAGTAAACACTTTGACCCCATGAGCCTGGGGATGGGCAAATTGAGAGGTGGTTGGTAGGGGAGGCAATGCAAGGATACTCTTGCGGAGGCACTGACATTGAAAATCAGTGACATTTTGCCAAGGTGTTTACCATAATATGTTAAGGATTATTCTGGAAAGTTAAGGATTTTTCTGGAATGTACGTTTTCATTTTATGGAAACTCCAACTAACCCAGTGAAAGATTTAGACATTTCAGCTTTAGAAATAAAAAGATGGGCCAGCCCCATGGTGCAGCGGTTAAGTGTGCATATTCCGCTGCTGTGGCCTCAGGTTCAAGGGTTCGGAGCCCCAGCAGGCACTGACACACCGCTTGTCAAGCCATGTTGTGGCGGCATCCCATATAAAGTAGAGAAAGATGGCACACAGTTGTTAGCCCAGGGCTAATCTTCCTCAGCCAAAAGAGGAGGATTGGCTTCTGAAGTTAGCTCAGGGCTGATCTTACTCACAAATAAAAAGAAAGAAATAAATCAATAGTGGGAAATTTTTTCTGTAAGTTTTAACAATGAAAACCAGTTAGCATCTGGGAAATAGTTGCAATTTGAGATGAGAATGTGAAGAAAGAATTAGATGTCAGGGTTGTTTTTGCTTCTCTAAGGCAGTAAGGCTTGCAGGCAGAACGAAATTCCATCTTTGCTCTATTGAGTTTGAGAAAGTGTAAAATTCATTTGTGCTGGGCAACACTGTTGACCTGTGGAGAAAAATAAATGGTTTAAACAGCTGATCTAAAGGAATAACGGAGCTCATAAAAGTTCTTAGCTTATAGAGGGTGCTTCTTCTTTACTGAACTTTACTGGACATCCATTGACCAATATGTGCAAGGTATTGAAGGAAATACAAAGAATTATAAGGTTCCAAGCTCCTCCGCATACATGAAATGGTTTGCAAGATGTAATTTGATTCTGCCAAGGTATTTAGTATATGTGGCATTACAGAACCTAAAAACAATGGCAATGTTATTGAGAAATTTTAATTGAAGATAGCTTTTTAGGAGAGATCCACTAGATCAAATCCTCAAAGGGATCACTTTTGGCCAGGTGGAGGGAAGAAAGTGTGAGGATTTCAGATGGGGGAAGAGAGGAAAGATACAGACGTAGAAAGAACATGGCATTTGTGTATGGGGGTGGGGAGGACATGACAGGCACAGTCTTCCCGTGACTGAGAGGCAGCTCAGTTTCCTCCTGCAGAAGCCCAGCACTGCTTCCCACCTCCTGGCCTCCTCCACCTGCAAACCCCATACCTGAGCCAAGGCCTATCTTATCTGGATCGTTGCCTAGTCTCCCAAAAGTTCCCTTTACTTCCAGTCTTAATTTTTTCTAATCTTTCCTCCACCGTGCCTCCAGAGTTATCTTCTAGAATCCACGTTTGCTTAAATCTGATATCTGCTTAGACTCCTTCAATGACTGTTCAGAGCAGCCTAGAGAACATTCAGACTCCCGAACTGGACACGCAGGCTTTCCCTTGCTGTCCTCACCTTCACCCTCATCACTCACTCTGTCCTACATGTTTGCTTTGTTCCGGCCTTAAAAATACCACCCATTTTTTGAAAGATATATCATCCTTTATATCTGTCTTTTTATATCTGTTTATTCTGTCCTCCTACCCCCTTTTTTAATCAACTTAATTCCTATTTCTTAATCTAAACTCATGTCAAATGTTCCTTTCCCTTGGAGACTTTTCCTGAGAGGTCTCCATTAGAGACCCTTTTTTATGTCCCCACTCTGGGACCCTGTACTTATCTACTTTTCCATAACTGTTGTTTTAGTCATGTCTCATAGACAGTGAGCTCCTTAAAGCTGAGACTATCCTTCTTCTTGATAAATAAATGGCAAGCAGTAGGACACATTGGAGCATATGAGGAAGTCATTTGATGTAAAACTAATTGGGCCTGACCAAGTTTTTTTTTTTCCAAAAGGGTCCTGTAGCCTCTGGTCATCCATTGTATATCTGCTTTAAGCAATTAACATGTCCCAAAAACAAAAGCAATGCCCTTAAGTTGTAAATGTAACTTCCCCCACATTAACATTTCCTTAAGGATAAGTATTTCTCCCTGGGCTAGGATTTGATTGCTGCTCTCATCCTGTGACCACCCAATTCGAGACAATGGCCACCCCCATGGAAACAGCAGACCTGATACCCACTGTGTCCATCAATGGAGGTGCTGACAGGTCCATGTTGTGGCTATTGTAAAAGGGACGTTGCAATCACATGTGGTACAAGCTCTTTGATGGTATATAACCACTCTGTACACCCCACTTCTTTGGAGTACTCCATTTCTTCATAAAAGGACTCTCCCAGGTTATACGGTCCTCAAAGCTTGGCTCATAATAAACTCACCTCAGTTTTGATTTATAGATTGGTTATGGATTATTAGTGTTGACCTTTCTTGGCATAGTTGTGGCAGGATTTCAGAGAAACCCACTGGGGACCACCTGGAATCTACACTGAACCGGCACTTGATACGACAGGGGCCCTTTGAGCCCCACCCAGATCACTGAATTCTTCAGGTGACCCTGGTGAGTTCTCCTGAAACCCCGACCTATTTATTTTAAGTTGACTGTCCAAGAGTTTATTTGAGCTGTTTTAAGGTCTTAAGACTAGAGGCTTTCAAAGGTACTGGTAAATTTCCTAGGTAGAGAAACTCCTAGGGGGAATTTCCCAGGCCAGGGGAGCTTGGGGGAAGCTTGGAGTAAACTGGGTTGGTTGTATTTTTAATTTGGATTTAAAATTGGAAAGAATAATATTTATAAGGTGGAACATAACTGCTTGATAGAGAAATGAGTGTCTGAACTTGTTCAGCTCTGAAGAAAAGGGACATTGGTCCTCCTGACTGAAAAGGCGTTTTTCAGGTGACTGAAAAACCTCAGTGGGAGTGTCAGAGGTGAACCTCATGATATGTAGTGGTCCTATAGGGCGTTCCACTATCAGTCACGTTAATTAATTATAGCTTCGTCTGGGGACGTGAACCTGAGCGTTGGTCACCCTCACTCCCAACCCCAACGGTGGTCTTAAGACTGCCGGCGGGAGAAACTGAGACACGTAAGAGAGTGATTCTGACCTTCTTTTAGGGAATAACACTCAAAGAAGCATACTTGTGACCCACTACACAGTTCCTAGAAGTTGTTCAGACTTTATAAAAAACAAACAAACAAACAGAACTAAAAGAAAATGGGAAACCGTGCTTTAAAAGCCGGCCGGCTCCCAGAAGCATAACCCCCTACTGGGACTGCAGTGGGTTTCATGTATAACGCATACGGAAATAATGTTTGCAAGTATTTAACTAAATGGGAAAGATTAACCAAGGATGACTTAGGTCATAAATGGCCAAAATGGGGAAAGTTTGACTTCTCAAAACTACTCTATTTGCATGCACAGGTTGAAAAAGCCGGCAATAAAACCAAAACAAAAGAAGGGGAAGCTCATTAAGATTGACATTTAGTGGCTTCAAAGCGTAATAATGATAAAATGACTTCTTTACAGGAAACTAACAGTAAATTGACAGAAACTGTTTCCGAATTAAAGAGAGATGAGAAGTCAGAAGCTGTCCACCCCCCTCACCTCCTCTACCGCCTTCACTGCCACTGCTTTCAGAACCTCAGAGCTCATCTCCTTCTCTTCCTTCTCCCTCAGCTCCTCCTCCTTCACCTCCTTGTCCACCCTTAGAGAAAACAAGGGGTAATTCTCAGGGGGTAGATATTGAAAGACCTAAAGTTATACTGGCCCATTTTAAGGAGAAACTTGTGACTGGGAGAGGTGAGCCTGCTCTTGTGTATACTCCCTGAACTAGAACTGAACTTAAGAATTTGATGAAGGACTTCCCATACCCTTTGCAAGATCCTTTACGGTTTGCTTGAGAATTTGACTTAATTGTTAGAACCTATGTACCAGGATATTCAGATTTATATCAGCTTGTGCATTTGCTGGTGTCTGAGAACAAAACAAATGAATGGATAAAAGAGGCAGATTGGAGAGATCCCCTTGAGGATTTCCATAGGCATGAGCCTCATGACCTTCAGGAGTGTAGGGATATCGCTCGAAACTTACACAAAGCCATTCCAGTAGTATTTTCCAGGAAGATGGATGGGGCTAAAGTCCATCAATGTAAGCATAGACCCGAGGAATCTATCTTTGATTATCTTGAAAGGCTTGAGAAACATTCAAACAGCACTATGGGATGGCTCCTGAAAGTTTTGAGGATCATCAAAATGATTCAATTTTCAATTCAATTTTCTTAGAAGGATTAGATGAGGAATTAGCAAAGTTAGTTAAGAGACATGAACTGGATTGGACTTTAATGCACACTAGTGCTCTTGTCACTATTACAGATAAACTATCTAAAACTTTCCAGAAAAAAAAAGGTCACTAAGGTTATGAGTATACAGCTACAACAGCTTCGTGGCCCAACAACAGCCATCCTTTTAAAATCTGACCAGAAATGAAATGAGCTTGTATGTTATTATTGCAAAAAGCCTGGTGATTTCAAATGATACTGCCGTAAAATCAAATGGGACTTAGGGCGTGAACAACAATAAACAGGAATAAGGCTACTCTGAGGATTAGGAGAGGGCATTTCCTCTCCTCCTCAGGAACGCCTTAGGGGAAATGGAGATAACTATTGGAGGGGAAAATTTAAAGGCCCTAGTAGAACCGGGGCTACCTTATCTGTCCTCAACCTTACCCTTATTCATTGCCCTCTCCCTCGGAGTAAACAGACAGTTCAAATGGTAGGGGTTTCGAATTTTCCAATGCAGGTTTTTAAATCAGAACCAATAATTTTTCAATTAAAAACCATCACAGGAAAAAAATGTGTTTCTCCTTGTTAAATGTGCTCCAATTCATTTGATTGGACGAGATCTTCTAGAAGCATACAACGCCCATATTGCCTTTTCACAAAAGGGCAAAATGGTTCTAGATTCAGAAAATCGGGATGCTGACAAGAATGTAATTGCTGAAAGGTTGATGACTGTGAAATCAATGACTCAAATAGAAGAAGAAAAAACTGATGACCTGTTATTACAAATGTCTAGAGAATTATGGTCATCATCCTCTTCAGATATTGGGAAAATTAAATCAGCCACTCCTATTAAGGTGACTGTTTACAACTCTAAACCTCTACCTTATATTCGGCAATATCCACTTAAACCAGAAGCATTAAATGGGACAAGGCCTATCAGTCAGGAATTTCTTGAAAAGAGACTTATAATTCCTTGTGCTAGTCCCTGTAATACACCTATCTTGCCTGTAAAAAGCCAAATGGGAAAGTCTGGAGATTTGTTCAAGATCTGAGAGCTATAAATAACATCGTGATGCCCCGACATCCTGTGGTTCCTAACCCACACACTTTGCTCTCAGCCATTGCAACTAACAGCTGCTATTGCTCAGTCATTGATTTATGCAGTGCCTTCTTCAGCATTCCAGTGGAAAAGGATAGTCTATATCTTTTTGCCTTCACGTAGGAAGATCGCCAGGATACCTGGACAGTGATGGCACAGGGCTAGACTGAAAGCCCCACTTATTTTTCCCGGATACTCAAGGATGACTTAGTGAATACAGAATTCCCTAATGACTCCACTTTAATTCAATATGTGGATTATTTGCTCTCGTGTTCAAACACGAAGTTGGGTTCTCAGAAGGACACAATTTATCTGTTGCAACAGCTAGAATCTAAGGGGCATAAAGTGTCCAAGGACAATACATTTTTGCCTGCCTGTTGTAAACTGTCTAAGACAATTGATATCTAAAGATGGACTGTTGATTGATTCTGAAAGGATTAAAGGAATGCTGGCTTTTAGTCTCCCTAAGACAAAGATACAGTTAAGATGATTCCTAGGACTAACTAGATATTGCAGGAACTGGGTACCTAACTTTTCACTTATTCCACAGCCCTTACATATGTTACTAAACTCTGACCAGCCTGATGTAATTGAATGGACACCAGAAGTAGAGAAGGCAGTGATGGTGCTCAGGGCAAGCTACCCCAGGAGACACCACTCTGGTATGCGGAATATTTCGAGCTGGAGACAATAAGGACTCAGAGAACTCAGGAAGAATATTTGAGTTTCCCCGCCCAAACTGCCTAAAGAATTTGAAACAAAAGATCTGTTTCAGGAAGGAGTTAATATCATGATGGCTGTAAAGATAATGTAGGATAGAGGTTACAATAGGAAAGGCACCAAGACCCTTTTATCAAAAAATCTATCTCTCCCTGACCACATTATCTATAGATGAGCCTGAGAAGAATTATCACGCAAAAATTTGCATTTATATCTCCATGTGAGTTGTCTTTTTGCCCTCTGAGGTCCCAGACCACTACCCACTCCCAACACCTTCCTCACTTTTAGCTAAAATACTTAAGCAGGCAGCTTAGACAGAGGGACGATTTGCTCATTTCTGAGTTTCTCCCCTGTATACATGTTATTAAACATGGTATTATTTTCTCCTGCTAACCTGTCTTGTTTATTATTTGGCCAGCCATAAGAACCTTAAGGAAAAGGGCAGAGGGAGATTCTCCCTCTTCCGCCCAACAGTTTTGACGTAGTCGGCAGGATCCCCACTGGCTGGCAAGTTGCCTTCTCTGGCTGGAGGAAATGCATTCTCCTTGGGCTACTGCAGATGATGAGATATGGGAACGCCTGATAAGAGCCAGCAAAAGATGAGACTTCTTACCATATCAGCCTCCCGGAATCTCTATCTGCGGAGTCCAGTGGAAGGAAGTGGTGTGAATATTTTTCTCTTTCTAAATTTAGATTGGCAGGAGAAAATATTTGGCAAACTAGTTTCTTGTGCTTTTAGTGACTCTAGTGAATTTGGTAGAGTACTCTTGGTTTTGATCTTGATCCCTTTTCCTCCCAGAGTAGTGTCTGTCTTGTTCTGTGTCCTGAGAACTTGGCTTTTTAACCAGTGAGAATATTCTCCTTGGTCTCCAACATACAGAAGGTGCATTTACTGGAGTGCACCTTGGTGGCCAGTTGAGTAAACTGGGGTTTCGAACTGTCTCTTTGTCCGGCTGTGCCAAGCTCTCTGGAGAGTTTGTCATAAAGGGACCAGTCCATAAGGGCTTTTGTCGTCTTAACCTTCGTTGCTTGTTTGTTGCTGGAAAAATTCCATTCCAGTAACGCCTGCACAGTGTCACAGATTAGTGGGTCTGTGACTGGAGGCATCCCACACTATTGTGGGAGACCGGAGACACCGTTTTCACTACACCATCCTTACTGCCTGTGCAACGAAGGTCTTTACTTTCTCTGAATATCTTTGGGAGTGAATTCTGTGGATCATGGGGGCTACATCATCTGCGCCCTCACCAGGGACGCCTCTTGCGTCCATGGTAAAGTTTTACTCTAAGCGTGGAAAGTTACTTCCAGGTCTTTCCTTAAAAAGGCTTATTGTATTGAGTCACTATTGGAATAAATATACAAATTAAGATCCTACTCGTCAATAGCCAGATCACAGATCCTTTGAATTGGGAAAACTTCTAAATTGGGAGAAAAAAATGTTTTGAGAGCTCTCACACAATTGTTTAATTGGTACCTAAAAAGGGGCCAGAAAAAGGATGGAAAAATTTGACTAGCCTTAAGACTTTGACTCAGGTTACATTTGAATTGAGAACATGTAAAAGTGTAAGTGTTGATAAAATTATAAAGGTTGGAATGTTTGAGTTAATTTTATATAAAGAAGTTACATCAACCTTGCCTGAGTATGTTTTAAAATGTCTGACTGGAAATGCTTCCCTTGTCCAAAATTAGAAGACCAAGACCTATTGATAAAACTCTTAATGATAACTATGTTTAGAGGTATAAGAGGTGATGAAATTTACATGAAATTTTGTAGGAAAAAACTGATGTTATTTCTATTACAGAACTGGTTAACAAAAATAGTAATTTAAATGATGGCTAATTTTATCTGAAGTCTTATGGAGTCTTGTAAGCAATCTAAATAATTACTGGGAATAAGTAACTAAATAGTTGTGAAAATGATGAATGTTGGGTGAACTTTAAACAATAATTATGTATTATGGTGGTTACAGCTTCCAAACTCTTTTTGGTAACTTAAAACTTTAGAGTTTTGATAAATTTTGTGATAAAAATTCATTGAGTACTTAGACCATTTCCAAATAAGATAAGATATTACAAATTGATTGCTAAATGTACGTTTGTCTACTTCTGGCTTTTCATTTCACAAAAACTAAAAGGTGTTTTGAGTCTATTCGTAAACGTATGTTTTATTCAAAGATTGTACTATAAAGTAACATATTTCTAGAAGTTATGAATTGTTTATAAATTTTCCAAGCCACAAGATACTAATGTAAAAGAAAGTTTATAATTGTTTACTTAGTTTTAACTTACAAATTAAGGTTTATAAGGTTAAAATTTCTAATTAATATATGTGATTGAAGCTACTAAAAATTAAGAAAAAATATATCTCTGTACAGGGAAAATAAGACATATAAAAAAGATACAAAGAATGAAAATATTTTCTTTGATTTATTAAGAAAGATAAATTTTTCCTCAAGTACTAGGTGGGAAAAGAAAGACATGGGACAAATTCTGAATGTGAAAAGAAAGTTATAGAATGTTTGTGGAAGGAATTCTGGAAAAGGAGTTTTAGGCACGGTTAAGTTGGCTAAGATTAAAATGAATTTAATTAAGTAAATGTGTTTTAATATCAGAAATGAGCTGGTACAAAATTAAAATTTGGTCTTCTTTCTCTTAAAGGATTATTTTTCTTGAACATTTCATTTGAGAGGTTATAAACAGTTTTTTTTTTACCTTTGAGATGTCTTTGTTTTGTTAAAATAATTTCCTACGTTCAAAAGACTGATTTCTCTCTATTAAGGCTTTTTGGACTGTTGATGCTCTGTTTGCTTTAACTTTTTATATTTTAGACAAGCTCCCCAAAATTCATATCTTAAATAAAGTCTTTTTTTTTACTTTTTTTTCTTTAGAATTTTCAAAGGGCCCTGGAACTTCTCAAAGCAATTTGCTTTCTTCCTATAAGGAGAAAGATATTAAACTTATTAGGCTTATTCAGTATGTTAAATTACATGGAAATCATTGTCAGACAAGTGATGATAAGCCTGCTTAGGTGGTATTATGGGGGTAAATGATATTGACATAGGTGTTTTAAAATTCTATAACATTACTGAAATAATGATCTGTCCTGATTATCAGTCATAATTCTGGTTATTATTATTTTAATGTGTTGTATGTCATAAAATTAACCAAATTTCTCTGTCAATTGTCATTTTGAGGTCTTGTTGTTTACAGACTTATTTCTTTGCTCTAATGCTATTGCAAAATAGGTTTCAACTTCAAAAAAATTCATGGAAAGGACTCTGACATTTACACTGGAGTACAGGTTTCTGACAAACTTTCTGATCATAAAACTTAACTTGGTAAGAAATTACAGAAATCTGATGGAGAAACTGATGACTTCATGAAGCTGCTAACAAAAATATTGGGATCAACAATGGATTACACAGGACTAAGTGAACTGATAAGGATGATTATAATTTTTATGATTTTTCATTCGAAGTTTTGCTGAATTGTTAATATTTTGTTTTTTTCAGATTTAAGGAAAACTTTTTCTCTATTCTCCTGAGCTAGCTATGATTTATAGCAATTTGGTAAATGATACTTTTGTAAGTAAAATTGAAAGATTTCTTTTTCTCTCTACCTGATCCCTCCAGAATTTAAAAACTCTGAGTGAGTATCGTTGTTTTCATGGCAATATAATTATTTACATAAGTTCAATAAGAGTCTGTTCTCCTTATAACAGGACACAATTAGAAACACTGGTTATATTACCAAGGTTGTGACTGGAACATCATATTTGCGATATAACCACACAGCTTTTGAGGAGTGAAGATTGGACTGTATGGAATAAAGCCGTGTGGACATATTGGCCTGGTACCTTATGTTCCAAGCAGTACTTACCAGGATAAGTAATGAATGTCACTTATCTGACAGGTACAAGGAACCTGGAAATATTTGGGGAGAACCTCGAAAGAGAGGAATTCACCCAAATCTGTAGGTATTTCAGGCAAAGGCTGATGACAAAATCTTTGGCTTGACATTCCTGGTCTTGAGAAGCCTGTAAAGTTCAATCTGAGATTACTTATAAAAAGTTCCAGCAAAGCAGATTTAAAAGAGCTTATGTGATTAATTGCTATTCTTGTTGTACTTATGTAAATAATTGGGCCAACTCTATTGGAACTAGACTTATTTTGCAAACGAGTTAGTTTTAATTTGGTGATCTTAGATAAAAGTGAGGGTGATTTTAGAAAGAAAAATTATATTTCAGTAAAATCTATAGTATACATTTGCAGATATTAGATCCTAGCTTTGTTAATTGTCTTTTGAGGTTTTTTTGTTTTATATCTATGGACTGGACTGGATCCTGATTTCTTCTAGTCTCCTGAAATATCTGGCTACAGATCTCCAAACTAATGTTTTTCATTTATTTCCATCATTTTCATTTGGAATCACTGAAAACTGAACCTGCCGTTTTTCCTGAAGCCTTACAAACTGAAGCTGATGGACTTGATATAAACTTAAGAGATTACCCGATGGCATCATCAGAGACATTTTAATGCAAAAGATGTATTGATGCTGATATTTAAAAATCTTCTTAATTGGCTGTCTTCTAAACTTAGAAACTGCCTTACAACTTGCTCCAAGCATCAACCTTGTTTTTCTTTTGTTTACATAGAAATGTTTCTATTAAATACTTGATTGCTTGCTTCCACAATATAGGCGTAACCTTGAGAGCCCAGCTGAATCACCACATTCTAAAATGAACTTAACTGAACTGATCTATTAGCAGGCTAATAAATGTGTTCAGTGAGATGAAACAATCTACCAACTCAGCTTCTGGACTATTGAAACCTCTTTAAGTTTCAAAAGGACTGTGAAACTTCTAAGGAAGTTTCAGAGGACGGAACTGATGGTGCTCAGGGCAAGCTACCCCAGGAGGCACCACTCTGGTATGCGGATTATTTCGAGCTGAAGACAATACAGACTCAGAGAACTCAGGAAGAATATTTGAGTTTCCCCGCCCAAACTGCCTAAAGAATTTAAAACAAAAGATCTGTTTCAGGAAGGAGTTATTATCATGATGGCTGTAAAGATAATGTAGGATAGAGGTTACAATAGGAAAGGCACCAAGCCCCTTTTATCAAAAAATCTATCTCTCCCTGACCACATTATCTATAGATGACTCTGAGAAGAGTTGTCAGGCATAAATTTGCATTTATATCTCCAAGTGAGTTGTCTTCTTGCCCTCTGAGGTCCCAGAACACTACCCATCCCCAACACCTTCCTCGTCTTTAGCTACAATACTTAAATGGGCAGCTTAGACAGAGGGATGACTTACTCATTTCTGAGTTTCTCCCATGTCTGTATGTTATTAAAATTGGTATTACTTTCTCAGGCTAACCTGTCGTTAATTATTTGGCCAGCCATAAGAACATTAAGCAAAAGGGCAGAGGGAGATTCTCCCTCTTCCCCCAACAGCAGTAACTACTTTTAAGTCTGTTTTTGCCCAAGCACCAGCCTTAGGACATCCTAATTACAGCTTGCCATTATTCTTATTCCTACATGAAGAGAAAGGAAATGCCTTAAGTATCTTAGCTCAAAAACCTGGAGGTCGACATTGACCTATAGCGTATTATAGTCAGCAGTTGGATTCAGTGGCAAAAGGGCTTCCATCTTGTATGAGAACCATTTCATCAGCAGCGCTCTTATGCAAGACAACTGAAGAAATAGTGATGGGGTTTCCTTTGACTATCTATGTTCTCACTCAGTCAAATCTCTCCTAAAATCTCATCACACTCAGGATTACTCTGTCAGCCGAATAGCCTCCTATGAAGTTCTGTTGCTCTCTGCTCCTAATATTACCTTAGCCCGGTGTAATAATCTTAACACTGCAACTTTACTTCCAGCATCACAAGAAGTTGCCCACGACTCCATTTTATTAACTAATTATCTACTTACTCCTAGGAATGATTTTCAAGAAACTCCCATTGATAATGCTGATCTAATTTGGTTTACATATGGATCTCACTCAAAGGATGAACAAGGACATTATCAGGCTGGATATACAGTAACATCCTCAGTAGACGTAATCGAGAGTTCTTATTTACCAGAGTTAAAGTCAGCACAGCAAGCTGAGTTAATTGCTTTAACTCGAGCTTGTCAATTGGCCAGAGACCAGGTATCAAGTATCTACACTGACAGCCGTTATGCTTTGAGAGTAACACGTGATTTGGGAATGCTGTGGAAACAAAGAGGACTTTTAACCTCTTCAGGTAAGCCTATAATGAATGGGAAACAGGTTGCAGAATTATTAAATTCCATACAGCTACCAAGACAAATAACGACTATTAAAATGCCAGGGCATCCAAATCTGATACTTTGGAAGCTACAGGAAACCAGCTTGCTGATGCAGCTGCTAAACAAGCAGCCTTGAAGGCTCGCCCTAGCCAGCCTCGAGAATGCCTGCTGCTTCCTATTAACTCTGCTAACCCATAAAAGACTTCCTTCTACACGCCCAAGAAGTGGCCACAGAAGAAGAAAAACTGATATGGCAGTGAAAAGTGGGAATTTTTCACACCACATCCTAGATATGGTTTGGGCCCAATAGGAAACTCACAGTATCTGTTGGAGCACAATTTCTACTGCTCCAACATATACACCAACTAACCCACTGGGCACTTGAAAAGATGATTTTATGGTGAAAAAAATACTTTAAGAAACTTTTTCCCACATTGGCCCATAAAGCTTATACTCCTTGTGTTATATGCCCAAAGTATAAGCCAGGGAAACCACTTAATGGGTCACAAGGCCACTTTTCCCTTCCTAAGGGACCTTTTGAGGTATGGCAATTGGAATTGTCCAAATGCCACCATCTCAATGATATAAATACATCTTGGTAATGATCTGTATGTTCTCACATTGGGTTGAGGCCTTTTCTTGCAGAAGAACAACGGCTCTAACAGTAGGATAATTACTATTAGAATAATTCCTGTTTGGGGAATTCCTACCGAATTACATAGTGACCGGGGAACTCATTTCACTGGACAAATAATTAAATCTATTTGTAATAGTTGACCAATAATGCAGCATTTCCACTGTGCTTACCATCCACAATCCTTAGGATTGATGGAAAGAACTAATGGCACCATGAAAATTCAATTGGCAAAGCTTTCAGAAGCATTTAATCCCTCATGGCCAAATGCTCTTCTGCTTCTCAATCTTAGATCTACACCCTTTGGTAAACATCGACTGTCTCTTTTGGAAATAATAACTGGACGACCCATGCAATTAGACGAAGAAATGTATGAACCAATTTTACTTAAAGGTGATATTTTACATTATTGTCAAGGTCTCATTGTGGGTCCTAAAAGAAAGGAGAAATTGGTAGCTAATTCATTTCACACTAAGCTCCTGGGTGAAGAAGACCTTAAGCATCATGGAGTACAACCTGGAGATTTTGTTTATTGGAAGAGACATCTAAGAAATGACTCTTTGCAGCCCCGTTGGAAAGCACCATATCAGGTGCTTTTAACCAAGCCATGTGTTGAAAATTTAAAGGCGTAGACTCATGGACTCACATTTCTCATTTATAAAAGTCTTCTCCACCTGAATGGACTTCAACTGTAGTCTCTGACACCTGACTTCGACTGACAAAGATGAATATTTCCAAACCAGGATGAGAAGAAGACAACATCTGTTGTAGACAGCTGTCCCAAGACTCCAGAGCAGGCCTGTATTCCTAACTTTATATCTCCTCATGTAAACCCTCATAATATTTAAGCTTTAAGTAATTGCTAAAATAATCAATATCTATGGACTTAACATTTTCCTACACCAATACTTTACCTTTCAACTTTATAAGATAGATTAGAACCTAATTACACAACCTTTTGTTAATCTCCAAAAAGAAAACGCCATGTAAGGTATTCCTAAAGCTATGTTTGTTTTTCCAATCTACATCTGAATGGACCTCTGATGGCAATGTTTTTCTGCAATGGGCACATTCCTTTGCTATATACAAAAATCAGTCCAATTGTTGGATATGTGGCCAACTTCCACTTTCTAACACCTCTGGGTTGCCTTCGTGGGTCTCTCCTGTTGAAGGCTCGGTTTGGAAAGCTCTAAAGCAAATTATTGTGATAAAAAGATCTAGTTCTAATGTTTGCAGTTCATCTGATATTACTAATTATGATCCTGAAACATGGCCAATAGCGCATACCATTAATAATACAGGTTATAGTTATTCTTTTTCTGTTACTCAAACCATCCGGTTATCCCAACAAATTGCAGATAAACAAAAGAAACCAGACATTACAATAAAAACTATGGAAGGTTTCACACAAATTTGGGATGGATATGTTTGGCTTACTTCTAGCCTTGGATCTTTAAATATACCGGCACCTTTATGTTGGGAACAGAGAAATCATTCCAAACAAAATCTACCAAATTACACTCGAAAGATGGGCTGTATACCCTCCTGAAGTCATGTTAGCATACTATTCTACTTAAAAAAAAAGTGATAGGTTTGGAACAGACTGGTCTTGAAGACCAAGCCTGTATTGGATGGCTCCTAATGGAACTCAGTGGTTCTGTGGAACAAACCTCTGGCCATGGCTGCCACCAGGATGGCTAGGGTGCTGCACTCTGGGCTTCTTTTGGATACAGGGAAAGTTTGTCCAGAGATAATATCTGTTGTCAATCTGCCTCTACTTAAGGCAAGATGGGCTCGTTCAGTATTTCACTAGTATGACCACCTAGCAGCTATACTTGCTCCTTCCTTGGGGCTAGAAGATGTCATATCACATAGATAGGTTCTGACAAAATTTACTCAACAGCCCTTAACGATAGTCAGGCAACAATAGTTTTATTAAATACTGAAATGTCTTTAATGAGAATAGCTGTCCTTCAAAAGAGAATGGCCTTAGATATTCTTACAGCATCCCAAGGTGGTACGTGTGCGATCATTCAAACAGAATGCTGTGTTTTTATACCTGACCAGTCTTCCAATGTGTCATCTCTACTAAAGCACATGAAAAAACAGGTGAATGCCCTAAGCGATCCTCCACCCAGCCTTGATTTGTTCGGTTGGCTCTGTCGAAAGAGAGGGAGAATCTCCCTCTGCCCTTTTCCTTAAGGTTCTTATGGCTGGCCAAATAATTAACAAGACAGGTTAGCCTGAGAAAGTAATACCAAGTTTAATAACATACGTACATGGGAGAAACTCAGAAATGAGTAACTCGTCCCTCTGTCTAAGCTGCCCACATAAGAATTACAGCTAAAGGTGAGGAAGGTGTTGGGAGTAGGTAGTGGTCTGGGACCTCAGAGGGCAAGAAAACAACTCACATGGAGATAGAAATGCAAATGTTTGCCTGACAACTCTTCTCAGAGTCATCTATAGATAATGTGGTCAGGGAGAGATAGAGTTTTTGATAAAAGGGGCTTGGTGTCTTTCCTATTGTAACCTCTATCCTACATTATCTTTACAGCCATCATGATAATAACTCCTTCCTGAAACAGATCTTTTGTTTTAAATTCTCTAGACAGTTTGGGCGGGGAAACTCAAATATTCTTCCTGAGTTCTCTGAGTCGTTATTGTCTTCAGCTTGAAATAATCCGCATACCAGAGTGATGCCTCCTGGGGTAGCTTGCCCTGAACACCATCAGCTCCCTTCTGGTATTGATTCCTTTTTTCGATCTGGATTGCATGTCCTATTTCTATTACTTCTTGATATTCTTGTACTAATCATAATATTCAAACTGATTGCTGTTTTCTTTACTCAGTGCTGTAAGACTGTCTTGCAAAATAGAGTAATGATCGCTTGGCAACTTGAGATGGCCGATCAATCTTATATCCTTGGACAAATTTCCTTTTCTGTTAAGGACTATGCCTAAAATCTCATTTTAAACTAATCTTTCAAAAAAATGTTAAATTATTTTCATTGTTACCGTACTTGTTCTATAATTGTGCACAATGTACATAAAGGGCTATATATATTAAAAAAAAAGGCGCATATGCAATCTTTGTACAACAACCTAAAATTATCCAAAACCCATGAAATGCTTCCTCTGTTTATATATATATACCTCTTTGCTTATCCACAATATCTCACTAATTCCCCACAAGGTGGACAACTGGGCAAATAGATGAGATAAAAAAAGCCTGGCACCAAGGGACATGATAATCCCAGGGCAGATGGCAATAACCCTGGTGCCAAGGGACAATATTTTGATCATCAATGCTTTCTATGGAATGATTATAGATCAAAAGTGGGAAAACCATAAATAAATGGCAAGCAATAGGATATATTGGAGCATATGAGGAAGCCATTTGGTGTAAAACTAATTGGGCTTGATCTTGTTTTTTTTTCCAAAAGGGGTCTGTAGCTTCTGTTCATCCATTGTATATTCACTTTAAGCAATTAACGTGTCCCAAAGACAAATGCAGTGCCCTTAAAATATAAATACAACATCCCCACTTGACATTTCCTTAAGGATAAGCATTTCTCCCTAGGCTAGGATTTGAATGCTGCGCTCATCCTGTGACAATCCAACTTAACACAACAGCCACGCCCATGGAGACAGCAGACCTGATACCCACAGTGTCCATCAATCCACTTGCCAACAGGTCAATGTTGAGGCTATTGTAACAGGGACATTCCAATCACATGTGGTACATGCTCTTTGATGGTATATAACCAATCTGTACACCCCACTTCTTTGGAGTGCTCCATTTCTTCATGAAAGGATTCTTCCGGGCTATATGATCCTCAAAGGTTGGCTCATAATAATTGCAACCCAATTTGGTTTTATAGATTTTTTATGCAATATTTGCGTTGACATTCTATTTGTCCCTGTAGTATCTAAACACAGTACCTGACACCTTGGGGGCATTCAGAAAATGATTGATGAGTGAATAAGTATGTGGGAGACCACACTGGCTGGAGCAGAAGGGGCTTTTTGGGGAGTGGTAGAAAATTCGCTCACGTTCCTACCATAGTGGTTGAGGCTTTGGCCTTAGACCAGTTTGTCTGGGCACCAACCCCACTTATTCCACTTTTAACTGGGGAACCTGTGCAAAGTATTTAGTCTCTGAGCCTTAGTTTCCTCATCTATAAAATGGGGCTACTGAGAACTCCTGTCTCATAGGGTTTTAGTGAAATTTAAATGCATTAACTTATGTAAAGTATTTAGAAGAGCTCCTGGCACATAGTAGGTATTAACATGTTAGCTGTTGTGTTATCATTATTGCTCTTATATCTGAACGATACTCTGGTTTTGAAAAGATGCTTTCATAAAATAGTTAAGCTTCATTATTTGTGGATTCCCTGTCTGCACACTTGCCTACTAGCTAATATGTACTGGCAGCCCCCAAATCAACAATCTTAGGGCTTTCATGTCTATTTGCAGATAAGCGCAAAGTGGTGAAAAATTTGATTCACTCAAAGTGCACGTTCCCAGCTGAGGGGAAGAAAGTGATGCTCTGCCCTGTTGTTTCAGCCCATACTGTAAGCAAGTGTCCTTCTTTCAGTCCAGTTAGTGCCTCATTTGTTATCTTTTTGTGCCTTGTGTTAGTGACTTGCCTGTTTAATATGTCCCCCATGTGTAGTGCTGCAATGCTGTCTGGTGTTCCTCAGGGAAAGAGGCTGTGACGTGCCTTTACGGAGAAAGTACGTGTGTTCGACAAGCTTCTTTTAGACTCGAGGTACAGTGCTGTTAGTCTAAGTTCAATGTTAATATATCAACAATATATATTAAATAAGGTGGCTTTAAAGAGAAACACACAGAGAAAAAGGTTATGTATTGATCAGTTGAAGAAAATGTGACTAAGGCTTGCAGGAACCTAACCCTGCATTTCCTGTAGGAACAGTGGGCCATATTCACTGATTCAGTGTTCACAGTGACTTTATAGAATGCCACACTGTGCATAACGAGAACTGACTGTATCTTATGTAATCCTAGCATACTCCCTTATAACAGGCAGGGTAGGGGACAGGGTGTCCACATTCTACAGGCTATTACAGACCTTATGAGCCAAGTAGAGAATTTAAAATGTCTTGTGTTCAGCATAAGAGCCATGACTTTTTTAGCAAGGAAGATCTATGATGAACTGATGTTTAAGTAAAAATTACCTGGCATGAGACTGTAGTTTTGAGAGGAAGAGGGAGAACTGAGCCAGAAAGGAGGACCAGCTGTTAAACTCTCCAAATATTCCCATTGCTAGGTGAGGAGATTCGCAGCTAAGGTGCTGATGTGATAAAGGAAAAGTAGCAGTCAAGGGATAAAATAATGGATTTGGTAACCATATATAGGGTATAAATTAATCTGTGGTTCTCAAAGTGGGGTCCCTGAACCAGCAGCATCAGCATCACCTGGGAACTGCGCAGAAATGCAAATTCTCTGGTGCTGCTGCAGACCTGCTGAACTGGAAATTCTAGGGTGGGACCTGGCAATCTGGGTTTCAACAAGGCCTCCAGGAGCTTCTGGTGCCCATCAAGTTTAAGAGCCAATGAAATAGAAAAATGATTCCAACACGTCACCATGCCCAGGTAAGCTGAAAGACAGGAAGGTGGTATTTGTTTGGAGGATAAGACACATTTTAAATTTTAGGAAAAAGTAATTCAGTGTCTGTTTCATCGTGAGGATTCCAGAGAGGCCATTTTAGCTCTCTGCATGTGAAGCTTTTTTTCCACAATATGTTCTCCTTTAGAGAGCCCTTGGTAAGTTATTTACCACTTACCACATGTTCTGAGAGTCCTTTATTTCTTGAAATCCCCTTTCAGACATGAAAATGTACTTTATTTTTGTGCACAATCTCCTCTATTTAAAATCTAGCATTCTCTTCCTATAGGATCATGTATGGCACATGCAGCCTTACTGTCAATTTGGAATGTCACTGGATTGTTCCAAAAGCTTAGAATGTTTTAGAATTTAGAAGCTGATGAATAGAGAATTTATATGCTTCTGTGTAGGATTCATATTTTTCAGATGTCTAGAGGTATCCCAACTTGCCAGTAATGTGTCCTTAAGATTTAGCAGAACTTGAAAATCTGAATATAGTAGAAAATGAATTATATCTGTAATATTAACATTTACAAAATAAATGATCACAATGCTAACTTATCAATAAGTACTTTCTGTATTCTAGGCTCTGAAAGTATCTTGCTTACATAATAAACCTGATAAAGTTTCAAAGATGAGCCATTTAACTTTTCAGCAAAAGCTTGACTTGAGTGTATCTTGGCTTCCTTTATGACAATTTTAGCCTTAATGTCACAGTAGTGTTTTCTTTTTCTGGGAATCTGATAATCTTCTATTTGTTGAACACTTTAATTTTTAATCGTCACTTGTATTTTGTGACATGCACGTATTCAAACAATCTATAAGAACTAACCGTTACCTCCCACATATAAGATTATACAGGAATGGAAGAATTTAGGCTGACTTACTGTATATAACTGTTCAGCCAAAGACGATGGCAGACTCTACCACATACAATGATTTAGTGGTTTGAAACAGTATCTTTAAATACAAATAATCTCAAAATTGCTAATATATAAAATATATTACTTACTGTGTTAACTAACGAAAATAGTTAAATTTGTTATCTTTCCTCCTTTTCTAAAGATGCACCCATTGTATAGATTCTGTACAAGGTTGCAAAGATCACTTTTTTCCTTTTCAAAATTTATTTATTTCAGTTTTTAATAGTGAGAACCTTAGTGTTGGGTAAACTGCTGCACAATTACTGGAAATGTTGAGAGATATTTTTTCCCCCCAAAGCCCCAGTAGATAGTTTTATGTCATAGCTGCTCATCCTTATAGTTGCTGTATGTGGGCCTCAACATGGCCGGAGAAGTGGTGCATCTGTGCGTGCCCGGGATCTGAACTCAGGCTGCCAGCAGCGGATTGTGCGCACTTAACCGCTAAGCCACAGGGCCAGCCCTGACAGATATTTTGAAAAGTGTAAAAATCTAAAGATAATGAAAAGTTTATTTCTCCAATGTCAAGTCCCTTTAGGATCTGATAGGCCTCTGTCTAGTTGTGCCCTGAAGAGATGGAAAATTAAGTACCAGAACAGGACACAAGGGAACAGGCTGCCAACTTGAGGGCTTCCCATGAACCACAGAGTACCTGGCAGACTCTTGGAGATTGAATCTGGGCTTTGTCCATGGGTGGGCCCTGAGAGGAGGATTTTGCTTAAATGATCAGAGAATAGACAACCTCTTTTCTTGATATTAAGTAATATTTACCATGTATATTTCTTTATAAATCTCCAAATAAAATAAAATTATAACCCGTATAGCAATCAACTCTTACTGACAAGCCCCACAGCCTTCTCTAGAGAGCTCAACAGAAAATGTCTCAGCTGACTGTGAATTGCTTTTCTCTGAAAGCCAACCAGCCCTTCATTGATAGCCTTGGATAAGGAAGGCCAGATACAATTCTTTGAAGATGTTGAGCTGAATTCAGAACCAAAAATCTTACCTCCAATTGGCTTCTCTGTGAGAATGGATAGCCGGCTTTATTTCACAGGATGGGCAGTTGAGGTTTCAGATGAGCTTAATTGCTCTGTTCCCCAGGGATGGAAAAGAAGGATTGTGACATTGATTCAGTGCTCAGATTTTGCAGGTAAACGTAGTGTCTTAGAGGAGAATAAATATTTCAGCAAATTGGTTTTTTGTTCTCTACAGTGGAAGCAATTTAAGAAACAGTCTCTCACTCCAACTTCTCTTACTTGTTCTCTATCTGTAATATCGCTGTAAAGATTCTCTGTATAAAAATTTCAGTCTTGGGCCTGCCCTGTGGCTTAGTGGTTAAGTGAGCGCGATCTGGTGCTGGCAGCCTAGGTTTGGATCCCGGGCGCACACCGACGCACCGCTTCTCCGGCCATGCTGAGGCCACGACCCACACACTGCAACTAGAAGGATGTGCAACTACGACATACAACTATCTTTGGGGATTTGGGGAAAAGAAGGAGGAAGATTGGCAATAGATGTTAACTCAGAGCCAGTCTTGCTCAGCAAAATGAGGAAGATTAGCATGGATGTTAGCTCAGGGCTGATCTTCCTCACACACACACACAAATTTCAGTCTTTTTCTTTGCTGTCTGTTTATTATCATCTTTACAAATTCTTTGACTTCACCACCTTCTTGGCACCACAAGGGTAGCCATTGAGATATAATTATACATTCAGTTTTGCAATTTCATCCTTTTATCTCTATTTTCTCTGCCATTTCTTGGTATTAGTTCTTATTGTATCTTATGCTTGAAAACATTTGAAGCTTACAGTGTGTATCAGTTCCTTATTTTCTCAAATTTTTATTATCAAAGTGCCCTCAACTATCATTTTTTTTAAAAAGAAGTGAAATACATAACAGAAAAATACACTGTAATAAAGTGACTACTTATAAAATTAAATTCAACGTGAAATACCTCCCCATTTAACAGAGACCATCTTTTATAATTCACCATGCTTTAGTTTGGGCAGGGTCAGTTTATCAATGATTTTTGGATGTTTTAAACCACATGAGATAAATACAATGTAAGGTAAAATTGTTAGTCTTGCAGAAGTTGCAGAATTTCGTGATAGTTAGAGAAGTTGTTGGTGGAGAACCTGAATCATATGCAAAGTACTTGAATAATTAACACCTGACAGAGTTTGTTAATTTGTTAATGATGATAATAAGACATACATGTTGAAAAGATAACTTTGCATATCAGAGTATTGTCAGAGGCCACTGGGAAAATTCTTAATGTTCTCAAATACTACAAAAAGTGACCATTTTTTCATAAAAGATGTCATACATGATGACATCATATACTTTTGTCAGAAAATTTGCAATGAAGAAAATTAACACTTGAGTCATTTTAGTTCTAACAATGTGTTCATGCTTACTATTAGGTTAAAAACACTTTTTAGAAATAAAGTGATAAATGATGTACTTGCATAATTTTTAATGTTTTTTAGGAAAAAACTTTTGCACATTTAAAAAAATATTTATTTGTATTTATTTTATGCTGAATTTATTCCTGGGCCCAAAGACTTGATTTAATTAACCAACACCAATTTTTTTCAAACTCTTTCAAAAAGTTGAAGAGGAGAGAATACTTCTAAAGTCATCCTATGGAGTTAGCACTACCCTGATATCAAAGCCAAAGACACTAAGAGAAAAGAAAACTACAGGTCAATAGCTATCATGAATATTGATACAAAAATCCTCAATAAAATAGTAACAAACAAAATTCAGCAGCATATTAAAAGGATTATACATCATTTTTACGTGGGATTTATTTCCGGAATACAAGGATGTTTCAATATATGAAAATGAATCAATGTAATTAACCACATTAACAGAATGAAGGAAAAAAAATGATCATCTCGATGGATGCAGAAAAAGTGTTTGACAAAACTAAACATGCTTTCATGTTAAAAACAATAAAAAGCCCTCAGAGTAAAAGGAAGCTATTTCGACATAAAAGCCATATAGAGAAATCCACAGAGAACATCATATTCAAGGGTGAAAGACTGAAAGCTTTTTCTCTAAGATCAGGAACAAGGCAAAAAGGCCCACTTTCACAACTTCTATTCAACATGGCATTAGAAGTTCTAGCCAAAGCAATTAGACAAGAAAAAGAAAGAAATAGCATCCAAATTGGAAAGGAAGAAGTAATATTATATGTGTTTACATATAATATCTTATATGTTGAAACCCCTAAAAATTGCTGAAAAAAATTGTTAGAACTAATAAATTCTGCAGAGCAGTGGGACATAAAGTCAACATGCAAAAATCAGTTGTTCTTGTATACATTAATAATAAATAATCTGAAAAAAATTTAAAAACTTTATATTTTTATTTAAAATGGCATCAAAAAGAGTAAAATACTTAAGAATCAACTTACTCACTGATCTAAAAATCCCAATGAAAAATTTTTAATAATAGAAAAATCTATACTAATATTCATATGGACTCTCAAGGGACCCTGAATAGCCAAAACAATCTAGAAAATGAAGAACAAAGTTAGAGAACTCACACTTCCTGATTTCAAATCTTACTACAAAGTAATCAAAACAGTGCAGTACTGGTATAAGTACACACAATATACTAATGAAATAGTATAGATATCACTGAAATAAACCTTTAAATATATGTTCAAATGATTTTTGACAAGGGTGCAAAGACCATTCAATGGAGAAAGGATAAGTTTTTCAACAAATGGTGCTGGAAAGCTTGATACCCACATGCAAAAGAATGAGGTTGGACCCTTACCTTACATCATATACAAAAATTAACTCAAAATCGATCAAAGATCTAAATGTTAGAGTTGAAGCTATAAAATCCTTAGAAAAAAACACAGGGTAAAAGCTACATGTCATTGGGTCCAAATGCCATTGCCAATAATGCTTTCTTTAATATGACACCAAAGACATAAGCAACAACAAAAAATAATAACAAATTGGACTTCATCAAAATGTAAAAGTTTTCTGTATCAGAAGGTACTATCAACAGAGTAAAAAGGCAACCCACAGAATGGTTGAAAATATTTGCAAATCACATATCTGATAAGGGATTGATATCTAGAATATATAAAGAACTCCTACAACCTAACAATAAAAAAAAATAATTTAAAAATGCACAAAGGACTTGAATAGACTTTTTTCCAAAGAAGAGATAAAATGGCCAGTAAACACATGAAAAGATGCTCCACATCACTAAATATCAGGAAAATGCAAAATCAAACCAAAATGAGATACATCTTCACACCCATTAGCATAGTTACTATCACAAAATCAAAAAATAACGTGTTGGCAAGGATGTTGAGAAATTGCGACCTTTGTGCAATGAGGGTGAGAATATAAAACTGTGAAAAACAGTATGGCAGTTCCTTCAAAAATTAAAAATAGAGTTACCATATTATCTAGCAATTACACTTATGGGTTCTGAAATAATAGAAAAAATATTTCTCAATCTCTGCCTCCAGTTCCTGGCAATGAGCTGCTAAAACCTTTGTAATTTCTTAAATGATAAGAACAATAGGAGCATCTCTTATTCTAATATTTGTCTTTGACACCATCCCTTACACAAAGCCTCTAAAACCCTTGTAATTGCTTTTTTTTTTTGAGGAAGATCAGCCCTGAGATAACATCCATGCTATTCCTCCTCTTTTTGCTGAGGAAGACCGGCTCTGAGCTAACATCTATTGCCAAGCCTCCTCCATTTTTTCCCCCAAAGTCCCAGTAGATAGTTGTATGTCATAGTTGCACATCCTTCTAGTGGCTGTATGTGGGATGTGGCCTCAGCATGGCCGGAAAAACGGTGCATCGGTGCGTGTCTGGGATCCAAAGCTCGGCCGCCAGCAGCGGAGCACACGCATTTAACCGCTAAGCCACAGGGTAAGACCCCTTGTAATTTCCTAAGTGATAAGAACACTAGGAGAATCATTTGTTTTATTGAGGCAACTCTGGTTAGGCTCCTGGATGGCTCCTGGATGGGGGCTGGTCGCCAGAAAGACCAAGCCCTGATTAGAAGCTTGATATTTTTAGCTCTACCCCTTATCCTCCAGAGAGGGTAAAGGGGCTGGAAACTGAGTTAGTAATTGATCATGCCTACGTGAGGGACTTCCATAAAAATCCCAATAGAAGGAGGTTCAGAGAGCTTCCAGGTTGGCAATGACAAGGAGTGCCTGGACAGTGGTGAACCTGAAGATGGCATGAAAGCTCTGTGCCCCTTCTCACATACCTTTCCCTATGCACCACTTCCATCAGGCTTTTCTTGAGTTGTATTCTTTATATTAAAGTGGTGATCTAGTAAATGTTTCTCTGAGTTTTGTGAGCCACTCTAGCAAATTAATCAAACCCAATGAGGACGTTGTGAGAACCTCCGGTTTATAGCCAGTCAGTCAGAAGTACAAGTAACAGCCTGGGTTTCTAACTGGCATCTGAAGTTGAGGTGAGGTTGGG
Organism: Diceros bicornis minor; assembly: GCF_020826845.1. Classification (NCBI taxonomy): domain Eukaryota; kingdom Metazoa; phylum Chordata; class Mammalia; order Perissodactyla; family Rhinocerotidae; genus Diceros; species Diceros bicornis. The sequence goes on from NW_026690866.1 coordinate 14,767,881, forward strand.
TGGGGGTGCAGTCTTATAGGACTGAGTCCTCAACCTGGGGAATCTGATGTATCTCTGGGTTGACAGCATCAAATTGAGTTGAATTATCTGAAGACCAGCTGGCATTCCAAGAATTGCTTTTTGGAGGTGTGGGGAACCCTCCCACGTGTGAAAAAATGAATCTCAGAACACCATTTGTGGGCATACACCCAAAAGAATTGAATGCAGAGTTATAGACATATATGTGCACCCATGTTCTTAACAGCATTATTCAAAATAACCAGAAGCTGGAAGAAAGCCAGATGTCCATCAACGGATGAATTGACAAAAAAAAAAGTGGTGTATACCGACAGTGGAATACCATTCACCCTTAAAAAGGAAGGAATTCTGACACATGCTATGACATGGATGAACCTTGAGGACTTTATGCTAAGTGAAATAAAGCCATCCACAAAAGGAAAAATACTGTATGATTCCACTCATATAAGGTACTTAGAGTCCTCAAATTCATAGGAATAGAAAGGAGAATGGTGGTTCCCAAGGGCAAGAGGGAGGGATAACAGGGGGTTGTTGCTTAATGGGCACAGAGTTTCAATGAAATGTGAAAATAGTTCTGTGGATGGTTGGAGGTTATGGCTACACAATAATGTGAATGTACTGAATGTCACTGAACTGTACACTTAAAAATGGTTAAAATGGTCAGTTCTATGTTATGCATATTTTATGACCATTTAAAAAAATTAATGATTTTCAAAAAATGAACAAACAGTAGCTACATGCAATAGCATGGATAAATATCCTAACCATAATGCTACATAAAAGAAATATATTAAAAAGGCTATACATTTTTTAATTCCATTTATATAAAATAAAAAAAAGAAAAAAAACCGAGGTCTGGCTTCCAGGAATGGTGGAATAGCTTGTTGAACTAACGGTCTCACAGATAACAATGATAAAATCTGCATAAAATATTATATGTATTTATATGTAGTACACATATAATAAATGTGTATATTTGTGTATGTATAAATCTCTTACAAAAGCAAGCAGAACTGTGAGGGAGTCTTCCCTTAAATGATGGGAATTGCACCAGGAGATATTTGCAAGCTTGATTCTTTTGCCTCAAAGCATTCAAAAATCTGTACATGGCCCAGACAGGGGAAAACCTACAGTCTTACTTGTAATGTTAGAGGATATATTTTGGGGCTGACAGAGTCGCTGGAAAGTTAGGAGAGAAATTCTGGAAGGGACGGAGACACAAAGAGGAAAATCTCAAAATATATATGTAAGTCTCCCCCCCACACACACACCCAATGGGCAGATCTTTGAACAACAACATGCAGAGTAGGCCCCAGAGAGCCTAGTGTAAAAACAGCAATTGGTAGATGAAAGAACTGATCAATGGTTTCAGCTATGCCCACTGTAAAGGAGAGAAGATTGAAGTTTCAGTCTAGTCATGTTAACTCCCTGTTAGAAAAATAACAGCTCTCTTCAAAGGAATACAATAGAATCCAGAGTCTCTATAACTATCATTCATGGTTTCCAGGAGACAGTTTTACAAATCATGAGATTTGAAGAGATAGGAAAATGTAATCCATGTATGACCAAAAGCCAGCAGTAGAAACTCTCCCGAAGGTGTTGCAATTAGCAGACATGGATAAGAAAGTAGACATTATAAAGATGATCATGGTGGTAAAGAAAAATATTCCCATAATGAATGAACAAATGTGGAAACTCAGCAAAGTGGAAATTACAAAAAAATAAAAACAAATAAGAAGATGAAATAAAAAAATACTTTTGAGTTTACATGTACATTAGAGACAGTAGAAGAAACATAAAGATAGAGCAATATAATTTATCCAGTCTGAACAAAAGAATGTAAAAATTTTGAAGAAAAATGAAGAGAGCCTTACCTGTGAGATGATTGAGTTCCCAGCAAAGAAGAGAGAGACAGAAAAATTAAATGAGGCAGAAAGGTAAATCAATAAGTAATATCATAAAATTTCCAATATTTGGTTGAAAATCTAAAATTTTAGATCCAAGAAAGTCAGGAAACCCACAAAATAAAATACAAATTAAACCACACCTGGGCACATGATAGTCAAGCTGCTAAAATCCAAAGACAAAACAAAAATCTTGAAAGCAGTCAGGGAAATCCATACATACAGGGGAAGACTACATACAGGGAGAAATTATGTGAATGATGGATGATATATTATCAAAAACAAAAGAGACAACTCAACAACAAAACAACTTTCAAGTGCAGAAAGAAAACACAAAAGTCAACACAGGATTCTATATTTAGCAGATCTCACTTTCAAAAAGGAGGCAGAAGCCACAATAATATTCCACACACCTAGTAGATGGCTAAAATAAAAAATAAAATTGCAAAGACCAAGTGCTGGTGAGGAGAAGGAGCAACTAGAACAGGGAATGCAACATGATAGTTGCATTAGGAAAACGGTTTAACAGGTTCTTATAAAGTTAAACAGACACTTATTATATGATTCAGATATCCCACTCCTAGGGATTTACTGAAGAAAATTGAAAACTAATGTTTAAACAAAAATCTTTGTGTGAATTTTCATAGCCATTTTATTCACAATTGCCACAAGCCGGAAATAAACTAAATGTCCTTCATCAGGTGAATGGGGAAAGTAACTGTGGTGCATTGGGACATTAGAATACTACTTGGCAATAAAAAGGATAAACTCTTGATTTACACAACAACATAGATGAATCTTGGCTGCATTTCTCTAAGTGAAGGAAGCCCGATTCAAAAGGCTATACAGTATATGATTTTATTTATATGACGTTCTAGAAAAGTCAGAATTACAGAGATGGAAATGATCAGTGGTTGCCAAGGGATGGAATGGGCGAAGGGGTTGACTACAAACGGACAGTATGAGAGAATTTTGGGGGGTGGAAAAAACAGGTCTGTATGGTACTGTGGAGGTAGATACACGACGATAAAGTTGTCAAAACCCATAGAAGTGTACACCACAAAGAGTGAATTTTACTCTACACATTTTAAAAATCAATCAGGATGCTGGGAAACACAGATGGAATGCAGTGACAAATTAATCTCAATGTATTACAAGCATGTGGCATAACCACACAGAAGGCGTGGGGATATGTTACTTTGGAATAGAGTGTGTTGATGGGATACTGTAAAACAAAAGTACTGGACGCACTGTAATCTAGGTGGTAAATTTGTTTTTCATAAGGGTATGGGTTAGCAATTCTGAAACTAGTTGACACATTAGTAAATATATTGTAGCTAACTGGAGTTAAGTTTCTCAGTGTTGCTGAAAGAAGTTAAAAATAAACAAAAGGAGAATGCTAGAATAACTCTGTGGTGCTGGCTAGGAGTTGGAAGTATCAGTATGAAACCATGTCTCTTCTAATATATCTATCCAGATAGATGATAGATTGCTAGGTTGGTAGATTGATAGATAGATGTGTATACCTGAGTTTATATTCATACATACATTTCCAGGCTCTTCTGAGAGGGTCTAGAAGCAGTGACACCCTAGTATCAATGAGCACACATAGCTCCCAGATCTTGGTTTCTAAATATCATTCTCCAATAAAAAGAACCAGGTTTTCTTGGAGTAATGGCTAATCCCAGGGCTGGACATGGAAAATAAAAGATGAGCCTGGATCATCTGTAATGCCAGAAAGTAGGAAAGTGATTTAAATAAAACACAGAAAATGATGAGATGAGTCAAAAGGAATCAATCTGAAAGACTTCCCAATGGCTCAAGCTGGAAAACTGTGAGCAACATAATAAATAATGGTAGCATTGGATAATTACACAGAGAATAAAATAAATATCCATGAGTCTATACTGACATAAAATAGATTAAATAAGAAAGGAAGAAAGAAAGAGGAGTAAAAAAGAATGAGAGAAAGAGAGAATGAAGGGAAGAAGTTAGAGAGAGGGAGGGAGGGAAACTTCCTCACAGAATTCCAAATAATAAATGTGGCTGGATAGCATGAAAGAGAAAATCGTGACTAGAACACCACAGTAATAATTATTGTGGGTAAGGCTGACTGATGAATGCAAAAACTGTGGGTGAAACTTAAAGAAGAAACAGTAAATTTGCAGAGCCTCAAATCATCTGCCTCCAAATACTTTACTTTTTTCTGTTAATTTCTTTAAAAGACCTATGACTATTGAAAACAAAAATTATAACACTGTATTGTGGGATTTATAACATGGGAAGTTGTAAAATTTATGACAACAATAGCACAAAAGACAGACAGAGGTAAATGTACCCGTTCTGTAGCAAGTCTTCCATATTTTACATTGATTAAACTGGTGCACTATTAAGTCTAGGTAGGCTGTGATATGTTAAAGATGCATATTGTAATCTGGACCAACCACTAAAAAATGTAAAGGTGTGCCTCTTAAACGCTAATAAAGGAATTAAATAGCATACAAAAAGGGTTTCTACAAGAATGTTCACAGGAGATGACCTGCACATCCCCAGGAGGAAGATGAGTGCACTGTGGGGCATCCACAGAGCAGAACGCCCACAGCCATGCCGAGGAGCAAACGCTGACACACACATGCTGGGTGAGTCTCATCAACCTCGTACCAAGGGAGGCAAGCTGAACAGAAAACAATACACGTGGGATGATTTCAGCCAAGATGAACTTAAGGTGAAAAAACCAGAACAGGGGTTGCCTCGGGGGAAGGAAAAATTTCCTAGGAAGGAACAAGAAGGGGTTTTCTGGGGTTGATGGAAATATCCTATTCTTAAAGGGGTGAAGGTTATATGGGCATGTTTATTTGCCAAAACTGTACGGTTGAGATTTGTGCCTTTCAGTGTGTGTACCTCTTACCCCACCGCCACACACAAAGGACTAAAAGAATAATAAAGTGAAGTGGAATGGGATGGAGTGTGGATGAAACAAAAATGGCAGACGATTAGTATTTGTTGAAGCTGAGTGAGGGGCCTTCTGTGCTATTTTGTTTATTTTGTATATTGTTTAAATTGTTCTGTAATAAAACACTTGTATAAGAAGACACACTATATAAACAGTGTTCGCTGGTCAGATGTCAGTTACCTTTGGGGAGGAAGGAGGGAGAAAGGGATTGTTGGGGCCTGAGTGAAGCTGGTGCTAGTTCTTGGTCACACAAGTGTGTTCACTTTGTTATAATTCTTTGAGGTTTATATGGATGACTTCTGCATATATTTCTGCACGCGTTATACATCAATAAATATTTTAAATCCTGCATATTTGTACAAAGGTACTAACTCAATAGCTCAGAATAACAGCAATGTTTTGTTTGAAAGTGGAACATGTTCACTCATGACATAATCAGATGGATTTTAATACTCCCAAGTATCTATTAATGCCCTCACCCTTGCGTGGGCTGCCTGGGTTGTTCCATTTATGCCTCAATTTGGCAAGTGGCATGGCTTTGAGTTTTTATGATGAGTATGGGCCCTTCTGGTCGGTGGGTTCCAAGGGGAGGCTCTCTGCAGCGACCTTGACAACGGGGTCCTGAGGGAGGATCATGGCAGCCTGGAGGGACGGAGGGGATGGTAGGACAGGGAGCCTTAAAAGGCAAAATCCAGGATCCCAAGCACCCGGTATTTCCATTTTAGATATTGAATTTACATTTCAAATACTGGCCAGGGAGCTTCCACCAGGGCTGCAAGCATCCTGAGCAACAACCAGGCAGGTGAGTCCCACACCTACCTGAGTACTGGCCTCAAAGGATGCAGCCCAACCACACTGCACATACTCTGGGGGATGTGCAGGGCATGGACAGTTGGCGTGGTATAGAAAAGAGGTGGGGTAGAAGGTGGGGTATAGAAGCAGAGGGGCGTGGGTCATGGGTGGAGGGACAGTAGGGAGTTAGGTCCCCTAGCTGTGCATGCTGGGAGCTTTTGTCTCTTAACCATTCCTGGCTGGGAGCTTGCAGGACTGCAGGACTACAACTCCCAGGATGCTCGGGGCACGGGGTGGTGCCTAGCCCTGGGGGGAGGAGCAGGGCGGTGAAGGCTCTGCCAAGGTCCAAACCGCCATTGACTCAGGACTCTGGTCCTGCACCTGCTCCACGTGGACTGAGTCGCAGAGGGATGTGACGGGACGACAGGGACCAGGGAGTTAGGAGGGTGTGGCGTCTTCATGGGCAGCCATGGGCCTGCAGCGTGCAACTGCTTTTGTCCAAAATTGAAGCCAGACTCTCACCTCTTCCCCACCGCCTCCCTCCGTTGCTTGATTCCTCCACCCAGCTGCATGCCTGTGGGTCTTTCCACAGCCTCCTACCTAGTCCAGGGCCAGGTGCTTCTCCAAACTGCTTATGGGAACTGGTTTGACATCCCAGAAACTTTCCACTTTGCCTGCTGCTCTCTGCCTTCTCCAGCCAAAGTGCCATCATTTCATCAGCTTTTGGGAGGCATTCGCCCTTGTGGCCCCTCTTGGAAGCACAACTTGAGAGCTTTGCAGGGTGGTAACATTGGTTGTTGCTTGTCTTTTTCGCAGATGTGGAAGTTGAGGCATCTATGAGGCTAATCAGTGGTTTCCCCAGGATCCGGTAAGAGCAGAGGAGAAGAACCCAATTCCCAGGCAAGTATCTAGCAGGCCATTTTCACTAACCCATTCCAGTGCAGTGGCCTCTGAAACAGCATCCTTAAGATGAGAACAGCTTAAGCTTTTTGCCCTTTAGATAGATAACCTAATCTCAGCTAAGGCCTGAGTGGCCAGTCTCTTAGGGACCTGGGTGGTGACTCTGATCCCTCAGGAAGAGATCGGTGGTCCAGCTTTGGGAGAGGCATGTTCATGGTAGACAACACTTGGGCAGCATTTGAAACCCGTCAGCTTTAACATCTCTGCTTTGGATTCCGGCAAGTTTCCTGGATAAACACGCCTAGGGATAGTCAGATGTACCGTATTCTTTAAAAATTGATTAGAGTAGTGAAAAGAACAGAGCATAAAGTATCCTGCTTATTTGCAAAAGATAAAATGCAAGCAAGACCTTCCTCTTAATTTTTTTCTGCTTATTCTCTTGGCTGCACTGTAAGCTTGAAGGCAGAAACAAAAAACTTGAATTGCCATATTCTCTTTTCCTGAGATTGGTAAATTAACTTATAAGTCTTATTGAAACCTGTGGAAGAATGATTAGCAGCTCTCATGAATCTTATGTCATCCTTAAAAATCTGGTCGTTGATCTAAATGAAAAAAAGTCCTTGTTTATATTACCCATCCCAATAGGTTACATTTCCGATTCCTGAATGTGGGATATTATCAAAACAACTGGAAAATCTGGTCATGGAAACTGGACCCTGTCACTTTGTCAAGAATTTGTCTCTTTATGAATTAATGACACATGAATTCTTTAACATTTTTGTAAAGAGTGGATGAGAAATTCTGTAGTGTCTCTGAATGTGGCTTGAAGGGGAAGTCTTGCTAGACCACATCCTCAGGTACTTCTCTTGTGTTCAATAGGCCCAGGTGATAGTCGGGGTGGTCAGGTGCAGCGCCACTCCCCCAGCCCCCAGTGTTCCATCCTACTCTGGCCTGTGACATCTTCAGGGGGTTCTGATGACACTCGTCCACAAGTGTTGGAAGGAGACATTGTAACACGATGATATTCCTCATCTTGAAACAAGAATTCATGGAGAGGAAAGTCTAGGGGTCTTTGTGTTCCAATGCACTGCTGTTGGGGTGTGGCTGCAGTGACCACTGTGCTCCCAACAGTCCCCACAATGGCTGTCTCAGACATTTGATCTCCTGGCGCAACCACAGCAGTTGTTGACGGAGCTGGGCTGTCGTCGTGGTTTAGTGTCTTCCATCAGATTTTGTGGCTCTGACCCTCCTCTGCTCACCCCCTTCTCATTCCTAACTGCTGCGTTGATTGCTTTGTAGTTGTTTGCTAGGAGCCACTGTGTGTAACTGGATTTCACAGTGTCTTTAGGGACCCACCCTCACTACACGAGTCACTGTACAACAGCCACTGATTCTGTTGTAACCCATCTTCGTCCTCTCCAGTGGAGCTGTGAGGAACCCTGCTTACTCGGAGCTCCTCTCATTCTCATGCTGCTGGGGCTGCTTACAAAGCTGGGCATCTTGTCTTTGGTCTCATCAACATTATTCTTTTCATCGATTATTCTTAAATCAGATACGACTTTGTTAATAATGTGGACACTCGCTGTCACAGGCACTTTTATGTATCTTCCCCAACAGCTCTGTGAAGTAGGCCTGTGATCCCCATTTTACAGGGGGGACACTGAGGTTCAGAGAGGTCGAGTAGCTTCCTTCACACAGTTTCTTGGTGCATTTTGAGTCTCCACCTGGAACTCCGCCTCTCAAGTGTGTGCACTCAGCTGGTGTTCCACTTTGTGCCTCTCTGCCAGCCTCCCCAGAGGCACATGCCCCATCCTGAGTCCATTGTCTGCTTGATGGCAGTCACCCTGCACAAACAGGCCCTGGGCGGGGAGTGGACTAGCATGGCGTGTTCGTCCGTCCTACACTGGGCAGGTTCTAGATTTATTGTGAGAGCTGGAGCAATGGAAGATACTGACCATCACTCACCTGGAAGTTTTGTCATGTAGAAATATTCCACTGACTTTTTGCAGGTGTTATGTCTTCATTGCTCCTCTGGGCTTTCTCCTACTGTCCGTGCTGTGCAGTAACATACAGTACAGAGACTGGTGAACATAATACTATTAGCCTGCACCAAACGGTCACATCACTCATTTTTCTAATTATGAAAGAAATACATACTGTAAAAAAAAGTCAAATTACACAGATCTATGTAGAATAAAGTGGAACTTTCCCCTTCCATTCCCTTCCCTGCAAACTCACTCCTCTACTCGGAAGGAACTATTAAGAGGTTGCAGCTTATTCTTCTGGACATTTTCTATGAATATATAAATACACATAAAGTTTTTTTAACATAAATAAATTACATAAATACATCGTTTTGCAATTTGCTGTTTCCCAAACCATATATCATAGACGTCTCTCCTTATCAGTGTACGTCACTTTAACTTAGCTCTTAAGAAGTTTTAAAGTTACTCCAAAGAGCACGAATACCATGATCTGATTATTTCTTCTTTGATAGAGATGGGGTTATTTCCAGTTTCACTATTATAGATAATGCGGCAGTAAGATCCTCGTATGGAATTTATTACACTGCTATACAACTGCTCGATTTGCTTTGTTTCCTTTTAGTCAGAGACTATGATATATTTTTAACAATTTTATGGGAATTATTTTATAGGGAAATTAATTTTATCTCTGAATAAAGACATTTATGGGGAAACTGGATTTCAAGGTCATCCATCTCAGTATTCTAGAGAAAAATCATGAAACTTCAAGGTATTATGCTTGCTCCATCACATTCTAACAATTCATGTTAACAATTTAAAGTTGAATGTTTTAATAGCCTCTACTCTCTTTGTTCAGAAGAAGGATGACTTTTTCCTGTCTTGAAAATTTCTGACTCCAGGGGCTCTCAGTTGGACTTCAGAGAGGATAAGATGTTGGTGTTGTATCTGTTTCTCTTCAGCTGTAGGCTGCATCTTCTAAACATCATAGAATTGAACATTGTCCAACCAATATATGTGATTTGGGTCAAAAATTCAAAGTAATGAACCCAAGATAGAAATCTATAACTTTGGTTCTTAACAAAGAATTTCCTTTGATATCTTCAAGTCTCTGTGATTACTAGTAAAAACCACCTATGGATGAAGAGATGTGGTTCTGCTGGTCATGTCTGGCTTGAACATCCATAGTTAAAGCTGCCACATCCGTAGGTAGATTAGACTTGACCTCTCTACGACCTCTGCCCTTGTTCTTTGACCTGGGAAAAATAAGAATTTAAAAAAGCTGTTTTTGGGGTGGCCCCGTGGCTTAGTGGTTAAGTGCGTTCACTCTGTTGCTGGCGGCCCAGATTCGGATCCCAGGCGCGCACCGATGCACCGCTTCTCCGGCCATGCTGAGGCCGTGTCGCACATACAGCAACTAGAAGGATATGCAGCTATGACATACAACAATCAACTGGGGCTTTAGGGGGAAAATAAATAAATGAAATTATTAAAAAGTAGACAAACAAACAACCAAATAAAAAGCTGTTGTTACTAGAACTGAATGCTAGAAATGCCCATTAAAGATTGAGTTTGATTTGGTAAACCAAGGGAGTATAAGCAGAACAAAGTCTTTAATATCTATAAAATTTCAAAAAATTCTAATTTTTTAAAATATAACTTTATTTTTGCCACAAGCAAACTGTATATATATTAATGAAATATCCCTCTGTCCATTTCTTAAGTTGTTTCCATTCATTTGATGGATTTATCCTCTAATCTGGATTCCAAGTGTGAAAGAACATCTTGGTCCTTCAAAGAAAAGAAGCCATTGAAATTTAATTTTCTTTTAGCTCGGCATCCTACAGGTTTGAAGAACAAATTATCATGTAATAATACAATGATTTTGAAATCTAATTGTTAATTAGAGGGGTGTAAGGGATGATTGAATCATGGTTCATCCCCATGGTCAGGGGTATTGTACACATGGACGTGTAAACACGATTCAGGAAGCTGCTTCCTGAATCCCCGTGACATCCCTGAGAACCACCGTGCAGGAGGATCTAGGGTCACAGCCATCTGCCTCGATATCCTGGGTTACATATAGCTCCAGAGGTCTTGAGAGTGGCTTCAGAGCAGGTAACTTTTATCTATTTTTCCCCTTCCTTCTCTGCAGCTTATCTCAAACTGTCTTGAGTATCATGTTTTAAAGTAAGACCAATGATAGTTATTTACATGAGCTTCTTGTACATTATTTTAGAGTGATAATCAGGCATACCATTAAATATCATTTAATCCATCTAATTAAATTTGTTGTACCTTTTAATTGATTAGAACACTAAAGTTGGTTCAGAGTTTGATATTCACCAAGTGTGTTTATCTGCTTAGAACTGCCATGTGCCTCACTCCTCTTATTAGTGTATCTTTGGCCCATTACAAGATTTATAGAATAAAATCATCATAAATTAAGATAATGTACTGTCTTTTTGATGACCGGGAGGAACATGGGTCCATTTTGGAAATATGCCCCTCTGTCTTTGCTCTCCATGGGAAGTTTCTGGTCACTAGGTCTCCAGTGGCTTTCACAAGCCCTAGGTCTGTAATAGCTTGGTGCCTCTCCTTCTAATTGGGGTAGAAATAAAAGAGGTCAGAGAGACTTATTAAAGTTTTGGTTGTGTGAATTCTTCTATGAAGACCATCCATGCATATTGATCTGGATAGCTCTCTGTTCCTAAGACTACTAGTTATTTTAAGGGCTTGTCAGGAACTGTGAAAGGTCCGATGTTTTACCTTACCTGCAAACCAATAAGTTAGCCTACCATGGTCTTACAGATGTTGGCAAAAATCACAAGACCCATGCATCAGAGACAAAGGACTTAATGACACAGCAATAGCAGTGGCCAGAGTATCAGCATTTGCAGCAGTTCACTAAAACCCACTTCCTACAGGGTGATACACAGTGGACCAGGTGAGATGCAGAAGGTTGCAAGAACTCAGAGCTTAAGGAACTCAAATCTTTGATAACGGGCAGGAAGTCTACTAACCTTTGCCCCAGGGAGGGGTGTTATTTTTATTATACTGGGCAGTAAGAAATATTGGCCTCAGAGGAGGCCAATATTTCTATCTTCCAAGGCTGACAGCTCCTTACACACATCCTTGAAAAGATAGCCTTGTTTTACTGGCTTTCAAAGATAAGCTTGAATGAGACTTGATCATCATTCTGTTCTTCTGTTTCCTTTATTGAGTTTGTGCAAATATGCTCTTTTCTCTGTAAAGTTCACTAACTTTATTCACATATAATGAATGCTTTTGGTTTTATTTATTAAGTTGAAATTTTCTTATTAGAGAAAATGATGAAACTATTATGGGTTGGATGTCAAAGTATGTTTTTCGAGGAAAAATGTGAAAGAAGATCGGTACTCACAGAACTTTGCCACAAGGAGCTGATAGCAACTTAAATGATTTTAATTTGAATACTGTTTTGTACAACTTTCTTCCATCTTACTTCATCCTCTCTGCTTCCTGTAACTCCCATATGGGAATGCGGCAGTTTCAGGGATTCACTGAACTCATTTACAATATTCAAATGGTTTTGTCTGTTGTGGGTTTTTTATTGAGATAAAGTTGACATACAACCTTAAATTAGTTTCAGCGGTACAACATAATGATTCAATGTTTGTATATATGTTGAAATGATCACCACAATAATTCCAGTTAACATCCGTCCCCATATAGAGTTACAAATATTTTCTCTTGTGATGAGGACATGGCATATTTCAAGGTGCAGAAGAATCAATGATGATTTCATACTTTTCCATATACAACTTGATGAATTTGGACATATGTATACACCCTTCAGACTGTCACAACCATCAAGGCCACAGACATATCCATCACCTCCCAAAGTTTTCTTTCACCTCCTTTATTACTATTATTCTCTGGTAAGAACTTTTAATATCTACTCTGATAGCAAATGTAATGTATGCAATACAGTCTTGTTAGCTGTAGGCATTATGCCGTATCCTAGATCTCCAGAACTTATTTATCTTGATAAATGAAACTTTGTATCATTGAACATCAGCTCCCCATTTCTCCATCCCCCAAGCCCCTGGCAACCACCATTCTAACCTCTGCTTGTTTGAGTTTGACTATTTTAGATTTCACAAATAAGTGAATATTTGCCTTTCTCTGTCTGTCTTAGTTCACTTAGCACAATATCTTCTAGGTGCATTCATGTTGTCAAAAATAGCAGCAATACCTTCTTTTTTCAAGGTTGACGAATATTCCATTTCTAAAGATTTTTATTTTTTTATTTCCCCCCCCAAAGCCCCAGTAGATTGTTGTATGTTGTAGCTGCACATCCTTCTATTTGCTGTATGTGGGATATGGCCTCAGCATGGCTGGAGAAGCAGTCCGTCCGGGCGCACCCAGGATCCGAACCTGGGCCGCCAGCAGGGGAGCGTGCACACTAAACCGCTAAGCCACGGGGCTGGCCCCGAATATTCCATTTCTTTATCCATTCCTCCATCAGTGACTTTTAGGTTACTTCCATATCTTGGCTATTGTGAATTAGCTGCAATGAATATTAGAGGGCAGGTATCTCTTTGATATCCTGACTTCAATTCCTGTGGGTGTATACCAGAAGTGGGATTGCTGGATCATATGCTAGTTTTCATTTTTGGAGGAACCTCCATACTGTTTTCCATAATGGCTGTACTAGTTTACCTTCACACAAGGGTTCCTTTTCTCCACATCCTCACCAACATTTGCCATCTTTAGTATTTTTTGATAATCGCCATCTTAACAGGTGTGAAGTGATAGGTCACTGTGGTTTTGATTTGTATTCCCTGATTAGTGATGCAGAACACCTTTTCATACACCTATTTGCCACCTATATGTCTTCACTGGAAAAAGTTTACTCTGGTCCCTTGCCCATTTTTTAAATTGATTTGTCTTTTTGTTTTTGAGCCAACACAAAAAAAAAGGAGAACAAAATTTCCAGGCATTATGGGTGCTTCCCAGTTGATGCAGATGGCTTTGTATTTACAGTGGTACAAAAAGATCATGTTTCGTGCTTTTTCTTCAGCTTGTCATAAGACCAGCAGTAGCTGCGTCATGGCAGATAATCGGGATCTTCTAGGTTTGGAGGTTTACAAAATAAATGAGTGGTAAGGAATTTTTTATTATTCCAAGGAAATTATTGTGATCATAGTCCATGGAATCCAGGAATGATAGGTGTAGGAGGAGATTAAAGTGAGGATTGATGATCTGGCATATCTACTGATCTTGATGGACAGGTATCTACTGTATGAGTGTTTGAATAAAAATATTAGAGACCAGGAATTTGTGGTGGGTGAATATGTCTTCTGAATTATTTACTTTTGAAAATAACAATTTGGATTATGTGAACGTCTGGGATATGGGAGTAAGTCGCTAAAAAGGGATGGTTGATAATATTACTGTTGATTTAACTTCTATGAACACCAAGTGATCAATCGATTAAGAAAATGAGTAGTCAGAAAACACAGAAATCGTAGGATTTGGGATTTAGTAAATAACTGGGGACTGAGTCTCCTGAAAGAGAGTGCCAGGACTTGTGAGGTTGAGAGTGACAAGGACAAGAAGAGAATAGAATCACACTCAAACAAGGAGGGGGTGTTAACAGGATGGAGGGGGAGAAATGATCTGGAGTAGCCTTGAATTTTGACCTTGAGCTTTCTGTTCTTGATGCAAATCTGCCTGATGTCATCCCAGGACACAGGTCAGATCTATCCCCAGTGGGTAGGGGGAGGGTGGAAGTACAAAACAGCCAGAATAATTGTCCTAAAAAGGCAGGCTTCCTTTATCATTTGACCCAAATTCATGATTTGTTTTTATAGGGTAAGAGGAAAAGAAGGATGATAGGCATGTCTTCATAGAGGAAACACTGTAACTGTGGGAACCAGTCCAAACCAAATCCTGGTTTAACCATCTCCATTCTTTTGAGGATGTCCAGTGACATATTCCAGAGGCCAGTTACTAGAATCTCATCCCATCATGGCAATGAATGGCCTCTGAGAAAACAAGTTGGACCAGCCCCACCAGATCTGCTGGCCCGAGAGACAGCAAGGACTCCAGGTGTGCAACAGTGCAGGACGACTTGTAAGTCCTTTCAGTCTTGCCAAAACGTTGCAAAAACATGCACCTAGTCAAACAGTTGAATCCCTGCCAGGTGTGCTCTCAGGTGGTCTGCATTCCAGGTCCCATGCCCACTCCTGCTGGTCTTCAGATTTGGCAGAGATAATTCCAGGAACTGATCTGTACATTTCACAGCTCCACTGTGGAGGTATCAGGAAGGAGGAAAGGGCAGTGAAGAGCACAGGAGGGAGATTGGTGATAGAAATGATGGCGGACAGACTTGCTACTGAGGCAGAGAAAGTGAAGGGCCAAGAAGACCATCTTGACAGCAGATGAAATGGAGCACGCACCTCAGTGAGGTCTCTTGGCAGCTTCCCTAATGATTCCTTGCTTTGAGCTATTGAAACTTTAAAATATACCAATAATCTTCTTTTATTAAACTCTGCTTCGAGACATAGAAAATATAGACAACAGTTTCTTTCTGAGGTGAGATGTTGATTTTCAGGTGAGGAGAGAAAGATCTTCCTTTTTCATGCTGTTCTCTCATTTTCCTTTACTATGTACATTATTTATTTGTACTTTAAAGTCAGCAGCGAGTTATCAATGTCACGGGATGATTCAGTTTTTCCCCTCACAGTCACAGTAAAACCTACTAAAAGTGGATTCATTATTTTTTAATTTTTTGTTTATTGCAGTAACATTGTATAAATTTCAGGAGTACATCATTATACTTCTATTTTTGCATAGATTACATAATGTTCACCACCCAAATATCAATTACAACCCATCACCACACACATGTGCCGAACCATCACCCTTGCCCTCCTCACTCCCCCCCTCAGCAACCACCAATCCGATCTCCGTCTCTATATGTTTGCTTATTGTTGTTGCTATCTTTTACTTAATGAAGGAAATCATACGGTATTTGACCTTCTCCCTCTGACTTATTTCACTTTACATAATACCCTCAAGGTCCATCCATGTCACAAATGGCTGGATTTCATCGTTTCTTATGGCTGAGTAGTATTCCATTGTGTATATATACCACATCTTCTCTATCCATTCGTCCCTTGATGGGCACTTAGGTTGCTTCCAAGTCTTGGCTATTGTGAATAACGCTGCAATGAACACAGGGGTGCATGTATCTTTACCCATTGGTGTTTTCAAGTTCTTTGGATAAATACCCAGCAGTGGAATAGCTGGATCATATGGTAGTTCTATTCTTGATTTTTTGAGGAATCTCCAAACTGCTTTCCATAGTGGCTGCACCAGTTTGCACTCCTACCAGCAGTGAATGAGAGTTCCCTTCTCTCCACATACTTTACAACACATGTTTCTTGTCTTGTTAATTATAGCCATTCTGACGGGCATGACGTGTTCTCTCATTGTAGTTTTGATTTGCATTTCTCTGATAGTTATTGATTTTGAACATCTTTTCATGTGTCTGTTGGCCATCTGTATATCTTCTTTGGAGAAATGTCTGTTTAGGTCTTTTGCCCATTTATTAATTGGGTTGGTAGTTTTTTGTTGTTGAGATGCATGAGTTCTTTATATATTTTGGAGATTAAGCCCTTATCAGATGTATGGTTTGCAAATATAAAGTAGATTATTCTTTTTGTATAATATTCCAATAGATTTCAAAATATTATTTCAAAAGCACTTTTGTGTCGATGTTCTCAAATTAGATATTTACTTCTAGGTCTCCATTTTTATGTTCCTTTCTGCATGCTAATTCATAGTTGCATCTAAGGAAATACCAGATTTCTCTCAGTTATTTAGATCCATGTGTTGGAAATGTGATTCATGAAGATGGACATGGCAGTTGGGGGATCGTGCTATTATCAAAAGAGATCTTTTCAACATCAGGAATCTGACTAGAACCCACTGCTTATTGGGATTTAATTGTCTATTTGAGGTATCAAGCTTTCACTGTTGGCACTTCTTTCTCTTTGGAGGGAAAGTACGGCCTTCCCAGTCTTTCCATTACCAAATCACTTTCCTGGGTGGCTGTGCCATGTCAGGAAGGGCTTGGGATGCCGAGAACCAAGATTCATCCTCAGTTTCTGGCTGTCCTGACAAGGCTTCCCTGACAGACTCCAGCCTCTGTGTCTGGGTAACACTTGCACCCATCAGAAAGGAGGGGATAACTCACAAGTGTCAAGCGATTCATCTGGCCCTTGTCTTACAGGGTGTTCCCAAGGGATGAGGTTCAAAATGCCACTTGGTAACCCTTTGAAAACTCCTAGTCATGGGGTGGGTTTTCAGTGCGAGCTCAGAGCAGTGTCTGTTCACCACCAGATGGCAAGCATTTCAGTATTTTTATTGGTAAGGCTGTACTCATGCATGTCCATGGATCATCAGTTCCGTGGCATTCCCTGCTGTAGCCCCCCACACCCCTGTCATGCCTCAGCTTTCAAAGCTCCAAACAGGGTTCACACCCCAGCAAGTGGTGGTAATGTAACCACAGCACAGGACTGGGGAAAAAAAACACAACCACCCAGGGGAGACACACATTAAGTGTTCGGGCCCAATTGCCCAATTTGGAAGAGTTGGTAACACTAACACTTAGTGTGTAAACTGGAGGATTGTCCAAGACCATGGACCTCAGAATGACACGGGCTCAGATGTCACCTTGGCCAGCAAGGGACAGTGTGGGGTCACTCACTGGCCAGGATTATGGTCCCTTATCCTGGCAAAGTAGAGCTCACCCGGGGTCCATCAGGCTAAGCCACGGAGGAGCCTGGGGGTCTTCTAGGGAATTTCTGCCCTTAAAGGAATTGCTTAAGGAAGGCAGGGGAGCTGAAAATCCTAGTTCACAGGGAGCAGTCATGTTTATGGAACGAGGCCCAACAGTAGCCTTAAAAGCTGCATCACAAATCTTTCCTCATGGATACAAAACAAGCATGAAAAGGAATTCAGAGTCCTGGACAAGGATCCCAGGAAGATTCAAAGCTAGGTCAGGGGTGAACACGGAGCCCCTAGAGGGGCCTCAGGAGGGAGGCCCTTCCTGCTTTTAGTCTTTTTGCAAGTGAGCTTCCTCGGGCCTTGTCCTTTCCACGTGCACGTTTTGATCTTTTTACATTGTTTTCCCCACTTAGAGCTGATACAATTCCAGAGATTAAACTAGAAAACCACAAGTTCCTAAAATTTTCTCAAAAGAAACCTCAACAAGAGAAGCAGAAAACGTTCCCTGTTCCTCCAGAATGTAGAAAGGCAGCCCGTGCCTGCGGCAGGAATTGGTTCTGGGTAGTGCTGTTTTAAAAACACTCACATTTCAGTGGTTGTTGCTTTGCCTGTGAAAGTACCTTCAATATTTAAATCCAAAGAGAATGGCTGGGGGGACATGTCTGCTCCTGGAGGAGCTGAATGATACTGAAATGAAATGGTCTTCGGAATTAGGGGTACTTGGGGGTGTCCCCACAAGCCAGGGAAGGGGCTGGCCGTTCTCCCTTCTCCCACATACAATAAGCTGACGACCCAGAAGAGTTTTTGATTCAAGGAGAAATATGAGACTCTGTGTCTCACTTACATGCCTACAGAAAGCAACAAAAACCACACCACAACTCCCAGGCTGTAAAGGGCACAAGACTTTAATATAATATTCAAATATGGCGTTTATTATTGACAACAAATAACTACCGTCCCTCCGTAATGGGTGAATAGGTGCTGGGGTAGAGATGTCAGGGAGCTGGAGTGGGGTCGTCCCCTTTCTCTTGGGCTTCAGGGGACCCCAGGGATCAGCTTACAATGCTCCCCTTCCCGTCAGGTGGGAGGAGCTGGCCCAGTGCATTGCAAGCATCCCAGCTGTGTCCCTACTGCTGAGGATTGTGCTGTGATCAGCCACTGGTACGGGGCTTGGTGTTGGGGCCTGGGGGTTGAGTAGAAGGGTTGGGTTATCATGGGGGGCCTCCCTCAGAATCATGGCCCCCCACCCTGTTCCCACTGCACTGAGTATTCCAGACCCTGTGCTCAGTGCTGTCAGCCACCAATACCCCATTTGTCCCTGCCACGTGAGCGATCATTTAGTGTCACCTATTTCACAGAGGAGGAAACGGAGCCTCTGGAAGCTGAAGAGAGTCTCCTCAGTCACAGGATAGCTCAGTAGTGGAGTTGGGATCCCAGTGCCAGCTGTCCGACTCCCCAAGGGCAAGCTTAACCCGAAGCTTTACTGAACACATAGGAGTCAGTCGCCCTGGCCCAGACACTCACTCACACCTGAGCTTGATGATGGCGGGTTCTTCTAGGCCTTGAGAATTCTGCAGTCTATCTGGGTCTAGGGCTCTGGCTGGCAGGACAGGCTGTAGCTCCAGGACAGAGAGGCACTTGTGAGCCTACCAGGAGCTACACATCAGGTGTGCTCCGACTGCCTGCCCAGCAGCTGTAGTCTGAGTGTCCCAGAGGTGGCCACACAATAAAGCCTGGGGCTAAGTGGGGGTCCATGGAGACAGGTTCTCTGGACTGGCCAAAAGGGAGAGTCCACCCTTGCCCTCACCTGACTCCTGCCCGGCCTCTCCTATCATTCTCATTGACCAGCTCCATGGCCTGGAACCAGGCCCCAAATCGCTCCTGGGTTTCTGGTTGTAATTCTTTGTGGCCACCTGGAGCAGCAGGATCTCGCTCATGACTGTGTATTCCCGGGACCAGAGGGAAGCAGAGGATGCAGACAGGGCCTGTGTGGGGGATGCCGCATGGGCCTTGTGGAATGTCAGGAGTGGGGCAGGGGACCAGTCTTGGGAACCCTCCTTCCCTCCAGTTCCATCCAGGCTCTACCTGTTCTCAGAATGGGAATAATCAGCCCCTCCTCCAGGAAGTTTTCCTTGATGCCATCCTCCCCTCAACCCACCCGCCAATTGGATGTGTCTCCCACTTCTCTGTTATCAAACACTTCCACTCAATGTAAGATACAGGGGCTGGAGCCAGGGACTGTTCTGCCCAGAGGGTCTCTGAATTCCTCCTCCTTCCCATTCCCTGCAGGGAGTGCCACAGCTGCTCACCTCAGTCTTCTTCTCAAGGTTGATCTCATTCCCCTGGAAGGCAGACAGCCAGAGTCCATCAGACAGAGCCCCCTAGCCTCACTAGACCCCTAGGCCCACCCCTTCTCATGTTGCACTTCTGCCAGGTCCCCAGAGGGTGCCGGGCATGCAGAGAAAACAGGACTTGGACCTAGGGCGGGATCTGGGGTCCAGAGAATGAGGACATTGGGGTGAGGCTGAGGGACCTGGCAGCACAACCCACTCTGATGACAGACTTGGAGGCTGAGGCCTCAGGCAGAAGGGACTGCTCAACCACTTATGTGCTGCCTGACTTGGAGGGGCCCAACTTCTCTCTCCCTCTATGGGCAGCATGAGAAGGAGAGGCTGAGTCCAGCTGAGAGAAAACCTCACACAGCTGTGCCATCAGGCAGCTCTGAGCTTTCCCAGCCTGGGGAACTGGAATTGGTGTCTCAGGTGGAGCCTCTGTTCACTCATCCCTAAGATGGGCCTGATGCCCCAGCTCCCAGGGGTGGCTGCGAGGCTCTCAGGAGAGATGTCCCAAGTGCTGGGAGCTCAGAGCTCAGTTTGAGGGCTCCCGCATCCCAAGGCTCAGGATTCTGGTCCTCTCTGCCTGGTCCTCAGGTTCACCCACCTCGAGATAATCATCCATCACCAAGTAGACCATCAACAGGTCACCGAGGAAAGTGCCAAGATAGAGGATGACACTCTGTGACATCGGGGTGTGGGTGGGATGAGCCCTTGCTCTAAAGTCGGCCCCCTGCAGACGCTCCCCTGAAAAGTCCTCACCCTCAGCCTCCTGGCGCACACCAGGGTTCCCACAGGGAGCAGCTTAGGACCCTTAGCAGCCTCTCCTCAATTCCTCCTTCCTTCACACCCCAAGAACACCACACTCCACCTCCTCACCTCCCAGAGCCGGCTTCTGGCAAATCACAGGGTATGAGGTCCCTGGCCCTCCCCACAACAAATCTATCCTGCACCAGATCTCACAGGCTCTCCTCCTGGTCACTTCTACTGGGGGATTCAGGCACTGTGGCAGCAAGAGGAAGGGCCCTCCTGTCTTGATTTGAGACCTCCAGCTGGGAGGGCAGAGCCCCTACCGCTCAGGCACACTCACCTGCTGCTGCTGCTTCTCCTGCACTCTCTGGGGGATGGACTGCGGGGGGGCAAATGTGGAGCGCCCCTCCTGCCAGGGTCAAGGACAGTGTCAGCGGATCATCCTCCTCTCACCCCATTTCTCTCCGCACCACTGGCCTCCGACCCTGGACATCTGACTCGAGTCAACTGGTACCAATGCCACTCCATCCTCCAAGGTGTTGTGATTCTAGAACAAGCCTAACTCCAACTCTCACTCTGGGTGTGAGCTTGGGCTTTCAGTCTGGCCTCCCCAAGCCTGTTTCCGCATCTGGAATGTGTCAGAACTGCAGCTACCTCACAGGTTCCCCTGAGGACTCAGTGTCACATGACTGTTATCATTGTGCTCACCCTCACCCCTCCAGGTAGAGCAGGCAGAAAGCTCCCACATTCCTTTCCTCCCTCTTACCTCATCACCACCTTGTGAGGCCTGCAACTGAGGCTCAACTGGGGGAGGACTGGCCCCCAAGTTCTCTCTCAGCCTTCAGGGTTCAGTTTGGACTGAGAGCCTTAGTTTCTTTATGTCTGTTGGCCTGGGCACTCCCGTGTTCTCTCCTCTATAGGGCTCCACATGGGGCAGCCCCACACTCTGGTATTTGATTCCTCAGTTACAGGGATTCGACAGAGTGAGGGAGAGAGAGAGAGAGATGGAACATGAAAGAGGTATTAAGAGGAAGTGAGAGACATTTTTAGTTAAAATTTAGACAAGACATCCCATCACTTTGGCTGTTATTATGTTAAGAAGCCAGTTACTAACTACTTAGTTGTTCCACTGGGATGGCTATACCACGGGTAGGGCTTACTGAGTACCACTGTGGAGGTTGCCCACCTCATAGGCCAAGACAAGGCACTTGGGTCTCATTCTCCATTAAACAGGAAACAATTGAATGGTTTTATGCCGCAGGATGGCAGTATCTAAATTTCCATTAGTTTCAACCCCTCATGATGCTGACCTGAAAATGAGGCCAAGTTGGAAGCGACTGTTCCAATATCACATTGCTAGAACCCATGCCTGTTTTGAGTGGTGTTCTGTGCTACCTGTCACCCCTTCTTGTTGTTCTTCCATCTCTAAGTTTGTGCCTTAGGTACATGTGACACCAGCCCACAGGGGTAATAGATATTATGTCATATACACCGGGTGACATCCCTAGGATGTAGATTCTAGCTTGATCCTCATGGTGCAGGTTTGGAGACTCGGGAGGATCTGAGAGGCACAGGGATTTTCCCAGGATGCGGAACTGGTAAGAAAAATGGTCTGCATTCATCTCTGTCTCCTCAAAGCTAGGACCCGACTTAGGTTTCCAAGGAGCTGTGGCTAGGGCTGTATAGGCTCCTTGTGTACGGTTCAGGAGATGACATGCGGGAGGAGGGTGAGCAGCCCGGGAGCAGGGGGCAGTTCTGGACAAGTCTGATTGAGGGAAGGGGCCCAGGTAAAAGAATCTTGAAAAATGACCTCACTTCCTTGCACATAGACCTCAACAGATCTTAGAACTCTGGTAACCAGGCACCCACAGTCCCCCATCCAGCTCACTTGACTGGAGACAGTCAACAGGCAAAAATATTTTGTTGTTGTATCCCAACTTTTGGAGGATCTGGGTTCAAAAAAGCCCAGAAAGGGAAACTTTTTAGTTTTTGCCGACGTTGGCTCAGCCCTCATCCCAGACACCTCTGGGCGTCTGGCAGAAGGCAGTGAAAAGTAGCACGGGGCAGCCCAGGAAAGGCTAGTGCAGGCCAAACACAACTATGATCCCACCTGATCAGCCGCACACCCCTTGCCCCTCGTTGTGTATGTGTGTGTGTCTGTGTGTTTCTGAGGATGGGAGAAGGCAGGGCATGAGTGACAGGTCATTCCTAGGCAGAAGTTGGTTGTTAGGTGTCAGAAGCCTGGTGGGTCTGTCATGTTCATAGCCCAGGTCATGGCTGGCAGCATGAGAAGGTGAGCTCCTCTACTCTTATGTTACTGAGCCATAGAGGTTTCATCTCCTTCCCTCTCTGACCACAGTTATTTGCAGGGATGTCCCTCTATGCCTGAACTGAGGAGCAGACTTTCTCTTGTTGGTTGACCCCAGTGGCAGTGTGCAGGCAGCCCCTGATTCCTTCTGGCCCATCTTCCGAGCAGTCTTTGCAGAATTCCAGTCAGGAAGTCTTCGAGGAGCTGCCCAATGG
Source organism: Diceros bicornis minor (assembly GCF_020826845.1). NCBI lineage: Eukaryota > Metazoa > Chordata > Mammalia > Perissodactyla > Rhinocerotidae > Diceros > Diceros bicornis. The sequence continues at coordinate 14,790,817 of NW_026690866.1, forward strand.
TTTCAACTCCACCAACTCACTAGAGAAGAGACAGGTGCACCAGGCCACAAAAGACCAACCAGTGCTGCTCCGAGATGAGAGCAGAAGCAGAGGGTCTCCACACTCAGGACCTTGAGATGACCAGGTTGGGCCAGAACTAGGGCAGGATCAGACTCGGGCTGTCCCATTTTCAAGCTAAAGTGGATGTACACTCAAGTCTCTTTGCCTGGTTCGGAGCTGAGCTGCCGTGACCCTCTTACTCTTGCCCGGTGTGAGTTTCCGGAGGCCACTGAGGCAAAGCAAGAGGGTAAAGGAGACTGCAGGCTGGCTCCATGGAAGGGAAATGGGATATTTCCTGTGTTTAGAAGGACACATGGAAAGTCAGCTATGTGGGTGAATCTTTCGCTTTATCCCACTGTAGCGCCAGCTGCACAGCTCCAGCCAGTGGCAGAAGTAGAGCAGTGGGCAGTGGTGGAGGTAGAGCTGGTTACAGCTCCATTGACACCACCCCTTCTAGCGTTGGAGCCAGCGTCCCCTCCATCAGCAATGTTGGAGCTGGAGCAAGGGCCAACATCGGCTCCAGCAGGAGTGGGAGCTGCTGAGCTGGAGTCACCTGGACCATCATTTCTAGTGGGAAGACCATCTCCACCTGTGGCTGTTAAGGAGCTGTGAGAACAAGCCCAACCTCACGGCCTTCCCTCCTAAGCTGGTCGTGGAGAAGTTGACCGTGATGGATGCGGTGAGCAGCTGGGCTCTCAGGGTGGAGTGGAGCAGGCCTTCCTTCTGCCATCGTTACCCCAGACCTGATCTTGACTCCTATGATCTGGGCCCAAATCCCGGCTCCAGACCTTGCCAACCATAGGGCCTGGGCAACTTTCTGAACCCCCAAGCCTCTACTGTCCACCTCCAGATCATAGCGGTGGACATTATGAGGATCTTCTGCACAGAATGGCTGTGCTGGCTCCAGGAGGTAGAAGAGATGGAAAGCTGGACAAGGTCTGGTCCGTCAGTGGTGGAGGGGAACTCACTGTGTGCAGCCAGGTCCACGCTGGCCCAACCTTCTGCTCAGGAGGTTCAACAGCCACAGGAATTGTTAGACACCTGATGTATATTTCGTACATGGGAGACAGAAAAGGCCATGGTTGTAGCTGCCATGGGGGAATGTGCATCAGAATGGGCAGTGAGACCAGAGGGCTAATCAGGGAGATGGAAGATGCCCCCTTGGCTTGAGCCGAGTTGAGCCACCGTCTGGAGCTTGGAGTTAGCCATCACGGGGCTGGGTGCAAATGCCCCTCTCCCTTCCCTGCCAATATTGGGTCCTGGATCATCCTGTGCTGGGTACTCTCGGTGGACAGAGAAGAAAACCCAGGGACTCTCATAAGTCTCAGGCCACATCCTGAGCTTCCTGAGCTCCAGGTCTAAACTGTGATTCTTGTGTGGGAATTTGGGGACTATGGACACAGAACTGGGGTGTGGCAGAGCTAAGTGACACTTCCTCTGTTCTTCAGGATCTCTTCTGGAAGGTTGTGCCCTGTCAGTGCCTGGGCTCCACCTGGGGCAAGAGGAACAAGCCCGGCAATGAGCACCTGGTACCCACCATCCAGGCCACTGTCGAGCACTTCAGAAGGGTGGCCAGCCTTGTCATCACAGCCTGCCTCGGGGATCTGAGCATGATGGCCCAGGACAGGGCGAGGGTGGTGGAGCACTGGATCCAGGTGGCCCAGGTGTGCTGTGGGAGGCCCTGTGGGGCACATCTCTGGAGATTTGGGAACTGCCTCTCCACCTTTATCAGCTCCCATCATTGAAGTGTGTGGTCTAAGCCCCTGCAAGTCCCTAGGCCCTTCCTGCCAGGGGCCGCTGACCTTGACTCCAGGTTCCAGTGTGAGGATGCTCACTTCCTACCTGGCTCCTTCCCTGGGTTGAGCTAAAATCCTCCTCCCTGTGAGTGTTACTCTTTGGGTCCTAAATGTGTCCTTCTGGGGCTCCCTGAGCATCTGTCTCATCTAGGAGGGGAGATTTAAATAGAAGGGGACTGAAGTTAGATCAAGCGGGGCTCCAGCACCCCCATCTCACACCTCACTCTCTTCCCTTCCCTAGGAGTGTGAGATCCTGAAGAACTTCTCCTACACCTGCACTGTCATCTCTGTTCTGCAGAAAACCTCCACAAGTCACCTGAAGAACACATAGGGGAGATTTCCTGGTGGGTAGGCCCCTCTCCATAGGAGGACCAAGATGGATGTGGGATCTCCTGTATGTCTGCCATTGGCACCTCAGTCAGCTGGGATCTCCTGGGAGGCAGCAAATGCAGGGGACATGACCTGGATCACGGTGTGTTGTCGCTAAGTCTTCTGGTGTCCTTAGTATACCAGTTCTGCTTCAGGACTCAGTTTCCCTAAATGTCAGGTACTGGGTTGAGCCACATTGGAGATTTCCAAGTGTTTATAGCAACAGAAGTCTATGCCCAGTTGAAACTCAAAGTGGTCAAAACAGAGCTGCTCTGTAGAGCTGGGGAGTGGAGACCCCACTGACCAACAGGAGAGCCGCCTCCAAGTCCCATCAGACCTTAGTACTCAGAGGATCCCAGTGAGAACACTCCTCCAGGCAGGTTGAATCTCTTGGGTTGCCAAAGAAAAGGGATTTGCACTCAGACCCCTCACATTTTCCCTAAATTTATCCTTCCCACTTTCCCCTCCTCTCAGGGAGAGCTCTGAACAACTGAAGGAGCTCTATAACCAAGACGAGTCCTTGAGCAGAAAACTGATGACCAAGGTAGAGTGGAGGCTGTGAGTCTGGAAAAAGAGGAGGGGGGAGAAGGTCAGGGGGTCTGGGCAGGCTGTGGGTTTGATAGTTTCTCACTTGAACTTTCTCTGAAACATTCCCGTCTATCTTGTCCAGGTTAACAAGCAGAGGGATTTGTTAGGCCCATTGGCTGGTGCGGTGCCATTTTTGGGCAGGAGGCCCTGGTCATGGGACACAGTGGTGTTGGCTGGGCTGTTCCAGGAGGAGATGCTGAGCTGGCGCCATCAGCAGGTCTCTGGCTTCCATGCACGTCCATCCTGCTGGATGTAGCTTCTTCCAGGATGTTGCGTGGTTGGGGTGCATTTATCCCTCAGCCTAAACCTCTGCTCGGGAAGTGAGGCCCCTGCTGCTCCTACTGTCTTCACCATGTCTCCAAGGGAAGGACACCCTGCCTGCCCCAGGGACGGGCATGGCAGCGGATTCCCATGGCCCAGGTGGACACACAGGCTGCTCATCTTTGGGTCTGAATGGCTGGTCCAGAGACAAATATGTGTGCATTCTGGGACTCACCCTCGAACCTATAGAGCAGTCACGTGAGTCAACCACAGGAGTCTCACCTGAGTGCCTGGTTGGCAATGACATATGCCCCCGGTGGTTTATGAGAAGCATCTAGGCTACTGATGGATTCTTAGTGGATGCTGCTGAAAGGACGTTAGGAGCTTCATGTAAACGAGGAAGGAAAGAGTCCTGTCACCCGCTTCCCTGTGGACCAGAGGTGGCACCTTGGTGTTCAGTTCCTGAGTGGATAAAGAAAGAGTTCAGTGCAGGGGAATGTCGTGGGGGGTTCCTCGGGGAGGAGAAGGCTCTGGCACGGCCTCTGTCCCAGCCTGGGTCCAGACACTCCATGGGACTGAGGCAGGCAGAAACCACTCAACAAGACTCCAAAGACACCCCATCCTCTCCATCCATGGCTCGGCCCAGGGCCAAGCTTTGAGAGCTCAGGGGACAGGACTCTTTTCTGTGGTGGGGCTGGGGGTTAGGGGAGGGTGTTGGAACAGACCCTCTGGCTGGGAGGGGTAAGCAGCCTCTCTTCTATGGGCCCCTGAGCAACTCACTGCACCTGTTTGGGCCTCTGTCTGCTCATCAGGAAAGGGAGGGATGGTGACTGTGTGGTGCAGGCTTCACAGGGTGGTGATGAGATAAGGGGGAGGAAAGGAACTTGAGAGTTTTCTGCCTGCTCCACCTGGAGGGGTGAAGACGAGCACAATGTTGACAGTCATGTGACACTGAGTCCTCAGGAGAACCTGTGAAGTAGCTGGCGTTCTCACACCTTCCAGATGAGGAAATAGGCTTTGGGAGGCCCGGACACAAACCCAAGCTCACACCCAGAGGGAGAGTTGGAGTTAGGCTTGTTCTAGAATCACAAAACCTTGGAGGATGCAGTGGCTTTGGTACCAGTTGCCTGGAGTCAGATGTCCAGGGTTGGAGGCCAGTGGTGCTGGAGAGAAATGGGGTGAAAGGAGTATGGCCCGCTGACGCTGCCCTCGACCCTGACAGGAGGGGGCCTCGACGTTTGCTCCCTCGCAGATCATCCCTCAGAGAGTGCAGAAGAAGCAGCAGCAGCAGGTGAGTGTGCCTGAGGGGGAGGGGCTCTGTCCTCCCAGTTGGAGGCCTCACATCAAGAGAGGATGGCCCTTCCTCTTGCTGCCACAGTGCCTGAATCCCCAAGTAGAAGTGATCAGGAGGATGGCCTTGAAGAGCTGGTGCAGGATGGGTTTATTGTGGGGAGGGCCAGGGACCACACACCTTGTGATTTGCCAGAAGCCGGCCTTGGGAGGTGAGGAGGAAGAGTGTGGTGTTCTTGGGTGTGAAGGGAGGAGGAATTGAGGGGAGGCTGCTAAGGGTCCTAGGCTGCTCCCCGTGGGAAACTTGGGGTGGGCCAGGAGGCTGAGGGTGAGGACTTTTCAGGAGAATGTCTGCCGGGTTCAGACTTGAGATAAAGGACTCATCCTACACACACCCCGAAGTCACAGGCTGTCATCCCCAATCTTCGCACTTTCCTCGGTGACCTGCTGGTGCTGCATCTGCTGATGGGTGATAATCTCGAAGTGGGTGAACCTGAGGACCAGGCAGGGAGGACCAGGATCCTGAGCCTTGGGATGCGGGACACTGGAACTGAGCTCTGAGCTCTCAGCACTTGGGACATCTCTCATGAGAGACTCGCAGCCGCCCCTGGGAGCTGGGGCATCAGGCCCATCTTAGGGATGAGTGAACAGAGGGTCCACCTGATAGACCCATTCCGAATCGAGAGGCTGGGGAAGCTCAGAGCTGCCTGATGGCACAGCTGTGTGAGGTTTTATCTCAGCTGGACTCAGCCTCTCCCTCTCATGCTACCCATAGAGGGAGAGAAGTCGGGCCCCTCCAAGTCAGGCAGCACATAAGTGGCTGAGCAGTCCCGTCTGCCTGAGGCCTCACTCTCCAAGTCTGTCATCAGAGTGGGTTGTGCTGCCACATCCCTCAACCTCACCCCCATGTCCTCCTTCTCTGGAGCCCAGAGCCTGGCCTAGGTCCAACTCCTGTTTTCTCTGCATGCCTGGTACCCTCTGGGGACCTGGCAGTAGTGCAACATGAGAAGGGGTGGGTATAGGGGGCTAGTCAAGCTAGGAGGATCAATCTGATGGACTCTGACTGTCTGCCTTCCAGGGGAATGAGATCAAGCTGAGAAGAGGACTGAAGTGAACAGTTGCAGCACCCCCTGCAGGGGAGGGGAAGGAGGAGGAATTCAGAGACCCTCTGGGCAGAACAGTCCCTGGCTCCAGCCCCTGTATCTTACATTGAGTGGAAGTGTTTGATAACAGAGAAGTGGGAGACACATCCAATTGGTGGGTGGGTTGAGGGGAGGATGGCATCAAGGAAATACTCCTGGAGGAGGTGCTGATTATTCCCATTCTGAGAACGGGTAGAGCCTGGAGGGAACTGGAGGGAAGGAGGGTTCCCAGGACTGATCCCCTGCCCCACCCCTCACAGCCCACAAGGCCCATGCAATATCCCCTACCCAGGCCCTGTCTGCATCTTCTCCTTCCCTCTGGTCGCAGGAATACCCAGTCATGAGGGAAATCCTGCTGCTCCAGGCGGCTGCAAAGAATTACAACCTACAGACTGAGGAGCGATTTGGGGCCTGGTTCCTGGACATGGAGCTGCTCAACGAGAATGATAGGTGAGGCCAGGCAGGAGTTGAGTGAGGGCAGGGGTGGACTCTCCCTGTTGGCCAGTCCACAGAGCCTGTCTCCTTGGGCCTCCGGTGAGCCCCAGGCCTTATTGCATGGTGACCTCTGGGAAACCCAGACTCCATCTGCTGGGCAGGCAGCAGGGGGACACCTGAAGTGTGGCTCCTGGTAGGCTCACAGGTGACTCTCTGTCCTGTAGTTACAGCCTGTCCTGCCAGCTGGAGCCCCAGACCTAGTTGGCCAGCAGAATACTCAAGGCCAAGAAGTTCCGGCCATCATCAATGTCAGGGGTGAGTGAGTGTCTGGGCCGGGGTGACTGACTCCTAGGGGTTCACTAAAGCTTTGGGCTAAGCGTGGCTTTGGGAACTTGGACAGCTGGCATTGGGATTCCAGCTCCACTACTGAGCAGTCCTGTGACTGAGGTGACTCTCTTCAGCTTCCTGAGACTCAGTTTCCTCCTCTATGAAATAGGTGATACTAAATGATCGCTCACGTGGCAGAGACAAATGGGATACTGGTGGGTGACAGCACTGAGCACAGAGTCTGGAGCACCTGGTGCAGTGGGGACAGGGTGGGGGGACGTGATTCTGACGGAGGGCCCCCAAGATAACCCGACTCTTCTAATCAGTCCCCAGGCCCCAACACCGAGCCCCATACCAGTGGCCAATCACAGCCCCATCTTCAGCAGCGGGGAAAGAGCCGGGAGGCTTGCGATACACGGGGCCAGCTCCTCACACCTGATGGTAAGGGGAGCATTGTAAGCTGATCCCTGGGGTCCCTTGAAGCCCAAGAGAAAGGGGTGACCACACCCCAGCTCCCTGATATCTCTACCACAGCACCTATTCACCCATTGGGAAGGGACAATAGTTATTTGTTGTAAATAATAAATGCCATATTTTGATATTATATTAAAATCCTGTTCCCTTCACAGCCTGGAAGTTGTGGTGTGGTTCTGTCGCTTTCTGTAGGCATGTAAGTGAGACACAGAATCTCACATTTCTCCTTGAATCAAAAACTCTTCTAGGTCGTCAGCTTATTGTATGTGGGAGAAGGGAGAATAGCCAGCCCCTTCCCTGGCTAGTGGGGACACCCCCAAGTCCCCCTAACTCCGAGGCCAGTTAATTTCAGTATCATTCAGCTCCTCCAGGAACAGACACGGTCCCCCGCCCTTACTCTTGGGATTTAAAGGTTCAAGGTACTTTCACAGGCAAAGCAACAACCACTGAAATGTGGGTGTCTTTAAAACAACACTACCCAGGACCATGTTGTCCCATGGGCAGGGGCTGCCTTTCTACATTCTGGAGGAACAGGGAACGTTTTCTGCTACTCTTGTTGAGATTTCTTTTGAGCAAATTTTAGGAACTTGTAGTTTTCTAGTTCAATCTCTGGAATTGCATCAGCTCTAAGTGGGGAAAACAATGTAAAAAGATCAAAACGTGCACGTGGAGAGGACAAGGCCCAAGGAAGGTCATTTGCAAATAGACTAAAGGCAGGCAGGACTTTCCCTCCTGAGGCCCCTCTAGGGGCTCCGTGTTCACTGGATTTGAATCCTGCTATGATCCTTGTCCAGGACTCTTTATTCCTTTTCCTGCTTGTTTTGTATCCATGAGGAAAGATTTGTGATGCAGCTTTTAAGGCTACTGCTGGGCCTCGTTCCATAAACATGAAAGCTCCCTGTGAACTAGGATTTTCAGCACCCCTGCCTTCCTTATGCAATTCCCTTTAGGGCAGAAATTCCCTAGATGGCCCCCAGGCTCTTCCCTGGCTTGGCCTGATGGATCCCTGGTGAGCTCTACTTTTCCAGTATAAGGGACTATAATCCTGGCCAGTGAATGACCCCACACTGTCCCTTGCTGGCCAAGGTGACTTCTGAGCCTGTGTCGTTCTGAGGTCCATGGTCTTGGACAATCCTCCAGTTTACACACTAAGTGTTGGTGTTACCAACTCATCCAAATGGGGCAAATGGGCCCTAGCCCTGAAAGAGTGTTGCCCCTGAGTGGTTGTCTTTTTTCCCCAGTCCTGTGCTGTGGGTACATTACCACCACCTGCTGGGGTGTGAACCCTGTTTGGAGCTTTGAAAAATGAGACATGACAGGTGTGTGGGTGGCTCCAGCAGGGAATGCCACGGAAGTGATGATCCATGGACGTGCATGAGCACAGCCTTTCCAATTAAAATACTGAAATACTTCACATCTGGCGGTGAACAGTACTGCTCTGAGCTCATACCGAGAACCCACCCCATGACTAGGAGATTTCAAAGGGTTACCAAGTGGCATTTTAAACCTCATCCCTTGGGAACACCCTGTAAGACAAGGGCCAGATGAATCACTTGGCACTTGTGAGTTATCCCCTCCTTTCTGATGGCTGCAAGTGTCACCTAGACACACAGGCTGGACTCTGCCAAGGAAGCCTTGTCAGGACAGCCAGAAGCTGAGGATGAATCCTGGTTCCCGGCATCCCAAGCCCTTCCTGACACAGCACAGCCACACAGGAAAGGGATTTGTTAATGGAAAGACTGGGAAGACCGTACTTTCCCTCCAAAGAGAAAGAGAAGTGCCAACAATGAAAGCTTGATGCCTCAAATAGTCAATTAAATCCCAACAAGCAGTGGATTGTTGTTAGATTACTGATGCTGAAAAGATCTCTTTTGATAATAGCACGATCCAAAATAAGTCAGCAGCAGAAGGTCAAATACCGTATGATTTCCTTCATTAAGTAGTAGATAATAACAACAAACAAACACATAGAGACAGAGATTGGATTGGTGGTTACCAGAGGGGAATGGGGGAGAGAGGCGGGTGAAAGGGATAATTCGGCACATGTGTGTGGTGATGGGTTGTAATTAGTATTTGGATGATGAACATGATGTAATCTATGCAGAAATAGAAGTATAATGATGTACACTTGAAATTTATACTATGTTATAAACTAATGTTACTGCAGTAAACAAAAAATTAAAAAATAAAATGATAATAGCACGATCCCCCAACTGCCATGTCCATCTTCATGGATCAAATTGGCAACACATATGGATCCCAAAAACTGAGGTAAATCTGGTATTTCCTTAGGTGCAACTTTGTATTAGCATGCAACAAAGAACATAAAAATGGAGACCTAGAAGTAAATATCTAATTTGAGAACATAGACATAAAAGTGCTTTTGAAATAATATTTTGGAATATTACACAAAAAGAATAATCCACTTTAAGTAGGTTTTACTGTGACTGTGAGGGGAAAAACTGAATCATCCCGTGACCTTGATAACTCGCTGCTGATTTTAAAGTACAAATAAATAATGTACATAGTAAAGGAAAATGAGCGAATGGCATGAAAAAGGAAGATCTCCTTGTTCTCTTCACCTGAAACCCAACCTCTCACCTCAGAAGGAAACTGAAGTCTATATTTTCTATGTCATACAGTGGAGTTTAATAAAAGACAAGTATTCATATGTTTTAAAATTTCAAGAGCTCAAAGCAAGAAAACATTAAGGACGCTGCTAAAACACCTAACTGAGATGCCTGCTCCGTTTCATCTGCTGTCATTACGTCCTTCTTGACCCCTCACTTTCTCTGCCTCGCTAGCAAGTCTGTCCGCCATCAGTGCTATCACCAATGTCTCTCCTGTTCTCTTCACTGCCCTGTCCTCCTTCCTGATACCTTCCTCAGTCACCAGAAATTGTTGGCAGTGGAGCTGTGGAATGCCCAGGTCAGCTCCTGGAATCATCCCTGCCAAATCTGAAGACCGGCAGAAGTGGGCATGGGACCTGGAGTGCAGACCACTTGCGAGCACACCTGGCAGGGATTCACCTGTGTGACTAGGTGCAAGTTTTTGCAAAGCTGTGGCAAGATTGAAAGGACTTACCAGTTGTCCTGCACTGCTGCAGACCTGGAGTCCTTGTGGTCTCTCGTGACGGCAGAACTGGTGGGACTAGTCCAAGATGTCCTCCCAGAGATCCTTCATTGCCAGGATGGGATGGGATTCTAGTAACTGGCCTCTTGAATATGTCACTGGACATCCTGAAAGGGATGAAGATGCTTAAACCAGGCTTTGGTTTGGACTGGTTCCCACAGTCACGCTACTTCCTCTGTGAAGACGTGACTGTCATCCTTCTTTTCCTCTTACTCTACAAAAGTAAATCATGAAATTGGGTCAAATGATAAAGGAAACCTGACTTTTTAGGACAATTATCCTGGCTGTTTTGTACTTCCACCCTCCCTCTATCCTCTGGGGATAGATCTGACCTGTGTCCTGGGACATCATCAGGCAGATTTGCATCAAGAACAGAAAGCTCAAGGTCAAAGCTCAAGGCTTCTCCAGATCATTTCTCCTCCTCCATCCTGTTAACTCCTTCTTTGAGTGTGTTTCTATTCTCTTCTTGTCCTTGTCACTCTCAACCGCACAAGTGCTGGCATTGCCTCTCAGGACAGTCTGTCCCTAGTCGTGTACTAAATCCCAAATCCTACCATTTCTGTGTTTTCTGACTACTCATTTGCTTAATCCATTGACCATTTGGTGTTTATAGCTCCTTTAGAAGTTAAATCAATAGTGATATTATCAACTATCCCCTGAGAGTGACTTTCTCCCATATCCCAGTTGTTCACATAATCCAAATGGTGATGTTCAAAAGTAAATAATTCAGAAAACATTCACCCACACAAATTCCTGATCTCTAATATTTTTATTCAGATACACATACAGTAGATACCTGTCCCTCAAGATCAAAAGTAATGCCAGATCACCAATCCTCACCTTAATTTCCTCCTACACCTATCAACCCTAGATTCCATGGACTATGATCTCAATAATTTCCTTGGAATGATAAAAAATTCCTTACCACTCATTTATGTTGTAAACCTCCAAACCCAGATGATCCCGATTGTCTGCCATGCCACAGCTACTGCTGGTCTTATAACAAGCTGAAGAAAAAGCACGAAACATGACCTTTTGGTACCACTGTAAATACAAAACCATTTGCATCAACTGGGAAGAACCCATAATTCCTGGAAATTTTGTTCTCTTTTTTTGTGTTTACTCAATAGGAAAAAGACAAATCAATTTTAAAAATGAGCAAGGGACCAGAAAACACTTTTTCCAATGAAGACATACAAGTGGCCAACAGGTGTACAAAAAGGTGTTCGGCATCACTGATCATCAGGGAATGTAAATCAAACCCACTATGAGCTACCACTTCACACCTGTTAAGATGGTGATTACCAAAAATAACTAAAGATGGCAACTGTTGGTGAGGATGTGGAGAAAAGGACTCCTTGTGGGAATGTAAACTAGTACAACCATTATGGAAAACAGTATGGAGGTTCCTCCAAAAATGAAAACTAGCATATGATCCAGCAATCCCACTTCTGGTATCTACCCACAGGAATTGAAATCTGGGTCTCAAAGAGAGTACCTGCACTCTAATGTTCTTTGCAGTTAATTCACAATAACCAAGATACGGAAGTAACCTAAACATCACTGATGGATGAATAGATAAAGAAATGGAATATTAGTCAACCTTGACAAAAGAAGCAATTCCTGTCATTTTTGACAACATGGATGGACCTAGAAGACATTATACTAAGTGAAATAAGGCAGACAGACAAGACAATAGTCGCTTATATGTGGAATCTAAAATAGTCAAACTCATATAAGCAGAGGTTAGAATGGTGGTTGCCAGGGGCTGGGGGCATGGAGAAATGGGTAGGTGATGGTCAAAGGATACAAAGTTTCAGTTATCAAGATAAATAAATTCTGGAGATCTAGGATACGGCATAGTGCCTACAGCTGACAAGACTTTATTGCATGCGTCACATTTGCTAATAGAGTAGATATTATGTTGTGTTCTTACCACAGAATAATAGTACAAATGGAGATGAGAGAAAACTTTGGGACGTGATGGATATGTTTGTGGCCTTGATGGTGATGACAGTCTCAAGGGTGTATACTTACGTCCAAATTCATCAAGCTGTATATGGAAAAGTATGACATCATCTTTGATTCTTCTGCACCTTGAAACACGCCATGTCCTCGTCACAAGAGAAAAAAATTTGTAACTATGTACGAGGACGGATTAACTGGACGTTTTGTGGTGATCATTTCAACATATATACAAATATTGAATCATTACATTGTACCCCTGAAACTAATATAATGTTGTATGTCAACTTTACCTCAATTAAAAAAACACAACAGACAAAACCATTTTAATGTTGTAAATGAGTTCAGTGAATCCCTGAAACTGCCCCATTCCCATCTGAGAGTTACAGGAAGCAGAGAGGATGAAGTAAGATGGAAGAAATTTGTACAAAACAGTATTCAAATTAAAATCATTTAAGTTGCTATCAGCTCCTTGTGGAAAATTTCTATGAGCACTGATCTTTCACATTTTTCCTGGAAAAGCATACCTTCAGATCCAACCCATAATAGTTTCATCATTTTCTCTAATAAGAAAATTTCAACTTAATAAATAAAACCAAAAACATCCCTTATGTATGAATAAAGTTAGTGAACTTTACAGAGAAAAGAGCATATTTGCACAATATCAATAAAGGAAACAGAAGAGCTGAATGATGATTGAGTCTCATTCAAGCTTATCTTTGAAACCCAGTAAAACCAGGTTATCTTTTCAAGGATGTGTGTAGAGCTGTCAGCCTTGGAAAATAGAAATAGTGGCCTCCTCTGGAGCAAAGGGCAGGCTTGCTTACTGCCCAGAATAATAAAAATAACACACACCCCCGAGGCAAACGTTAGCAGACTTCCTGCCCGTTATCAAAGATTTGAGTTTCTTAAGCTCTGAACTCTTGCAACCCTCTGTGTCTCACCTGGCCCACTGTGTATCACCCTGTAGGAAGTGGGATTTATTAAACCGGTGCAAATGCTGATACTCTGGTCACTGCTATTGCTGTGTCATTAAGTCCTTTGTCTCTTATGTATGGGTCTTGTGTTTTTTGCCAGCATCTGTAAGACCATGGTAGGCTAACTTATTGGTTTGCAGGTAAGGTAAAATATCAGACCTTTCACAGTTCCTGACAAACCCTTAAAGTAACTAGTAGTCTTAGGCACAGAGAGCTATCCAGAAAATTATGCATGGATGGTCTTCATAGAAGAAGTTACAAGTCTCCAAAACTACTGTAAGTCTCTCTGACCTCTTTTATTTCTACCCCAAGTAGAAGGAGAGGCACCAAGCTATTATAGACCTAGGGCTTGTGCAAGCCACTGGAGACCTAGTGAGCAGAAGCTTTCCGTGGGGAACAAAGACAGACGGGCATATTTTCAAAATGGACCCATGTGCCTCCCGGTCATCAAAAGGACAGTACATTATCTTAATCTATGATGATTTGATTCTTTAAAATCTTGTGATGGGCCTAAGATACACTTCTTTATTTTTTTTTAATTTTTGTTTATTGCAGTAACATTGGTTTATAACATTGTATAAATATCAAGTGTACATCGTTTATACTTCTATTTCTGCATAGATTACATCATGTTTACCACTCAAATACCAATTACAACCCATCACCACACACATGTGCCGAATTATCTCTTTCGCCCTCCTCCCTCCCCCCGTACCCTCTGGTAACCACCAATCCAATCTCTGTCTCCATGTGTTTGTTTATTGTTGTTTTATCTACTACTTAATGAAAGAAATCATATGGTATTTGACCTTCTCCCTCTGACTTATTTCACTTTGCATAATGCCCTCAATGTCCATCCATGTTGTCACAGATGGCTGGATTTCATCGTTTCTTATGGCTGAGTAGTATTCCATTGTGTATATGTACCACATCTTCTTTAACCATTCGTCCCTTGATGGGCACTTAGGTTGCTTCCAAGTCTTGGCTATTGTGAATAACGCTGCAATGAACACAGGGGTGCATGTATCTTTATGCATTGGTGTTTTCAAGTTCTTTGGATAAATACCCAGCAGTGGAATAGCTGGATCATATGTTAGTTCTATCCTTGATTTTTTTGAGGAATCTCCATACTGTTTTCCATAGTGGCTGCACCAGTTTGCACTCCCACCGACAGTGTATGAGAGTTCCCTTCTCTCCACATCCTCTCCAATACATGTTGTTTCCTGTCTTGTTATTACAGCCATTCTGACGGGCAGGAGGTGATATCTCATGCTAGTTTTGATTTGCATTTCCTTGATAGTTAATGATTTTGAACATCTTTTCATGTGTCTGTTGGCCATCTGTATATCTTCTTTGGAGAAATATCTGTTCAGGTCTTTTGCCCATTACTTAATTGGGTTGGTAGTTTTTTTCTTGTTGAGATGCATGTTTTCTTTATATATTTTGGAGATTAACCCCTTATCAGATGTATGGTTTGCAAATATCTTCTCCCAATTGTTAGGTTGTCTTTTCGTCTTGTTGATGGTTTCCTTTGCTGTGCAGAAGCTTTTTAGTTTGATGTAGTTCCATTTGTTTAATTTTTCTATTGTTTCTCTTGCCCGGTCAGACATGGTGTTTGAAAATATGTGGCTAAGAACAATGTTGAAGAGCATACTGCCTAGGTTTTCTTCTAGAAGTTTCATAGTTTCAGGTGTTACATTCAAGTCTTTAACGCATTTGGAGTTAATTTTTGTGTATGGTGTAAGATAAGGGTCTACTTTTATTTTTTTTATGTGGCTGTCCAGTTTTCCCAACACCATTTGTTGAAGAGATTTTCTTTTCTCCATTGTATGTTCTTGGCTCCTTTATCAAGGATTAGCTGTCCATAGATGTGTGGGTTTATTTCTGGCTTTCGATTCTATTCCATTGATCTGTCTGTCTGTTTTTGTGTCAGTACCATGCTGTTTTGGTTACTATATCTTTGTAGTATATTTTGAAATCATAGAGTGTGATACCTCCAGCTTTGTTCTTTTTTCTCAGGATTCCTTTAGCTATTCGTGGTCTTTTGTTGTTCCATATATATTTTAGGATTCTTTGTTCCATTTCTGTGAAAAATGTTGTTGGAACTTTGATAGGGATTGCATTGAATCTATAGATTGCTTTAAGAAGTATGGACATCTTAACTGTGTTAATTCTTCCAATCCAAGATCATGGAATATCTTTCCATTTCTTTGTGTCTTGTTCAATTTATTTCAGAAATGTTTTATAGTTTTCAGTGTACAGATATTTCACCTCTTTGGTTAAGTTTATTCCTAGGTATTTTATTCCTTTTGCTGCAATTGTAAATGGGATGATATTCTTAATTTCTCTTTCTGCTACTTCCTTGTTAGTGTATAGAAATGCAACTGATTTTTTATGTTGATTTTGTATCCTTCAACTTTACAGTATTTGTTTATTAATTCTAAAATTTTTCTGGTGGATTCTTTAGGGTCTTCTATATATAAAATCATATCATCTGCAAATAGTGACAGTTTCATTTCATCCTTTCCAATTTGGATCCCTTTTATTTCTTTCTCTTGCCTGATTGCTATGGCTAGGACTTCCAGTCCTATGTTAAATAGGAGTGGTGACAGTGGGTATCCTTGTCTGGTTCCTGTTCTTAGAGGGATAGCTTTCAGTTTTTCACCATTGAGGATGATACTAGCTGTGGGTTTGTCCTATATGGCGTTTATTATGTTAAAGTACTTTCCTTCTATACCCATTTTATTCAGAGTTTTTATCATAAATTAATGCTGTATCCGGTCAAATGCTTTCTCTGCATCTATTGAGATGATCATGTGATATTTTTCTTCATTTTATTAATGTGGTGTATTACGTTGATTGATTTGTGAATGTTGAAACATCCCTGCATACCCGGAGTAAATCCCACTTGATCATGGTGTATAATCTTTTTAATGTGTTGTTTTATGCGATTTGCTAGTATTTTGTTAAGCATTTTTCATCAGTGTTCCTCAGTGATATTGGCCTATAATTTTCTTTTATTGTGTTGTCCTTGTCTGGTTTTGGTATCAGGGTAATGTCGGCTTTGTAGAATGAGTTAAGAAACTTCCCGCCTTCCTCCATTTTTTGGAAGAGTTTGAGAAGGATAGGTATTAAGTCTTCCTTGAATGTGTGGTAGAATTCCCCAGGGAAGCCGTCTGGTCCTGGACTTTTATTTTTGGGGAGGTTTTTGATTACTGTTTCGATCTCCTTACTAGTGATAGGTCCATTCAAATTCTCTACTTCTTCTTGATCAATTTTTGGAAGGTTATATGATTCTAAGAATTTATCCATTTCTTCCAGATTGTCGAATTTGTTGGCCTACAGCTTTTCATAGTGTTCCCTATAATCTTTCGGATTTCTGAAGTGTCTGTTGTAACATCTCCTCTTTCAGTTCTGATTTTACTTATTTGTGCCTTCTCTCTTTTTTTCTTGGTGAGTCTAGCTAAAGGTTTGTCAATTTTGTTTATCTTTTCCAAGAAGCACCTTTGGTTTTATTAATTTTTTATCTTATTATTTTGGTCTCTATTTCATTTATTTCTGCTCTGATTTTTATTATTTCCCTTCCTCTACTGATTTTGGGATTTGTTTGTTGTTCTTTTTCCATTTCCTTTAGGTGCATTGTTAGATTGTTTATTTGAGATTTTTCTTGTTTGTTGAGATAGGCCTGTATTGCTATAAAGTTCTCTCTCAGAACAGCTTTCCCTGTGTCCCATAAATTCTGGCATGTCGTATTTTCATTTTCATTTGTCTCCAGGTATTTTTTGATTTCTTCTTTGATTTCTTCGTTGACCCAGTCGCTGCTCAGTAGCATTTTGTTTAATCTCCACGTATTTGTGGCTTTTCTGATTTTCTTCCTATAGTTGATTTCCGGTTTCATATTGTTGCGGTCAGAAAAGATGCTTGGTATTATTTCAATCTCCTTAAATTTATGGAGACTTGTTTTGTGGCCTAATATCTGATCAATCTTGGAGAATGTTCCATGTGCATTTGAAAAGAACGTGTATTCTTTAGTTTCTGGATGGAACACTCTGTATATATCTACTAGGTCCATCTGTCCTAGTGTATCATTTAAGGCCAATGTATCCTTATTGATCTTCTGTTTGGATGATCTATCCGTTGGTGTAAGTGGAGTGTTAAAGTCCCCTACAATTATTGTGTTACTGTCTATTTCTGTTTTTATGTCTATTAATAATTGCTTTATATGTTTAGGTGCACCTAGATTGGGTGCGTAGATATTTGCAAGTGTTATATCCTCTGGTTGGATTGTTCCCTTGATCAATATGTAATGCCTTTCTTTGTCTCCTTTTACAGTTTTTGTTTTAAAGTCTATTTTGTCTGATATGAGTACTGCTACCCCAGCTTTTTTTTCATTGCCATTTGCGTGGAGTATCTTTTCCCATCCCGTCACTTTCAGTTTGTGAGTGTCTTTATTTCTGAACCGTGTCTCTTGTATGCAGCATATATATGGGTTTGCTGTTTTCTCTAATCAGCCACCCTATGCCTTTTAATTGGAGCATTTAGTCCATTGACATTTAAAGTAACTATTGATAAGTATGAACTTACTGCCATTTTTTAACTTTTTTTTCTCAGTGTTTTAGTAGTCCTTCTCTGTTCCTTTCTCCTTCTATACAGAATTGATGGTCTCTTTAGTTTGACCTCTGTCTGAAAGCTCCACTCTTTAACTCCCCTCCTCCCTCATTTTATGGTTTTGATACATATCTAACCTCTTTTTTTCTGCATTTGTGTCCATTATCCTCTTATCATGGAAATAGATGATTTTTCCTATTTGTCGTCTTCTCTTTTCCCCTTAAATCAGTCCCTTTAACATGTCTTGTAGCACTGGTTTCTTGGTGAAAAACTCCTTTAATTTTTGCTTGTCTGGGAAATTTTGGTCTCTCCTTCCATTTTGTATGATAACTTTGCAGGGTAGAGTATTCTTGGCTGTAAGGTTTTTCCTTTTAGCACTTTAAATATATCATGCCACTCCCTGCTAGCCTGTAATGTTTCTGCTGAGAAGTCAGCTGATAACATTATGAGGCTTCCTTTGTATGTAACTTGTCTTTCTTTTGTGGCTTTTAGGATTCTCTCTTTATCTTTAATTCTGGACATTTTGATTATGATATGTCTTGGCGTGGGCCTCTTTGGGTTGATCTTGTTTGGGGCTCTCTGTGCTTCCTATACCTGGATGTCTGTCTCCTTCCTTAGGTTAGGGAAATTTTCATCTATTATTTCTTGAAATAAATTCTCTGTCCCTTTGTCTCACTCTTCTCCTCCCGGAAAACCTATAACATGGATGTTAGTGCACTTGATGTTGTTCCAGAGGTCCCTTAGACTGTCCTCACTCATTTTAATTTTTTTCTCATTTACCTGTTCAGCTTGGGTAATTTCTTCTGGTCTTTCATCCAACTCGCAGATCCATTCTTCTGTATCCTCTACTCTGCTTTTGAGTCCCTCTAGTGAATTTTTCATTTCCAGTATCATATTCTTCATTTCTGATTGGTTCTTTTTTATATATTCAATTTCTTTGTTGACATTCTCACTGAGTTCATCTATTCTTCTCCCCAGATCAGCAAGCATCATTAACTCTCTTAGTTTGAACTCTCTGTCGGGTAGGTTGTTCATTTCTTTTTCATTTAATTCCTTTTCTGGAGTTTTGTCCTGTTCCCTTACTTGGAATGTATTCCTTTGCCTCCTCATTTTGCCTCTTTCCCTGTGCTTGTGTCTACATATTAGGTAGGTCAGCTACGTCTCCTGCTCTTAGATAGGTGACCTTATACATGTGATGCCTTAGGAGTCCTGCAGTGTGCTTCCCTCTGTTCTCAATGTTCCAAGGGTGACCCCTATGTGGGCTATGTGTGTCCTTCCGTTGTGACCTGTTTGCTCTCCCTGTATGTGCCCAGGTAGGCTGAGTTATGCTCCTGGTCAGCTGTTGTAATGCTCAGCTGTTTGTAGTTGTTGTGGGCCCTTCAGTCTCTTTATCAGGTGTAGGAAGCCCCAGCACAGTTGGCTATCACATTTGTGTAGCAGTATTTCTTTTAAGTGAGTAGGACCCCAGCGTGGCATGTTGTTAGTCTCAGGGCCTTACAATTGCTATAAGCCTCCAGGCTTTAGGTCTCTTGTCAGCTCTCTGAGGATTGTAGCTGGGTGGGGCTGACCTCAGGCATGGGAGCCCCCAATTATTTCAGGCTTTGGAAGGTGGAGCAGACGCCCTATGTGGGTCTTTGAGAAACACAAGTCTTCTGCAGCTGACACGCCCTGCTGCTCACAGATCCACACACACAGTCAACACAGTCCTGCCCCTTGTGCGCACCCCGACCTCCTGAAGTGGATGCAGTCTTTCCACGGCAGGAGCCCGACACACTCCACCACCGCCCCACACTCTCCACCCACTCCTTGTGCACGCCCTGCTCCACTGAAGTCATCTCAGTTACCAGGCTGCAGAGAATCCAGTCACCAATCTATGCAGGCCCACAAGTTGCCTGAGGGCTTGTTGTTGGGTGGTGCCAGTCTCTAGGGTGGGCTGCCTGCCCTGGCTGAGCTGTATTAAATCGGTGTTCTAGTGGATGAGGCAGACCTGGGCTAGCAGGCCCCAGGGAGATCTCCAATGGCGTCTATTTCAACACGCCCACACCGGGCTACAGCAATGGCCGCTGCCAATGTCCCAGTCACCGGAGAGGTCTCACATCTCACTGAGATGCACTCAGAGCCTGTCAGGTGAGTCTCTTTTCACCAAAGCACTGTGCACCTTTCTTTCTGCTGATTTTCGGTTGCTGTCTGAAACAGGTGAGTTTGTGTGTGGGCCCTTTAAGAGCTGCTTTTAATTTCTTTGTGACCCAGCTTTTCTGGGGGTACTCCCCAATGTTCTAGTAGCAGGCAAAGTCAGTTATTCTGCCACTCAGTCTAGGTTTTGCTGCGTCCAAAAAATGCCCACAGCAGGGGTGCTCCCCAGCTCAAGGCTCCACTCCTCCAGGGCGGGCTGCATACCTGTGGGCTGCTCCCGGGCAGACGTGACGCTGGCGTCCTGTGAAGGCGTCATTTTTTATCTCCCAAAGGGAGTTTCTGCGACATCCACCTCAATTAAGGTTGTCCTTTGTTGCAGGATTTACTCTTATCTAGTTTTCAGTTCTCTCTCATGGGTAATTTTTCTACGAGTAGTTGTAAATTGGTTGTGTCCATGGGAGGAACTGAGTTCAGAGTCTGCTTACGCTGCCATCTTGACTTTCCAAAGATACACTTCTAAGGTGAGTGAGGCACTCGGCAATCGTAAGAAGATCAACACATTAGGTGAATATCAAACTCTGAACTAAACTTAGTGTTCTAATCAATTAAAAGGTACAACAAATTTAATTAGATCAATTAAATGATATTTAATAATATACTTGATTATTACTCTGCAATAATGAACAAGCAGCTCATATAAATAGAGATAATTGGTCTTTAAAATATGATAATCAAGACTGTTTGAGATAAGCTAGAGAGAAGGAAGGGGATAAATCGATAAAAGTTAGCTGCTCTGAAGCCACTCTCAAGACCTCTGGATCTACATGTAACCCAAGAGATCGAGGCAGACGGCTGTGTGCCTAGATCCTCCTGCACTGTGGTTCTCAGGGATGTAACAGGGCTGAAGCAGCTTCCTGAATCGTGTTTACACGTCCATGTGTACAATACCCCTGACCATGGGGGTGACCACTATTCAATCATCCCTTACACACTCTTAATTAACAATTAGATTTCAAAATCATTGTATCATTACATAACAATTTATTCCTCAAACCTCTAGGATGCCAAGCTAAAAGAAAATCAAATTTCAATGGCTTATTTTCTTTGAAGGACCAAGATGTTCTTTCACAATTGGCATACGGATTAGAGGATAAATCCATCAAATCAATGGAAACAAGTTAAGAAATGGACAGAGGGATATTTCATTCATATATACACAGTTTGCACTGTGGCAAAAATAGAGTTATATTTTTAAAATTTAGAAGTTTTCTAAATTTTCTAGATATTAAAGACTTTGTTCTGTTTGTACTGTCTTAGGTTTACCAAATCAAAGTCACTCTTTAATGGGCATTTCTAGCATTGAGTGTTACTAACAGCAGCTTTTTTAAATTCTTATTTTTCCCATGTCAAAGACCAAGGGCAGAGGTCGTCAAGAGGTCAAGCCTAATCTACCTACAGATGTGGCAGCCTTAACTATGGATGTTCAAGCCAGACATTGCCAGCAGAGCCACATCACATCACCCACAGGTGATTTTTTACTAGTAATCACAGATACATGAGGATATAAAAGGAAATTTTTTATTAAGAACCAAAGTTATAGATTCCTATCTTGGGTTCATTACTTTGATTTTTTGACCCAAATCATATATATCGATTGGAACATGTTCAATTCTATGATCTTTAGAAGATGCAGCCTACAGCTGAAGAGAAATAGATACAACAGCAATATCTTATCCTCTCTGAAGCCCAACTAAGGGTCCCTGGATTCAAAAGTTTTCAAGACAAGAAAAAGTCATCCTTCTTCTGAACAGAGAGAGTAGAGGCTAGTCAAACATTCATCTGTAAATTGTTAACATGGGGGCCGGCCCCGTGGCTTAGCGGTTAAGTGTGCACACTCTGCTACTGGTGGCCTGGGTTCAGATCTTGGGCGCACACTGACGCACCGCCACTCCAGCCATGCTGAGGCCACGTCTCACATACAGCAACTAGAAGGATGTGCAACTATGACATACAATTATCTACTGGGGCTTTGGGGAAATAAAAGGAGGAGGATTGGCAATAGATGTTAGCTCAAAGCCGGTCTTCCTTAGCAAAAAGAGGAGGATTATCAGGGATGTTAACTCAGTGCTGATCTTCCTAACAAAATAATAAATAAATAAATAAATTGTTGACATGACTTGTTAGAATATGACAGAGCAAGCATAATACCTTCTAAGTTTCATGATTTTTCTCCAGAATACTGAGATGAATGACCTTGAATGTCAGTTTCCCCATAAATGTCTTTATTTAGTGATAAAATTAATTTCTCTATAAATTAATTCCCATAAAAATGTTGAAAATATCATAGTCTCTGACTATATGGAAACAAAACAAATTGAGCAGTTGAATAGCAATGTAATAAATTCCATACAAGGATCTTACTGCAGCATTATGTATAATAGTGAAACTGGATGTAATCCCAACTCTATCAAAGAAGAAATAAACAGATCATGGTATTCCTGTTCTTTGCAATACTTCTAAAACATATAAAAAGCTAAGTTAGAGTGACATGCACTGATAAGGAGAGACGTTTATGGTGTATGGTTTGAGAAAGAGCAAATTGCAAAACGATATAGTTATGTAATTTATTTTAAAATAACTTTATATATTTATAAATTCATAGGAAATGTCCAGAAGAATAAGCCACAACCTCTTTACAATAGTTTCTTCTGACTAGCGGAGTGAGTTTGTATAGAAGGGGATGGAAAGGGAAGGTTTCACTTTACTCTACATAGATCTGTGTAATTTGACTTTGTTTATAGTATGTATTTCTTTCATAATTAGAAAAATGAGTGATGTGACCGTTTGGTGCAGGGCAACACTATTATGTTCACCAGTCTCTGTACTGTATGTTACTGCACAACACGGACTGTAGGAGAAAGCTCAGAGGAGCGATGAAGACAAAGAAGACATGACACCTGCAAAAAGTCAGTGGAGTATTTCTCCATAACAAACCTTCCAGGTGAGTGACGATCAGTATCTTCCACTGTTCCAGCTCTCACAATGAACTTAGAACCTGCCCAGGGTAAGCCTGAGGACCACGCCCTGCTAGTCCACTCCCCACCCGGGGCCTGTTTGTGCAGGGTGACTTGTACCAAGCACACAATGGACTCAGGATGGGGCGTGTGCCTTTGGGAAGCCTGGCAGAGAGGAGCAAAGTGGAACACCAGCTAAGTGCACACACCTGAGAGGTGGAGATCCAGGTGGAGGCTCAGAATGTACCAAGAAACTGTGTGAAGTGAACGAAGCTACTCGACCTCTCTGAGCCTCAGTGTCCCTCCCTGTAAAATGGGGATCACAGGCTTACTTCACAGAGCTGTTGGGGAAGATACATAAAAGTGCCTGTGACAGCCAGTGTCCACATAATTAACAAAGTCATATCCGACTTCAAAATAATCAATGAAAAGAATAATGTTAATGAGACCAAAGACAAGATGCCCAGCTTCGTAACAGCCCCAGCAGCATGAGAATGAGAGGAGCTCCAAGTAAGCAGGGCTCTTCACAGCTCCACTGGAGACGATGAACATGGGTTACACCAGGATAAGTGGGTGTTTTGTAGTGACTCGTTTAGAGATCGTGGGTCCCTAAAGACACTGAAATACACTAACATACAGTGGCTCCTAGGAGACAACTACAAAGCAACCAATGAAACAGATAGGAAGGGGAAGGGGCCGAGCGGATAGGGTCAGAGCCACAAAATCTGACGGAAGACACTGAAGCATGAGCACCCAGCTCTGTCAACAGCTGCTGTGGTTGTGCCAGGAGATCAAACGTCTGAGGCAGCCATTGTGGGGACTGCTGGGAGCACAGTGGTCACTGTGGCCACACCCCAACAGCAGTGCATCAGAGCACACAGACCCCGAGACTTTCCTCTCCATTAATCCCAGTTTCAAGATGATGAATATCGTCATGTTACAATTTCTTTTTCCAAACTTTGTGGACGAGTGTCATCAGAACCCCCTGAAGAGGGCACAGGCCAGAGTAGTATGGAACACTGGGGGCTGGGGTGACAGCGCTGCACCTGACTACACGGACTATCACCTGGGCCTATTGAACACGAGAGAAGAACCCGAGGATGTGGTCTAATGAGAACACCCTGTCTTGTCACATTCAGAGACACTACAGTCTCTGATCCTTTCTCTAGGAAAATGTTAAAGAATTCATGTGTCATTAATTCATAAAGAAGCAAATTCTTGACAAAGTGACAGGGTCCAGTTTCCATGACCAGGTTTTTCACTTGTTTTGATAATATCCCACATTCAGGAATCGGAAAGATAACCTATCTGGGTGTGTAATATAAACAAGGACTTTTCTTCATGTAGATAGAAGCCCAGATATTTAGCGATGACATACATCACGAAAGCTGCTAACCATTCTTCCACAGGGTTCAATAAGACTTTTAACTTAATTTACTAATCTCAGGAAAAGAGAATTTGGCAATTCAAGTTTTTTGTTTCTGCATTCAAGTGTACGGTACAGGCAAGAGAATGACCAGAAAAAAATTAACAGGCAGGTCTTGCTTGCATTTTATCTTTTGCAAATAAGCAGGATATTTTATGCTCTGTTCTTTTCACTACTCTAATCAATTTTTAAAGAATACCATACATCTGACTATCCCTAGGTGTGTTTATCTGGGAACCTTGCCGGAATCCAAAGCAGAGATGTTAAAGCTGATGGGTTTGAAATGCTGCCCAAGTGCTCTCTACCTTGAACATCCATCTCCCAATGCTGGACCACCGTTCTCTTCCCGAGGGATCTGAGTTGCCACCCGTGTCCCTAAGAGACTGGTCGGCCACTCAGGCCTGAGGTGAGATTAGGTGATCAACCTAAAGGGCAAAATGCTTAAGCTATTCTCATCTTAAGCTTGCTGTTTCGGAGGCCTCTGCACTGGAATGGGTTGGTGAAAACGACCTACTAGATACTTGCCTGGGAATTAGGTTTTTATCCTCTGCTCTTAGCGGATCCCGGGCAAACCAATGATTAACCTCTCAGATGACTCAACTTCCACATCTGCAAAAAAGGCAAGCAACAGCCAATGTTACCACCCTGCAAAGCTCTTAAGTTGTTCTTGCAAGAGGCACCACAAGGGCGAATGTCTCCCAAAAGCTGATGAAATGATGGTGCTTTGGCTGGAGAAGGCAGAGGGCAGCAGGCAAAGTGGAAAGTTTCTGGGATGTCAAACCAGTTCCCATAAGCAGTTTAGAGAAACACCTGGCCCTGGACTAGGTAGGAGGCTGTGGAAAGACCCACAGGCATGCAGGTAGGAGGAGGAATCAAGTAAGGGAGGGAGGCGGTGGGGAAGAGGCGTGAGTCCGGCTTCAATTTTGGACAAAAGTAGTTGCATGCTGCAGGCCTGCAGCTGCCCATGCACCGCCACACCTTCGTAATGCCGTGGTCCCTCTCGTCCCATCACATCCCTCTGGGACTCAGTCCATACGGAGCGGGTGTAGGGCCAGAGTCCTGAGTCAACAGCAGTTTGGTCCTCGGCCAAGCTCACACTGCACTGCTCCCCCCCCAAGGCTAGGCATCATCCCGTGCCCAGAGCATCCTTTGAGTTGTAGTCCTGCAGCCATGCAGGCTGCCAGCTGGGAACGGTTAGGAGACAAAAGCTCCCAACATGCACAGCTAGGGGCCCCAACTCCCGCCTTGTCCCTCTGCCCCTGGGTCCCGCCCCTCTGCTTCCATACCTCAAATGGAAATACCGGGTGCCTGGGATCCTGGAATTTGCCTTTTCAAGGCCACCTGTCCTACCATCCCCTCCATCCTTCTAGGTTGCCATTTATCTTCCCTCTGGAGCCCGTGGTCAGGGTCGCTGCAGAGACCGTCCCTTTGGACCCCACCCATCTGAAGTCCCCATACCTTGGTAAGGCGTCTTAGAAGGACTGCCCTGAGCCATGTCATTAAAAGGAGAAAACATCACAGTGTGCGGCCCCATTCCTGCATTATACAGACAGGAAAACCACGTGCACTGGTAAGTGACCCCTAAGCCACTTCAGGGGCCCACACACACGCCCCTTTTCTGAGGCTGCACACAAGCTTGTTCACTGGGCTTCCTTACCCCAGTCTGGACCTATTGGCCTCATTGACACAAGCAACAGCGCTGAAACGTCCCGTTCGTCCTTCCCACAATGTTAGGCAAGTTTGTCGAGGAATGTAATATGCAATTTCTGGTCTACTATAGGGCTGGCTCCTGGGAACCTGTTTTAATATCCCTTTTTAAATATACCCTCAGAATCACAAAATAATGAAGCAAAATAACTTGTTGCTGTGGTGGGTTATGGTGATAACTCTCTGAAGTCACTTTTCCATTTATCTTCTCTGATTCACTCCAAATACTACAGCACCATGCGCTTCTCAGACTGGTGGATTCACAGCTCCTCTTCTTTGCAGGGAGGACGCACAACAGCAGAATATCCATGGCCCGACTTTCTGGAGCTTCAGTATTACTACAAGATTTGGAAGAAGCAAAGTTAGGTCATTTCCAAGGTAAGGAATTAAAAACTTAACACTAAGATGAGGTGGGAAAGTCATATGTCATTAATAATTGTCAGTAACCTGTGCCTGAAATGTCAGGCTTTCTCTGAGAAAGAACTCTGAGATCCTATTTCCCATTGTTTTAAATAGAAAAAATTAGAAGTCATAGCAAATCTATTGAAAAACACTACCAATTTCCTAAGTCACGTTATGGCACCTAGACATAAGTTATGAACATCGTTGCTCCTCGTTTTCTTCCTCATTCAACCCAGTCCCACAGGTCTTGAGTTCATGCTGTGAACACGGCATTGTGCTAGGTGTCGAGGCCTTGGTGAGTATCATCGTGGGGGTGGGCCTTGCTGGAAAAAGATTGCATCATAAAAACTCAAAACCATGCCACTTGCCAATTGAGGCAAAAATGGAAAGACCCACGGGGCCGCACAAGGGTGAGGGCATTAATAGATAATTGGGAGTATGAAAATCCATCTAATGGTGTCATGAATGAACGTGTTCCACTTTAAAACAAAACACTGTTGTTAGTCTGAGATAATGAGTTAGTATCTTTGTGCACATATGCAGGATTTAAAATGTTTATTGATGTATAACATGTGTACAGAAATATATGGAGAAGTCATCTATGTAAACCTCAAAGAATTATTACAAAGTGAACACACTTGTGTGACTAAGAACTAGCACCAGCTTCACTCAGGCCCCAACAATCCCTTTCTTGCTCCTTCCTCCCCAAAGATAACCAGTATCTTACCAGTGAACACTGTATATCGAGTTTGTCTTCTTACACAGGTGTTTTATTACAGAACAATTTAAACAATATACAAAATAAACAAAATAGCATAGTAGGCCCGTCACCCAGCTTCAACAACTACTAATCATCTGCCATTTTTGTTTCATCCATGCTCCATCCCATTCCCACCTCACTTTATTATTCTTTTAGTCTTTTGTGTGTGGCTGTGGGGTAAGATGTATGCACACTGAAAGGCAGAAATAAGAACCGTACAGTTTTGGCAAATAAACATGCCCATATAACCTTCACCCCTTTAAGAATAGGATATATTCATCACCCCCAGAAAACTCCTTCCTGTTCCTTCCCAGGCAATTTTTTCCTTCCCCTGAAGCAACCACTGTTCTGGTTTTTTCACCATAGGTTCATCTTGGCTGAAATCATCCCACGTGTATTGTTTTCTGTCCACCTTGCCTCCCTCGAGGTTGGTGAGACTCACACAGCATGTGTGTGTCAGCGTTTGCTCCTCAGCACAGCTGAGGGCATTCTGTTCTGTGGATGCCCCGCAGTGCGTTCATCTTCCTCCTGGGGAGGTGCAGGTCATCTCCTGCGAAAATTCTTGTATAAACGCTTTTTGTATGCTGTTTAATTCCTTTATTAGCATTTAAGTGACACACCTTTGCAGTTTTTAGTGGTTAGTCCAGATTACAATATGCATCTTTAACATATCACAGTCTACCTGGACTTAATAGTGCACCAGTTTATTCAATGTAAAATATGGAAGTCTTGCTACAGAACAGTTGCATTTACCTCTGTCTGTCCTTTGTGCTATTGTTGTCATAAACTTTACATCTACCCATGTTATAAATCCCACAATACAGTGTTATAATTTTTGCTTTAAATAGTCATAAGTCTTTTAAAGAATTTAAGAGAAAAAAGTTAAGTATTTGGAGGGAGATGCTTTGAGGCTCTGCAAAGGTACTGTTTCTTCTTTAAGTTTCACCCACAGTTTTTGCATTCATCAGTCAGTCTTGCCCACAGTGATTATTACTGTGGTGTTCTAGTGGCAATTTTCTATTTCATGCTATCCAGCCGCATTTATTATTTGGAATTCTGTGAGGAAGATTCCCCCGACTTCTTCATTTCTTTCTCTCTTTCTCTCATTCTTTTTTCCCCCTTTTTTTTCTTTCTTTCTTCCTTTCTTATTTAATCTTTTTTATATCAGTATAGACTCATGGATATTTATTTTATTCTCTGGGTAATAATCCGATGCTACTGTTATTTATTTTGTTGCTCACAGTTTTCTAGCTTGAGCCACTGGGATGTCTTTCAGTTTGATTCCTTTTGACACATCTCATCATTTTCTGTGTTTTTTTAAAGCACTTTCTTACTTTCTGGCACTACAAGATGCTCCAGGCTCACCTTGTATTTTCCATCTCCAGCCTTAGAATCAGCCATTTCTCCAAGAAAACCTGGTTCTTTTTATTGGAGAATGATATTTAGAAACCAAGATCAGGGATCTAGGTATGCTCATTGATACTAGAGTGTCACTGCTTCTAGAATCTCTCAGCAGAGCTTGGAAATGTATGTATGAATATAAAATCAGGTATACACATCTATCTATAGATCTTTCAATCTATCTATCAATCTATCTTTCTATTTGGATAGATATATTGAAAGAGACATGGATTCATACTGATACTTCCAACTCCAATCCAGCACCACAGAATTTATTCTAGCCTTTTCCTTTTGTTTATTCATCACTTCTTTCACCAACAGTGAGAAACTTAACTCCAGGTATTTGCAATATTTACTAGTGTGTTAACTAGTTTCAGAATTACTAATCCATACCCATATGAAAAACAAATTTACCACCTAGAGTACAGTGTTTGTGTCCTGTACTTTAATTCTACAGTGTCCCATCAAAACACTGTCTTCCAAAGTTACTTAGGTTAGGGCCTTCCATCTCCAGCCCTTCAGTGTGGTTATATCACATACTTGTAATACAGTGAGATTCATTTGTCACTGCATTCCATATGAGTTCCTCAGCATGCTGATTGATTTGTAAAGTTTGCAGAGTAAAATTCACTCTTTGTGATGTACAGTTTTACGGGTTTTGACAAATTTGTGGTCGTGTATCCACCTCCACAGTACCATACCGAGCTGTTATTTTCATCCCCAAAATTCTTTCATACTGTCTCTTTGTAGTCAACCCCTTCCCCCACTCCATCTCTTGGCAACCACTGCTCATTTTCCATCCCTTTAATGCTGACTTTTCTAGAAAGTCGTGTAAATGGAATCATAGTACATAGCCTTTTGAATCTTGCCTCCTTCACTTAGAGAAATGCATTCAAGATTCATCCATCTTGTGTGAATCAAGAGTTTATTCTTTTTATTGGCAAGTAGTATTCTAATGTCCCAGTGCACCACAGTTTCTTTCTCCATTCACCTGATGAAGGACATTTAGTTTATTTCCAGCTTTTGACAATTATGAATAAAATGGCTATTAATATTCACACAAAGATTTTTCTTTAAACATTAGTTTTCAATTTGCTTCAATAAATCCCTAGGAGTGGGATATCTGAGTCACATAATAAGTGTAGGTTTAACTTTATAAGAACCTGCTAAATTGTTTTCTGAAGGCAACTATCATGTTGCATTCCCAGTTCTAGTTGTTTCTAGTCCTCTACAGCACTTGGTATTTGCAATTTTATAGGTATTTGCAATTTTATTTTTTATTTTACCTAACTAATATGTGCCCGGTATCTTATTGTGGCTTCTGCTTCCTTTATGATAGTGAGTTCTGCTAAATATAGAATCCTGTGTTGACTTTTGGGTTTTCTTTCTGCACTTGAAAGATGTCATTTGGTTGTTGATTTGTCTCTTTTGTTTTTGATAATATATCATTCATCATTCACATTATTTCTCCCTGTATGCAATGTCTTCCCCAGTATTTCCTTGACTGCTTTCAAGTTTTTCTTTTTATCTTTGGATTTTAGCAGCTTGACTATCATGTGCCTATGTATGGTTTTATTTTGTATTTTATTTTGTGAGGTTGCTGACTTTCTTCCATCTAAAATTTTAGATTTTCCACCAAATTTTGGAAGTTTTATGCTATTACTTGTTGATTTGCCTTTCTGCCTCATTTAATTTTTTTGTCTCTCCCCTCTCTGCTGGGGACTCAGTCATCTCACAGGTAAGGCTCTGTTCATTTTTATTCAAAATTTTTACATTCTTTTCTTCAGGTTGGATAATTCCTATTGCTCTATCTTCATGTTTCTTCTACTATTTCTAATCTACTGGTAAACTCAAAAGTATTTATTTATTTCATCTTCCTATTTGGTTAGTTTTTGTAATTTCCATTTCTCTGCTGAGTTTCAACATCTGTTCATTCATTATGAGAATATTTTTCTTTACCACCATGATCATGTTTATAATAGCTTCTTTCTTCTCCTTGTCTGCTAATTGCAACACGTTTGGGATAGTTTCTAGTGCCTGCTTTTGGTCATATGTGGATTATATTTTCCTATTTCTTCAAATCTCATGATTTTTTAAATTGTATACTGGAAACCATGAGTCATAGTTATACAGACTTTGGATTCTATTGTATTCCTTTGAAGAGTGTTGTCATTTTTCTAGCAGGGAGTTAACTTGGCTCGACTGAAATTCCAATCTTCTCTTCTTTACAGTGGGCATAGCTGAAATCCTCATTCAGTTCTTTCATCTTCCAACTGCTGTTTTTACACTAGGCCCTCTGGGACCTACCTTGCATGTGTGTTGTTCAAAGATCTGTGAATTTGGTGTCTGTGTGAGGGAGACTTACACACATATTTTGAGATTTTTCCTCTTTGTGGTTGCCTCCCTTCCAGAATTTCTCCCCTAACTTTCCAGCTACTCTTCCAGCCCCAAAATACATCCTCTAACATTACAAGTAAGACTAGTTTTTCCCCTGTTTGGGCCACGTACAGATTTTGGAATGCTTTGAGGAAAAAGACACAAGGTTGCAAATATCTCCTGGTGCAATTCTCATCATTCAAGGGAAGACTCCCTCTCAGTTCTGCTTGCTTTTGGAAGAGATTTATACATACACATATACACATTTATTGTATCTGTGTTACATATAGATACATGATTCTATATAAATATATATAATATTTTATGCAGATTTTATCATTGTTATCTGTGAGAATGTTAGTTCAACAAGCTACTCAACCATTACTGGAAGCCAGATCTCAGTTTTGTTTCTTTTTTGGATTTTATACAAATGGAATTATAAAACATATAGCTTTAATATAATTTCTTTTATGCAGCATTATGGTTGTGATATTCATCGATGCTGTTGCATGTAGCTAGTGTTTGTTCATTTGTTGAAAATAATAGTTTTAATGGTCTTAAAATATTCCTAACATAAAATTGACCATTTTAACCATTTTTAAGTGTACAGTTCAGTGACATTCAGTACATTCACATTATTGTGTAACCATAACCTCCAACCATCCACAGAAATATTTTCACCTTGCACTGAAACTCTGTGCCCGTTATGCAACAACTCCCTGTTGTCTCTCCCTCTTGCACCAGTCTCCTTTCTGTTCCTATAAATTTGACTACTCTAAGTACCTTATATGAGTGGAATCACAATATTTTTCCTTTTGTGGCTGGCTTTATTTCCCTTAGCATAAAGTCCTCAAGGTTCATGCATGTCATAACATGTGTCAGAATTCCTTCCTTTTTAAGGGTGAATCGTATTCCACTGTCTGTATACACCACTTTTTTTTTTTTTTGTCAATTCATCTATTGATGGACACCTGGCTTCCTTCCAGCTTTTGGTTATTTTGAATAATGCTGTTAATAACACGGGTGTACATATGTCTTTCTACCTCTCTCTTCAATTCTTTTAGGTGTATACCCATAAATGGTGTTCTGAGATTCATTTTTTCACATGTGGGAGGATTCTTCACACATCCAACAAGCAATTCTTGGAATGACAACTGGTCATCAGATAATTCAACTATATTTGATGTTGTCAACCCAGAGATACATCTGATTCCACAAGTTGAGGGCTCAGTCCTATAAGACTGCACACCCACCCCAACCTCACCTCAACTTCAGGTGCCAGTTACAAGCTCAGGCTGTTACCTGTACTTCTGACTGACTGCCTATAAACCAGAGGTTCCCACAACCTCCTCCTTGGGCTTGATTAATCTGCTAGAGTGGCCCACAAAACTCAGAGAAACATTTACTAGATCACCAGTTTATTATAAAAGGATATAACTCAAGAACAGCCTGATGGAAGTGGTGCATAGGGAAAGATATGTGAGACGGGGCACAGAACATTCATGCCATCTCCAGGTTCACCACTCTCCAAGCACTTCCTGTCATGGCCAACCTGGAAGCGCTGTGAACTTCCTTCTATTGGGATTTTTATGAAGGCTCCCTCACATAGGCATGATCAATTATTAACTCAGTTTCTAGCCCCTCTACCCTCTGTGACGGATAAGAAGTAGGGCTAAGAATTTCAACCTTTTAATCAGGGCTTGGACTTTCTGGTTACCAGCCCCCATCCAGGAGCCATCCAGGAGCCCACCTAGAGTTTCCTCAATAGAACAAATGATTCTCCTAACGTTCTTATCACTTAGGAAATTACAAGGGTTTTAGGAGCTCTGTGTCAGGGAGGGGGTCAAAGACAAATATTAGAACAAGAGATGCTCCTAGTGTCCTTATCGTTTAGGAAAGTACAAGGGTTTTAGTAGCTCTGTGCCAGGAATTGGAGGCAGAGACCAATAAATATATTTCTATTATTTCAGAACCCATAAGTGGAATTGCTAGATCATATGGTAATTCTATTTTTAATTTTTGAAGGAACTGTCATACTGTTTTCCACAGTTTTATGTTCTCACCGTCAGAGCACAAGCATTCCAATTTCTAAACATCCTTGCCAATCCTTGTTATTTTCTGATTTTGTGATAGTAACTCTCCTAATGGGTGTGAAGAGGTAGCTCACTGTGGTTTTATTTTGCATTTTTCTGATACTTAGTGATGTTGAGCATCTTTTCATGTGTGTACTGGCCATTTTATATCTTCTTTGGACAAATGTCTATTCAAGTCCTTTTTGCATTTTTAAATTGTGTTTCTTTTAATTGTTGGGTTGTAGGAGTTCTTTATATATTCTAGCTATTAATCCCTTATCAGATATGTGATTTGCAAATATTTTCAACTGTTCTGTGGGTGGCCTTTTTACTCTGTTGATAGTATCTTTTGATACAGAAAACTTTTGCATTTTGATGAAGTCCAATTTGTTATTTTGTTGTTGTTGTTGCTTATGGCTTTGGTCAGATGAAAGAAATCATTGTTGGCAATGTCATTTGGACCCAATGACATGCAGCTTTTACCCTGTGTTTTCTTCTAAGGATTTTATAGCTTCAACTCTAACATTTAGATCTTTGATTCATTTTGAGTTAATTTTTGTATGTGGTGTAGGGTAAGAGTCCAACCTCATTCTTTTGCATGTGAGTATCCAGTTTTCCCAGAACCATATTTGGAAAAACTTATCCTTTATCCAATGAATGGTATTTGTACCCTTGTCATAATTCATTTGACCATATATGCAAAGGTTTATTTCAGGGCTTTCTATGCTATTTCATTAGTATTATTGTGTGTATTTATGCCAGTACCACACTGTTTTGTTTACTTTGTAGTATGTTTTGAAATCAGAAAGTGTGAGTTCTCCAACTTTGTTCTTCTTTTTCTAGATTATTTTGGCTATTCAGGGTCCCTTGAGAGTTCATATGAATTTTAAGATATATTTTTTTATTTTTACAAAAAAACATCATTGGAATTTTTAGCTCCTTGAGAAGGTTGGTTCTTAAGTATTTTACTCTTTTTGATGCTACTGTAAATAAAAGTGTAAAGTTTTTAAAATTCTTTTTCTGATAACTTATTATTAATGTATAGAAGAACAACTAATTTTTGCATATTTATTTTGTGTCCCACTACTCTGCAGAATTTATTAGTTCTAACAATTTCTTTGTGGAATTTTTAAGGGTTTCAACATATAAGATATTATGTGTGAAAAAATACAATGGTATTTCTTCCTTTCCAATTTGGATGCTATTTCTTTTTTTTTCTTGCCTAATTGCTTTGGCTAAATCTTCTAATACCATGTTGAATAGAAGTGGTGAAAGTGGACCTTCTTGCATTGTTCCTGATCTTGGAGGAAATACTTTCACTCTTTCACATTTGAATACATTGTTCTCTGTGGATTTCTATATATGGCTTTTAATATGTTGAAGTAGTTTCCTTTTACCATGAGGGTTTTTTGGTGTTTTTAACATGAAACCATGTTTACTTTTGTCAATCACTTTTTCTGCATCCGTTGTGATGATCATGTGTTTTTTTCCTTCATCCTGTTAATGTGGTTTATTACATTGATTCATTTTCATATATTGAAACATGTTGAATTCCAGGAATAAATCCCACTTAAAATGGGCCGGCTCCATGGCTTAGTGGTTAAGTGCACGTGCTGCAGTGCTAGCGGCCTGGGTTTGGATCCCAGGTGCGCACCGACGCACCGCTTCTCCGGCCATGCTGAGGCCATGTCCCACATACAGCAACTAGAAGAATGTGAAGCTATCACATACAACTATGTACTGGGGCTTTGGGGGGGAAAATTAAGTAAATAAATAAAATTATTTTAGAAAAATTATGCATAATCCTTAATATGCTGCTTAATTTGGTTTGTTATTATTTTATTGAGGATATTTGTATCACTCTTCATCAAAGATATTGACCTGTAGTTTTCTTTTCTTTTAATCGATATGGCTTTGATATCAGGGTAGTGCTAACCCCCATAGAATGACTTTAAAAGTATTCTCTCCTCTTCAACTTTTGGAAAGCCTTTGAAAAGAATTGGTGTTTGTTAATTAAAAAATAGTCTTTGGGCCCAGGAATAAATTCAGCATAAAATAAATACAAATAAATATTTTTTTAAATGTGAAAATGTTTTTTCCTAAATAAATTAAAAATTAAACAAGTATATCACTTATCACTTTATTTCTAAAAATTTTTTTTAACCTAATAGTAAGCATAAACAAATTATTAGAATTAAAATGACTCAAGTGTTAATTTTTTTCATTGCAAATTTTCTGAGAGAGGTATATGATGCCATCATGTATGACAACTTTTTATGAAAAAATTGTCATTTTTTGTAGTATTTGAGAACATTATGAATTTTCCCAGTGGCATCTGACAATACTCTGATATGCAAAGTTATCTTTTCAACATATACGTCTTTACCAAATTAACAAACTCTGTCAGGTGTTAATTAATCAACTACTTTTCATATGATTCAGGCTCTCCACCATCAACTTCCTTAACCATCAGGAAATTCTACAAATTCTGCAAGATTAACTATTTTACTTTACACTGTACTTATCTCATGTGGTTTAAAGCATCCAAAAATCATTGATAAACTGATCTTGCCTGAACTAAATCATGGTGAATTATAAAATATTGTCTTTGTTAAGTGGGGAGGGATTTCAGGGTGAACTTAATTTTATAAGTGGTCAATTTATTACAGTGTATTGTTCTGTTATGTATTTCACTTCTTTTTTAAAAAAGTGATAGTTGAGGGCACTTAGATAATAAAAAGTTGAGAAAATAAGGAACTGATATACTCTGTAAGCTTCAAATGTTTTAAAGCATAAGATAAAATAAGAACTAAAAGTAACAGTTCGGAAGGGGGGAGGGAGGAGGGCGAAAGGGATAATTCGGCACATGTGTGTGGTGATGGGTTGTAATTAGTATTTGGGTGGTGAACATGATGCAATCTATGTAGAAATAAAAGTATAATGATGTACACCTCAAATGTATACAATGTTATAAACCAATGTTACTGCAATAAACAAAAAAATTTAAAAAAATGAACTAAAACTTAGAAATGGCAGAGGAAATAGAGATAAGAGGATGAAATTGCAAAACTGAATCTATAATAATATTTCAGTGGCTAGCGTTGTGGTGTCAAGAAGGTGGTGAAGTCAAAGAATTCATAAAGATAATAATAGACTGCAAAGAAAAAATACTGAAATTTTTATAGAGAGAATTTTTACAGTGATATTACAAATAGAGAAAAGGGAAGAGAAGTTGGAGAAAGAGACTATCTGCTTCTTAAATTATTTCCACTATAGAGAACAAAATACCAATTTGGTGAAATATTTATTCCCCTCTATGACCCTATCTTTACCTGCAAAATCTCATCCCTAAGCCTCCTTTTCCATACTTGGGGAACAGAGCAATTAAGCTCATCTGAAACCTCAACTGCCCAGCCTGTGAAATAAGGCCGGCCATCCATTCTCACAAAGGAGCCAACTGGAGGTAGGATTTTTGGTTCTGAATTCAGCTAAACATCTTCAAAGAATTGTATCTGACCTTCCTTATCCAGGGTTATCAGTGAAGGGCTCGCTGGCTTTCAGAGAAGAGCAATTCACAGTCAGTGGAGACATTTTCTGTTGAGCTCTCTAGAGAAGGCTGTGGGACTTGTCAGTAAGAGTTGATTTCTATACGGGTTACATTTTTTTATTTTATTCAGAGATTTATAAAGAAATTTACGTGATAAATATTATTTATTATCAAGAAAAAAGGTTGTCTATTCTCTGGTCATTTAAACAAAATCTTCATCTCAGGGCCCACCAATGGACAAAGCCCAGATTTAATCTCCAAGAGTCTGCCAGGCACTCTGTGGTCCGTGGGAAGCCCTCAAGTTGGCAACCTGTTCCCTTGTGTCCTGTGCTGGTACTTAATCTTCCATCTCTTCAGAGTACAAGTAAACAGAAGGCCAAATGACTTGACGTTGGAGAAATGTACTTTTAATTATCTTTAGACTTCTACACTTTTCCAAAAGACTCTCAGCATTTCCAGTAATTGTGCAACAATTTACCCAACACTAAGGTTATCACTATTAAAAATTAAAATAAATAAATTTTGAAAATGAAAAAAGTGATCTTTGCAATTTTGTACAGAATCTATATAATGGGTGCATCCTTAAAAATGGAGGAAAGATAGCAAATTTAACTGTTTTGGTTAGTTAACACAGTAAGTAATATATTGTCTATATTATCCATTTTGAGATTATTTGTATTTAAAAATACTTCTTCAAACCCTTAAATCATTGTAAGTGACAGAGTCTTCCATCTGCTTTGGCTGAACAATTAAATACAAGTCAGCCAAAATTCTTCCGTTCCTGTATAATCTTATTTGTGTGTGGTAATGGTTAGTTCTTATAGATTGTTTGAAGACGTGCATATCACACAATACAAGTGGCCATTAAAAATTAAAATGTTCACCAAATACGAGATCATCTGATTCCCAGAAAAAGAAAAGGTTAATGTAATATTAAGGTTACAACTGTCAAAAAGGAAGCCAAGATACACTCACGTCAGGTTTTTGCTCAACAGTTAATTGGCTCATCTTTGAAACTTTATAATGTTTATTATGTAAGCAAGATACTTTCAGAGCCTAGAATATGGAAAGTGATTATTGGTAAGTTAACATTCTGATCATTTATTTTGTTAATGTTAATATGAGATATATAAGTCATTTTCTACTATATTCAGATTTTCAAGTTCTGCTAAATCTAAGGCCACATTACTGGCAAGTTGGGAATATCTCTAGACATATGAAAAATATGAGTCCTACACAAAAGCTTATACATTCTCTATTCATCAGGTTCTAAATTCTAAAACTTTCTAAGGTTTTGGAACAAACCAATGGCATTCCAAATTGACAGTAAGGTTGAATGTGCCATACATAATCCTATAGGAAGAGAAATCCAGATTTTAAAGAGAGGAGATTGTGCACAAAAATAAAGTACATATTCAAGTCTGAAAGGGGATTTCAAGGAAGAAGGGATTCTCAGAACATGTGGTAAGTGGTAAATAACTTACCAAGGGCTCTCTAAAGGAGAACATATTGTGGACAAAAGAGCTTCACAGGTAGAGATCTAAAATGGCATCTCTGGAAACCTTATGATGAAACAGATGCTGAACTACTTTTTCTTAAAATTTAAAATGCATCTTATCCTCCAAACAAATACCACCTCCCTGCCTTGCAGCTTACCTGGACATGGTGACGTGTTGGAATCATTTTTCTAATTCATTGGCTCTTAAACTTGATGGGCACCAGAAGCACAAGAAGCACCTGGGGGCCTTGTTGAAACCCAGATTGCCAGGCCCCACCTCAGAGTTTCCAGTTCAGCAGGTCTGCAGCAGCACCAGAGAATTTACATTTCTAACCCAGTTCCCAGGTGCTGCTGATGCTGCTGGTTCAGGGACCCCATTTTGAGAACTACAGCCTGATTTATACCCTATATATGATTACAAAACACATTATTTCATCCTTTGGCTGCTACTTTTCCTTTATCACATCAGCACCTTAGCTCTGAATCTCCTCACCTAGCCATGAGAATACTTGGAGAGTTTCACAGCTGGTCCTCATTTCCGGTTCAGTTCTCCCTCTTCCTCTCAATACCACATTCTCTTGCCAGGTAATTTTTCCTTAAACATCAGTTCATCATAGAGCTTCCTTGCTCAAAAACTCTTGGCTAGGGGCCAGCCCCGTGGCGTACCAGTTAAGTGCTCATGCTCTGCTGCTGGTAGCCAATGTTCGGATCCCAGGCACGCACCGATGCACCGCTTGTCAGGCCATGCTCTGGCAGCGTCCCATGTAAAATGGAGGAAGATAGGCACAGATGCTAGCCCAGGGCCAGTCTTCCTCAGCAAAAAGAGGAGGATTGGCCATAGATGTTACTTCAGGGCTGATCTTCCTCACCAAAAAAAATAAAAAATCATGGCTCTTATGCTGAGCACAAGACATTAAATTCTCTACTTGGTTCATAACGTCTGTAATAGCCTTACTTTAATAGCAAAATATGGACAACCTGTTCCCTACCCTACCTACTATAAAGGCGTATGTGAGGATTACATAAGATACAGACAGTTCTAATTATGCACAGTATGACATTCTATAAAGTCACTGTGAACACTCAATCAGTGAATATGACCCACTGCCCCTAGGGGAAATACAGTGTTAGGTTCCTGCAAGCCTGAGTCACATTTTCTTCAACTGATCAATACATAACCTTGTTTTCTGTGTTTCTCTTTAAAGTCACCTTATTTAATATATAGTTGATATATTAACATTGAACTCACACCAACAGCACTGTAACTCGTGTCTGAAAGAAGCTTGTCGAACACACATACTTTCTCTGTAAAGGCACGTCACAGACTCTTGTCCTGAGGAACACCAGGCAGCATTGCAGCACTACACATGGGGGACATATTAAACAGCAAAGTCACCAACACAAGGCACAAAAAGATAAGAAGTGGGTCACTAAATAGACTGCAAGAAAGACACTTGTTTACAGTATGGGCTGAAACAAGAGGGCAGAGCGTCACCTGATTCCCCCTCAGTTGGGAACGTGCACGTTGAGTGAATCAAATTTTTCACCACTTTGTGCATATCTGCAAATGGACATGAAAGTCCTGAGAGTGTTGATTTGGGGGCTGCCAGTACATTTTAGCTAGTGGGCAAGTGTGCAAACACGGACTCCACAAATAATGAGGATCAACTATATTATGAAAGCATCTTTTCAAAACCAGAGTATTGCTCAGAAATAAGAGCAATAATGATAACATAACAGCTAACATTTTAGTGCCTACTATGTGCCAGGAGCTCTTTTAACCACTTTACATTAATTAATGCATTTAAATATCACTAAAACCCTATGAGACAGGAGTTCTCAGTAGCCCCATTCTATAGATGTGGAAACTAAGACTCAGAGAGTAAATAATTTGCACAGATTCCCCAGTTAAAAGTGGAATCACTGGGATTGGTGCCCAGACAAACTGATCCAAAGCCCAGAGCTTCAACTACTATAGTAGGAATGTCAACGAATTTTCTACCACTCCCCGAAAAGCCCCTTCTGCTCCAGTCAGTGTGGTCTCCCACATACTTATTCACTCACCAAATATTTTCTGAGTGCACCAAAGGTGTCAAGTACTGTGTTTAGATAATGGAGAGACAAATAGAATGTCAACCCAAATAATCCATAACCAATCTATAAATCAAAATTGGGGTGAGTTTATTATGAATCAAGCTTTGAGGACCATATAGCCAGGGAGAGTCCTTTCATGAAGAAATGGAGCACTCCAACGAAGTGAGGTGTACAGGGTCAGCCCCATGACTTAGCGGTTAAGTGTGCATGCTCTGCTGCTGGTGGCTCAGGTTTGGCTCTCTGGCGTGCACCGACGCACCACTTCTCTGGCCATGATGAGACCGCGTCCCACACGCAACAACTGGAAGGATGTGCAGCTATGACATGCAACTATCTACTGTGGTTTTGGGGGAAAAATAAATAAATAAATACAATTATTAAAAAAAAAAGAAGTGGGGTGTACAGAGTGGTTATATACCATCAAAGAGCGTGTACCACATGTGATTGCAATGTCCTTTTTACAATAGCCACGACATTGACCTGTCGGCACGTCAATTGTTGGACATGGTGGGTACCAGCTCTGCTGTTTCCATGGGCATGGCTGTTGTCTTGAGTTGGGTGGCCACAGGATGGGCAGAGCAATCAAATCCTAGTCTAGGGAGAAATGCTTATCCTTAAGGAAATGCCAACGTGGGGGAAGTTGCATTTACAACTTAAGGGTATTGTTCTTGTCTTTGGGACATGTCAATTGCTTAAAATAGATATATAATGGATGAGCAGAGGCTACAGGCCCCTTTTGGAAAAAAAAAATCTAGGTCAAGCCCAACTAGTTTTACACCAAATGGCTTCCTCATGTGCTCCAATATGTCCTATTGCTTACCATTTATTTATCATTTTCCCACTTTTGATGTATTATCTTTTGATAGAAAGCATTGATGATCAAAATATTGTCACTCAGAGTCAGAGTGGTTGCTGCATGCCCTGATTCTATCACGTCCCTCGGTGCCAGGCTTTTATCTCATCTATTTGCCCAGTTCTTCACATTGGGTGGAATTAGTCGGATAGTGTGGACAAGCAAAGAGGTATATATATATAAACAGAGGAAGCATTTCAAGGGTTTTGGATTAATTTTAGGTTGTTGCATAAACATTGTATATGTGCTATTTTTTTAAATATATATAGCCCCTTATGCTACATTGTGCACAATTATAGAACAAGTATGGTAACAATGATAATAATTAAACATTTTTTTAAAAGATTAGTTTAAAATGAGTTTTTAGGCATAGTCCTTATCAGAAAAGGAAATTTGTCCAGGATTATAAGATTGATCAGCCATCTCAAGTCACCGAGCCACCATTACTCTAGTTTGCATGCCAGTCTTACAACACTAGGTAAAGAAAACAACAGTTTGAATATAATGATTAGTACAGGAATTCCAAGAAGTAATAGAAATAGGAATTGCAATCCAGATCGAAAAAAGAAACCAATACCAGAAGGGAGCCAACCAAACAATTCAAGGCTGGGTGTATGATCACTTAAGGCATTCACCTGTTTTTCCATGTGTTTTAGTAGAGATGACACATTGGAAGACTCGTCAGGTATAAACACACAACATTCAGTTTGAATGATCGCACATGTACTACCTTGGGTTGCTGTAAGAATATCTAAGCCCATTCTATTTTGAAGGACAGCTTTTCTCATTAAAGACATTTCAATATTTATGAAAGCTATTCTTTCCTGACTACTGTTAAGGGCTTGTTGAGTAAATTTTGTCAGAGACTCTATATGTGATATGACATCTTCCAGCCCCAAGGAAGAAGCAAGTATAGCTACTAGGTGGTCATACAAGTGTAACACTGAATGAGCCCATCTGGCCTTAAGGAGAGGCAGATTGGCCACAGATGTTAGCTCTGGACGACTCTTTCCCTGTATGCAAGAGAAGCGCAGAGTGCAGCGCCCTAGCCATCCTGGTGGCAGCCAAGGCCAGAGGTTTGTTCCACATAACCAGTGAGTTCCATTAGGAGCCATCCAATAGACGCTTGGTCTTTGAGACCAGTCTGTTCCAAATCAATCACTTTTTTACGTGTAATAATATTCTGACATGACTCGGTGGGTATCCAGCCCATCTTTAGAGTGTAATTTGGTAGATTTTGTTGGGAATGATTTCTCTGTTCCCAACATAAAAGCGCTGGTATGTTTAAAGATCCATGGTTAGGAGTAAGCCAAACATATCCATCCCAAATTTGTTTGAAACCTTCCATGGTTTTTACTGTAATGTCTGGTTTCTTTTGTTTATCTGCAATTTGTTGGGATAATTGGATGGTTTGAGTAATAGAAAAGAATATCCGTGTCCTGTATTATTAATAGTATGGGCTATTGACCATGTTTCAGGATCATAATTAGTAATATCAGAAGAACTGTGAACATTAGAACTAGATCTTTGTATCACAATAAATTGCTTTAGAGCTTTCCAATCTGTGCCTCGAAAGGGAAA
This sequence comes from Diceros bicornis minor, assembly GCF_020826845.1. Lineage (NCBI taxonomy): Eukaryota > Metazoa > Chordata > Mammalia > Perissodactyla > Rhinocerotidae > Diceros > Diceros bicornis. The sequence continues at coordinate 14,833,084 of NW_026690866.1, forward strand.
GACCCACCAAGGGTCTTAGAATGTGGAAGTTGGCCACATAGCCAACAAGTAGACTGATTTTTATGTGTAGCAAAGGAATGTGCCCATTGCAGAAAAACATTGCCATCAGAGGTCCATTCAGATGTAGATTCGAAAAACAAACATAGCATTAGGGAAACCTTAAATGGCATTTATTTTTTGTAATCAACAAATGGTTTTGTAATTAGGTTCTAATCTATCTTATAAAGCTGAAGGGTAAAGCATTGGTGTAGGAAAATGGTAAGGCAGTCTAGAAATTGATTATTTTAGCAATTACATAAAGCTTAAACACTACAAGGGTTTAAATGAAGAGATATAAGGTTAGGAATACAGGCCTGGTCCAGAGTCTCAGGACAGCTGTCTACAACAGATGTCGTCTTCTTCTCATCCTGATTTGGAGATATTCGTCTTGGTCTGTCGAAGTTGGGTGTCAGAGACTGGAGTTGAAGTCCATTCAGGTGGAGAAGCCTTTTTTAAATGAGAAATGTGAATTCATGAGTTTACACATTTAAGTTTTGCAACAAATGGATTGGTTAAAAGCACCTGATATGGTCCTTTCCAACGGGGCTGCAAAGAGTCCTTTATCAGGTGTCTTTTCCAATAAACAAAATCTCCAGGTTGTAATCCATGATCCTTAATGTCTTCATCTCCTGGGAGCTTACTGTGAATAGAATTAGCTACCAATTTCTCATTTCTCTTAAAAGCCTCAATGAGACCTTGAAAATAAAGTAAAATATCTCCTTTAAGTAAAGTTGGTTCCTACATTTCTTCATCTAATTGCATAGGTCGTCCAGTTATTATTTCGAAAGGAGACAGTCGATGATTACCAAAGGATGCAGATCTAAGACTGAGGAGCACTAGTGGAAGAGCTTTTGGCCATGAGAGATTAAATGCTTCTGAAAGCTTTGCCAACTGAATTTTGATCGAGCTATTAGTTCTTTCCACAGATCCTGAGGATTAGGGATGGTAAGCGCAGTGGAAATGCTGCATTATTGTCCAAATATTACAAATAGGTTTAATTATTTGTCCGGTGAAATGAGTCTCCCGTTCACTATGTAACTCAGTAGGAATTCCCCAAGAAAGAATTATTCTCTCTAATAGTAATTTACCTACTGTTAGAGCCGTTGCTCTTCTGCAAGGAAGGGCATCAACCTAATGTGAGAACATACAGATAATTACCAAGATATATGTATATCCTTGAGATGGTGGCATTTAGACAAAGTTCAATTGCCATTCCTCAAAGGGTCCCTTAAGAAGGGGAAAGTGTGCCCCATGAAGTGGTTTCCCTGGATTATATTTTGAGCATATAACACAACGAGTATAAGTTTTATGCGCCACTGTGGGAAAAAGTTTCCAAAAGTATTGTTTTCCCCATAAAATCACCTTTTCAGGTGCTCAGTGGGTTAGTTGGTGTATATGCTGGAGCACGGGCAATTGTGCTCCAACAAGTGCCATGGGTTTCCTATTGGGCCCAAACCACATCTGTGAGGGGGTGCCAAAAATTCCCCCTCTTGACTGCCATATGTGTTTTTCTTCTTCCATGGCCACTTCTTGGGCCTGTAGAAGGAAGTATTTTACTGGGTTGGCAGAGTTAATAGGAAGCAACAGGCATTCTCGAGGCTGGGTAGGGCAAGCCTTCAAGGCTGCTTGTTTAGCAGCTGCATCAGCAAGCTGGTTTCCTTTAGCTTCCAAAGTATCAGATTTTGAATACCCTAGCATTTTAATAATCGCTAGTTGTCTCGGTAGCTGTATAGAATGAAATAATTCTGCAACCTGTTTCCCCTTCTTTATAGGCTGATCTGAAGAGGTTAAAAACCCTTGTTGTTTCCACAGCATTCCAAAGTCATGTGCTGCTCCGAAAGGATAACGACTGTCAGTGTCGATATTTGCTATCTGGTCTCTGGCCAGTGGACAAGCTCAAGTTAAAGCAATTAACTCGGCTTGCTGTGCTGACTTTATCTCTGGTAAATAAGAACTCTCGATTACGTCTACTGAGGACGTTACTGCATATCCAGCTCGATAACATCCTTGTTCATCCTTTGAGTAAGATCCATCTATAAACCAAATTAGATCAGCATTATCAATGGGAGTTTCTTGCAAATCATTCCTAGGAGTAAGTAGGTAATTAGTTAATAAATGTAGTAGTGGGCATCTTCTTCTTGTGATGCTAGAAGTTAAGTTGCGGGGGTAAGATTATTACAGAGGGCTAAGGTAATATTAGGAGCATAGAGCAACAGAACTTCATAGGAGGCTAGTCGGCTGACAGAGTAATACTGAGTGTGATGAGAATTTAGGAGAGATTTGACTGAGTGAGGAACATAGATAGTTAAAGGAGACCCCATCAGTATTTATTCAGTGGTTTTGCATAAGAGCGCTGCTACTGAAATGGCTTTCATACAAGGCGGAAGCCCTTTTGCCACTGAGTCTAACTGCTGACTATAATAACCTATAGGTCAATGTCGACCTTCATGTTTTTGAGTTACGATACCTAAGGGATTTCCTTTATCTTCATATATGAAGAAGAAAAATGGCAAGCTGTAATTAGGATGTCCTAAGGCTGGAGCTTGGGCCAAAAGAGACTTTAAGGTAGTTGCTGCCTTCTCTCCTTCTTGTGTCCATACAATTAAATCAGGCTGGTCAGACTTTAGTAATGTATATAAGGGCTGGGCAATAAGTGAGAAGTTAGGTACCCAGTTCCTGAAATATCCAGTTAGTCCTAGGAATCTTCTTAATTGTTTCTTTGTCTTAGGGAGAGAAAAAACCTGGACTCCTTTAATCATTTCAGAATCAATCAACAGTCCATCCTTAGATATCAAGTGTCCTAGATATTTTACAACAGGCAGGCAAAAATATAATTTGTCCTTGGACAATTTATGCCCCTTTAGATGCTAGCTGTTGCAACAGATAAATTGTGTCCTTTTGAGACTCCTACTTAGTGTTTGAATGCAAGAGAAATCATCCACATATTGAATTAAAGTGGAGTCATTAGGAAATTCTATATTCACTGTCAGCCTTGAGTATCTGGGAAAAATAAGTGGGCATCTCAGTATAGCCCTGTGTATAGGACAGTATAGGACAGTGTGGCATCACTGTCCAGGTATACAGGCGATCTTCCCACATGAAGGCAAAAAGATATTGACTATTCTTTTCCACGGGAATGCTGAAGAAGGCACTGCCCAAATCAGTGACTGAGAAATAGCAGCTGTTAGTTGGAATGGCCGAGAGCAAAGTGTGTGGGTTAGGAACCACAGGATGTCGGGGAATCACGATGTTCTTTATAGGTCTTGGATCTTGAACAAATCTCCAGCCTTTCTCATTCGGTTTTTTTACAGGCAAGATAGGTGTATTACAGGGACTAGTACAAGGAATTATAAGTCTCTTTTCAAGAAATTCCTGAATGATAGGGCTTATCTCATTTAATGCCTCTGGTCTAAGTGGATATTGCCAAATATTATATAGAGGCATAGAGTTGTCAAAGTCACCTTAATAGGAGTGGTTGATTTAATTTTCCCAATATCTGAAGAGGATGATAACCATAATTCTCTAGGCACTTGTAATAACAGGTCATCAGTTTTGTCTTCTATTTGAGTCATTGATTTCACAATCATCAACCTTTCAGCAATTACAGTCTGGTCAGCATCCCGATTTTCTGAATCTAGAAGCATATCACCCTTTTGTGAAAAGGACGTTGTATGCTTCTAGAAGATCTCGTCAAATCTAATGAATTGGAGCACATTTAACCAGGAGAAACACATTTTTTTCCTGTGATGGTTTTTAATTGAAAAATTATTGGTTCTGATTTAAAAACCTGCATTGGAAAATTCGAAACCCCTACCATTTGAACTCTCTGTTTACTTCGAGGGAGAGGGCAATGAATAAGGGTAGGGTTGATGACAGATAAGGTAGCCATGGTATCTACAAGGACCTTTAAAGTTTCCCCTCCAATAGTTATCTCAATTTCCCCTACGGCATTTGTGAGGAGGAGGGGAAATGCCCTCTTGTAATCTTCGGAGCAGCCCTATTCCTGTTTATTGTTTTCACCCCCTAAATCCCATTTGAGTTTATGGCAGTCTTATTTGAAACGACCAGGCTTTTTGCAATAGTAACAGAAACGGTGATTTCGTTTCTGGTTAGATTTTAAAAGGATGACGTTTGTTGTGTCACGAAGATTTTGTAGCTGTATACTCATAACATTAGTGGTCTTTTTGTTTCTGGAATGTTTTAGACAGTTTGTCTGTAATAGTGACAAGAGCACTAGTGTGCATTAAAGTCCAATCCAGTTCATGTCTCTTAACTAACTTTGGTAATTCCTCATCTAATCCTTCTAAGGATATTGAATTGAAAATTGAATCATTTTAATGATCCTCAAAACATTCAGGAGCCATCCCAGAGTGCTGTTTGAAGGTTTTCTCAAGCCTTTCAAAATAATCAAAGATAGATTTCTCGGGTCTATGCTTACATTGATGGACTTTAGCCCAATCTGTCTTCCTGGGAAAAACTACTGGCATGGCTTTGTGTAAGTTTTGAGCGATATCCCTACACTCTTTAAGGTCATGAGGCTCATGCCTATGGAAATCCTCCGGGGGGTCTCTCCAATCTGCTTTTTTTATCCATTCCTTTGCTTTGTTCTCAGACATCAGAAAATGCACAAGCTGATATAAATCTGAATGTCCTGTGCATAAGTTCTAACAATAAAATCGAATTCTTGAGCAAACCCTAAAGGATCTTGCATAGGGTCTGGGAAGTCCTTCGTCAAATTCTTAAATTCACTTCTAGTCCAAGGAGTATACACAAGAGCAGGCTCACCTCACCCAGTAACAAGTTTCTCCTTAAAGGGAGCCAATATAACTTTAGGACTTTCAGTATCTGCTCCCTGAGAGTTACTCCTTGTTTTCTCTAGGGGTGGAGGAGGAGGGGAAGGTTAAGTAGGAGGAGGAGGTGAGGGAGGAGGAGGAGATGAGGGAGGAGGAGGAGGTGAGAGAGGAGGAGGTGAAGGACTAGGAGAAGGTGGGGGAGGAGGAGGAGAAGGAGGAGGAGGAGGTGAAGGAGGAGGAGGAGGTGAAGGAGGAGGAGGAGTTGAGGGAGGAGGAGGTAAAGTGGATAGGTCAGGGTACGGAAGCTCAGAAAGGAAAGGATACACGGGTGCTGAGGGAGAAGGAGATGAGCTCTGAGGTGCTGAAAGCGGTGGCAGTGGAGGAGGTATAGGAGGTGAGGGGGTGGACAGCTTCTGACTTCTCTCTCTTTAATTCAGAAATGGTCTCAGTCAGTTTATGGTTAGTCTCCTGTAAAGAAGTCATTTTATCATTATCACTCTTTGAAGCCTCTAAATGCCAATCGTAATAAGCTTCCCCTTCTTTTGTTTTGGTTTTATTGCAGGCTTTTTCAACCTGTGTGTGCAAATACAGTAGTTTTCAGAAGTCAAACGTTCCCAATTTTGGCCATTTACGACCTGTCATCCTTAGTTAACCTTTTCCATTTAGTTGAATACTTGCAAAGATTGTTTCCGTATGCAGTATACGTGAAACCAGCGGGAGTCCCCGTGGGGGGTTGTCCATCTGGAAGCCGGCAGGCTTTTGGAGCATGGTTTCCCATTTTTAGTTCTGTTTCTTTGTTTGTTTGTTATAAAGTCTGAACTACTTCTAGGAACTGTGTAGTGGGTCACAAGTGTGCTGCTTTGAGTGTTATTCCCTAAAGGAATGTCGTAATCACTCTCTTACGTGTCTCCATTTCTCCCACTGGCAATCTAGGATCACCTTGGGGGTTCGGAGTGCGGGTGACAAATCCTCATGTGCCAGTCCCCAGACGAAGCTATAATTAATTAACGTGAATGATAATGGAACGCCCTATAGGACCACTATACGTCGTGAGGTTCACCTCTGACACTCCTACTGACGATTTTCCATCACCTGTAAAACGCCTTTTCAGCCAGGAGGAGCCATGTTGCTTTTCTTCATAGGTGAAAAAGTTCAGACTCTCATTTCTTTATCAAGCAGTTTTGTTCAGACCTTATAAACATAATTCTTTCCAATTTTAAAGCCAAATTAAAAGGACAACCAACTCAATTTACTCCAAGTTTCCCCTAAGGTCCCTTGGCCTAGGCAATTCCCCCTAGGTTTTTCTCTACCTAGGAAATGTACCGGTATCCTTTAAAGCCACTAGTCTCAAGACCTTAAAACAGCTCAAATAAACTCCTGGACCATCAACTTATCTTTTTATTATTATTTTTTTTTGTGAGGAAGATCAACCCTGAGCTAACAACCATGCTAATCCTCCTCTTTTTGCTGAGGAAGACTGGCTCTGAGCTAACATCTATTGCCAATCCTCCTCCTTTTTTTCCCCAAAGCCCCAGTAGATAGTTGTATGTCATAGTTGCACATCCTTCTAATTGCTGTATGTGGGATGCAGCCTCAGCATGGCCAGAGAAGCAGTGCGTCAGTGCCTGCCCGGGATCCCAACCCGGGCCAGCAGTAGTGGAGCGCACACACTTAACCACTAAGCCACGGGGCAGGCCCCTGGACCATCAACTTAAAATAAAGAGGTCCGGGATTCAGGAGAACTCACCAGGGTCACCTGAAGAATGCAGTGATCCATGTGGGGCTCAAAGTGCCCCTGTGGTACCAAGAGTCGGTTCAGTGTAGATTCCAGGTTGTCTCTGGTGGGTTTCTCTGAAATCCTGCTGCAACTATGCCAAGAAATGTTGATGCAAATAACCCATAACCAATCTATAAATCAAAATTGGCGTGAGTTTATTATGAGCCAAACTTTGAAGACCATATAATCCAGGACAGTCCTTGCATGAAGAAATGGAGCACTCCAAAGAAGTGGAGTGTACACAGTGGTTATATACTATCAAAGAGCATGTATCACATGTGATTGCAATGTCCCTTTTAAAATAGCCGCGACATTGACCTGTCAGCACATTGATTGATGGACAGGGTGGGTATCAGGTCTGCTGTCTCCATGGGCGTGGCTGTTGTCTTGAGTTGGGTGGTCACAGGATGAGCACAGCAATCAAATCCTAGCCTAGGGAGAAATGCTTATCATTAAGGAAATGCCAATGTGGGAGAAGTTGCATTTACATCTTAAGGGCATTGTTCTTGTTTTCAGACATGTTAATTGCTTAAAGTGGATGTACAATGGATGAACAGAGGCTACAGGCCACTATTGGAAAAAAAAAAAACCTAGGTCAGGCCCAATTAGTTTTACACCAATGGTTTCCTCATATACTCCAATGTATCCTACTGCTTGCCATTTATTTATCAAGAAGAAGGATAGTCTCAGCTTTAAGGAGCTCACTGTTTATGAGTCATGAATAAAACAACAGTTATGGAAAAGTAGATAAGTACAGGGTCCCAGAGTGGGGACATCAAAAGGGGTCTCTAGATGGAGACCTCTCAGGAAAAGTGTCCAAGTGAAAGGAACATTTGACATGAGTTTAGATTAGGAAATAGGAATGAAGTTGAATAACAGGGGGGTAGGAGTGCAGAAGAAACACATATAAAAAGACAGATATAAAGGATGCTAAAGCTTTCAGAAAATGGGGGTATTTTTAAAGCTAGAACAAAGCGAACATGTAGGAAAAAGTGGGTGATGAGGCTAAAGATGAGGACAGCAAGAGAACGCCTGTGTGTCCAGCTCAGGAGTCTGAATGTTCTCTCGGATTCTCTGAGCAGTTATTGAAGGAATCTAAGCAGATGTCACATTTAAACAAACTTTGATTCTAGAAGGTAACTCTGAAGGCATTATAGAGGAAAGATTAGAAGAAATTAAGACTAGAAGTAAAGGGAACTGTTGGGAGACTAGGCAGTGATCCAGATAAGATAGGCCTTGGCTCAGGCGGGGGTTCTGCAGGTCAAAGAGGCCAGGATGTGGGAAACAGTGTTGGGCTCCTGCAGGAGGAAACTGAGCTGCCTCTCAGTCACGGGAAGACTGTGCCTGTCATGGCCTCCCCACCCCCATGCTCAAATGCCATGTTCCTTTCTACTTCTGCACATTTCCTCTCTTCCGCCATCTGAAATCCTCACACTTTCTTCCTTCCACCTGCCCAAAAGTGATCCCTTTGAGGACTTGATGTAGTCCACCTCTCCTAAGAAGCTGTCCTTAATTACAATTTCTCGATAACATTCCCATTTTTTTTTAGGTTCTCTAATACAACATATACTAAATACCTTGGCAGAATCAAGTTACATCTTGCAAACCATATCATGTATGTGGAGGAGCTTGGAACCTTATAATTTTTTGTATTTCCTTTAATACCTACCACAAATACTTTGCACATATAGGTCAATGGATGTCCACTAAAGTTCAATAAAGAGGAAGCAACCTTTACAACACAAGAACTTTTATGAGCTCTGTTATTCCTTTAGATCAGCTGCTTGAACCATTTGTCTTTCTCCACAGGTCAACAGTGTTGCCCAGCACAAGTGAATTTTACACCTTCTCAAACTCAATAGAGCAAAGATAGAACTTCATTCCCCCTGCAAGCCTTACTGCCCTAGAGAAAAGCAAAAACAACGTGTGACATCTAATTCTTTCTCCACATTCTCATCTCAAATTGCACCTGTTTTCCAGATGCTAACTGTTTTCATTCTTAAAACTGACAGAAATGTTTCTCATTATTTCCTTTTCTTTCTTTTTTGTGAAGAAGATCAGCCCTGAGTTAACTTCTGATGCCAATCTTCTTCTTTTTGCTGAGGAAGATTGGCCTTGGATTAACATCTGTGCCCATCTTCCTCTACTTTATATGGGATGCTACCACAGCGTGGTTTGACAAACGGTATGTCGGTGCGCACCAGGATCCAAACCTGTCAACCTGGGGCCCCCGCAGTGGAGCGTGCACACTTAACCGCTGAGCCACAGGGGTGGCCCCTCTCTTTATTTCTAAAGCTGAAATGTCTAAGTCGTTCTCTGGGCTAGTTGGAGTTTCCAAAAAATGAAAATGTACATTCCAGAAAAATCCTTAACTTTCCAGAATAATCCTTAATATATTATGGTAAACACCTTTGCAAAATGTCACTAATTTTCAATGTCAGTGCCTCCACAAGGGTATCCTTGCATTTTCTCCCCTCCAACCACCTCTCACTTTGCCCCTCCCCAGGTTGATGGGCTCAAAGTGTTTACTGAGCAGTAAGAATGATCAGAGTCTGAGGGAGACTTCAAGGATGACTAAACCATGTTTTCTGACCCCAACCATCTCTCTCCATCTCTCCTTTAACTTCTATTTTTCTTATTCTGGTTTCTATTTTAGTTGTTTACTTGTCTTGTGAATTGTTGTTTTGTGGTTTATAATTACCATGTAAATTCATACTACTTTTTGCCTTAGAGTTTAGAAAGTACTTACATTAAATAAGGTGTTTTTCCCAGTCCTTTGATGTCTTTAATACCTTCCAATGCAATTCAAGTGGCTTCTTGCTTTTACGTCTCTATCATTATTCCTTCAGAATTATGCTCAGCCAACACTTTTGATCTGACCAATGCTGCTTTACTCTTTAAACTTTTCTATGCCAAGACTCACGTGAGGAACCCCCCAAGCACCATCAGGAGGAGGAAGTCAAGATGGCAGCACAGGCAGACTCTGAACTCACCTCCTCCCGAGGACACGGCCAATTTACAACTACTCGTGGAAAAATTACCACTGAGACAGAACTGAAAACTGGATAAGAGGAACTCCTGCAACAACGGACAATGCTAACTGAGGTAGAAGAGGAAGAAACTCCCTTCTGGAGAGGAAACATGCCACCTTCACAAGCCACAGCACCTCACGGCTGCCCAGGAGTCACCAAAATGTACACAGCCCTCCCTGGAGGAGCGGGCCCCTGAGCCGGGGAGCAATCTCGCTGTGGGCATTTTGTGGACACAGCACAATCGTGACAAGTGGCAGAATAACTGACTTTGCCTGTTACTAAAACATTAGGGAGTACACCCAGAAAAGCTGGTTCACAAACAAATTAGAAACCGGCTCTTAAAGAGCCCATGCACAAACTCACCCGTTTCAGAAAGCAACCTAAAAACACCAGAAAGAAAGGTGCACAGTGCTTTGGTGAAAAGAGACTCACCTAATAGGCCCTGTGTGCATCTCGGTGAGAGCTGACACCTCTCCAGGAACTGGGACATTGGTGGCGAATATTGTTGTGGCCTGGTGTGGGCGTGCTGCCATAGAAGCCATTGGAGTACTCCCTGAGGTCTGCTAGCCAAGGGTCTGTCCCACCCGCTAGAGAACCAATTTAATCCAGCTCAGCCAGGGCAGGCAACCCACCCTAGAGACTCGCCCCACCCAACAACAAGCCCTCAGGCAACTTGTGGGCCTGCATAGATTGGTGACTGAATTCTCTGCAGCCTGGCAACTGAGACAACTTAATTGGGGCAGGGCGTGCACAAGGAGCAAATGGAGAGTGTGGGGTGGTGGTGGAGTTTGTGGGGCTCCCGCCATGGAGAGACTAGGTATGCTTCGGGTGGTTGGGGCGTGCACACGGGGCAGGACTGTGTTGACAGTGAGTGTGGACCTGTGGGCAGCAGGCCTTGTCAGCTGCAGAAGACTTGTGCTTGTCAAAGACCCACAGAGGGGGTTTGCCCCACCTTCCAAAGCCTGAAACAATTGGGTGTTCCTGTGTGCCTGAGGCCAGCCACACCCAGCTGCAATCCTCAGAGAGCTGACAAGAGACCTAAAGGCTGGAGGCTTATAGCAATTGTAAGGCCCTGAGCCTAACAACCTGCCATGCTGGGGGCCTACTCACTTAAAAGAAATACTACAACACAAATGTGGTGTTAGAACTTGCAGCCAACGGTGCTGAGGCTCACCACACCTGATAAATAGACTGAAGAGCCCAGAACAACTACAAACAGCTGAGCATTACAACAGCTGGCCGGGAGCAAAACTCGCCCTCCCTGGGCGCCTACAGGGAGAGAAAACAGGCCACAACAGAAGGACACGCATAGCCCACATAGTGGTCACCCCTGGAACATTGAGAACTGAGGGAAGCACACTGGAGGCCTCCTAAGCCATCACTTACATAAGGTCACTTATCCAAGAGCAGGAGACGTAGCTGACCTACCTAACACGTACACACAAGCACAGGGAAAGAGGCAAAATGAGGAGGCAAAGGAATATATTCCAAGTAAGGGAACAGGACAAAACCCCAGAAAAGGAACTAAGTGAAACGGAAATGAGCAACCTACCCAACAGAGAGTTCAAACAAAGAGTGTTAAGGATTCTCACTGATCTGGGGAGAAGAATAGATGAACTCAGTGAGAATGCCAACTAAGAAATGGAAGATATAAAAAGAACCAATCAGAAATGAAGAATACAATACTGGAAATGAAAAATTCACTAGAGGGACTCAAAAGCAGAGTAGAGGATACAGAAGAACGGATCTGTGAGATGGACAAAATACTAGAAGACATTACTGAAGCTGAACAGGTAAAAGAGAAAAGAGTTAAGAAGAGTGAGGACAATCTAAGGGACCTCTGGGACAACATCAAGCACACTAACATCTGTGTGACAGGTGTCTCAGAAGGAGAAGAGCGAGAAAAAGGGGCAGAGAATCTATTCAAGAAATAATAGGTGAAAACTTCCCTAACCTAAGGGACAAAACAGACATCCAAGTACAGGAAGCACAGAGAGCTCCAAACAAGATAAACCCAAAGAGGCCCACATCAAGACACATCATAATCAAAATGTCCAGAATTAAAGATAAAGAGAGAATTCTAAAAGCTGCAAGAGAAAGACAAGTTACATACAAAGGAAACCCCATAAGGCTATCAGCTGAATTCTCAACAGAAACCTGACAGACTAGAAGAGAACGGCATGATATTTAAAGTGCTAAAAAGGAAAAAACTTACAGCCAAGAATACCCTACCCAGCAGGGTTATCATTCAAAATGGAAGGAGAGATCAAAAATTTCCCAGACAAGCAAAAATTAAAGGAGTTTATCACCAAGAAACCACTGCTACATGAAAAGATAAAGTGACTGATTTAAGGGGAAAAGAGAAGAAAACCAATAGGAAAAATTATTTATTTCCATGATAACAGGGTAATGGATACAAATGCAGAAAAAAGAGGTTAGATATGATATCAAAAACATAAAAGGAGGGAGGAGGGGAGTTAAAGAGTAGAGCTTTCAGACAGAGGTAAAGCTAAAGAGAACATCAATTCTGTATAGAAGGAAAAAGGAAGAGAGGAGGACTACTAAAACACTGAGAAAAAAAGTTAAAAAATGACAGTAAGTACATACTTTTCAATAGCTACTTTAAACGTCAATGGACTAAATGCTCCAATTAAAAGGCATAGGGTGGCTGACTGGGTAAAAAAACAAGACCAATATAAATGCTGCATACAAGAGACACACTTCAGACATAAAGACACTCACAAACTGAAAGTGAAGGGTTGGAAAAAGATACTCCATGCAAATGGCAATGAAAAGAAAGCTAGGGTAGCAGTACTCATATCAGACAAAATAGACTTTAAAAGAAAAAGTGTAAAAAGAGACAAATAGGGCATTACATAATGATCAAGGGAACAATCCAACAAGAGTATATAACACTTGTAAATATCTACGCACCCAATGTAGGTGCACCTTAATATATAAAGCAACTATTAACAGACATAAAAGGAGAAATAGACAGTAACACAATAATTGTAGGGGACTTTAACACTCCACTTACAACAACGGATAGATCATCCAAACAGATGATCAATAAGGAAACATTGGCCTTAAATGATACACTAGAACAGATGGACCTAGTAGCTATATACAGAGCATTCCATCCAAAAACCGAAGCATACACGTTCTTTTCAAATGCATATGGAACTTTCTCCAGGATTGATCACGTATTAGGCCACAAAACAAATCTCCATAAATTTAAGGAGATTGAAATAATACCAAGCATCTTTTCTGACCACAACAGTATGAAACTAGAAATCAACTATAGAAAGAAACTCAGAAAAGCCACACATACGTGGAGATTACACAAAATGCTACTGAACAACGACTGGGTCAACGAAGAAATCAAAGAAGAAATCAAAAAATACCTGGAGACAAATGAAAATGAAAATACGACATAGTAGAATTTATGGCATACAGCAAAAGCGGTTCTGAGAGGGATGTTTATAACAATACAGGCCTATCTCAACAAAGAAGAAAAATCTCAAATAAACACTCTAACAATGCACCTAAAGGAACTGGAAAAAGAAGAACAAACACAGCCCAAAATCAGTAGAAGAAGGGAAATAATAAAAATCAGAGCAGAAATAAATGAAATAGAGACTAAAAAAAAAATAGAAAAAATTAATAAAACCAAGAGTTGGTTCTTTGGAAAGATAAACAAAATTGACAAATCTTTAGCTAGAATCACCAAGAAAAAAGGAGAGAAGGCACAAACAAGTAAAATCAGAAATGAAAGAGGAGAAATTACAACAGACACCTCAGAAATACCAAAGATTATAAGAGAATACTATGAAAAGCTATATGCCAACCAATTCGACAATCTGGAAGAAATGGATAAATTCTTAGAATCATACAACCTTCCAAAACTGGATCAAGAAGAAGTAGAGAATTTGAATAGACCTATCACCAGTAAGGATTTCGAAGCAGTAATCAAAAACCTCCCCAAAAGTAAAAGTCCAGGACCAGATGGCTTCCCTGGTGAATTCTACCAAACATTCAAAGAAGACTTAATTCCTACCCTTCTCAAACTCTTCCAAAAATTTGATGAAGGTGGGAAGCTCCCTGACTCATTCTATGAAGCTAACATTACCCTGATACCAAAACCAGACAAGGACAACACAAAAAAAAAGAAAATCACAGGCCAATATCACGGATGAACATCAATGCAAAAATCCTCAACAAAATACTAGCAAATCACGTACAACAATATGTTAAAAAGATTATACACCATGATCAAGTGGGATTTATTCCAGGTATGCAGGGATGTTTTAACATTTGCAAATCAATCAACGTGATACACCAAATTAATAAAATGAAGAATAAAAATCACATGATCATCTCAATGGATGCAGAGAAAACATTTGACAAGATACAGCATACATTTATGATAAAAACTCTGAATAAAATGGGTATAGAAGGAAAGGACCTCAACACAATAGAGACTATATCTGACAAACCCAGAGCTAATATCATCCTCAATGGTGAAAAACTGAAAGCTATCACTCTAAGAACAGGAACCAGACAAGGATACCCACTGTCACCACTCCTATTTAACATAGTACTGAAAGTCCTAGCCGGAGCAATCAGGCAAGAAAAAGAAATAAAAGGAATCTAAATTGGAAAGGAAGAAGTGAAACTGTCACTACTTGCAGATGACATGATTTTGTTTATAGAAAACCCTAAAGAATCCACCAGAAAACTTTTAGAAGTAATAAACGAATATGGTAAAGTTGCAGGATACAACATCAACCTATAATAATCAGTTGCATTTCTATACACTAACAACGAAGTAGCAGAAAGAGAAATTAAGAACACAACCCCAGGGCTGGCCCGGTGGCGCAAGTGGTTAAGTGCAGGCACGCCGCTGAGGCAGCCCGGAGTTCGCCAGTTCAGATTCCGGGTGTGCAACGACGTACCACTTGTAAAGCCATGCTGTGGCAGCATCCCATATAAAGTGGAGGAAGATGGGCACGGATGTTAGCCTAGGGCCAGTTTTTCTCAGCAAAAAAAAAAAAGGGGGGGAGTTTTGGCAGATGATAGCACACGGCTTATCTCCTCAAAAAAAAAAAAAGGAATACAACCCCATTTACAATTGCAACAAAAAGAATAAAATACCTTTTACAATTGCAACAAAAAGAATAGAATACCTAGGAATAAACTTAACCAAGGTGGTGAAAGAGTTGTACACGGAAAACTATAAAACATTGCTGAAACAAATTGAAGAAGACACAAAGAAATGGAAAGATATTCCGTCCTCTTGGATTGGAAGAATTAACATAGTTAAGATGTCCATACTTCCTAAAGCAATCTATAGATTCAATGCAATCTTTATCGAAGTTCCAACAACATTTTTCACAGAAATAGAACAAAGAATCCTAAAATTTATATGGAACAACAAAAGACCCCAAATAGCTAGAGGAATCCTGAGAAAAAAGAGCAAAGGTGGAGGTATCACACTCCTTGATTTCAAAATATACTACAAAGCTATTGTAACCAAAACAGCATGGTACTGGCACAAAAACAGACACACAGATCAATGGAATAGAATCGAAATCCCGGAAATAAACCCACACATCTATGGACAGTTAATCTTTGACAAAGGAGCCAAGAACATACATTGGAGAAAACAAAGTCTCTTCAACAAATGGTGTTGGAAAAACTGGATAGCCACATGCAAAAAAATGAAAGTAGACCCTTACCGTATACCATACACAAAAATTAACTCCAAATGCATTAAAGACTTGAATGTAAGACCTGAAACTATGAAACTTCTAGAAGAATACTTAGGCAGTACACTCTTTGACATTGGTCTTAGCAGCATATTTTCAAGCACCATGTCTGACCAGACAAGAGAAACAACAGAAAAAATAAACAAAATGGGACTACATCAAACTAAAAAGCTTCTGCACAACAAAGGAAACCATTAACAAAAGGAAAAGACAACCTAACAATTGGGAGAAGATATTTGCAAACCATACTTCTGATAAGGGCTTAATCTCCAAAATATATAAAGAACACATGCATCTCAACAACAAAAAAACTACCAACCCAATTAAAAAATGGGCAAAAGACATGAACAGACATTTCTCCAAAGAAGATATACAGATGGCCAACAGACACATGAAAACATGTTCAAAATCATTAACTATCAGGGAATTGCAAATTAAAACTACAATGAGATATCTCCTCACGCCCGTCAGAATGGCTATAATTAACAAGACAGGAAACAACATGAGTTGGAGAGGATGTGGAGAGAAGGGAAGTCTCATACACTGCTGGTGGGAGTGCAAACTGGTGCAGCCACTATGGTGAACATGATGTAATCTATGCAGAAATAGAAGTATAATGATGTACACCTGAAATTTATGCAATGTTATAAACCAATGTTACTGCAATAAACAAAACATTAAAAAAAAATAAGACACCATCAACTAGGTGACCCTACATTCCTCACATCTGTTTCCTTGATTTGTTCCTAAATAAAGATGTTTCTTTTTTTGTGTGTGTGAGGAAGATCAGCTCTGAGCTAACATCCATGCTAATCCTCCTCTTTTTCTTTGCTGAGGAAGACCAGATCTGAGCTAACATCTATTGCCAATCCTCCTCCTTTTTTTTCCCCCCACAGCCCCACTAGATAGTTGTATGTCATAGTTGCACATACTTCTACATGCTATATGTGGGATGCAGCCTCAGCATGGCCAGAGAAACGGTACGTCAGTGTGCTCCCGAGGTCCGAACTCAGGCTGCCAGTAGTGCCACGTGCACACTTAACTGCTAAGCCACGGGGCCGGCCCAAGATGTTTCTGAAATGAATAATAACTTATACCAAGTGGTCATTATATAAAAAGCACTATCACAGATACTTTAAAGAGAACAAATGGAAGAGAATATTCAATTCCTCAGATAGGTTTGAAATCAAATGAGACATTGAGGGGACCAGGGGGCACTGATCAGAGCAGGATCCTAAGAGAAGAGTTTTAAGTCAATTTCAAATGAGGTTAAAACTTGAATGAGATAGTATTTTACCAATTATCCGAAATCATAAGCATTTTTCTGACCTTTAAGGGTTTATTTGCATATAAACTGTACGTGTGGGGTAAGAGAGTGCTGATATTGTTTAATTTCTTTTTATTATTCAGCACTTTGTAATAGATCTGGTTATTCAAAATTAATAAATATCATAATGTGGAGAGACCCAACTCTCAACTGCCTGATATTATTAATTCTTACACAAAGCTAGAGTTTTAAAGATCAAACTTCATTCTAGTTACCTTTCCACTAGTCTATTTATATCAGAGAGATGCTGAGTTTTAGGAAAATACTTCAAAACATAAATTTTATATGTAATTTCAAAAGCAAAAAATTAGTTAAAAACTGTGTGGTAACCCATTTTGCTACCATATGTTAATCTTTAACATGGGAGCAAACATTTTTTGAGAATATAATTGATATTTGCCTATTTGTATATTGTAGAATGTTAAAGGATTTACAGTTTTAATAGTATTTCAAATACCAGAGAATAAAAGAGAGAATTGTTTCAGTTTTATGAAATCGTTTTTTAGACATAGCAGATTTTCACAGCATATTACTTGAAAATAAAATAATCAGTTAGTGAGGTTTAAGCCATGTGGTTTTATTTTAAACTTGCTCATTCCGTAGGAGCATCAATAAAAGCCCTCCAGGAGTAGCTGACGCTCTTTCCCTCCATATGAGCACCAGCTGCGTTTGCATTAAGCATCAGACTCTCGGGCAACACCATAGTCCTCAACTCCGTTTATTTCAGAAAAGCCTTTATGTGTCATGAGTTTTTTCTAGGGGTATGGAGCTCCCAGAATTATTAAGAACACAGAGAGATTAAGAGTCAGAACACATTCAATAAACTCTAGTGTGCTCAGGTTAAATGGTAAGTGTCTGAACTCACATCTGAAGAAGAACTTAGAGGATGCTTTCTGACCCTACTTCATGCCTGACTAAGCAGTCCTGGACATCCCCGTTATGGCCACAGAATGACACAGGCAGCCTTGATGGACCAGAAGTCCTCCCATGTCCATCATTTGTACAGAACCAACTGGCTTAAGACCTCTCATTTCCTGCTGCTGTGTTAATTTACAGAGATACAGAACTGCCATCTAGTGACTAGGAAGAAAACAGCAAGGTGCTTTACATGGAAAATGAAATTGTAAGTTTTTTATAAAAGAACAGTGAAGCACTAAAGTTGGTAAGTTGACACAAAGTTAACAGAATGTGGCACACGAAAGTTATAGTAAAACTGGAAAATGTGTAGGTGAAGTAATCAGTTGTTCTCTATGCCTCTAAAATATGACTTGACGTTTGACTCATATATAGTATAGTTTAAATATAATAGAATAATTTTGGAAATAAACTTCTCATCTCATCTCATCCAATACTGTTGGCAGGAGCCGGTATTAAATAGCCAGATGATGAGTACCCATGTTGAAGCACCATTTTTATCACAGTGGAGAGAATATGAGGCATAAAACCCAACAGACTGATGTTCAGATCTTCCCTTTTACCCTTGATCAATTTTGTAAACATGGTCTTTTTTTAATTTTTTTTTTTGTGACGAAGATCAGCCCTGTGCTAACATCTGCCAATCTTCATCTTTTTTTTGCTGAGGAAGACTGACCCTGGCCTAACATCCGTGCCCGTCTTCCTCCACTTTATACTGGCCACCACCACAGCATGGCTTGCCAAGCGGTGCATTGGCACATGCCCAGGATCAGAACCGGTGAACCCCAGGCTGGTGCAGCGGAATGCGCGCACTTAACTACTTGTGCCACCAGGCAGGCCCCTAAACATGGTTTTCTTTATCAGTTAAATATGAATTATAATAGTTACATTAAAGGATTACTGTAAGAATTGCATGAGGTAATACAGTAAAGGAACCGGTGTAGAGTGATAGTTAATTCTCCTGCCCTGTCTCTCTTCTATGAAACATACACAAATCATCTAAGAATAGAACGTCTATACAATAAACTTATGACAAAGAGTCAATGGCTCCTGAAGTAAGGGCCACCATTGTTGAGGGCTTAACCTCAACTGCTTCCAAATACTGTTAACTCTCAATTAATTTTATGTGTTTTCGGTCTTCCAGACACTTCACTGGCTACAAGGAAAGGAGAAGGTGTGAAATTGAAATTGATTTATTTCACCCTTGAATGGCCTAGCTGTAACATCAGGTGTTTTAAATCACCTAGTTCATCAGGTTTTCTGCTTATTACTATATATTTTACCATGGTTCGCAGCCCGAGAAAAATAGAAAATCATTATAATTTTACACACATGAATATATATTTTGACTATTACAGCTGGAATCTTAATATATAGAGCAATGTTGTACATATTTTGTCCTTGTTGATAGTACAGAATACTTTTGTCAAAGTTTTCTTTGGCATTATCATATTTAATGAAAAACTCAGTAATATATGTCCTGGAGATAAGGATTTAGAAAAGTCTAACATATTATCCTAGCCATGCCTCAAAAAAAATGCTATAAAAATAATGAGAGGATATTTTGAAAGCACTATTTTTCTTAATTATTTCCAACTTTATGTCCCTTTACCTCTTTTTAATCATTCTGCATCTTATTCTCTATTGGCTAATTAACTCACAGTAATTAAATAACCCTCAGCTGAGTCCACCATGCCTCTTCAAGTGCCCCAGGCTGATGTCGGTCTCATCTCTTACAAAAAGAAGGTGGGAAAACCTGTTTTGTGACAGTATTCTTAAGGATATCTTTACTCTTACAATAATAGCTATATTTTTGAAAGGCACCAGTGGATTATAAAATCAACTACTCGACCAATGTTGTATCCTCATTTTCCCTCCAGGGGGAGCACAACTTTCATGTGTAATGCAGGGATGCTGCTTTATTTTTTCCTTTCAAGATATTACTTGTAAAACATGTCGACGTAAATAATCTACAATCAATCTATAAATCAAAATTGGGGTGAGTTTATTATGAGCCAACTTTTGAGGACCATGGCCCAGGGCCTTCTTTCTCTAAAGAAGGAAGGGCACCAAAGAAGTGGAGTGTACAGATCGGTTATATACCATCAAAGAGCATGTATCACATCAGATTGCAATGTCCCTTTCACAATAGCCACAAGATTGCCCTGCCAGATTGTTCTGCCAGAATAGCTATTGATGGACACAGTGGGGAGGGTGTGGCTGGTGTCAGGTCTGTTGTCTGGAGCTGGGTGGTCACAGGATCAGTGCAGCAGTCAAATCCCAGCCTAGGGAGAAATGCTTATCCTTAAGGAAATGCCAATGAGGGGGAAGTTACATTCTTATCTTAAGGGCATTTACTCTTCTCTTTGGGACATGGCAAAGCAGATACATGATGCAGGCGACAGGCCCTTCTGGAAAAACAAACCCAGGTCGAATTAGTTTTACCCCAAACGGCTTCCTCATATGCTCCAATATACCCTATTGCTTGCCATTTATTTATCTTTTTCTCCTTTTTGATCTATAATCTTTTGGTAAAAAGCATTCATGATCAAAATATTGTCTTTCGGCCCCAGAGTGGTTGCTGCCTGCCCTGGGTCCCTCATGTCCCTTGGTGCCAGGATTTTATCTCATTTATTTGCCCAGTTGTCCACCTTGGGGGGAAGTAATTGGATATAGTGGACAAGCACAGAGGTATATATATATACTAATAGAGGAAGCATTTCTTGGGTTTTGGATTAATTTTAGGTTGTTGCACAAACATTGTATATGTGCTTTTTATGACTCCTTATATTTATGCTCTTCACAATTATAGAACAAGTACAGTAACAATGATAATAATTTAACATCTTTGAAAAGATTAGTTTAAAATGAGTTCTTAGGCCTAGTCCTTCTCAAAAAAGCTAGTTTGTCCAAGGTTATAAGATCAATCGCCCACCTCAGCTTTCATTACTCCAGCTTACATGACAGTTTTACAGCACTGAGTAAAGAAAACAGCAATTAGTTTAAATATTATGACTAATACAAGAATTCCAAGAAATAATAGAAAAAGGAATTGCAATTCAGATCGAAAAAGGGAACCAGTACCAGAAGGGAGAAAACCAGAAAATTCAAGACTGAACGCAGGACCGCTTATGGCATTCACCTGCTTATTCATGTGCTTTAGCAGAGATGACACATTGGAAGACTCGTCAGGTATGAAAACACAGCATTCAATTTGAATGCTTGTACGTGTACCACCTTGGGATGTAGTTAAAATATCTAAGGCCATTCTATTTTGAAGGACAGTCTTTTTATTAAAGACAACTTAGTATTTAATAAGGCAATCCCTGCTTGACTGTCATTAAGGGCTTCTGTATGTGATGTGACATCATTTAGCCCTAAAAAAGGAACAAATATAGCTAGCTGCTTGGTGGAGATAACAGGGGAAGAGTGAATGAGCCCATCTGGCCTTAAGCAGAGGAATGTTGGCAGCAGTTGTCACTGTGAATCCTTCCCTGCGTTTAAGGGAAGATCGGGTGCAGTGTTTTAGCCATCAGGCCAGTAGTCAAGGCCAGAGATTTGTTCTATATAACCATTAAGCTATATTAGGAGCCTCCTGATAAATGCCTGGACTTTAAGACCAGTCTGTTCCAAATCAATCACTTTCCTTAAGTATGATAGTATTCTGAAATTCTTAACTGTAATAATTTGTCGGGGGAAGAGGGAGCATCTCCCTCTGTCCTTTTCCTTAAGGTTCTTATGGCTGGTCAAATAATTTACAAGACAGGTTAGCAGGAGAAAATAATACCAAGTTTAATAACAGGCATACATGGGAGAAACTCAGAAATGAGCAACTCATCCCACTGTCTAAGCTGCTTGCTTAAGTATTGCAGCTAAAGGCGAGGAGCGTCTTGTGAGTGGGTAATGGCCTGGGACATCAGAGGGCAGGAAAACAATTCTTTTCAGTGTCATCTATAGATAATGTGGTCAGGGAGAGACAAAGTTTTTGATAAAAGAGGCTTGGTGCCTTTCCTATTGTAACCTCTATCCTACATTATCTTTACAGCCATCATGATAACAACTCTTTCTTGAAATAGATATTTTGTTTTAAATTCTTTAGGCAGTTTGGGAGGGGAAACTCAAATATTCTTCCTGAGTTCTCTGAGTCCTTATTTTCTTCAGCTTGAAATAATCCACATACCAGAGTGGTGCCTCCCGGGGTAGATTGCCCTGAGCACCATTAAATTATAAAATAGGTATACAGTTTAAGCATAACAAAGGTTTAAATGAGTGGATTTAAGGTTGAGAATACAGGCCTGGTCCGGAGTCTTGGGGCAGCTGTCTACAACTAATGTTGTCTTGTTCTCATCATAGTGTGGAGATATTTGCTCTCTTCCTAGAAGGAGGAAGGTACTAAACTTATTAGGCTTATTCAGTATGTTAAACTACATGGGAAACATTGCCAGACAAGTGATGATAAACCTGCTTAAGTGGTATTTTGTGGGTAAATGTTATTGATATAGGAGTTTTAAAATTGTATAACATCACTGAAATTCTGATCTGTCCTGGTTATCAGTAATAATTCTGGTTATTATTATTTTAAAGTGTTGTATGTCACAAACGTAACCAAATTTCTTTGTCAATTGTCATTTTGAGGTCTTGTCTACAGACTTATTTCTTTGCTCTAAGGCTTTTACAAAATGTTTCAACTTAGAAAAATTCATGGAAAGGACTGTGACAGTTACACTGGAGTACAGGCTTCTGATAAACTTGCTGATCCTAAAACTGAACTGGGTAAGAAATTACAGAAATCTCATGGAGAAAGTGATGACTTCATGAAGCCACTAACAAAAAGATTGGGATCAAAAATTGATTACACAGGACTGAATGAACTGATAAGGATGATTATAATTTTTATGATTTTTCATTTGAAGAATTGCTGAATTTTTAATGTTTTGTTTTTTCAGATTTAAGGAAAACTTTTTCTCTTTTCACCTGAGCTAACTATAACTTATAGAAATTTGGTAAATTATACTTTTGTAAGCAATATTAAAATATTTCTCTTTTTCTCTCTACCTGATCTCTCCAGAATTTAAAAACTCTTAGTAAGTATTATTGTTTTCATGGCAATATAGTTATTTGCATAATTTCAATAAGAATCTGTTCTCCTTACAACAGGACACAATTGGAAACACTGGTTATATTACCAAGGTTGTGACTGGAACATCATATTTCCGATATAGCCATAAAGATTTGAGGAATGAAGATTGGACTTTATGGAATAAAGCCATGTGGAAATATTGGCCTGGTGCCTTATGTTCAATGTTCCAAGCAGCATTTACTGAATAAGTAAAGAATGTCACTTATCTAGAAGGTACAAGGAAACTCGAAATATTTTGGGGGAACCTCAGACGAGAGGAATGCACCCAAATTTGTAGGTATTGCAGGCGAAGTCTGATGACAAAATCCTTGGCTTGGCTTTCATGGCCTCAAGAGGCCTTTAAAGTTCAATCTAAGATTCCTTATAAAAAGTTCCAGCAAAGCAGATTTAAAAGAGCTTATATGATCAATTGCTATTATTGATGTACTTATGTAAATAATTAGGCCAACTCTATTGGAACTAGACTTATTTTACAAACTAGTTAGTCTAAATTTGGCTATCTTTGATAAAAATGAGGGTGATTTTAGAGAGAAAAATTATATTTCAGTAAAAACTATAGTGTATATTTGTGGATATTAGATTCAAGTTTTGTGAATTTTCTTTTGAGGTTTGTGTTTTATATCTGTTTACTGGACTGGATCCTGATTTCTTCTAGTCTACTAGTAATATCTGGCTACAGATCTCCAAACTAATGTTTTTCATTTTTTCCATCATTTTCATTTGGAATCACTGAGAATTAAACCTGCTCTTTTTCCTGAACCCTTGCAAACTGAAGCCAACGGACTTGATATAAACTTGAGAGATGACCTGACAACATCATCAGAACATTTTAAACTACAAAAGATGCTTTGATGCTGACATCTAAAAATCTTCTTAACTGGCTGTCCTGTAAACTCAGAAACTGCTTTACAACTTGCTCCAATCATTAACCTTGTTTTTCTTTTGTTTACATAGAAATGCTTCTATTAAATACTTGATTGCTTGCTTCCACAATATAGGCGTAACCTTGAGAGCCCACCTACATCACCACCTTCTAAAATGAACTAAATTGAACTGATCTATTATCAGGACTAAGAAATATGTTCAGTGAGATGAAACAATCTACTAACTCAGCTTCTGGACTATGAAACTTCTTTAAGTTTCAAAAGGACTGTGAAACTTTTAGTTTCAAAGGTGGGACTGTGGGAGATCAAGATTTGGCCACGCTGAAATACATCTCTTTACCTTGATTGTTTTCTCTGAAGGACATTTGACCTCCCCCACTAACTGCCTAAAGAATTTGACATGGTGGCTCCTTCCAGGAACAGATCATCTATCATGATGGCTGTAATGATAATGTAAAATAGATCTTACAATGGGAGGGGCACCAAGCACCTTTTATCAAAAATCTCTATCTCTCCCTGACCACATTATCTATAGATGACACTGAAAAGAATTGTCTTCTTGCACTCTGAAGTCCCAGACCACTACCCACCTCCAACACCTTCCCACCTTTAGCTACAATACTTAAGCAAGCAGCTTAGACAGAGGGACGAGTTGCTCATTTCTGAGTTTCTCCCATGTACACATGTTATTAAACTTGGTATTATTTTCTCCTGCTAACCTGTCTTGTTGGTTATTTGGCCAACCATAGGAACCTTAAGGGAAAGGACAGAGAGCGATTTTCCCTGTCTCCCCACAGTACTATAGGTTTTTTACTGGGTGCAAGCCACATCTGTGAGGGGGTGATAAAATTTGCCCCTTTTGACTGCTATATCTGTTTCTCTTCTTCCGTGGGGATTTCTTTCAAGCCTGTGGAAAGAACTCTTTTATTGGGTTAGCAGAGTTATAGGAATCAGCAGGTGTGCGAGATCAGGATTTGGCCACCCTGAAATATATCTCTTTACCTCGATTGTTTTCTCTGACGGACATTTGACCTCCCCCACTAACTGCCTAAAGAATTTGACATAGTAACTCCTTCCTGCAACAGCTCTTCTATCTGATGGCTGTACTATAATGTAAAATAGATGTTACAATACGAAAGGCAGCAACAAGCCCATCTTATCAGAAGTTCTGTCTCTCTGGCCACATTCTCTGGATGGCCCTGTGAGGAGTTGCCAGAAAAACATTTACATTTATAAGGGAAATCTCCATTTGTAAAGGTATCTCTCTCTCTGTTTTGGGAAGAGGGGGGATGACCTCATTTCTAGAAGCTTATCAATGTGGAAGGTGAGGCCTTAAATCTGCATAATAGCCTTATTCTTGTTTACAGTGCTTTAGTGGTGATCTCCTGTAACTGACACCCCCCCACCCCCAACATCCTCCTCTGTCTTTTCGTAAAGATGGTATTTAAGATGAGAATTTCTGCTATTGTGTTGAGAAATGCAGTGTCCCTGGTTTCTCCCATGTATACATGTTATTATACTTGGTATTATTTTCTCCTGCTAACCTGTCTTGTTAATTATTTGGCCAGCCATAAGAACCTTAAGGGAAAGGGCAGAGGAGGATTCTCCTTCTTCCCCCACACAGGGATTCTCGAGACTGGAAAGCATATCCAGCTTGGTAATATCTTGCTTATCATTTAAGTAAGACCCATCTGTAAACCAAATTAAATAGAATGCAATTGTGGTCATTCCTCTTGTAATGTTGGAAGCAAGGTAGCAGGGTTAAAATAGTGGGTAATATTTACCTAAGCAGTGTAACCTAAGAAGTTTTATCATTTACTTGATAATGCTTCCCATGCAATTTGGCATACTTAACAAGCCTAATTAGTTTAGTATCTCCCTCTTTATAGGAAGGGATCAAATTTACTTGAGAATTGCCAGGGATCTTTGAAAATTCTCAAAGAAAAAAGTTATAAGAAAGACTTTATTTAGGATATGAATTTTGGGGAGATTGTCAAAAATACAGCGAGGTTTTAAACACTTGGTCCGACAAGATCAAGGAGTTCCTGTTCTTGTCGCAGTGAAACCATGCTTAATTAACAAACAACATTTAAACAGTCAAAAAAAGCATAATAGAGAAACCTCAGTCTTTTGAACATAGGAAATTACCTTAACAAAACAGATCTCTGTTCTTTAGATAAACTTAACTCAAATGTAAAGAAAAATCTTTTTACGTAATAACCTCTATCAAGAGAAGATTAAGAGTAGAATAGGGCCGGCTCCGTGGCTTAGCGGTTGGATGCATGCCTTCTGCTGCTGGCGGCCCTAGATTCGGATCCCAGGTGCGCACTGACGCCCCACACTGCTTCTCTGGCCATGCTGAGGCCACGTCCCACATACAGCAACTAGAAGGATGTGCATCTATGATGTACACCTATCTACTTGGGCTTTGGGGAAAAAAAAGAGTAGAATAAAATTATCCTTTTAAAAGGAAGAAGACCAAATTTGATTTTTGTACCAGCTTACTTTTGATATTAAAAATCATTTACTTAGTTGGATTTAGTTTAATCTTAGCCAACTCGACCATGTATAAAACTCCTCAGGGATTCTCTTCAGCAAACCTTCTATAACTTTTTGTTTACATTCAGAATTTGTGCCATGCGCTCCTTTTTTTTCCTTCTACTACTTTTCAGGGCAAATTTATCTTTCCTAACCAAACAAAAATATTTCCATTTTTTATATCTTCTTAACGAAAACACACATCTTACTCTCCTTGAATACAAACATATTTTTCTTAAGTTTTTAGTAGCTTAATCACATATTAGAAATTTTTAACCCTTAGAAACCTTAATTTTTAAGTAAATAACGAAGTAAGCAATTACAAAATTTCTTTTACATTTTGTGGCTTGACAAATTTATATGGACACTTTTTATAATTTTTGGAAACATGTTACTTTATAGTACAATCTTTTAAATAAAACACAAGACATGTTTACCAATAGACCCAAAACACCTTGTAGTTTTTCTGTAATAAGCCGAAAGTAGATAAACATATTTAGCAATGTCTAATATCTTATCTTATTTGGATATGATCTAGATACTCAATGAATTTTTATCATAAAATTTAGCAAAATCCTAAATTTTTAAGTCACCAAAAAGAGTTTAGAAGCTATATACATTATAACATATGATTATTGTTTAAAGTTCACTTAATACTCATCTATTTAGTTACCTGTTCTCAATAATTATTTATTATGTTTTAAAGATTTTATTTATTTATTTTTTCCCCCAAAGCCCCAGTAGATAGTTGTATGTCATAGTTGCACACCCTTCTAGTTGCTATATGTGGGACTCGGCCTCAGAATGGCCAGAGAAGTGGTGCCTCGGTACAGGCCCTGGATCCGAACCTGGGCCACCAGCAGTGGAGCTCATGCACTTAACCGCCAAGCCATGGGGCCGGCCCTTCAATAATTATTTAGATTGCCTACAAGACTTTATGAGACATTAGATAATATTAGCCATCATTTATTATTTTTGAGACCAGTTTTGTAGTAGAAGTAACATCAGTTTATTTGACGAATAAAAGCTGCATATCTGCATTATATTCAATGCTGAAAACTAACAAGCTTAAATAAGCTTTTATTTACCAAAGATTATTTCATATCACGTTAACTGGAAAAGCATTTCGACTTAGAACTAACTGTTGTGAGTGCTTATTTCAAGTTAATTGAATAAACCTCTTGATTTTGACCATAACCTCTGGAGGTAAAATACCACGCACATATAACGTACATGTAGAGACACACACATAAAGAACAGACAGATGCAACAAAGATTTTTTTTTATTTTTTTGTTTATTGCAGTAACATTGGTTTATAACATTGTAAAAGTTTCAGGTGTACATCATTGTACTTCTATTTCTGCATAGATTACATCATGTTCACCACCAAAATACTAATTACAACCCATCACCACACACATGTACCGAATTATCCCTTTCACTCTCCTCCCTCCCCCCTTCCCCTCTGGTAACCACCAATCCAATCTCTGTCCCTATGTGTTTGTTTATTGTTGTTATTATCTACTACTTAATGAAGGAAATCATACGGTATTTGACCTTCTCCCTCTGACTTATTTCACTTTGCATTATACCCTCAATATCCATCCATGTTGTCACAAATGGCTGCAACAAAGATTTTATAGCCACTGTTTTAGAAAATTTTGCAGTTTCCATCTGCAGAAAGCTTCCTTCCAATTTCTTTTTTCTTTCAGTCTTAGGCCCCCTGCTGTCTTAACACTTGTGCAAGTCTCCTGGGTTCAGAGCCCAGGCAGCTCAGCCGGGAATGATCAGGCAAACTCAATTTCCCACTTTCCTTTTCTTTTCTTTTGCTACAAAGTCTAAACAATTTCTAGGGACTGTGTAGTGGGCCAGGAGTGTGCTGCTTGTGAGTGTTACCCCCTAAAGAAAGGTCGTAATCGCTCTCTTACAGGCCTTGATTTCTCCCGCCCGCAGTCTGGGTACTGCCGTGGGGGTTTGGAGTGCGGGAGACTAACCCTCTCCTGCACGTCCCCGGACTAACCTGTGATAAATTAACATGAATGATAGTGGAGCTCGCTATAGGAAGGAGGGTTACAAGTCGTGGGGTTTGTCTCTGACACCCCCGATGAGATTCTCAGTTGCTTGAGAATTCCCGAAAGGTCGGGAGGAGCAATGTCCCTTTTCTTTGGAGCCGAACGGATTCAGTCTCTCATTTCTCTATCAAGCAGTTTTGTTCACACTTTGTAAACATAATTCTTCGCAATTTTAAGCCATATTAAAAAGTCACCCTGACCCGTTCACTCTAAAATTTCCCCCTAGGCTCCTCTGGCCTAGGAAATTTTCTCTATATTTCTCTTTCCTAGGAATTCCTCCCTAGGTTCCTCTGACCTAGGGAATGTATCAGTACCCCCTTAAGACACCTAGCCTTAAGCCTTGAAAACAGCTCAAATAAACTCTGGTCCATCGACTTAAAATAAAGTGGTCCAGGTTTCAGGAGAACTCACTTGGGTCACCTGAAGAATGCAGTGATCTGGGGAGCACAATGGGCTCCTATTGGTACCAAATGCTAGTTCAGTGTAGATTCCAGGTGGTCTCTGGTGGGTTTCTCTGAAATCTTGCCACGACTACACCAACAAATGTCTACATAAATAATCCATAACCAATGTGTAAATCAAAATTGGGGTAAATTTATTATGAGCTAACTTTTGAGGACCATGGCCCTGGGCCTTCCTTCCATAAGGAAGGAAGGGCACTGAAGAAGTGGGGTGTACAGAGTGGTTATATACCGTCAAAGAGCAAGTATCACATAGGATTGTAATGTCCCTTTTACAATAGCCACAAGATCGCCCTGCTAGGTTGCCCTGGCAGAATAGTTATAAATGGAAACAACGTGGAACAGTTCTGCTGTCTGGTTGGGCATGGCTGCTGTCAGGTCTGTTGTCTGGAGCTGGGTGGTCACAGGATGAGTGCAGCAGTAAAATCCAAGCCTAAGGAGAAATGCTTACCCTTAAGGCAATGTCAATGAAGGGGAAGTTGCATCCTTATGTTAAGGGCATTTACTCTTCTCTTTGAGACAAGGCAAAGCATATACACAATGCAGGCGACAGGTCCTTTTGGAAAAACAAACTCAGTCCGAATTAGATTTACCCCAAATGACTTCCTCATATGCTCCAATATATCCTATTGCTTGCCATTTATTTATCAAGCTCAGGGTGTGTCTTTCAAACGGAAATCATCGAGAATAGCATGAAGTAGTCACTTACCAACAGATGTCACTGTGGCGACAGAATATTAACAAGTGGCCTTCAAATATAACCATTTTCCCAAATACTATATTTCACTGAGTTAATCCAAAAGGGATTCTTCTCTCTTATACTGACAAATCTCCACTCTGAACTTAGCACTAGAGGTAGCCAATTTTGAATAAAGACCTTTAACATCAAAGCCAGCCAATAGATCCTATTAAAACAAATCCAAACTCGGGAAAACTTTTGTTTTCAGTCACATGCAAACTCTCTCAAACTCAAGATAAAATCTTGGTTTTGTGCAGATGGAGAAAAGCGTCTCTTCCTCTTTTTCTATTCAGATAGTGCAGGGAAGAGCCCAAGGGGTCTCCTGGTGGAACACTAACAGTTCTTTACATTAGAAATGCATTCAGTGTTTCCTAGCTTCTTTTTTATAGGCCGAGATATGCTGACCTGCCCAGAGAAGCAAACTTCTGGGCTCCAGCAGTAAAGACTGTGTTCAGCTTACCACAACAATGAACTACAAAGATGTATCAGGAAATATTTTGAACACCCACACCTAAGCTCTCAGTTTCCCTCTGTCTAATTCCATGGCCACCTGAATTGAATTCATTCTCCATCCCCATCCCTTTCGTGATAGTTTTTATCTCCTTGAATCAGCATGTTATAACATCTAAGAGAATTTTATCAAAATACTCTCTTCAAAATAGCTAACTGAAGTATAAGAATTGTAGAGGGTCAAGATTTTAAGATGAAAGTGATGTACAGAGTAACTGTACTACAAAATAAAAAGAAAATGAATGAGAACAATAAGACAAGGAAGAAAAAAATGTTAAGGAGAAGGAATATAATAGAGTAAAAGTAAGAAAGTGAGAAAAAGAAGTAGGTGTAGGAAAGAGAAAGAGTCAAGAGAAGCATGATAAATGACAAAAAGGGGCATGAGCAGAGGGAAGACACCATGCTCAGAGCGAATGACAAGTCAACTGGCTTCTGAGCAGGTCTCAGGTCTAGAGTCATTGGGCTGCGCTTGAAAACTCCACTCAGTTCTAACATCCAGAGAATGACTACTGCTCATCCTAACTCTGATGACACTGATTACCATAGCTCTACTCTCCCAGGACCTGCTGGAGCTTTGGGAACTGCTTCTCTCAGCAGCTCTGGGACTGACATCGTCCCCATTAAATATTCATGGAGTAGGATGGTGTTATTTTTTTATTACTTTTTTTTAAATTTTATTTATTTATTTGTTTTCCCCAAAGGTCCAGTAAATAGTTGTATGTCATAGCTGAACATCCTTGTAGTTGCTGTTTTTAAGATGCGGCCTCAGCATCTTAAGATGCTGGAGAAGCCAGTGCGTCGGTTCGCTCCCGGGATCTGAACCCGGGCCACTAACAGCGGAGTGTGATCACCTAACCGCTAAGCCATGGGGCCTTCCCAGGACGGTTGTTTTGAAAGAGTAACTCAGAGAAAGATCTCTCAAGGGTACATATAATCCCGCCAAATCCTACACTCACCCATCTGAAGAATTAAGAAACTAAACTTTTTTTTTTAAATTACTGTGAAGAAAAGTAGGAGAAAACTTTCTTGGCAAAACTTTAAATGTTCCATCTTTTTTGAAGTTACCTCACAAAATTCTGAGCATAATCTAAAATTCTGGGCTCCCTACAGTTCCAAATATGTTTCAGAAATGATCTCTTTATCATCACAATGTAAGCCTATGCCTTATAAAACAAAATAAACTTGGATGAGTTTTATCTTGGAGAGAGAGGGCAGCAAGAAAAAGAGTAGGATGTTCCTCTCTGCTATGAAGGAAAATAAATAAAATCACCAAAATATACAAAATATGCCTCTAAAACTGAATGAAGATGTCTCTAAAGAGTTTTACATTTTAAGTAAAAATGCACCTATATAAAATTACACATCAATTTGACTAAAATCTAGTCAACTTAATAGAAGAAGAATTCATTCAGTTTCATTTAAATAGCATGACTTATGATTAGCTGCATAATAAGTGGTAGATATTTTAATTCTGGTATACCATGTCCTTCCACCAATGAAGGTGGGCTTAAACCTGTCATTTTCCTAAAAGGGGCCAACCAGATGTTCTGCTTATTTGATTACTTAATAGTATGGATCTGCTCCTCATTGCCAACTAAGGATGTCTACAAACAGGCTTTAGTTTGCATATGTAATGGGAAACGCAGGCTGATTTTACAAAAAGAAAAATTTAAAATGGAGCATTGCCTTGAGGAGACGTGGTCAATCTGTTCAAGAACATTTTCTCACTTGGTCAAGTGAAAAGCTGAGAGAGAATGCTGTCGGCCTCTTCCTTGGCCCCTTATAGAATTCTGCATTACCTCAATTGACCGTGTCCTAAAATGTTTGAACTAAACTTGGAAATGAGTTAATGATACTGTATTTGCATTATGTCACACAGTATCTCTTTCATTAGGCACCATTCAAAACACTTTTTGGGACATTAGAGACCAGAAAAGTTTTGCTTCTCTGAGAGACTGTTGCTTTTAATCTCATGGACATGAGATGATAGAGAACTGCTCCCATTACCCTTTCTACTTTAAACCTGAGGGATACATTTCCAACTACCTTTAAAAACTGCAGGTCCTTCCGAGCCAGCCCCGTGGCTTTGTGGTTAAGTGCATGCGCTCCGCTACTTGCGGCCAGGGTTCGGATCCCGGGCGCACACCGACACATCACTTCTCCGGCCATGCTGAGGTCGCGTCCCATGTACAGCAACTAGAAGGATGTGCATCTATTACATACAATTATCTACTGGGGCTTTGGGGGAAAAAATAAATAAAAAGAAAGAAAAAAAAAGAAAGAAAACTGCAGGTCCTTCCGAAACACTTTTCAGTGAGCTGGCTTACTTCAGCTTCATTACATTGTTCCATCCTAAACTCCTTTCAGTTTGATCTATTTTCCTTTATAATCCTTTTGTATACCTAGATATTTAAAAGCTGCTCAAATCTATATCGGAGAAAAGTTGGGTTACAGTACTTTCAGACAGCATGTAAAACCAATCTTTAGTGTTTATACACAAAACGTTTTTGCCATGTTTCTACCAGCTCTCCTTCCATATATTTTCCTCCAGGACTTCCTGTGACCAAATTGCCTTTCTAAAAATCAGTCCTCTGTTCATTCTCTTGGCCAGTGACATTTTCATAGAAACATAAAGGACTGGATTTTCCAAAGGTGCAACAAGAATGATCAAGTCTTGATTCACACCTAGATATCCTGCTCCTGTTCTCCATGAATTTTAAAACTAAAGTTAATTTTGTCTTTCATTTTATCTAAATCTATTGAGTAACTTTGGCACTGAGTCCCTAAACTGATCCACAGTCTGCTTTAACAGCCACAAAACTCTCTCTCAAATGCTTGCATTCATTTGCTGAGTAGGTACTTTATTTATTAAGATCGTATTCAACAAAAGAGCTTCATTTATTTACTCAAATACTTAAGTATATACTATGTGCCCAAAGGTCTTGAAATGTTGGCAGTCTGCAAGTAAGACAGATATGTATAAACAGATAAATTACACTACAGAAATAATTTGAATGAAAGAGATATGAATAAAATGTCATGGGACTCCAGGAAAAGAGCCACCATGGGTTGACATACAACTAAGATATATAGCAATGTACTGGGGCTTTGAGGAAAAAAACAACCACCATGGGGGGTGGACAGGCTTTGTACCATCTAAGTAAAGGAAAATGAAGGGAGAGAAGATAAAGAGAACACAAGATAAACGGAAAGGTTTTCTTCTTCTTAATGTTTCTGCCACCAACTTTTGGAGCACACTGCTTGTTGATGTCCTTTCTAGCCAGTCTTATCTTTCAGCAGGCTTCTATAGACTTCAAAAATTTGATTTTACCAAGCTGGGCTCCTCCCTGGAGACATAGCCAACTATGTAGGGAGCCAGGAGGGGAGCAAAAGATTCAAAGGAATCTGCAGCCCTTCTGCAATTCACTGGTGGGGAGGGGCACCAAGGCTTCAACTTGGCCTCTGTCTCCAAGTTCATATAAAGGAGAGTCAGTTCCTTCCCCGATCTATGAAGGTGGAGAAAAACCTCTTTCACAGAAGGGATTATGGAAAAATTAAAGTGAGGGCCATGAAAAAGACAGAGGAGGTAGCACCATGAATCTGAAGAAACTGGACATGTGAATTAGTAACCAATACATAGAAGAGCTGAAGACAAAAAATAAAATTACAAAAAACAAGTTCTCAGTTTTCTAAGATGGAAATGCAAGTCTTCTTCTTCTTCAAAAAGAAAAGAGTCATTGAACCTTTTCCTTTAAAATAAAATTGAAAGGGGTCACATGTTGCAAATAATGATTTTAACCATGATGTCACTACACAATACTGTGTAACAATCAGTTGTTAAGTGCACTGCAAATAGTTCAAACTTAACAATTATGTTATCAAAGTTTGCAATTGATATATATTTTAGTAAATAGTAGACTGTGTACAAAGTTGTCACTATATTATTGACAATGTCACTCTTACTACTGAAAACATGACTAAGAGGGAGAAGATAGTGTGGCCTCAGATTGCTAGAGTCACAGTAAGAAATGTCAAGAAAGTGCCATCAGGTCATTTGGACAAAAGGATGCTATATGGCTGTTGAGTTTATAACAGATCAACTGGAGAAAAACAAGTCACTACATTAAACTATTTTCTACCTACCTCCATCACCCTCTCCAAGAACACATATTTTAAAATGAGACAAGTTATTATATTAAAAATTACTTGTTCTATCATTTTGAAAACTACATCAAAAAATGAAGAAAAAACTGGGTTACAAACAACCTGGTATCAATTCCAACTACTATCTTTCACCAAACTAAAACTCTAATTATCACTAATTCACTTACAATCTAGTGCTCCTCCAATATACAATATCAACAACTTAAAATGTTTCATAACTTTTTTTAAATTGCCCTAGAATTTTAGAGGATAATATAAATATATCTCTTGGAAAAATTGAGAAAGATAAAGACACTAGGACAGGAAAAGATGAAAATATTACCCTAATCAATGATGTAAAACACAAGATATGAACAACTGTTAAAAAGAATTCTCTATGAAATCGATCAATTCTACTATCTCTATACCTGGCTATTTCCTATCAGTAATTTGATGCATAAACAAATAGAATAGTGTATTTAATGAGATCAATTCTTTTAGTTGTGTGCTTTTCCTTGTAAAACTACATATGCTTTTATGTTCTTCCTTTATTTTCAGGTGGTGTCACATTAGAACACCCTCATCTCTGAAGATCTTTGCATTAAGGAACTCTACCTTGTCCCTTGATCAACTGTATTCTGCGTTATCATAAGCTCAGAGACCTACATGGAACAATGTTTCTTACATCTTATCTTCCATGAGTTTCTCATGTCAGGGATTATAATCCAACAAGTAAACACTAAGCAGTGTTTCAAAAGCATCAGATACTAAAAGGAGGACATGCAGGGTTGGGTGTGGACCCCCATTCAGTGCCTAGTGCAAACAAGAAAGAAATAAACGCATCCCTCCAGAGACTGGGATAAAACAGGAGGTTATAAACACGAGGCTCCCTTTGCAGGCCTTTAAGCAGGGACCTAGAATAAAACTGTTGACACTGTGGATCATTGTTGGTTTTACAGGGAACTCATGAGGAAGATAAGGAGATGAAATAATGATAATTATAATAACAGCAGCAAACACTTCTACTGAACCAGGCACGGCAATCTGAATGTTACTTCTGTGCTTGAACATACATGAACTCCTATATCCCTCAAAATATCCTGATGTAGCAGATGTTGTTCTTCTCACCATTTTACAGATGAAGAGACTGGGTACAGTGGCTAGAAAACAAACCCAGGTTACAAAGCTGATAAATGGCAGAGCCCAAGCTCAGTGCTCTTATGTTATGCTCTTTGATTACAACTCGAAGTTAAGTCTCTAATGACTATATTTCTCTCTATAATCCAATGGGGGAAAAATCAAAATTCTTAACTCTAACACCCATGTTACCATTTAGGAAAAGTTGCTGAGGGAAAGATCTCTGAATAGTAACAATGCCCTTCTATTAACTCTTAACTTATAGATCAGACATCAATAGTCCTGCTCAGTCCACCAAGAAGAAACTGGGACTTTATTATGCCAAAAAGAAGAAAAAACAAGTAATAAAACAACCAAATTCCTTTATACATCATTACACAAATGTGATTCTTAATTCCGTGTGACAAATATAAAGTGCTTTCCTGGTTTATGGCTCCATATAAAGCTGATGTTAATCTCATGTTATCTTCCCAGCCAATAACACAAAATACTTTAAAACAACAAAAGGCACAGAGACAAAAAACAACCCAAAAGAAAATTAAATATTACATCTGAACGCTGTACAATTTTTTAAAGATTACTTAAAAGTTAGATTTAGTAAAATATATATCTCTATCTTGCCTCTCCCAGTTATCTCTGAAGGTAAAGAAAAGGACTAAGAAAGGCACAAGGAAGCCAGTTAGGGAAGCGAGTCAGGGGGAAGAGGTAAGGTGGCCGCCCCTCTGCAGAGGACAGACAGAAATCTCCCCTGGGAGCCGTCTCAGACCTCACAAAGATGTGGAGCTTTGACCTCGGGCAGTGGCTACAGCTGGACGCCAGCAGCAGTGCTTCTCAGACTTCAGTCTACACTGTAATAACTGGACAAGTCCAGTGTCCCCTTCCCTGGAATTCTAACTCAGCAGCATTGAAGTTGGGACACGCGAGTTTTCCATTTAACAAGCCTACCAGTGATTTTCCTTGAGTTATCTGCAGATTATGATCAAAGGCATACCTTGAAGAGAAGCACAAACTAACTACCCTGTATGCACTGCACAGATACTTTGTGTCACACACTCTCAGACCATTCCCTGATCCAGGGGTCCCACATGCCTCAGCATCCTTGGGCCTGTGTTCTTCATCAGGAGGTTCCGATGGTGGCAAAACAGACAAGACTCACCTGGGAAACTGCCCTTGTGTGTAATTCAGTGAGTGTGAGCTGCCTGCAGCCTAGGTGTAAAGTGGGTCTTGCTATATTTAAAAATAAATTTCTTTTTAATTTTATTGAGGTCATATAGCTTATAAGTGTAAATTTCAGGTCTACATTACTATATTTCAGTTCTGTATAGACTGGATCATGTTCACAACCAATAGTCTTGTTTTCATCTATCATCATACATATGTGTCCCTTTACACCTTTCTCTCTTTCCCTCTGGTAACAACAATCTGTACTCCTTATCTATGTGTTTGTTTATTTTCCACATATGAGTGAAATCAATCAGTATTTTTCTTTCTCTATCTGACTTGTTTCACTTAGTATAATACCGTCAATGTCCATCCATATTGTCACAAATGGCATGAGGTTGTCTTCTTTATGGCTGAGTAGTATTTCATGGTATATATGTATATATATCACATCTTTATTCTTTCATCCATTGATAAGTACTTGAGTTGCTACTCAGTGTTGGCTATTGTGAATAACGCTGTGAAGAACATAGGGGTGCGTATATTTTTTTGAATTACTGACTTCATATTCTTTAGATAGATATGCAGAGGTAGAATAGCTGGATCTTATGGTAATTTTATTTTTAATTTTTTGAGAAACTTCCATCATTTTTCCCTAGTGGCTGCACCAGTTTGCATTCCCACCAGCAATGTATGAGGGTTTCCATATATGTTATATGTGCACGGTATTTTACCTCTGGAGGGTATGGTGAAAATTAAGAGCTCTATTCAATTAACTTGAAGTAAGTGCTTAGAAAAGTTATTTTTAAATCTAAATGTTTTTCCAGTTAACATGATATGAAATAATATTTGGTAAATAAAAGCTTATTTAAGCTTGTTAGTTTTCAGCATTGGATATAACACAGACATACAGACTTTCCTTGTCAGATAGACAATCCTGATGAAGAACAAATTGATGAACTCACACTTCTTAATTTCAAGATTAATTACAAAGTCAAGAGACTGTGATATTTTACAATACTGCAATAATCAAGAGACAGTGATATTTTAAGATGAATAGACACAGAGGTAAATGAAAAAACATCGAGACTCCACACATAGACCTCTGCAAGTACAGACAACTTCATCTTGCTCATGACAATAAATGCAGTCCAACATAAAAAATAATAGATTTTTAGTCTTTAGTCTTTTAGTCTCTAGTAATCATAAACCATGGTGATTATACAAAAGGACGACCCTATGGAAATAAATGAACATAGACACAAATTTTGCACCTTAGAAATAAATGTACTCAAAATCACTCATCAACTTAAATATAAAATACAAAACTATAAAATTCATGCTGGGAAATAAGAGAAAATCTTCATGATTTATAGTTTGATGATTTGTTTTCATATACAACACAAAAAGCACAATCCATGAAGAAAAGAATTGATCATGTGGACTTGGTTAAATATAAAATCTCCAATCTGGGATAGACAGCATTAACAGAGTGGAAATACAAACTCCTGACTAAGACATTTGTAAAATATATATCTGCAGAAAGACTTGCATGCAAATTATTCAAAGAACAAGTCAAACGCTGCAACAAGAAAACAAACCCCCCAAATTAAAATAAATAGACCAAAATATGAATAGACAAGTTACCAAAAAAATATATATATATACACGGGAAATAAGCAAATATAAATTGCTCAACAAGGAATTATTGGAAAATAAAATCCATTGTGCATTAAGAAAAAGCAAATTAAAACACCAATGAGATACTCTACTCTTCTAGTAAAATAGCTAAAAACCAAAAACTGACAATACCAATTACTGGTGAGGATGTGGGACAATAGGAAATCTCATTCATTGTTGATGGGAATACACATAGTATAACCTCTTAAGAAGACATCTTGCTAATTCTTGTGAAGCTAAGTATAGTGTCACTATATGATGCACCAATTGTGCACCAGTGTATTTCTCCAACTACCGTGAAAATATACATCCACACACAGACCTCTAAGAACATCTAAAAAGCAACTTTATTCACAACGACCAAAACCTAGGGGTACCATGATATCCTTTAACAGGTGAATGACACCCAAGTGTGGGACATTGGGTGAAAATACTTGAAGAACAAATGGGCTACAGGCACAAGGTAAGGAAACACACGAGTTCAGACAGGGCCTAGAGGAACAGTAGATGAAATCACTGGTTGTCTTGATGAGATGGAGGCATAGAGAACGCAGACAAACACGAGCTGGCATGAGCTGAAGCACAGCTGACAGGCACACTCAGGGATGGAAAGGGATGCAGACACATGGAGTGAGAGAGACATGTGAGGTCTGGTATCAAATGTGGGCACAGGAGATAGAGACACTCGAGGAAAGATACCCGCTGCAAGTACGTGAGAGAATGAAATTAGGTGTCTGACATGTGTTTTAGAGAGATGGAATGAAGACTCCTATGAGTTGCCATGGGCTACAGGAACAAGGGTTGGAGACTTTTGAAAGGTGGTATGGACAGAGGGGAGAGAAAACCTTGACAACACAAAAGGTCAGAAGTGGGCTGCAATCATATGAGATGGTGACACTGGACAGAAGATAGCTTCAGGTAGAGGGATGGAGACACACGATGGCTGGCATTGTTACAGGCTCATGGGCTGGAGATCCTATGGGGCAGACATGGCTTGCAGCACAGAGTTTAGAAATACACTAGAGAAGACAAGAGATACCAGCTACATCTGTGCTTAGAAGGCAATGGTGTGTAGCCTTAAATGAATGTATGAGTATGGAAGAAAGACAGGAAATCCATAATCTCAGCTTCTGTCTTAAGAATTAAAAGAGAATCACACTGGAAAAAGTACAGAATGGAAACAATAATAAAGAATTAAGGAAATAGAAAAATACTAAAGAAACAAATCAGGCTAAAAGTTATTTTTAAAAATATTAATAAAGTTAATAAACCACTAGCAAAACTGATTACGGAAAAAAAGAGAAATGAAACACAAATCACCAGTATCAGAAATCAAATAAGAAGTATTCTCTACAGAGTGCTTAGATCTTAACAAGATACACCATTTTGTGAAATACTTAGGACTGCGAATTAGACAACAAAAGTCAAAATTCACTTTATAAAAAACCAATATACTGAAACTGACACAAAATATAACATAAAATAGGAAAGCTTGCATATCTACTAAATAAATTGAATTGTTAAAACATCAAGCCAACTAACCAACAAAAACAACAAACACTTTCCACAAGCAAAACTCTAGGTCTGAGACTATTAACTATTCCAGACAATAGAGGGAGGAAGGAAGGAAAGGTTCAGATTCCAGATTAGACTGAACACAAAACTAATAGAGATTTTATTCACATTGAATACAATACAAAGAAGATTCTTTACCACACAGGACCTCTGAAGTCATCTTTCCACTATACTACCCAATAAGTTGAACCTAGAGAAGAACTGGAGAAAAAAAGCACTACACTTATTAAATATTTTTAACACAGTAAAGAAACTGAGGTTATCTAAACTGAAGAGGAAAATGTTAATAGGTGACAATTACCATCTTCAATGTATGAGCAAGTCCAGAGAAGGCTAAATTTAAAAAGTGGATATAAAGTGAAAATTATTTAAATAACACAAAGAAAAATTTTATTATTTGGCAAAGTAATATAGCAGACAATCAACCAATAAATTAAAAAAACAATTAATGTATATCATTGATTAAAGCTATTAATAATCAACAGAACTGGTTTCTGGAGGTTGTGGAGTCTTTGTCCCTGGAAACTTCTCAGAAACAAACATTAAGCCATTTGTCCTGGATAGACTTTAGACCTTCTCCTGCTGGGGCTCAAGATCTCTTCAAGTTTCTTTTGTAATTTTAATCTACTGCTAAATTAAATGAGAGAAGGCATGGTGAGGTCAATTATGAGTGTGCTCTGGGGGGTTCCTTAGAGGAGTTGTGGAGAAAGAGTAAACACACCTGGGATCCCGTAGGGTTCTGAGAAGCAGAGAAATAAAAGTATGTAAAGGGCTTGAGACATATTGGGACCTTAGTAAATAGCCATTGTTATCAGTAAAAATTCGTTTCCAATAGTGTAGATAAAGTTGGCTAATCTGTCAAAAAAACCTTACTCAAAAATATCTTAATTGACTGAGGATTAAATAATCAAAGCTGGCTTTGTTTTTAATGTTCTTTCTTAGCCAGGTAGGGCTCAAGGGAAGCAAGCAAAGGAAGTGTGTGACACTTAGGAGAGTCACAAACCCTGAACTCAGAGTAAAGTTTGCTTTAGCCCCTGAAAATTCAGGAGCCTCTAGATCCAAATGCCAACACATTCAAGTTGTTGGTGAATCTTGATTACGATTTTGATACTTTTGGCTGTCTGCTCAAGGAAAGCATCCTTTGAAACCTAGGGTTTCTAAGCCGGTGGTTCTCAATGTGTGGCTGGTCAGCAGCATCACCTGGGAAACGGTCAGAGATGTAAATTCTCGGGATCCCCATCCTAGTGGATCACAAACTCTGGGATGGGCTCAGCACTCTGTGTTGTAGGGGACCTCCACACGGTTCTAATGCACACTGGAGTTCAGGAACCACTGTCTTAGGAGAAGCCAGTCCTAGGTACAACATAGGGTTAGCAAAGATTCCTCTCTCACGAGGGCTTCTCCTGAGGCCCCATGGACAAAATAAGGATTCCCCTTTATGGCCATAGGAAGAACGCCTATGACTCAACTCCAGGCAGCCGTCTTCAGGAATTTTTCCAATGTGACCAGGAGCTCTGAAATTTGGATTCAAAAAAGAAAAAAATATGAAAAATTGATTCAACATTCAAGAAATTTTCCTGCTTCAAATTGAGGGTGAAGTAGCTGAAATAGAGAAATGTTTCCCAGAACACTGATCTGTCATTTCTTGATGGAAACCACTGAGATCTTTCAGTGGAACTAAATAATGACCAGGAAGGTTATGGTTAGTCTGATGTGTTAGAGGAAAAAGAAAACACAAAGATAAAGAAAGAAAAAACAAACAAACAGGAGAGAGGTAGAGTAAGGAAGGGAGATAGAAACAGCGACCATGAGTCAGAGGTAGTGAGAGGAGGGGGAAAGGAATAGAAAATGCAGAGGGAGAGAAGCAGGTGCCGCTCGGTAGGAAACACACCTGTTGATACTGTGCACGTGTGGCTTTCATAGAAAGGTGTAAGGTTTCTAAAAAGCAAAGAAAATAAAAACAAATCCATCCGATTTAGTAATTTGTCCTAAATTTAATTGATCAGGTTTGATCACTCTGATGTCTTCCTTCTCCTTTATTTCATCCATGTCTCAAATTCTATGTCCTGCCCTTGTCTAAGGCTTCAGAAACACACCACAATTCAAACCTTCACAAGGTGAACTTTTTAAATCATTTCAACTTCTTCCTTGCCCTTCTGCACAAAATAGATGCCCTACAGTGTTAGCTTACCTTTCGGTAACTTTCAAAAAAACTTTAAAAAACTTTATTCTTAAAACTACAGTTTTAGATTTACAGAGAATTGAACAGATAGTACATAGAGCTCCATACACCCACCGCACTGCCTCTCTCCTCTCTGCCAAGCCCCATCTCCCCTATTATTAACACCTTGCATTAGTGTGATACGTTTATTATAATGAATGAACAATATGGAAACGTTGTTATGAACTACAGTCTCTAGTTTAAGGGTCACACTTTGTGTTGTACAATTCCATGGGTTTTGACACACATATAGTGACATGCAGCCACCATTATGCACAGAACAGTCTCACTACTCTAAAAATCCTCTGAGCATCAGATTAGCTCTTAGTGGCTTTTTAATATATTAATAATTGTCAGAATAACGTAAATTTTTATGATGAAAAATATTCCACAAGTGCTAAGTTTTGTTAGTCTGACTATTATGATCACTATTAGAAATAATGAAAAAAATGAACCCTTATATAAATAGAAAAATCGTAGAATTTTAAAGATAAAAAAGTTCTGGAAGATTGGGAAATCCCACATTCTTCAAGACTCTGCCCTCCAGTCTCTCAGCTTTCTGTGTCATCTATCTGCCGACTCTGCTGAGGAGAAAGAAAGAAATCGATAAAGAAAAACAAAGCAAAAAACAAATTTCGGTTCTAAGTAGTCCTCTTGAGCCAAATTTAATCACACATGGATTCTTCTTTATTGCATATTTGCATCAGGAACATAATTACTAACTAGAGCCTAATTTGAGAATATTCATTACGAATGAAAGATGTCATATCTAAGAACAGAATGGAATTCACTGAGGTTTTACTCTTGGGACATTTGTAGGATTAAGTCAGTACATGCTGTGAGAGTGACAAATAAGTTCTATATATTTTTATTCTCCAAGACCATGGATTTCAGCCACACTTTATACCCATCTACTTTGCAACAATGAAAAACAATTAAACACTGACCTTGAATATTTTGCCCTCAGATTCATTAGTCTTTAAAATATAAATTGAGCAATTTTAATCTAGATGAGAGAAAGACTATGGAGACTTCTAGAATGTCACGTTAGGTCCTTTGGAAGTGAAGAATTGACTTTATAAAGCATTTCAATTCCTTCTCATACCTTGACAATAGTGCTACTGTGACTCTGTTTTAAAGAGGATAATGGCAGGCTTTACTTTGATTTGCACTTTTTTGTTTTTAGTACATTTACTTAACATTTCTCAGTCTCTTGAAAACTTTTATAGTTAAGCTCAACCTTCATTTAAATCACCAGACCTATTTGATGAAGGTGACATGAACATTTATTTGTAAACTCCTCATATAATTACTAATTTAACCTTCAGAAGATCCATTGTAGAACTCAAACTGGATTTCCCAGGCTCCTCAAAATGGCTCATAACTATGTGTTTGTACATTTATCTGGGAAGATATTATCTAAGGGTAATTGTTCTTCCCAAATGCTTTCTTTACCTCAAACAGTGATACTCCCAAAGTTTTAATGAAAATGTGGCCAATTTGGTGAAAACCAAGTGACTTGTTTGTTTTAGCATGCCAATGAGATTAAGAAAATAAGTATTTTAATTATTGTTATTGATTATAAAAATCAGAAATAAAGCAAACAAACTTCTTTGTTCAAAGACATTTCTGCGAGTGAAATCGTCGGAAAAACTGACAGCTAGCTTCCCGTTTTAACTACTAAATCATAAGAAACGTAATACCATGGGCAAACACTTGAGCGTGTTCACCTGCAGAAGTCCCCAACGCTATAGCCCCATCAGGGCCACAAATCAGGGGAAGGAGCCGGCAGAAGGGAGACAGCTGTGCCCTCAGCATCCTTCCTTCCTGCGTCAGAACACGGTCCCAGCTGCTCACTGTCTAGTTTTCTGGAGAAGCAGAGAATTCTTCTGGGGACACGACACATCAGGTGTTAAGGATGTCATTGTTCTTTTTGAAACAAATGTTAGTTAATGTGACGCACTTCTCAGGACAGGAGGAGCCGCCTCAAGGAAAGGTAGATCTTCTCCAGGAGCTGAGGGTCATCCAGGAAGAGCAGAGTCAAGAGCTGCAGAGGGACAGCCCGCTCCCACTCTCCCTCTCAGGGACACCTCAGTCCCCAAACCCTCCCGGGGCCCACCCCAGCGCTTCCCATTTTATCCTCGGAGATGCCTAAGCATGCGCAGGACGTGTGCTCAAAGCAGCAGAGGGGCCTGCGAGTTGGAGAGCCCCGGAGCGAGTGCACTGGAGGCGGGGTCCTTGGTGTGGACGTGGCTGCCTCGGAGGTTTGTG
Organism: Diceros bicornis minor; assembly: GCF_020826845.1. Lineage (NCBI taxonomy): Eukaryota > Metazoa > Chordata > Mammalia > Perissodactyla > Rhinocerotidae > Diceros > Diceros bicornis. The sequence goes on from NW_026690866.1 coordinate 14,877,268, forward strand.
TGGGGGGATTGGCGATTTCTCGATCATTCCTCCAGGATTTTCAGCGCTGGGGAGCTCTCCTTTCTGCAGTGTGGAGGAACGCTGGGCAGGAGCGGTGCCGAGGTAGGCGGTGGGCAGCAGGCGCGGTGTGGAGATCTCCGCTGCAGATGGCGGAAACGCAGTGTCGGGGGCGTGTCCGGGGCTGCTGGTGGGCTGCTCCAGGCGGGGCAGCCCAACTTTGTCCCTTTTAAGAGCAGAGGAGTGCCGCCTGGCAGGCTGGTCCCTCTGCCTTGGCGGGGCCCCACCACAGCGGGGCCTCCTGCCCACCCATCGGAGGTGCAGGGGGCGGCAGGGAGTCGCCTGCCCTCTGCACCAGCCCTTGAGTTCATGCAACCCAGGACCCCGTCTAGGACAGGTCGGGATATCTCCCGGTGAACACGGCCCTTCGTAAGATGGCCTGTGGTCAGCGCTCCTCTGTCTGACTCTGCTCAGGCTATTGGGCTCCTCATTGCGTTCTTTAAACAAATAAATATTCCTACTTCCTTGGGACCACTTTTATAGAAAAGCCTAATCCTAGTAATAGTTTCTGATAATTGACTGTATATTTGCAAGGCGAACTTTGAAGCCTGTGAATTATTGTAAACTGCATTTAATGAAAGGAGCTTTAAACAATCTTTGGTGCAAATTATGTAGCTTCCTAATAATAACTCACATTCTGTTAACATGGACTGATGACTGATCAATTGATGATTGACACAATGTGTAGGGAATTTTGGTATCAACGGAAAGACTTTTCTTGACAGTTGGTGATAGAATTAAAATCGGATAAGGAGGAGGTTTTTAGAAGTAGTGTGTAGTGTGTGTTTTGTCTCCATATTCATATGCAATTGTAAGAATTTAGATTTGGAAAGCTCATAGAACAGGAATTTTCAAATTTCGATTTGACTGATAGGATGAAAAGTCAAAAGGCCAAATACAGTAGGATTTCATTTATATGATATTCTAGAAAAGATAAACCATAGGGAAAGAAAACAGGTCGTTAGTTGCCATTAATTTTAATATTTAGTTAATCATTTAGTTTAATCATTAGTTTTAATATTTCTGATTAAAAAATACATTTTAATGATAGCATCCTAATTATGCTTTTGGATGATACGAGAATTTAACAACCTATTAAATTCTCCAGTAGGAACAAATGATATGTTGGTTATTAGTGTCTTTGAAGTGTAAGTATTGTTGGTAATGAACATAAATGAGCTTTTTCGGATTGTGAACTACTGATTTTTTTACTAGATCCTGTTGGACGTGGCATATTACAAGCTTCAAAAAGCTCTTTAAAATATTGTAGCAGGCTGAAGCTATTAAATTGCAATGTAAGATCTTTATAGATGAAACAGGCAAAAATACAAAAAGCCATTAATCATTTTAACTTTGTTAAAAAAATGAAGTAAATCTTACCATATACATGAATGACTTTTGGCTAGATAGACCTGAACTTGACAAGATGGACTCATTAGTATGGTGAATTTGTTTTGGAATGTTAGAATGGGAGAGGACATATGAGTTACCTGAGGGTGACCCAAGTCAATATGGTGGGTTTCACTGTTTATATACTCTTTTTGAGTTACGATCTTGATTAAACAGCTAGTCACAGATGTACCAATAAATTTGGGCCATTTTATGTATCAATATTTTAAGATGTCCTATTTCCCTGATAGTTTCTGATTTCTGGGTGTCTGGGAAAAACAGTTTCTCAACATAGGTAAGTTGGAATATAATTTTTGATTGTTGACTTATTGAATCATAGAATTGTGGAGTTGGAAATAATTTTAGTGGTTGTAGAGCCTAATCTCTTCATTTTCCAGGAAATGGAAAGTGAAGTTTTTCAAGTTAAGTCATCCATAATCTGACTGCTACTTAGTGGCAGAGTTGGAACTAAATGCTCAGATGCTTGTCTCCAGATTCTTAGTACAGTGCTGTCTGTGATATGTACTATTAAGTACATATCTGGGAATTATGAAGGGGTTTAACTTCCCAGATCATATATGTAGCCAGCAGGGTTGATTCTTTCCCATATGCATTTTTTTCTTTCTTTTTTAAATAACTACTAACCACAATTAATTCATTCCCTTACCATGTTTAATGACTATACTTGTGTGTGTTTCTCCTCGAGCACACGTGGACTCCTTAGAATGGACACCTGCCTGTGAGTGGATTGCTGGGCCAGAGGCTGATGTGAATCTGCAACTTGACGGGCTGCAGCCAAATCACCCTCTGAAGTTTTAACAATTTCCATTCCCGCCAACAGTGTCTGAGTCATCCTTGCCCTGGGAATTGCCAGATCAGCATTGTCAGATTTTTAAATTTTTGCCAATCTGATGGGTGAGAAATGATGTATTTGTTTTCCTTCCTCTTTGTACGTAAGTTTTGACAAATGCATAGAGTTGTGCAACTACCAAAATCAAGATACAGAACAGTTCCAGCACCCAGAACTCCCTTGAGCTGCTCTTTTGTAGTCAACTCTTCCCACACCCTTAACCCCTGGTGGCTAATGATCTGTTGTCTTCCCCTATGGTTCGTCTTTTCTAGAATATCATATAAATGGAATCCTACAGTATTCAGTGTTTTGAGTCTTGTTTCTTACATTTAGCACAATATGTATATTTGAGTGTTCATCCATGTTGTTGACTGTATCAGCAGTTCCTTCTCTTTTATTGCTGAATGTGGTATCCATTGTATGAATGTACCACAGTTTATCCACCCACCAGTTGAAGGACATTTGAGTTATTTTCGGTTTTGTGTTTTTTGACTATGAATAAAAATATTATAAATCTTTGCAAACAAGTTTTCGTGTGAACATTGGTCTTCTTCTCTTGGGTAAGCACCTAGAAGTGAAATTGCTGGGTCACATGGTATGTGTATGTTTAACTTTATTTTAAAAACTGTTTGTGGTAGCAAAGTCATGGCTCACAAAGATGTCCTAATCCCTGAACTTGGGAATACTTTAGATTACATGGCAAAGGTGAATTAAATTTGCAGATGGAATTAAGGTTGTTGATCAACTGACTTTAAAATAGGGAGATTACTCTGGATTATCAAGGTGGGCTCAGTGCATCACAAAGGCCCTTAAAAGGGAAAGAGAAGCAGTAGAATAGAAAAAAGATGCAACAAGGGAAGCAGGGCCAGAGAGATGCAGAGTTCTTGGTTTTGAGGGTGGCGGAGGGGCGCCATAGGCTAAGGAATGTGGTGTTCCCTAGAAGCTTGAAAGGGTTAGGAAATGGATTAACCTTTATAGTCCCCTCAAAAGAACCTAGTTCTGCCAACACCTTGATTTTAGCCCAAGGAGACCCATCTCAGACTGCTAACCTACAGAACTGTAAAACTATAAATCTGAGTTGTTTTAAGCCATGAAATTTGTGCTAATTTGTTAGAGCAGCATAACAAACTCCACTTTAAAATTGTTTTTCCAGGGGTAGGCCCCATGGCTTACTGGTTAAGTGCGTCCACTCCGCTATTGGTGACCCGGGTTTGGATCACGGGTTCACACCGACGCACAGCTTCTCCAGCCATGCTGAGGCTGAGTCCCACATACAGCAACTAGAAGAATGTGCAACTATGACATACAACTATGTACTGGGGCTTTGGAGAGAAAAAAAACCGAGGAGTATTGGCAATAGATGTAAGCTCAGAGCTGGTCTTCCTCAGCAAGAAGAGGAGGATTAGCATGGATGTTAGCTCAGGGCTGATCTTCCTCACATAAAAGTAAATAAACAAAAAAAACTGTTTTCCAAAGAGGCTGAACAACTGTGTGTTCCCACCAGCAATGTAGGAGTGTCCCAGTTACTTTCCATCCTCATTAACACTTGGTATGCTCAACCTCTTTAATTCTAGTCATTCTAATAGGTACATAGCAGGATCTCAATGTGGTTTTTATGTGCATCTTTCTCATGTTTAATGACGTTGAGCATCTTTTCATGTGTTTATTTGTCATCTGTGTATCTTCTTTGGTGAAGTGTCCAAACCTGTGCCCATTTTAAACTAGGATTTTCTTATTGCCGAGTTTTGAGCGTTCCTTATAGTCCTGTCAGATATGTGATTTGCAAAGGTCTTCTCCCAGTCTGTGGCTTGCCTTCTCCATCCTCTCACCAGTGTCTTTGGAAGGTCTGTGTAACATAACTCAAGAGGTTCCACATGACTTTATTTTCCTTCATTGAGAAACAGAGTGAGGTTGGAGCACCTGAGTCCAATCAGACCTTGATCAGAGTCGGGGCTGGGTCTCACTTTTAGTAAACCCAGCCCTTCCACTTTCCCTGCTCCTGTTTGCTGTGCTCCCCTCCTTCACACAGGAATCTGGTTCTAAGTCTGATAGATTTCTGTCTCCTCAAGTTTGGGAGCCCATAGACAATTCAGCTACACCCTTCAGACATCTCAGCACAGATCTCCAGCCTCCTACCTGATTATTGCTTCACAATATGGGAAATTCCCTGAAGGTCAGACTAGCGGTATGTTGGACTTAGGCCACTTCCACCACTTCTGGAGGTTTCATTTTGTTTTGTGGAAGCTTTTGGCCTAATTCCCCAGATTCCTGTGTGGCACAGAAACTTAGCACAAGTGCTGTGAGAAAGAGCAGTTGTGTGTCTGAAAGCTCTCAGGTTTCATCTGCCACACCAGTCCTGCAGAATCACTACAAGTTTGGCTAGTTTCTCTTTTCCTTCACCGAGGATCTGGCTCAGCAAGCCAGATCCTCGGCAACCACCCAGAATCAGAAAACGCCTGCAGGGCTCACATAAAAAAGTTTTTCTTCTTTCTGGAATTTTAGTTGGTTGATTATGAAGTTCTCTGATGCTCTAAAAATATATTTATAATTTATCTGGCTTTGTCCAGTTTTGCAGCGGGTGCTTTCCTGTCCTAGTCTACTCTAAAACAGAAGTTCCCTTGTCATTGGTTTTTAACTCCATCAGTTATACATTGTCAATATTATGATTGTTTGGAAAAATCATGCTTTCAATGATTTATTCAGATGTTTACCCTTTTTTATCCTCACGATCCATTTTTACCTCTTACCATTTCTTCTTCTATCAGTTTGTTTCTTCTTCTTTTTTTTTTTGTGAGGAAGATCTGCCCTGAGCTAACATACATGCTAATCCTCCTCTTTTTGTTGAGGAAGACCAACTCTGAGCTAACATCTATTGCCAATCCTCCACCTTTTTTTTTTTTTACCCCCAAAGCCCCAGTAGATAGTTGTATGTCATAGTTGCACAGCCTTCTAGTTGTATGTGGGACACGGCCTCAGCACGGCCAGAGAAGGAGTGCGTCGGTGTGCACCCAGGATCTCAACCCGTGCCACCAGTAACAGAGCACGCACGCTTAATTTCTTAGCCACGGGGCCGGCCCAGTTTTTTTCTTCATAAAGCACATTCTTTTTTGCTTTTTAAGTCTTTTCCTTGAGGAAGATTAGCCCTGGTCCAACATCTATGCCAATCTTCCTCTATTTTTTATGTGGGTCATCACCATAGAATGTATGATGAGTGGTGTAGATCCACGCCTGGGATCCAAACCCACGAACCCAGGCCTTGGAAGTGGAGTGTGCTGAACTTAAACCACTACACCAGGTAGCTGACCCCCTTAAAGTACATTCTTTAGAAATTCCTTAATGAGCATTTGTTCGTGGTAATACCCTTAGTAAATGTTTGCATAAAAATATCTTTAAGTCACCTTTGTTATTGAGATATGGTTTGATTGAGTATACGCTGAAAGTTATTTTCTCTCTGTACCTTGAAGATTTAATCCAACTCTCTCTTGCCTTCCATTGTTAAGTAATGTATCATAGGTCTAAATGTAAGTCTCTGTAAGTGTTCTGTTCCTCTGAGGGGCTTTGAATATCTTCTTTTGTATTTAGTGTTCTTTCGTTTCCCTGAATGAATCTGGCTCTAGATTTTTTTTTTTTAAATTTTGCTTGAGATGTATTCAGCTGCCTGAATCTAGAGTAGAAGTCTTTTATCAATTCTGGAAATTTCTGTTATAATGTCTGAATATTTCTTTAAATCATATATATATGTTTATATTATTTAATTCAAATATATATACATATACACATTCAATATATATTCATTAAATATATATTTATATTATTTAATTAAATATATATTATTCAATATAGTCATTTTTATTATTGAAAAATATACGAGTATTATTTATATATATAGTTTCCTGTACTTGACCAAACTCAAGCCAGTCTCCTTTGAGCCTATAATAATTTGGCCTATAATAACTACAGCCTCTCAGCACAAATGGTTTCACATCCCAACACATATTATAAGACTGAAACACTTACACAGTTTCTAACAGCTCAAATCAACATCCTTAGGATGACTCCTGCCCCCTTAACGTGCTTCCCTGAGAAAGCTCAAGGCAGCCAAAAGAATTGATTATTTGTTCTGGCCAACACTCGATCATTGGCCCCTGACATCCCTTTCTTAGAGCATTTACCCAAAAGTGCTTACAACTGTGAATCTTTCCTCTGTCCTTTAGAGTTGTAGGTGTGTCTGCTATAACTCAGGAGAGCATTTCTCAAGGTCTTGAGAGCCGTTCCTTGAGAGGAAGACAGGGTGTCTGTGTCCCAGATGCTGTGAGAGGAGAGAAGTGAAACTTTGATTATTTCCAACTAGCAGACACAACTGGCCAGATCACACTGCACTGACCAACATTCTGTAACTTTTCCCTCCCTGACTGTACTGAGCCCCTGCTCACCTCTCTGCCTGCTCCCTCATTCTCCCTTTAAAATGCCCAGTCACATCTGTACAAATCAAATTGAGTTCAGTTCATCCTGTTCCTTCTTTCCTATTGCAGTGGTATATGCCTGATTAAAATCTGTCCTGAGCACTTTAACTAGAGTCTGCTTTGTGTATCCTCCACATTTAACACACATACAGATAATCTCATGCATATGCATAGATACACATATGCAAACGTAACCATGGGCCCTCCAGGACCAGTTCAATTGACCCCATCTTATGAAAAGAGTAGTTAAGAGTTTTCTTTCAGGAACTGAGACCCCTCTTCCAGTTCAGACCAGTTGGGACCACCAACTCATCAACTGGGAGTTCACAAATGCTTTATATGTGTCCGTTATGACATCAAGGAGCTAAAAACTACATTCTCCGATCAAGGTAACACTACCAATTTGTGAACACACATCTGATGAAGAGCCATGAAGCTTGACATTGCTTGCTCAGATCATCAATTACCTCACTTCTCCTTACTTCCAATCATGTACTTCCACACGTCAGAACACCTTGCCCTTCATCCCATAAATTGTGCCCCAAGACCTGGATCAGGGAGACAGATCTGAGACAGACACATGCCCCCTGTCTCCTCGCAGATCAATCTCACAAAATAAAGTTATACTTCATTTCCCAAAAGCTGATGCCAAAATAATTGGCTTTTTAAATGTGCGTTGGGCAAGAGAACCCCAATATTGTGCAGTAACATCAATACATGTATAAACACTTACTGGTTGTTTTATTTTTTTTATTCTCTTTGCTTAAGAAGAGTCACCCTGAGCTAACATCTGTTGCCAATCTTCTTTTTGCTGAGGAAGATTCACCCTGAGCTAACACCTGTGTCAACCTTCCTCTATTTTGTATGTGGGTTGTCAGCACAGCGTGGCCACTGGTGAGTGGTGTAGGTCCACGCCCAGGAACTGCATCTGGACCACTGAAGTGGAGTTTTCTTAACTTAACCAATAGGCCCTGGGACCAGCCCATGTCTAATTGTCTTGAAGATGTTACTAGATATGCAATTGAAGTTTCACTATGATCTCTGGATTTCCTTGCTGTTCCTTTAGTCCCTCACTTCAGTGTATGTGTTTCTTGCTACATCTTTCATGCTAGAGGAATTCCTCAAATATCAAGTGGTCCTTGGCTACCTGTTCATATTTCTATGATGGGAAGAAAACAGCTGAGTAAGATCTCTGTGGGCCTGATGGGGCCTGTGAATGTCTGGACTCAATGTTTCTTCAGGGGTGTTGAGGGTTGAACTAGTAACAGGCAAACTATGTTGGTGCCCACACTGATCTCTAACAAGACACTTATTCTACACATTCCCACAATGACAGACATCCTCTGAACACGTGGAAATGCTGACAACACACTCCCACACACACATACACACTATTTGCAAATGACCAGCAGCATTCAGACTGTAAACTACACATTATAATGCATACTAATACTCAGAACATACACACAAACACACACACCTACAGAACACTCACTGTCTCAGAGCCCACAGTGACTTGAACTCTCTCAACAAGCACCTCAACAAAACACACCTTCACATAGAAGCCATAATAGCCATGCACCCTGTGACCATACAGAATTGCTGAACACACAGTCATCCACACAACAAGGAACGTGGCCGTGCACATCTGGGCTTGATCTGGGGGGTTTTCACACCTCAGCATCAACATGGACACCCCGGGGCGAGAGGGAGAGGCAGAGGGCACAGGGAGAACATGTGGGGAGCAGTCAGGAGACACTTGCATAAAGCAAATATAATACATGCAAAGCTGGTTGCTAAATGACATATGACTCAAGGGTATGAAGACACAAGAGGATCTGAAATGGTACAAAGGAGGTGAGTGATAGAAACCCATCACAAGATATTTAAAATTAAGGAACAGTGATATTTTAAAAAGCACTGAAGAGAGTGCATCAAAGTTTAGATATAATTCCAAACAATGAATGACATGGAATTCTGGTCAAAGAACAGCCATTATTGCTGTTAAAATTCCTATTTAAATGTTTCTTATAAAATTATAGAAATACTCCTTGAAAAATGACAAATATCCTTTGGTTTAAAATATTTAAAACATTTCAGGATAAAGTTACTTCAGGTTCCACTTTTATTGTGTAGCTTTTCTTGGGCAGCTAGAATAGCTGGACAAAGCACACAGAACTGCTGTTTGAAGGGTTATAGAACATCCTGTACAGACAGGACTTGAGGGTTTACAATCTCTGAGACTAGGGAAGCACAAGATTGTGAGCATCATCTCCACGTGGCTTCTCCCCTAAGGCATTTGCTATTTCAACAGTGAGAGAAGAGAGTCTGAGCAGAATGAGGAGGAAAAATGAACTGAAATTTGGTTCCAGCCAAGTCCAGTAACTTCTGCTTCTAGTCATGTGTGGTAAAGGCAGAGCAACAATTAAACATTGATTTAATAAGTACTGTGTGTTTGAAAACACCAAAGGGATGTGGAAGCAAACAGGACTAGATGAAAGAAAATTTCAAAAAGGAAAAAGCTTTTTTAGGTGAGATTGCCACACATGCCCTCACCCGGGGGAATTTGCTTAATCTGGACTCTGATAATCAGACCTGTCTTACCAGAAGACAATTGTAAGTACAGTCTGTCATAATTGATCTATGTTACCTTTTAAATATCACAAGTTTTGTTTGGCTGTTAATTTTTACTCCCTCCACTAGAAGACTCTATGAAGGGAAAGACATTGTATCATTTGCCACATGATCTCCAGAACATTCTTCAGTTTGGGCTGTATGACTTCTATAAATATTTGTTAATTGTTAGTTTCATGAATGCTATGGACTGAATGTCTATGTAATCCAATTTCATACGGTAAAATCCTAATCCCCGACCTGAGGGTATTTGGAATTGGGGCCTTTGGGTGTTAATTAGCTTAGATGAGGCCATGATTGTGAAGCCACCATGATGGAATTAGTGCCCTTACAAGGAGATGGAGTGCCAGAGCTCTCTCTGCCAGATGAGGGTAGAGCAAGAAGCTGTCCTTCTGCAAAACAGGAAGAGAGCTCTCACCAAAAGCGAATCAGTTTGAACCTAGATCTTGAACAAGCCGGTGTTCAGAACTATGAGGAATGCACTTTTGTTGTTAAGAGTGCCCAGTCTAGGGATGGCCAGGTGGTGCAGTGGCTAAATGTGGGTGTTCCGCTTCAGTGGCCCCGGGGTTCACAGGTTCAGATCCCGGGCATGCACCGATGCATCGCTTCTCAAACCATGCTGTGGCAGCGTCCCATATAAAAAGTAGAGGAAGGTGGGCACAGATGTTAGCCCAAGGCCAATCTTCCTCACCAAAAAAGAGGAGGATTGGCATCAGATGTTACCTCAGGGCTGATCTTCCTCACACACACACACACACACACACACACACAAAAAAAAAACCCAAAAATGCCAAGTCTAGGGGCCTGCCCCATGGCCTAGTGTTTAAGTTCAATGAGCTCCTCTTCGGTATCATGAGTTTGGTTCCTGGACACAGACCTATACCACTCATCAGCAGCCAAGCTGTCGGGGTGACCCATATACAAAATAAACGAAGACTGGCACAGATGTTAGCTCATGGTGAATCTTCCACAGCAAAAATATAAATAAATAAAGTACCCCATCTATGATATTTTTGTTACAGCATCCCATACTGACTAGGATACTGAGTGTGTCAATAAGTTCATTTTGATTGACGATCCTTCTTCTACATGACATGTTACCGCCTATGATTCCTAAATTGGTGTGAGTCAAATTTCTCTTAAGGATCATAAAGATGTTAAGGCCCTTCTCCCTAGTTATGCACATATTGATACACATGAAAACATGTTGCGTCAAGTGCTTTATTGACACCTTAGTCTCACACCTGATCCCATTGACTTTCAGCGAACCTCAGTGCTGCAGTCAGTGTATTCCCCAAATGGCAATACAGGAAAGTTCCTGGACTGAAAAAGGTCGGTATCCATCGTGTCGCTCCTGTCCTCTGCCCAGCCAGCTCTAGAGCAGTGTCAATTTACAAGATAGGCTTTTCTCCAGGCAGCTCTGTCTTTCTCCCAACATGTTCTCATTTAGGATGATCTCACCAGGAGTAATGAGTGGAAATTTGGAGAGAAGAGCTACAGAAGGCACCTGCCAGGGGAAATTCTTTGTGGTTACATGACCTAGAATATGGACACCTGGCTGCTCTAAGTTGTTCTGAAAATGTAACCTTTCCCATGTCTGCAATATCCTTCCATGTCTTCTTTCCCTTCCATCTCTCTATTCTTGGTGGCCAAATTGCCTTGGCAATGACAATAAAAGAATGAAAGTAGGGAATGGCCCATTTCCAGTCTCAGAATTCTGTGAAATTTTACTGCCTATCCCCAGTCTCCCGGGACTGACACTCTTTTTATTCTTTTAAGATTAGATTACATTTTAATCTCCTTTAATCAGAGTTTTCTCTCATCCTTGTTATGTATATACATGTTCTAATACATAATATTGAAAACATTATTTATGGCCCTACAGTCTCCAGATTCACCCATAGTTATTTTCTGATGGACGCATGCCTTTGTAATTATGTTTAGAACTCCATTAACTATAGAAATTGACTAAATGCTGAGTAGTAATGTACTAATACAGGAAAATGGCCCATTTTTATTCAATATAAAGTTTCATGTTTTCATCAAAACAAATACACGAATACTTAATTGTTCAGCAAAAACTCTTACTATGTATATGTAAGCAATTATAAATCTATTGGAGTTGGTTTACCTTGTCGATTATTCCTTGTTTCTGAATTGTGCATTTAGCATTTCCATGAACACTTTAGAATTCTGCATCTTTATCCTACCATTTTATTTTTTTTGTTATAATTTTTATTAAATTATTTTTCCCCAAAGCCCCAGTAGATCGTTGTATGTCATAGCTGCATATCCTTCTAGTTGCTTTATGTGGGAAGCTGCCTCAGCATGGCCGGAGAAGTGGTGTGTCGGTGCGTGCCTGGAATCCAAACCTGGGCCACCAGCAATGGAGGGCATGCACTTAAAAGCTCAGCTACGAGGCCGGCCCTATCCTACCATTTAAAAACTAGGTCATTGACAAAAGTGCACATTACTCGTTCAGTTGTGTGTTAGTGGATCCTTTGTAGGGTGTCTTCCTAGGTACGTTTTCACATGGTCATCGACAAAAGTCCACATTACTTGTTCAGTTGTGTGCTAATGGGTCCCCCATAGGGTGTCTTCCTGGGTATATTTTCCAATGTGAACTCCAGCTGATGGCCTTGTGACACTGATATAAATACTGGTGTCTCCACAGATCATGGGGCCAATGATGTGTGGTCTGTTATGAGAGGTTCGGGGATTCAGTCAGAGATGTAAAAGACACTTTCCACTGCAAACAAATGGACTGAAGGTATATTTTATTATATAGAGGATAGTAAAGGCAATAGTCTGCAAACAGATCCGAATAGGTCAAATATTAAGAGGGAAAAACATCAGGCTGACTGGAAAGGGAAAACATCCACACTGGCTGAAGAGAAATGACACAAATCAACCGGAAAGAGAAATATCAGGTTGACCGAAAAGAGAACACATCAAATCAATTACTTCATATCAAATCAATTACTTCACGTCAAATCAATTACCCACAACATCCACGTTTCACTGCCAGGAAAGCCCTGTCAATCGACGTGGCTGGGCAAGGATCACACGTCCTAGGCAAGGTGTCCCTTCCACAGGTGGAACTCTCACCAGGTCTCAGTTTCCAGCAGGTTATATAAGCAGTTACAGAGTTTACAGAGCAAGCATCTAGTGTTCCCATGCACAAAATTGTTATCTGTGACGTACGTGCATTGAGCCCCTTGGCTAATGTTCCAGCCCAGTAGTTGTGTACATGCATTTTTCTCTTTGGTTATCGTCTTAGCCCGGCACAGATGGCCAGTCCATCCCGCGCTGCGATGCTCCAAGAGCCTTGAAATGTTACAACTTGCATTTCTCTCCGTGGGAGAAAGGCCAGTTCCCGGGAAAAGGCCAGTTCCCACCACACAGAAAGCAGCTTTGTATTTCTTTGTGTGCTGGTGGCTATAGGTCAATGGAGCAGCCAAACATGGCTGTATTCTTGTCAAGACAGGTCCTTTACAGAGTCATATATAACCTAATACTTTTCATTCAATTAGTGTATGGAATGCTATGGAAAATAGATTGATGACAATTAATAAAAGATGATTGATTATGAACATGCTGTTAGGGAGAAAAATTGAACCTCTGGGTATAATAGTTTACTTTTTATGCAATTAATGAGCCACCTTAACAAACCCCGTTTATAGGCAAGTCTATATACATATATATATTAGATTAAGATTATATCATCTGTTAGTTTGAATGTGCTTTTTTAAAGTATGCCTTGTTTCTCTTGCCTTTTCATACTAGGAGAAATATGGAATAGATAGAATCTGACTGGATTACTCTGGTCTGAACTCAATCATGAAGGGCTTGAATCGTTCAACAAATGAGCAATTAATGGAAGCTGCACCACTGGGATCTCCTGATCCAACATCACAGACATACACCTTATAGAGGATATGGACTCTAGAATAGGATTGTGCTGTTATCCTGAGGGTAACATGTTCTGTTCATCAATATTTTAGATCAATAAGTGATAAAATATTTGACTAGCTTGTCTAGATTTTAATCACTCAGAGGTTATTTTCTTCTCTGAGGTCACCCCAACCAAAATTGTTAGTCCATTTAAGTTTTGTTATCACTTGATTTGGCTTACCTTTGTTATTTTTTAATTAATTGAATCTCCACAGGGTATTCTCGTCTTATTTTGTCATTCCCGCCTCTTCAGACAAAGGTCAATTTCACTGTTTAAATGTAAGACAGAGTAAAACCCTCAAGTGGCCCCTCATACAAGTACTCATTTAGACAAGAAATGATGATGTTGCCTTTGCAAGGTCTGGTCAGCACAGCTTTTACACCGTGTCACTGGGCAAGCAGTGCCTGTAACACCAGAAATGCCAGAGGAGATGTTTTAGATAAATAGGTGTGGGCTTTGTTTGCCGAGTTTCTTTTACTCTTTTAAAGCTTTCCTTGAATGCCTACCTGTGTTGGGTTAAGAATTAATATAATAAATAATTATTGGGTTGAATTTATTTTATTGCTAACTTTTGGTGATTATGTGTTCTGATATAAGATTATGCAAGGAGAAACAACTCTTATTCCTCATAGTAACAGTACTACTTCTATGAATTAATAGATTAATGCAGTATTAGATTAGGAGTTAGTTTCTGTGATTGAAATCAAGATAAGTATATTGTCGAAACTGAAGGCTTTCTTAATTGGTGGCTGAATTTAGGCCAACTAGGGTACTGTTTGTACTCCCTCTCTAAGGAAGGTTGTATCCTGTATCTAAAAGGCTGTACCTCTTTAGGACTGGGTCTGGAGGAGGCAGGAGGCTGGACAAGTGTGGAGCTGGCTCTGGCCCAGAGGGATGAGCAAGAGACACAGGGCACCTGCTGCCACACACAGCGGCAGCAGACATCACTCATCAGTCACGACATGCTTGGCTGTAGAGCAAAGAGAGCCCCCAGTCCTCAACAAGGTGTACTCTGAAGCCACTCCGGGCAGAGCAGGGGACTGTGATGAACCCATTTGGAGTCCCTGCTCCCCTAAGACGTGCTGCAGGCCCCCTCTCCCCACTTACTTCAGCAGCTCCTCACTGTCCTCAGGACTCAGGCCTTCAAGGCCTGCCAGCAGGCTGCTCCAGCACTTCTCCTACCTTATCATCGTCTCCCCTCTCTGCTTTCAATCTAGTTCCAGGGCAAGTTACTTGTGGGTCCTGAGTGCTGCTCCTTGTCCTGGAAGACCCTTTCTTCACCCCATCCACCCTGTGCACTTCTACTTACCCTTCAAGACTCGACTCCAGTGATTCCTCCTCAGGAAGAACTCCCTGATTCTCCATCTTCCCAGGCATGCTCTAGGCCACCACTCTGCCTCCTGCCCACACCCATCAATGCCGGGAACCTTGCTGGGCCCCCATGTCTGGTCTCCACATCCAGCCTAGCCCCTCAAGGGGAGGAAATGCTTAGGCTCAGGGCAATGGCGCAAACTCCTGGACCGTGGTGACACTGCCCACCCAAGAAGAGGTCATTTTTGAACCACTTCCAGCTTTGGCCCAATGGAGCTCAGGAGGAGCCAGGACACATGGAGGCTGTCTCTGCGCCCAGTAGGTCACAGGGTCAGCCTAGAGAAAGAGCACAAGGGGCCACACAAAGGGGCTCAGGATAGAACCCCAAGACAACAATACCCTTGCTAAGGGCAGTAGAGGCCAAAGGCAGCTGCACAGGCCGCAGGAGGTGTTGGCGAACTTTTCATCTGCTCAGTGCGTCTCAGGGCTGGATAGCAGGATCTCAGGAGGCCCGTCTGAGGTGGAGGCCACCTCGAGGGCATGTAAGCAGAAGCTGAGGTTCCCACAGCAAGTGGAATCTGAAGAGGTGACCCTCAGACCCCTGGCAGCTCTAACGTCTCCGAGTTGGAAGTCAGTCCCCTCAGTCACAGCCTCTAGCTGCCCCCTCACAGGGCTGTGCCTCTCAAACACAGCTCCCAAGGCGAGTGGAGGCTGAGGGTGAATCAAATTTCCTACCCGTGAGAACTTCTGTGATCCCGGCCTCCCACAGGCCAAGGATGATGAGCAAGGGACAGAGGGACTGATCCACATGACTTCCCCATGGATTCTGAACATGCTTGTGATTCAAGGGGCCGATTGGTATCTGTCCTCATCTCCACTCCTTTCTCCCCAAAAGGACAGGTCAGTGTTTACTATGACATCCACAGACACATCAAGGGCATCTGGGAAGAATCATGTGTACATCTGGAGAGAAAGGAACTGTGAAAACCAGTAATATCTGCATCCATGTGTGCAGATACTGACATCCACCTCCAGCTGTCACCTTCCTCCAGCAGCCATGGAATACTCCGCAATCACGCTGGCAGGTTTTGGCACATGAGAGCCAAACTAACAGGTGGTGTCCCCAAATGCCACCACTGCTGGGGCCTACCTTGAGATTGGGGGTGTCAGGGTGCCATGCCCCATCTCACAAAAGTCTGGCTGGTGTCCAGGGGGGCCTCACAGCCTTTGAGGGTCATGGACTCCATGGTTATGTTTTCCTGGATGCTCTCTGTCTTGTTTACTTCATTGTTCATTATCCTGTGGGGACAGAAAAGAAGCCAGAGACAGGCTGCCCCCACCTCTCAGGGAGAAGGGAATGCTGGACCTCTGGCCAGATGTAGGAAGAAGGCCTGGTACCCAGGATGATCAGGTGGAACCTGTGGTCATGAAGCGGGAGAGAGCATGCATATTGAATACCTGCTGTGTTGGGCACTCTATGGGCATGATCTCACATCATCCTTCTGACAGTCCAAGGAGACAGATGGCCTTCTTTCAGAGAGACGGAAATGGAGATTAATAGCTAGAAAGCAGGTCTGACCTAAAAGTCTGAACCATGTCCTTGAAGTCACATGCCTGGGGAGCCCACTCGGGGGCCATGGCAGTGAGGGCCCCAGCTGGGAGGAAGCCACACCAGGGGGCACCAGGGGCCCATGGCCGGGAGGGCCCAGGCCCAACAGGCCCCAGCTCTGGGCTGCATGGAGAATGGGTTTAGAGCCAGCCCCTGACCCAGCGGACCACAAGCTGTCCAGCTCCGCAAAGCAGGCAGTGTGGGAAGGTGAAGGGGAGCTCCGGGTCCTAAGTCCACCTCCAGGCCCTTCCTCCTGTCGGCTTAGAGCCTCAATCTCTGGGATCTTGCCCCAGACAAGACCCTGGAAGAGGCTCCACGTTAGAGTCTGATATCAGAAGTGCTATGGGTGTCCGTCCTCAGCCCTGCTCGTGGGAGTGCTCGGAGCTGAGAGAACCATTCTCCGTCTGCTTTGTCTCTCTCTCTCCCTCTCTATGTTGCTGCTCTCTCTGACTTGCTTCATCACTGTCTCTCTCCTTCCCCATCCTTGCCTCTGTCCCTCTCCCCCTACCTCTCCCTGCTGCAGATTCCCAGGCACATTCTGACACTGCACGAGCTCCTGGCCCACTTTTCACGAGCACATCGAGCCAACAGCCTGGACGACGTCAGGGCTAAAATGGAGGAGCTGTCTGGGTGAGCCCGGCTTACGGGTGCCCCCGCCAGTGAACAAGCCAGGGCGGAGGATGCTCCCCAGCGGGAGTTTGCTGACCCTCAGATGGTAAAAGCTCATGTTCAGGTTAGGATCCCTAGTGGTGAGTGTTGGGGGACCCCCAGCTTGCCCCACCTGCAAGCAGGGCCCCCGGAGCAATCTGAGGAGTTCACAGCTGAAGCCCAGTGGGCACTTGGTGGGATGGTGTGGGTGCTGTGCTGTCCTTGGCACAGATGGGGTTCGAGGAAGGGCCCTGGGCACTCACGTGAGCCCACGTGCCAAGATGGGGAACCGCCCAGGGACTCACAGGCACTCTGCCAACTTTCTCTGTTCTCCAGTGTCAATGTGTCACAATCTGTGGTTTAGGAGCCCCAGAGGGGGCCCTGGGTGATGGGCCTTCATGTGCCCAAGGCTGCAGTCAACAGCAGGCAGTGTCATGGGTGGAGAAGCCCATGACTAGTCCAGTGTCAGAGGCCCCAGCCCTCTGGTCAAGGCCCCTCCCCTGCCCCTCTTTCAGTCACCAAAGTACGGGGCAACCTTCCTCTGCCGGGGCAGAAGCAGAGGGGCTGGGAAGGAGGCGCCTACAACAACCCAGGCAGCAGTTGACAGTGGCCTGTACCACGTGGTGGCGGTGGAGGCGAGGAGGAGGTTCAGATTCTGGGTGTGTTTTGAAGATGGAACCAACAGGAGTTTCTGATGCATTAGATGTGAGGAGAGAGAAGACGGGGATCAAGGGTGAGTCCAGTGTTTTTGGCTGAGCAAGCAGAAGGTTGGAGTTGCTGCTAACCGGGATGGAGAAAGGTGCAGGAAGGGCAGGTGTGGAGGGGGAGTCTTTCTTGCTTCACTGGAGCTTTACTGGGGGCACGTTGAACTTGAGATGGACAACAGTGGTGGAGAGGACAAGAAGGGAGGAGGGCGTTTGAGTCTGGGGTTTCAGGGAGGGAGCCATTCAGGAACCATCAGCTCGGAGATGGTATTTAAAGTCACAAGACTGGTGAGATCACCAGGGGAGTGAGTTTAGGCAGGAACGAGATGTGTACCAAGAGCTGAGCCCTGGGGTCTCCACTTTATGAAGGCCAAGAGATGATGAGCAGCCTCGTAGTCAGTGATGGGCTGCCACAAACTGCAAAGGAGTGTCGGTGTGCAGTATGTGAGGTCCAGTACCCAACCCTGCCAACCACTCAGTGCCCTAAATGGCTTCCTGAATCCAGCAAAAGGCAGCCAGTAGGGCCACGGATCCCAGTTGGGTAGAGGGAGGACAAGGCTGGACCAGGGCAGGGCACAGACCCCGGAGTGGAGGTTCCTTCAGGGAGCAAATGTAATCAGAGCGTGATTGCAGACTAACAAAAACCATTGTGGGGTGCGGACCCCAGTCTTCTCGTGCCCCAAGGAGCCAAATCCTGCACACTTCCCCAAGGAAAAGACTTGGGGCTCCAGCGAGGCTCCTCGTCACTGTGGGATGCCCTGTTCCCATGCGGGCAGTAGTGAGGAAGGCACATGTGTGCCAAGCCCTTTGTCCCAAGACCCTGATCCCCTTTCCTTAAGCCTACTCCTCCTCCGTTGTCCCACCTGATCATCTGCACCTGGCCTGAACCCAGCCCTAGTAGCACAGAAGAGGGTTTTCCTGTCACCCTGACAGCAGCCCTTTCATCCTTCTCTCTCCTTCCCTTTGGGGACTGAGGAAGGCTCCCAGCCCGGCAGGAAGCCATCAGATAACTATCCTCCTTGGCTGTGCTGAGAAACACTCCGCCCTTAGGGCTGACTCTCTCCTACCTCTGGCCTTTGTGCCGATTTTTCTCCTGAACCTCATCTCTTGGGCTCACTGTAACCCAGGTCGTCGCTTTCAGTCCCCCCTGGAGCCTGTGGCCTTGGGAACTTCTCCTCAGCTTCGTGGACAGTGTGGCTCTCAGTACAATCCCCAGCAGGGGCTGGCAGTAGTCCTGAGCAGCTGCAGCTGGCACTTGTCTAAGAGGGAAACTAGTGTTGCTGGTCTGGAATTGCCACCTAGTTTTTAGCAAATACAGCCCTCCTCAAAAAAATCCCCACCCTCTTCAAAATAAATGGTTCTGCTTACCTTTACTAACCTCCAAAAACGAGTCCATATCCAGGGAATTAGCATATCCTTGAAATCCTAGAAGAAGGCTAGTGCCTGGGCTGCTAAGAAGAGCACTGCTTGGAGGGAGGGACTGAGGCTCCTAAGGAAGAGACCCCATCTCCATGCCCCAGTCTGATAACCAGAAAACAACGGATAATAATAGTTTTATAATAACACCTTTG
This sequence comes from Diceros bicornis minor, assembly GCF_020826845.1. Lineage (NCBI taxonomy): Eukaryota > Metazoa > Chordata > Mammalia > Perissodactyla > Rhinocerotidae > Diceros > Diceros bicornis. The sequence goes on from NW_026690866.1 coordinate 14,896,459, forward strand.
CAACCAGTGATAATAGCAACAGTCATCACAGCCCTTTACTCAAGCACCTTCCATGTGATGGGCCTGAAGTCATCACGTGAAATGCGTTCTCTTCCATCCTCTCTCCGACCTTCTACAGGTGAGCAAACTGAGGGTCAGAAGGGCCCAGTAATTTGCTCATCATGCTGAGTTCATTATTCACGGATCCAGCCCCACCAGTGTCATCTCTTATTGCTGGGAGGGTTAAATGGGACAGTGTCTACAAGAGAACTTCGAAAGCCATGTATAGTAACCAGCCCTCTTGGTGATCTGGTCGTGGTTGTAGAATTTCAGGCATCAGCAGACAAATAAGAGGATTTGTGCTTTTCTTGGAGTAGGTGGGGTATTTTTTCCAGACGCTCTTCCCTCCTAAATCACTAAACTCCTAAGACTCCTGAAAACCCACCAAAGCTCTTAGCAAAGTTGGCAACTCACACCCCTCTTTTTCCACCAATGCTGTTTTTCAAAAGCAGTTAAATGGCTCAACATCCTGGAGAGGAGGGCTGTTGCGGCAGTCAGAACAGGACAAATAGGATAGTTGTCCTTATAATCAGATTAAGGGGCAAGGTGTGTCCTGCTCCCCCCCAGATGTGCTGGAGCCTAGTACAGTCAGTCTTTCCATGAGCAAGTAGGATTGCCAGGTGCTCCAAAGCTAAGCAATTCCAGGGCACAAACATTAAGGAAGAACTGTATAAAGTGCATTGGGTGCAGGGAGGAGATAACAAGTGCAAAGGCCTGAGGCAGGATGGGTGGGTGGACTTCTATGGATGGAGATAAGGCCAACAGTGGTGTGGGGGGTCAGAGAAATGAAGAAACGTTGTTTCCTGTACACCCATCCTCCTCCCAGTTTTGCCAACTCTGTTCGACGTGGTTCAGACTTTTAGATCAGACTTGCTTTCTAGCTATTTGTCTCCATTTCCATCTCTCTGAAATAAGGCCATCTGTCTCCTTGGACTGTCGGAAGGATGATGTGAGATCATGCCCATAGAGAGCACAGCAGTTATTCAATATGCATGCTCTCTCCCGCTTCATGACCACAGGCTCCACCTGATCATCCTGGGTGCCAGGCCTTCTTCCTACATCTGGCCAGAGGCCCAGTGTTCCCTTCTCCTTGAGAGGTTGGGGCAGCCTGTCTCTAGCTTATTTTCTGTCTCCACAGGATAATGAACAATGAAGTAAACGAGACAGAGAGCATCCAGGAAAACAGCCATGGAGTGCATGATCCTCAAAAGCTGTGAGACCCTCCTGGACACCAGCCAGAATTTTGTGAGATGGGGCATGGCACCCTGCATCCCCCCAATCCCAAGGTAGGCTCCAGCAGTGGTAGCATTCGGGGACGCCACCAGTTGGTTTGGCTCCCATGTGCCAAAACCTGCCAGCGTGATTGCGGAGTATTTCAGGGCTGCTGGAGGAATTTGACAGCTGGATGTGGATGTCAGTATCTGCACACATGGATGCAGATATTACTAGTATTCACAGTTCCTTTCTCTCCAGATGTACACATGATTCTTCCCAGATGCCCTTGATGTGTCGGTGGATGTCATAGTAAACACTGACCTGTCCTTTTGGGGAGAAAGGAGTGGAGATGAGGACAGATACTAATCGGCCCCGTGAATCACAAGCATGTTCAGAATCCGTGGGGAAGTAGTGTGGATCAGTCCCTCTGTCCCTTGCTCATCATCCTTGGCCCCTTGTGGGAGGCCGGGATCACAGAGGTTCTCATGGGTAGGAAATTTGATTCACCCTCAGCCTCCACTCGCCTTGGGAGCTGTGTTTGAGAGGCACAGCCCTGTGAGGGGGCAGCTAGAGGCTGTGACTGAGGGGACTGACTTCCAACTCGGAGACGTTAGAGCCGCCAGGGGTCTGAGGGCCACCTCTTCAGATTCCACTTGCTGTGGGAACCTCAGATTCTGCTTACATGCCACCGAGGTGGCCTCCACCTCAGACGGGCCTCCTGAGTTCCTTCTATCCAGCCCTGGGCCGCTTTGAGCAGATGAAAAGCTCACCAGCACCTCCTGCGGCCTGTGCAGCTGCCTTTGACCCCTGCTGCCCTTGGCAACGGTACTGTTGTCTTGGAGTTCTGTCCTGAGCCCCTTTTTGTGGCTCCTTGTGCCCTTTCTCTAGGCTGACCCTGTGACCTGTGGAGCCCAGAGCCAGCCTCCCTGTTTCCTGGCTCCCCCTGAGCTGCATTGGGCCCAAGCTGGAAGTGGATCAAAGAATGACCTCTCCTTGGGTGGGCAGTGTCACTACGGTCTAGCAGTCTGCTCCACTGCCTGAGCCTAAGCATTTCCTCCACCCCTGAGGGATTAGGCTGGACGTGGAGACCAGATAAGGGCCTAGCAAGGTTCCCGGCATTGATGGGTGTGGGCAGGAGGCAGAGTGGTGGCCCAGAGCATGCCTGGGAAGATGGAGCATCAGGGAGTTCTTCCCGAGGAGGCATCACTGTAGTCGAGTCGTGAAGGGTAAGTAGGAGTGCACAGGGTGAATGGGGTGAAGGAAGGGCCTTCCAGGACAAGAAGCAGCACTCAGGAGACACAAGTAACTTGCCCTGGAACTAGATTGGGAGCAGAGAGGGGAGACGATGATAAGGAAGGAGAAGTGCTGGAGCAGCCTGCTAGCAGGCCTTGAAGGCCTGAATCCCGAGGACAGTGAGGAGCTGCTGAAGTAAGTGGGGAGAGGAGGCCTGGAGAACTTCTTAGGGGAGCGGGAACTGCAAATGGGTTCATCACAGTCCTCTGCTCTGCCCGGGAGTGGCTTCAGAGTACACCTTGTTGAGGACTGGGTGCTCTCTTTGCTCTGCAGCCAAGCATGTCGTGACTGATGAGTGATGTCTGCTGCCGCTGTGTGTGGCAGCAGGTGCCCTGTGTCTCTTGCTCATCCCTCTGGGCCAGAGCCAGCTCCACACTTGTCCAGCCTCCTTCCTCCTCCAGACCCAGCACTAAAGAGTTACAGCCTTTTAGATACAGGCTACAACCTTCCTTAGAGAGGGAGTACAAACAGTACCCTAGTTGGCCTAAATTCAGCCACCAATTAAGAAAGTCTTCAAGTTCGACAATATACTTATCTTGATTTCAATCACAGAAACTAACTCCTAATCTAATACTGCATTAATCTATTAATTCATAGAAGTAGTACTGTTACTATGAGGAATAAGAGTTGTTTCTCCTTGCATAATCTTATATCAGAACACATAATCACCAAAAGTTAACAATAAAATAAATTCAACCCAATAATTATTTATTATGTTAATTCTTAACCCAGCACAGGTAGGCATTCAAGGAAAGCTTTACAAAGTAAAGGAAACTCGGCAAACACAGCCCACGCCTGTTTACAAAAAGCATCTCCTCTGGCATTTCTGGTGTTACAGGCACTGCTTTCTCAGTGAAACGGTGTAGAAGCTTTGGTGACCAGACTTGCCAAAGGCAACATCATCATTTGTTGTCTAAATGTGAACTTGTATGAGCGGCCACTCGAGGGTTTTACTCTGTCTTACATTTAAGCAGTGAAATTGACCTTTGTCTGAAGAGGGGGGAATGACAAAATAAGACAAGAAGACTCTATGGAGCTTCAATTAATTAAAAAAAAAAAACAAAGTTAAGCCAAATTAAGTGATAACAAAACTTAAATGGACTAACAATTTTGGTTGGGTTGACCTCAGAGAAGAAAATAACCTCTGAGTGATTAAAATCTAGACCAGCTAGTCAAAATATTTTATCACTTATTGATGCAAAATATTGATCAACAGAACAAGTTACCCTCAGGATAACAGCACAATCCTATTCTAGAGTCCATATCCACAATAGGGTGTATAACCGATGTTAGATCAGGAAATCCCAGTGGTATAGCCGCCGTTAATGGCTCATTTGTTCAACCATTCAAGCCCTACGTGATCTGAGTTAGGACCAGAGTAAGCCAGTCTTTTTCTATCTATTCCGTATTTCTCCCAGTATGAAAGGGCAAGAGAATCAAGGCATACTTTACAAAAGCACATTTAAACTAATGGATGATATAATCTTAATCTAATACATATATGTGTATAGACCTGCCTATGAACGGGGTTTGTTAGGGTTGCTGATTAATTGCATAAACATACACCTTTATAGCCAGAGGTTCAATTTTTCTCCATAACAGCATGTTCATAATCAATCTTCTTTTATTAATTGTCCCCAATCTACTTTCCATAGCATTGTTTACACTGATTGAATGAAAAGTATTAGGTTATATATGACTCCGTAAAGGATCACACACCACTGGCCCCATGATATATGGAGAGACCAGTATTTACGTCAGTGTCACAAGGCCATCAGCTGGAGTTCATATTGGAAAACGTACCCGGAAAGACACCCTACAAAGGACCCACTAACACACAACTGGATAAGTCATGTAGACTTTTGTCAATGACCTAGTATTTAAAATGGTAGGATAAGGATGCAGGATTCTAAAATGTTCATGGAAATGCTGAAGGGACAATTCAGAAACAAGGAATAATCGACAAGGTAAACCAAGTCCAATAGATTTATAATTGCTTACATGTACACAGTAAGAGTTTTTGCTGAATAATTAAGTATTCGTGTATTTGTCTTGATGAAACATGAAACTTTATGATGAATAAATATGGGCCATTTTCCTGTATTAGTACATTACTACTCAGCATTTAGTCAATTTCTATAGTTAATGGAGTTATAAACATAATTAAAAAGGCATGCATCCATCAGAAAATAGCAATGAATTAATCTGGAAATTGTAGGGCCAAAAATAATGTTTTCAATATTCTTTGTTAGAAAATGTATATACATAACAAGGATGAGAGAAAACTCTGATTCAAGGAGATTAAAATGTGATCTAATCTTAAAACAGTAAAAAGGGCGTTAGTCCTGGGAGACTGGGGATAGGCAGTAAAATTTCACAGAATTCTGAGACTGGAAATGGACCATTCCCTATTTGCATTTTTATATTGTCATTGCCAAGGGAATTTTGCCACCAAGAACAGAGAGATGGTGGGGAAAGAGGACATAGAGGGATATTGCAGACATGGGAAGGGTTCCATTTTCAGGACACCTTAGAGCAGCCGGGTGTCCATATTCTAGATCATGTAACCACAAAGAATTTCCCCTGGCAGATGCCTTCTGTAGCTCTTTGGTTCCAATTTCCACTCATTGCTCTTGGTGAGAACATCCTAAATGAGAACAGGCTGGGAGAAAGACAGAGCTGCCTGGAGGAAAGCCCATCTTATAAATTGACACTGCGCGGGAGCTGGCTGGGCAGAGGACAGGAGCTGCACAATGGATACCAGCCCCTCTTCCTTCCAGGGACTATCCTCTATTTCCCAAAGCACTGGCTGTAACACTGAGGTTCGTGGAAGGCTAATGGGATGACGTGTGAGACTAAGGCGTCGATAAAGCACTTGATGCAACGTTTTCATGTGTATCAATATGTGCATAACTACGGAGAAGGCTCCTAACGTCTTTATGATCCTTAAGCGAAATTTGACTCACACTAAATTAGGAATCATTGGCAATAATGTGTCATGTGGAAGAAGGATCATCGATCTAGATGAACTTATTCACACACTCAGTGTCCTAGTCAGTATGTGGTGGTGTACAAAAAATACCATAGACTGGGTTCTTTATTTATATTTTTGCTGAGGAAGAGTCACCATGAGCTAACATTTGTGCCAGTCTTCTTCTATTTTGTATGTTGGTCACCCGCACAGCATGGCTGCTGATGAGTGGTGTAGGTCTGTGTCCAGGAACCGAACCCAGGCTACCGGAGAGGAACTCACTGAACTTAACCACTAGGTGGTGGGGCAGGTCCCTAGACTGGGCACTTTTGGGTTTGTGTGTGTGTGTGTGTGTGTGTGTGTGTGTGTGAGGAAGATCAGCCCTGAGCTAAGATCTGATGCCAATCCTCCTCATTTTTGCTGAGGAAGATTGGCTCTGGGTTAACATCTGTGCCCATCTTCCTCTACTTTTTTTATGGGACGCTGCCACAACATTGTTTGACAAGCGGTGCGTCAGTGTGCACCCGGAATCCGACCCTGCAAACCCTCAGGCGGCCGAAGTGGAGAACACACACTTAGCCACTGCGCCACTGGGCTGTCCTTAGACTGGGCACTTTTAACAACAGAAATGCATTCCTTACAGTTCTCAAGACTGGGATGTTAAAGATCTAGGTTCCAGATGATTTGTTTTTGGTTAAACCTGTCTTCCTGTTTTGCAGAAAGACAGCTTGTTGCTCTACCCTCATCTGGCAGAGAGAGTTCTGGCCCTCCATCTCCTTATAAGGGCACTAATCCCATCATGGGGGCTTCACACTCATGGCCTCAACTAACCTAATTAACTCCCAAAGACGCCACTTTCAAATACCATCGTGTCAGGGATTAGGATTTTAATGTATGAAATTGGGTTACATAGACATTCAGTCCATAGCATTCATGAAACCAACAATTAACAAATATTTATAGTAGTCATACAGCCCCAACTGAAGAATGTTCTGGAGATCATGTGGCAAATGATACAATGTCCTTCCCTTCACAGAGTCTTCCTGTGGTGGCAATAAAATTTAACAGGGAAAGAAAGCTTGTGATATTAAAAAGCTAACATAGATCAATTATGACAGATTATACTTACTATTGTCTTCTGCTAACACAAGTCTGATTACCACAGTCCAGATTATGCAAATTCCCCCATGTGAGGGCATGTCTGGCAATCTCACCTAAAAAGACTCTTCTCTTTTTGCAATTTTATTTCATCTAGTCCTGTTTCTTCCACATCCCTTTGGTGTTTTCAAACACACTGTATTTATTAAATCAATGTTTAATTGTTGCTCTGCCTTTACCACATCTGACTGGAAGCAGAAGTTAATGGACTTTGCTGGAACCAAATTTCATTTCATTTTTCCTCCTCTTTCTATTCAGACTCTCTTCTCTCACTGTTGAAATAGCAAATGCCTTAGGGGAGAAGCTGAATGGAGCTGGTGCTCACAATGTTGTGCTTCCCTCATCTCAGAGATTATAGACCCCCAAGTCCTGTCTGCACAGGATGTTCTCTGACCCTTCAAGCAGCTGTTCTGTGTGCTTTATCCAGCTTTTATAGCTGCCCAAGGAAAGCTACTCCATAAATGTGGAACCCACAGTAATTTTATCCTGAAATGTTTTAAATGTTTTAAACCAATCAATATTTGTCATTTTTCAAGGAGTATAATTTTATAAGAAACATTTAAATTGGAATTTTAACAGCAATAATGGCTGTTCTTTGGCCAGAATTCCATGTCACTCATTGTCTGGAAATATATCTAAGCTTTGATGAACTCCCCTCAGTGCCTTTTAAAATATCACTGTTCCTTACATTTCAATATCTTGTGATGGGTTTGTATCAGTCACCTCCTTTGTACCATTTCAGATCCTCTTGGCTCCTCATACCCTTGAGTCATATGTCATTTAGCAACCAGCTTTGCAGGTATCATATTTGCTTTATGCAAGTGTCTCCAGTCTGCTCCCCACATGTTCTCCCTGTTCCCTCTGCCTCTCCCTCTCGCCCCGGGGTGTCCATGTTGATGCTGAGGTGTGAAAAAACCCCTGATCAAGCCCACACGTGCACGGCCACGTTCCTTGTTGTGTGGATGTGTGTGTGTTCAGCAATTCTGTATGGTCACAGGGTGCATGACTATTATAGCATCTATGTGAAGGTGTGTTTTGTTGATGTCTCTGTGTGTCTAGAGTGTTCAAGTCACTGTGGGCTCTGAGACAGTGAGTGGTCTGTATGTGTGTGAGTTTGTGTGTATGTTCTGATTATCAGTGTGCACTATCAGGTGCAGTTTACAGTCTGCATGCTGCTGGTCATTTGCAAATAGTGTGCGTGTGTGTGTGTGTGTGTGTGTGTGTGTGTGTTGTCAGCATTTCCTAGTGTTCAGAGGATGTCTGTCATTGTGGGAATGTGTGGAATAAGTGTGTTGTTAGAGATCAGCGTGGGTACCAACATTGTTTGCTTGTTTATGTCAACACTCTACACTCCTAAAGAAACACTGAGTCCAGACAGACACAGGCCACATCAGGCCCACAGTGATCATACTCAGCTGTTTCCTCCTCATCACAGAAATACGAATGGGTAGCCAAGGACCACTAGATATTTGAGGAATTCCTCTAGCATGAAAGATGGAGCAAGAAACACATACAGTGAAGTGAGGGACTAAAGGAGCAGCAAGGGAATCCAGAGATCATAGTGAAGCTTCAATTACATCTCTAGTAACATCATCAAAACAATTAGAGATGGGCCAGACCCATGGCTTAGTGGTTAAATTCAGAGAACTCCACTTCAGTGGCCCAGGTTCAATTCCTGGGAATGGACCTACACCGCTCATCAGTTAGCTAGGATGTGGTGGCAACCCACATACAACATAGAGGAAGGTTGGCACAGAGGTTAACTCAGGGTGAATCTTCCTTTGAAAAAGAAGAAGATTGGCAACAGATATTAGCTCAAGGTGAATCCTCCTCAACAAAGAAAAAGAGAAAGAAGATAAAACATCCATTAAGTATATATATATATGTATTGATGTTACCACACAATATTGAGTTTCTCTTGCCCAATCTACATTAAAAAAGGCAATTATTCTGGCATTAGCTTTTGGGGAAAGAATTGTAGCTTTATTTTGTGAGACTGATGTGCAAGGAGACAGGGGGCACGTTTTTGTCTCAGACCTGTCTCCCTGATCCAGGGCTTGGGTTACAATTTATGGGATGAAAGGCAGGGTGGTCTGATGTGTGGAGGTAGTTGATTGGAAGTAAGGAAAAGTGAGGTAATTGATGATCTGCACAAGCAAAGTCAAGCTTCATGACTCTTCATCAGATGTGTGTTCACAAATTGGCAGTGTTACCATGATCTGTAGATGGAGCTTTTAGCTCGATGTCAAAAGGTCACTTATCAAGCATTTGCGCAGGCCCGGTTGATGGGTTGGTGGTCTCAACTGGCCTGAACTGGACAAGGGGTGTCAGTTCCTGAAAAAAAATGCGGAACTACTCTGTTGATAAGATGGGGTCAGCTGAACTAGTCCTGGAGGGGCCATGGTTGTGATTGTATATGCATATATATGCATATGCATGAGATTATCAGGATGTGTGTTAAATGTAGAGTATACACAAAGCCAGAATCTAGTTAAAGTGATCAGAACAGATTTTAATCAGTAATATACCACTGCAGTAGGGAAGAGGGAACAGTGCTGAACTCAATTTGATTTGTACAGAGGTGACTGGGCATTTGAAAGGGAGAATGAGGGAGCAGGCAGAGGGGTGAACAGGGGCTCAGCAGAGTCAGGGAGGGAAAAGCTACAGAGTGTTGGTCAGTGCAGTGTGATCTGGCCAGTTGTGTCTGCTAGTTGGAAATAATCAAAGTTTCACTTCTCTCCTCTCACAGCATCTGGGAGACAGACACCCTGTCCTCATCTCAAGGAATGGCTCTCAAGACCTTGAGAAATGCACTCCTGAGTTATAGCAGACACGCCTACAACTCTAAAGGACAGAGGAAAGAGTCACAGTTGTAAGCACTTTTGGGTAAATGCTCTAAGAAAGGGATGTCAGGGGCCGATGGTCGAGTGTTGGCCAGAACAAATAGTCAATTCTTTTGGCTGCCTTGAGCTTTCTCAGGCAGGCACGTTAAGGGGGAAGGGGTCATTGTAGGGATGTGTATTTGAGCTGTTAGAAACTATGTCAGTGTTTAAGTCTTTAATGTGTTTGTGGGGGGTGAAACCATTTGTGCTGAGAGACTGTAGTTATTATAGGCCAAGATCAAGGCCTAGTGAAGAAGAGGGTTCAAAGGAGCCTGGCTTGAGTTTGGTCAAGTAAAGGAAACTATATATATGAATACTATATGTATTTTTTGAATAACATAAATCATTATATTGAGTAATATAATACATTGAGTTAAATAATATAAATATATATTTAATGAATATATATTGAATGTGTATAAGTATGTGTATATATATTTGAATTAAAAAATATAAATATATATATGATTTAAAGGAATATTCAGACATAATAACAGAAATTTCCAGAATTGATAAAATTCTTCTACTCTAGCTTCAGGCAGCAGAATACATCTCAAGCAGAATTAAAAAAATAAATCTAGAGTCAGATCCAACCAGGGAAACCAAAGAACACCAAATACAAAAGAAGATATTCAAAGCCCCGCAGAGGGACAGAACACTTATGGAGACTTACATTTAGACCCATGATACGTTTCTTAACAATGGAAGGCAAGAGAGAGTTGGATTAATTCTTCAGGGTACAGAGAGATGATAACTTTCAGTGTATACCCAATCAAACCATATCGCAAGAACTGGGGTGAATTAAAGATATTTTTATGCAAACATTTACTGAGAGTATTACCACCAACAAATGCTCATTAAGGAACATCGAAGGAATGTACTTTAAGGGGGCCAGCCACCTGGTGTAGTGGTTTAAGTTCACCACGCACCACTTTGGTTGCCTGGGTTCATGGGTTTGGATCTCAGGTGTGGACCTACACCACTCATCAGCCATGCTGTGATGATGATGCACATGCAAAATAGAGGAAGATAGGAAAAGATGTTAGCCCAGGGCTAATCTTCCTCAAGGAAAAAAATTAAAAAGTGAAAAATAATGTACTTTAAGAAGCAACTGGTAGAAGAAGAAATGCTAAGATGTAAAAATGGATCGTGAGGATACAAAAGGGTAAACATCTGACTAAATCATTGAAAGCATGACTTTACCAAACAATACTAATATTGACAGGGCATAACTGATGGAGTTAAAAACTAATGACAAGGGAACTTCTGTTTTAGAGTAGACTAGGACAGGAAAACACTCTTGCTGCAAAACTGGACAAAGCCAGATAAATTATAAATATATTTTTAGAGCATCAGAGAACCTCAGAACCAACCAACTAAAATTCCAGAAAGAAGAAAATTCTTTTATGTGAGCAGGGATTTTTATCTTTCTTTCTCCTGCAGGTATTTTCTGATTCTGTGTGTTTGGCTAGGATCTGGCTTGCTCAGTCAGAGCCTTGGCTAGGGAAAAGAGACACTAGCCAAACTTCTAGTTTTGTGTGGCAGAGGAAACCTGAAGGCTCTCAGACACACAACTGCTCTTCCTCACAACACCTGTGTTACGTTTTGGTGCCACACAGGAATCTGAGGAAATAGGCCAAAAGCTTCCACAAAGCAAAGCATAACCTCCAGAAGTGGTGGAAGTGGCCTAAGTCAAACATACTGCTAGTGTGACCTTCTGGGAATTTGCCATATTGTGAACAATGTAAGGTAGGAGGCTGGAGAGCTACGCTGAGATGTCTGACGGGCATAGCTAAGTTTTCTGTGGGCTCCCAAACCTGAGGAAACAGAGATCTACCAGACTTAGGACCAAACCCCTGTTCAGGGGAGAGGAGCACAACAAACAGGAACAGGGGGAAAGTGGAAGGCCTGGGTTTACTAAAACTGAGACTCAGACCCAACTCTGATCAAGGTCTGATTGGACTCAGGTGCTCCAACTTCACTCTGTTTCCCATTGAAGAAAGATAAGGTCATGTGAAATCTCTCGAGTTATGTTACACAGATGTTACAAAGACACTCGTGAGAGGCTGGAGAAGGCAAGGCCACAGAGTGGGAGACGACCTTTGCAAATCACATATCTGACAGGACTATAAAGAACTCTCAAAACTTGGCAATAAGAAAATCCAAGTTTAAAATGGTCACAGATTTTGACACTTCACCAAAGAAGATACACAGATGGCAAATAAGCACATGAAAAGACGATCAAGGTCATTAATCATGAGAAAAATGCACATAAAAACCACATTGAGATCCTGCTATGTACCTATTGGAATGACTAGAATTTAAGAGGTTGTCCATACCAAGTGTAAATGAGAATGGAAAGTAACTGGAACACTCCTACATTGCTGGTGGGAACACAAAGTTGTTCAGCCTCTTTGGAAAACAGTTTTAAAGTGGAGTTTGTTATGCTGCTGTAACAAATTAGCACAAACTTCGTGGCTTAAATCAACTCAGATTTATTATTTTACAGTTCTGTAGGTTAGCAGTCTGACACGAGTCTCTTTGGGCTATAATCAAGGTGTTGGCAGAGCTAGGTTCTTTTTGGGGGACTTTAAAGCTTAATCCATTTCCTAGCCTATTCAAGCTTCTAGAGACCACCACATTCCTTAGCCTATGGCCCCCCTCCTCTACCCTCAAAACCAAGAACTTGGCATCACTTTGGCCCTGCTTCCCTTGTTCTATCATTTTCTCTTCTCTACTGCTTCTTTTTCCTTTTTAAGGGCCTTTGTGATGCACTGGGCCAACCTGGATAATCCACGATAATCTCCCTATTTTAAAGTCAGTTGATCAGCAACCTTAATTCCATCTGCAAATTTAATTCACCTTTGCCAAGTAAACTAATGTATTCCCAGGTTCCAGGGATTAGGACATCTTTGTGGGCCATGACTGTGCTACCACAAAGAGTTTTTTAAATAAAGTTAAACATGCACATACCATATGACCCAGCAATTCCACTTCTATGTGCTTACCCAGGAGAAGACATGTTCATACAAAAACTTGTTTGCCTTCTCAAATCATAAAGATTTATACCAGCTTTATTCATAGTCAAAAAAGACAAAACTGAAAATAACTCAAATGTCCTTCAACTGGTGGGTGGATAAACTGTGGTAAATTCATACAATGGATACTACATTCAGCAATAAAACAGAAGGAACTGCTGATACAGTCAACAACGTGGATGAACACTCAAATAAATGTATCATGCTAAATGAAAGAAACCAGACTCAAAAGGCCAAATACTGTAGGATTCCATTAATATGATATTGCAGAAAAGACAAACCATAGAGAAAGACAACAGATCATTAGCCACCAGAGGTTAAGGTTGGGGGAAGAGTTGACTACAAAAGAGCAGCTCAAGGGAGTTCTGGGTGCTGGAACTGTTCTGTATCTCAATTTTGGTAGTTGCACAGCTCTATGTGTTTGTCAAAACAGTTGTACAAAGAGAAAAACAAATACTTCATTTCTCACCCATCATATTGGCAAAAATTTAAAAATCTGACAATGCCAATCTGACAATTCCCAAGGCAAGGTTGACTCAAACACTGTTGGAGGGAATGGAAATTGTTAAAACTTCACAGGATGATTTGGCTGCAGCTTGTCAAGATGCAGATGCACATCAGCCTCTTGCCCAACAATCCAGTCACAGGTAGGTGTCCACTCTAGGGAGTTCACATGTGTGCTCGAGGAGACACACACAAGGATAGTCATTAAACATGGCAGGGGGATAAATTAATTGTGGTTAGTAGTTATTTAAAAAAGAAAAGAAAGAAAAATACATGGGAAATAATCGACCCTGCTGGCTACGTATATGATATGAGAAGGTAACTCATTGGTTTGTCTACTTAATAGTATGTAACACAGAAAGCAGTGTACTAGGAATCTGGAGACAAGCATCTGAGCATTTAGTTCCAACTCTGCCACTAAAGTAGCAGTCTGAATGTGGATGACTTAACTCAAGAAACCTCACTTTCCATTTCCTAGAAATTGAAGAGGTTAGGCTCTAAACCACTAAAATTATTTCCAACTCAACAATTCTATGATTCAATAAGTCAACAATCAAAAATTATATTCCAAAGTACCTATGTTGAGAAACTGTTTTTCCCAGACACCCTGAAATCAGAAAGTATCAGAGAAATAAGACATCTTAATATATTGATACATAAAATGCTCCAAATTTCTTGGAATGTCTATGACAAGGTTTATAATCAAGATCATAACTCAGAAAGAGTGTAAAAGCAACTAAACCTGCCATATCGACTTGGGTCACCCTCAGGTAAAATTTATTTATCCTCTCCCATATTAACATTCCAAAAGAAGTTCCCCATACCAGTGAGTCCATCTTGTCAAGTTCAGGTCTGTCTACCCAAAAGTCATTCATGTGTATGGTAAGATTTACTTGATTTTTTAACAAAGATAAATTGATGGATGGCCTTTTGTATTTTTGCCTGTTTCATCTATAAAGAGCTTACATTATAATTTAATAGCTTCAGCCTGCTACAATAATTTAAAAAGCCTTTTGAAACTTGTAACATGCCATGTCCAACAAGACCTAGTAAAATTCACTAGTTCAGAATCCAAAAAAGCTCATTTAAAAGTTTCATTACCACCAATACTTACACTTTAAAGACACCAATAAACAACATGTCATTTCTTCCTACTGCAGAATTTAATAGGTTATTAACTTCTGGTATCATCCAAAAGTATAATTAAGATGCTATCATTAAAATGTATTTTTTAATAAGAAATATTAAAACTAATGATTAAACTATTAAACTGAATGATTAACTAAATATGAAAACTAATGACAACTAATTATCTGTTGTCTTTCCCTATGGTTTATCTTTTCTAGAATATTATATAAATGAAGTCCTACCGTATTTGACCTTTTGACCTTTCCCCTTGTCAGTCAAATCTAAATTTCAAACTTCTTGTTCTATGGGCTTTCCAAATCTAAATTCTTACAATTCTAAATGAGTACGGAGACAAAACAGACACTGCATACAACTTCCAAAATCCTCCTCTTTATCCGATTTTAATTTTAGCACCAACTGCCAAGAAAATCTTTTCAACTGAAACCAAAATTCCATACACATTATGTCAACCATCAATTGATCAGTCATCAGTCTATGTTAACAGAAGGTGAGTTAGTATTAGGAAGCTACACAATTTGCACCAAAGATTGTTTAAATCTCCTTTCATTAAATGCAGTTTACGACAATTCACAGGCTTCAAAGTTCACCTTGCAAATATAGAGTCAATTATCAGAAACCATGAATGCGATCAGGCTTTTCCATAAAGGTGGTCCCAAGGATGTAGGAACCGTTCACTTGTTTAATGAAGGCAATGAAGAGCCCAACAGCCTGAGCGGAGTCAGACAGAGGAGCACTGACCACAGGCCCTCTTCCAAAGGAAAGTGTTCACCCAGAGATGTCGCGACCTGGCCTAGACGGGGTCCCGGGTGGCGCAAACTCAAGGGCGGGCGCACAGGGCAGGCGACTCCCTGCCGCCCCCTGCACCTCGGATTGGGTGGGCAGGAGGCCCCGCCAAGGTGAGGCCCCGCTGAGGTGGGGCCCCGCCAAGGCACAGGGACAGGCTGGCCAAGTGGCGCTCTTCTGCTCCTCCAAGGGACAGAGGTTGGGCTCCCCCGCCTGGAGCAGCCAGCCAGCAACCTCAACCCCTGGTCCCATCCGTCGCCCCAGACACAGAGCTCCCGCAATATGCGGTGAAGTTCTCCACGCTGAGCCCGCTGCCCACCACCTACCTCGGCGCCGCTCCTGCCCAGTGCTCCTCCACACTGCAGAAAGGAGAGCTCCCCGCGCTGAAAATCCTGGAGGAAGGAGCCAGAAACTGTCCGAGCCCCCCGCCACAAACTCCAGTGGCCACCACATCCGCATCAGGGACTCCGCCCCCAGTGCATGCGCCCTGGGGCTCTCCAGCTCACCGGCCCCTCTGCCACTCTGAGCACCTGTCCTGAGCTTGCGCGGGACTCTGAGGATATAATAGGAACACTTGGCGGGGCACTGGGAGGAGTGTCGGGGATTGGGGACCGAGGTGTCCATGAGATAGAGAACAGGAGTAGGCTGACGCTATGCAGCCGTGGACTCTTCTCTCCCTGGATGACCTTCAGCTCCTGGAGAAGTTCTGCCTTCCCTTGAGGTGGCTTCTCCTGTCCTGAGAAGCCCGTTACACGATCTAACATCTGTTTATAAAAGAACGATGACATCCTTAACACCCAGTGTGTTGTGTCTCCAGGAGAATTCTCTGCTTCCCCAGAAGATGAGACAGGGAGCAGCTGGGACCGGGTTCTGACCAAGGAAGGAAGGATGCTGAGGGCACAGCTGATTCCCCTCCACTGGCTCCTTCCCCTGATCCATGGCCCTGATGGGGCAACAGTGTTGGGGACGCCTGCAGCTGACAACACTCAAGTGTTTCCCCAAGGTATTACATTTCTTATGGTTTAGTTGTTAAAACAGGGGGCTAGCTGTCAGTTATTCAGACGATTTCATTTACAGAAATGTCTTTGGACAAAGAAGTTTGTTTTCTTCATCTCTGATTTTTAAAATCAATAACAATAATTAAAATACTTATTTTCTTAATATCATTGGCATGCAAAAACAAAAAGGTCACTTGGATTTCACCAAATTGACCACATTTTCATTAAAACTTTGAAAGTATTGCTGATTGAGTTAAAGAAAGCATTTGGGAAGAACAATTACCTTCAGATAGTATCGTCCCAGATAAATGTACAAACACAGAGTTTTGAGCTGTTTTGAGGGGCCTGTCAAATCCAGTTTGAGTTTTACAATGGATCGTCCAAAGTACAGATTAAATTAGTAATTTTCTGAGGAGTTTTCAAGTAAGTGTTCATGTTGCCTTCATCAAATAGGTCTGGCGATTTAAATGAAGGTTGAGCTAAAAATAAAAGTTTTCAAGATACTGAGACATATTAGGTAAATGTACTTAAAAAGGGTGCAAATTAAAGTAAATCTGCCATTATCCTCTTTAAAACAGATTCAGAGTAACATTATTGTCAAGGTATAGAAATGTTTTATAAAAACAGTTCTTCACTTCTAAAGGACCTAACGTGACATTCTAGAAGTCTCCATAGTCTTTCACTAATCTAGATTTAAATTGTTCAATTAATACTTTAAAGACAAATGAATCTGAGGGAAAAATATTCAAGGTCATTGTTTAATTGTTTTTCATTGTTGCAAAGTACATGGGTATGAACTGTGGCTGAAATCCATGGTCTTGAAGAAGAAAAATATATAGAACTTATTTATCACTCTCACAGTGTGTCCTGACTTAATCCTACACATGTGCCAAGAATAAAGCCTCAAGGAATTCCATTATGTTATTAGAAATGACATCTTTCATTCACAATGAATATTCTCTAATTAATTCTCTAGCTAGTAATTATGTTCCTGATGCAAATAGGCAAGTAAAAGAATCCATGCCTGATTAAATTGGGCTCATAACATGTATACATGGGAGACACATGAGAAATGGAGTCTCTCAAAAGAATGGCAGAGATGCTCCTCTTAAATACTATCTTCAGATAAGACAGAGGAGGATGTTGGGGGTGGAGTTTGAGATATGAGTGTGGCAGAAGACAATTCTCATGGAGAGGGACATGTAAATATTTGTCTGAACCAACTCCCCTGCACTGGGTTCTGGTCCTGAAGGGACAGCAGGGCGGTGACCAGGAACAGGCCTCCCAGTGGTGGTGCCTTCACAGGGGTGGCATGGGGATGCTGGGGGAAGGGGGATGGTGTGTGACAAGGCACCAGCAGTGGAGGCAACAATCAGAGGTCAGGGATCTCTCTGGCTCTCTCACTCTCTCTCTCTGTCTCTCTCTCTCAGGGACCTGAGAAGAGGAAATTGGCACAGCCTGCGCCCCTCGCATACCTCTCTCATGGGCCCTTCTGTCTCTGGCCACTATGGGAGCCCTGCGGCCTTGGGTTTAACCCATGAGGCCAAGGGCACATGCACAGCCACCGGGCCTAGGGGGGGGCTTGGGGGTCCTCAGTGAAAGCCCCACCTGCCCGCGAGGTCTTGACACAGTGACACCACCTGAAAATAAAGCAAACACATATAAGCATATGTAGTTTTAAAAGGAAAAGCACACAACTAAAAGAATTGATATCATTAAATACACTATTCTATTTGTTTATGTGTCAAATTACTGATAGGAAATAGCCCGGTGTAGTGATAGTAGAATTGATCAATTTCATAGAGAATTCTTTTAACGGTTGTTCATATCTCGTGTTTTACATCATTGATTAGGGTAATATTTTCATCTTTTCCTTTCTTAGTGTCTCCATCAATCAGCCTTGAAGTGGAACTGAGTACATGCTTTTCAGAAGCGGCATCATTCTCTACTCAGCCAGAGCATTGGGGCTGACAATAGCTGGATCCAGCAGAAAACTGCACACTCTAGGAAATGTCATGTGCAGATGTGCCTGGCTGGACTAATATTCACGTGGATATGATTTTTAAAAAAATCTCTCAGAGCTTTCCTAAAATCAAATAATATTCTTCAGTTGCTTTAGTAGAGGAGACATTAGTTAGTGTCTTTTAATTTCCACAGAAGCTTTTTTTATGTCACTAATAAACTAAACTTTATGTCTTTTTTCTTGTTACCAAAATGGACTTAGTATTAAAAACAAGAAAGCTACAAGAAAGGAAAATCTCATATGGAATAGAAATTGTGGGTCACAATTGCTACTTTTTTATATAAAATCGTGTTTTATTTATTTACAATTTCTCTCAACTGTGTTTTTGAAAATAAATTAGTATTAGAAATTACCAGTAAGAAGAGGGTGTGCTCCCTTGAGTGTGGTGCAGTAGAAGTCAGGTGACTCAGACCTGAGTTCTAGGCCCAGGTCTGTTTCTGGTTAGTGTGTGACAATGTACTTAGGCTCTCTGGAATGTTGTATTCCTTTCTGTAAAATTAAAGAATTTGATGATTTTTGAGAACTTTTCCAAATATTAAATGACTTCTTTTATATTTTATAATTTTATTTATTTATTTTTCCCCCAAAGCTCCAGTAGATAGCTGTATGTCATAGCTGCACATCCTTGATGTATGTGGGACATGGGCTCAGCATGGCCGGAGAAGTGGTGCGTCAGTGCGTGCCCGGGATCAGAACCCCGGGCTGCCAACAGCGGAGCGTGCGCAGTTAACCACTAAGCCACAGGGCCAGGCCTGACTTGTCTTTTAAAAAACAGAAAGATCCTTCTCTAATTTATACATTATCAAAATGTTTTTCTGAACTTTCGCTTACCAAGAACAACTGATGTCCCTTCAATTATATTGATTGAAAATAAAGATCATAAAAATATAAATTTGGTAATCTAATAAATGAATTAGCATAAAAATGAGCCAGGAAAAAATTTATGATCAATCAAGATATTACACTATGAAAATATTACTGTTTGTTACAATACATAAAATTATGACACTAAAATAATATCTTTTTGCTGTTCGTAAGTTTATATTGTTACTCATATACCACTATTAATCCTATTATGTTTTACAAGTAATAAAATGTCTTGAAAGGAGAGAACAATAAAACAGCAGCCCTGCATTACACAAGAAAGTTATGTTCCCCCTGGAGGGAAAATGAGGACACAACATTGGTCAAGTACTTCATTTTGTAATCCACTGGTGCCTTTCAAAAATATAGCTATTATTGTAAGAGTAAAGATATTCATTTTTTTATAATTTTATTTATTTATTTATTTTTCCCGCAAAGCCCCAGTAGATAGTTGTATGTCATAGTTGCACATCCTTCTAGTGGCTGTATTTGGGACGCGGTGTCAGCATGGCTGGAGAACTGGCATGTCAGTGTGCACCTGGGATCCAAACCGGAGCCACCAGCAGCAGAGTGTGCACACTTAACCACTAAGCCACGGGGCTGGCCCAAGAGTAAAGATATTCTTAAGAATAGTGCCACAAAACAGGTTTTCCCAGCTACTTTTTGTCAGAACTGAGACAGACATTAGGCTAGGGCACTTGAAGAGGCATTGTGGACTCAGCTGAGGGTGATTTAATTACTGTGAGATGATTAGCCAATAGAGAATAAGACGGAGAAAGATTAAAAAGAGATAAAGGGAAATAAAGTTGGAAATAATTAAGAAATATAGTGCCTTCAAAATATCCTCTCATTATTTTTATAGCTTTTTTTTTTGAGGCACGACTAGGATAGTATGTTAGATTTTTATAAACCCTTTTCTCCTGGGTTTATATTACTGAGTTCTTCATTATTTATGATAATGCCAAAGAAAACCTGGAGAAAAGTATTCTGTACTATGAACAAGCACAAAACATGTACAACATTGCTCTATATATTAAGAGTCCAGCTGTAATAGTCAAGACATATATTCATGTGTGTAAAATTATAATGATTTTCTTATTTTCTCTGGCTGTGAACCATGTTAAAATATATAGTAATAAGCAGGAAACCTGAAGAACTCGGTGATTTAAAACACCTGTTGTTACAGCTAGGCCATTCAAGGGTGAAATTAATTTCAATTTCACACTTCTCCTTTCCTTGTAGCCAGTGAAGTGTCTGGAAGACAGAAAACACATAAAATTAATTGAGAGTTAACAGTATTTGTAGGCAGTTGAGGTTAAGAACTCAACAATGATGTCCCTTACTTCTGGAGCCATTGACTCTTTGTCATAAGTTTACTTTATACACGGGTTCTCTTCTTAGATTTTTTCTGTATGTTTTTTAGAAGAGAGACAAGGAAGGAGAATTAACAATCAATCTACTGTGCACCAGTTCCTTTACTGTATTACCTTATGCAATTCTTACAGTAATCCTTTAAAGTAAGTGTTATAATTCATATTTAACTGATAAAGAAAACCATGTTTACAAAATTGCTCAAGGGTAAGAGGGAAGATCTGAACATCAGTCCGTTGGGCGTATGCCTCATATTCTCTCCACTGTGATAAAAATGGTGCTTCGACATGGGTATTCACCATCTGGCTATTTAATACCGGCTCCTGCCAACAGCATTGGATGAGATGAGATGAGAAATTTGTTTCCAAAGTTATTCTATTATATTTAAACTCTACTATTTATGAGTAGGATGTCAAGACATGTTTTAGAGGCATAGATAGCAACTGATTAGTTCACCTACACATTTTTCAGGCTTACTATAACTTTCATGTGCCACATTGTGTCAACTTTACCAACTTTAGTGCTTCACTGTTCTGTTTTATAAAACTCTGAATTTCACTTTTCATGTAAAGCACTTTGCTGCTCTCTTAGTCACTAGATGGCAGTTCTGTATCTCTGTAAATTACCACTGCAGCAGGAAATGAGAGATCTTAAGCCAGTTTGCTCTGTACAAATGATGGACATAGAGGACTTCTGGTCCATCAAGACTGCCTGTGTTATTCCGTGGTTATAACGGGGATGTCCAGGACTGCTTAGTCAGAGGCACGAAGCAGAATCAGAAAGCATCCTCTAAGTTCTTCTTCAGATGTGAGTTCAGGCACCTGTCTTCTCACCTGAGCACATTGGAGTTTATTGAATGTGTTCAGACTCTTACTCTCTCCCTGTACTTAATAAGGCTGGGAGCTCCATACCCCTAGAAAAAACACATGACACATAAAGCCTTTTCTCAACTAAACAGAGTTGAGGGCTATGGTGTTGCCTGAGAGTCTGATGCTTAAAGAAAATACAGCTGGTGCTCATATGGAGGGAAAGAGCGTCAGCTACTGCTGGAGGGCTTTTATTGATGCTCCTATGGAATGAGCAAGTTTAAAATAAAACCACATGGCTTAAACCTCACTAACTGATTGTTTTATTTTCAAGTATTATGCTCTGAAAATCTGCTATGTCTAAAAAGCTATTTCATAAAATTGAAACAATTCTGTTTTTCTATTCTCTGGTATTTGAAATACTATTAAAACTGTAAATCCTTTAACATTCTACAATATATAAATAGGCAAATATCAATTATATTCTCTAAAAATATCTGCTCCCATGTTAAAATTTAATATATAGCAGCAAAATTGGTTACCATCCAATTTTTAACTCATATTTTGCTTTTGAAATTACATATAAAATTTGTGTTTTGAAGTATTTTCCTAAAACTCAGCATCTTTCTGATATAAATAGACTAGTGGAAAGGTAACTAGAATGAAGTTTGATCTTTAAAACTCTAGCTTTGTGTAAGAATTGATAACAAGAGGCAGTTTGTTCTCTCCACGTTATGATATTTATTAATTGTGAATAGCCACATCTATTACAAAGTGGTGAATAATAAAAAGAAATTAAACAATATCAGCACTCTCTTACCCCACAGGTACAGTTTATATGCAAATAAATTCTCAAAGGTCAGAAAAAATGCCTATGATTTCAGATAACTGGTAAAATACTATCTCATTCCAGTTTTAACCCCATTTGAAATGGACTGAAAACTCTTCTCTTAGATTCCTGCTCTGATCAGTGCCCCCAGGTCCCCTCAATGCCTCATTTGATTGCAAACTTATCTGAGGAATTGAATATTCTTTTCCATTTGTTCTCTTTAAGGTATCTGTGATAGTGTTTTTTATGCAATGACCACTTGGTGCAATTCAGTATTAGTTTCAGAAACATCTTTAGTTAGGAACATTTCAAGGAAACAGATGTGAGGAATGTGGGGATGCCTAGCTGATGGTGCTTCAGGCATTCCTCACGTCAGTCTTGTCATAGAAAAGTTTAAAGAGTAAAGCAGCATTGGTCAATTCAAAAGTGTGGGTTGAACATAATTCTAAATAATGATGGAGACGTAAAAACAAGAAGCCACTTGAATTTCGTTGAAAGGTATTAGACACATCAAAGGGCTGGGAAAAAAAACATTGTTTAATGTAAGTTCTTTCTAAACTCTAGGCAAAAAGTAATATGAATTTACATGATAATTATAAATCACAAAACAACAATTCACAAGTAAACAACTAAAGTAGAAACCAGAGTAAGAAAAATAGAGGTTAAAGCAGAGATGGAGAGTGATGGTTGGGGTCAGAAACCATGGCTTAGTCATCCTTGAAGTCTCCCTCAGACTCTGACCATTCCTAGTGCACAGTAAACAGTTTGACCCCATAAGCCTGGGGAGGGCCAAAGTGAGAGGTGGTTGGGAGGGGAGACAATGCAAGGATACCCTTGTGGAGGCACTGATATTGAAAATCAGTGACATTTTTGCCAAGGTGTTTACCATATTAAAGATTATTCTGGAAAGTTAAGGATTTTTCTGGAATGTACATTTTCATTTTATGAAAACTCCAACTAGCCCAGAGAAAGATTTAGACATTTTAGTTTTAGAAATAGAGAGAGGGGCCAGCCCGGTGGTGCAGCGGTTAAGTGAGCACGTTCCGCTACAGCGGCCCTGGGTTCAGAGGTTCGGATCCCGGGCGCACACCAATGCACCACTTGTCGAGCCATGTTGTGGCGGCATCCCATAAAATGTAGAGGAAGATGGGCACAATTGTTAGCCCAGGACCAATCTTCCTCATCAAAAAGAGGAGGATTGGCATTGTAAGTTAGCTCAGGGCTGATCTTTCTCATAAAACAAAAAAAAGAAAGAAAGAAAGAATGAGAAACATTTTTGTCAGTTTTAATAATGAAAACCAATTAGCAACTGGGAAACAGTTACAATTTGAGATGAGAATGCGAAGAAAGAATTAGACGTCACATGTTTTTGCTTTTCTCTGGGGCAGTAAGGCTTGCAAGGGGAATGAAGTTCCATCTTTGCTCTATTGAGTTTGAGAAGGTGTAAAATTCATTTATGCTGGACAACATTGTTGACCTGTGGAGAAAAACAAATGGTTCAAGCAGCTGATCTAAAGGAATGACTGAACTCACAAAAGTTTTTAGCTTATAAAGTGTGCTTTCACTCTATTTAACATTACTGGACATCCATTGACCTCTATGTGCAAGGTATTTGTGGTAGGTATCGAAGGAAATATAAAGAATTATAAGGTTCCAAGCTCCTCCACATACATGAAATTGTTTGCAATATGTAATTTGATTCTGCCAAGGTATTTTGTGTATGTTTTATTACAGAACCTTAAAAAAAATGAGAACGTTATCGAGAAATTGTAATTAAAGACAGCTTCTTAGGAGAGGTGGACTAGATCAAGTCCACAAAGGGACCACTTTTGAGCAGGTGGAGGGAAGAAAGAGTGAGGATTTCAGATGGGAGAAGAGAGGAAAGGTACACAAGTAGAAAGGAACATGGTATTTGGGCATGGGGGTGGGCAGGCCATGACAGGCACAGTCTTCCCATAACTGAGAGGTAGCTCAGTTTCCTCCTGCAGGAGCCCAGCACTGCTTCCCACCTCCTGGCCTCCTCCACCTGCAGACTCTGTGCTTGAGCCAAGGCCTATCTTTTTTTTGTGTGTGTGAGGAGATCAGCCCTGTGCTAACATCTGCCAATCCTCCTCTTTTTTTGCTGAGGAAGACTGGCCCTGGGTTAACATCCGTGCCCACCTTCCTCCACTTTGTATGGGACGCTGCCACAGAATGGCCTGCCAAGCAGTGCGTGGGTGCGCACCCGAGATCCTAACTGGCGAAGCCCGGGCCACCACAGTGGACCACACACGTTTAACAGCTTGCGCCACTGGGCTGGCCAAGACCTATCTTATCTGGATCGCTGCCTAATCTTCCAACAGGTCCCTTTCCTTAAGTCTTAATTTCTTCTAATCTTTCCTTCACATTGTCTCCAGAATTACCTTCTAGAATCCAAAATTGCTTAAATCTGATATCTGCGTAAACTCCTTCAATGACTGTTCAGAGCAACCGAGAGAACATTCAGACTCCTGAGTTGGACACGCAGGCTTTCTCTTGCTGTCCTCATCTTTAGCCTCATCACCCACTGTGTCCTACATGTTCGCTTTGTTCCAGCCTTAAAAATACCCCCATTTTCTGAAAGCTTTAGCATCCTTTATATCTGTCTTTTTATATGTGTTTCTTCTGCACTCCTACCACCTTTATTAATCAACTTAATTCCTATTTCTTGATCTAAACTCATATCAAATGTTCCTTCCTCATGGAGACATTTCCTGAGAGGTCTCCATCTAGAGACCCATTTTGATGTCCCCACTCTGGGACCCTGTACTTATTTCCTTTTCCATAACTGTTGTTTTATTCTTGTCTCATAGACAGTGAGCTCCTTAAATCTGAGACGATCCTTCTTCTTGATAAATAAATGGCAAGCAACAGGATACATTGGAGCATATGAGGAAATCATTTGGTGTAAAACTAATTGGGTCTGACCTTGTTTTTTTTTTTCTTTTCCCCAAAAGGGGTCTGTAGCCTCTGTTCATCCATTGTATATCCACTTTAAGCAATTAACGTGTCCCAAAGACAAAAGCAATGCCCTTAAGTTGAAAATGCAACTTCCCCCACATTAGCGTTTCCTTAAGGATAAGCATTTCTCCATAGGCTAGGATTTGATTGCTGCATTCATTCCGTGACCACCAAAATTTAGACAACATCCATGCCCATGGAGACAGCAGACCTGATAACCACAGTGTCCATCTATCCACGTGCCAACAGGTCAAGGTTTTGGCTATTGTAAAAGGGACATTGCAATCACATGTGCTACATGCTCTTTGATGGTATATAAACACGCTGTACACCCCACTTCTTTGGAGTGCTCCATTTCTTTGTGAAAGGACTCTCCTGGGCTATATGATCCTCAAAGCTTGGCTCATAATAAACTCACCCCAATTTTGATTTATTGGTTGGTTATAGATTATTTGCGTCGACATTCTATTTGTCCCTCCAGTATGTAAACACCATACCTGACACCTTTGGTGCACTCAGAAAATGTTTGATGAGTGAATAAGGATGTGTGAGACCACACAGGTTGGAGCAGAAGGGGCTTTTTAGGGAGTGGTAGAAAATTCACTCTCATTCCTACCATAGTGGTTGAGGCTGTGGGCTTTGGACTAGTTTGTCTGGGCATCAGTACCAGTTATTCCACTTTTAACTGGAGAACCTGTGGAAATATTTACTCTCTGAACCTTAGTTTCCTCATCTATAAAAAGGGGCTACTGAAAACTCCTGTCTCGTAGGGTTTTAGTGAGATTTACATTCATTAACTTATGTAAAGTACTTAGAAGAACTCTTGGCACATAGTAGGCACTTAAATGTTAGCTGTTATGTTATCATTATTGGCCTTATATACGAACCATATTCTGGTTTTGAAAAGATGCTTTTATGATATAGTTGATCCTCATTATTGGTGGATTCCGTGTTTGCACACTTGTCCACTAGCTAAAATGTACCAGCAGCCCCCAAATCAACACTCTCAGGGCTTTCATGTCCATTTGCAGATATGTACAAAGTGGTGAGAAATTTGATTCACTCGATGTGCACGTTCCCAGCTGAGGGGGAACAAGGTGCTGCTCTGCCCTCTTGTTTCAGCCCACATTGTAAACAAGTGTCCTTCTTGCAGTCTATTTAGTGCCTCATTTCTTATCTTTTTGTGCATTATGTTGGTGACCTTGCCATTTAATATGTCCCCCATGTGTAGTGATGCAATGCTGCCTGTTGTTCCCCAGGGCAAGAGGCTGTGACGTGCCTTTACGGAGAAAGTATGTGTGTTCGACAAGCTACTATCAGACACGAGTTACAGTGCTGTGGGTGTGAGTTCAACGTTAACATATCAACAATATATATTAAATAAGGTGAATTTAAAGAGAACACACAGAGAACAATGTAATGTACTTATCAGTTGAAGAAAATGTGACTAAGGCTTGCAGGAACTTAACACTGCATTTCCCGTAGGAGCAGTGGGTCATATTCACCGATTTAGTGTAAACAATGACCTTATAGAATGTTACACTGTGCATAAAGAAAACTGACTGTATCTTATGTAATCCTCACATACTCCTTTATAGCAGGCAGGGTACGGAACAGGGTGTCCACATTTTACTATTAAAGTAAGGCTATTAAAGACCTTATGAACCAAGTAGAGAATTTAAAAAGTCTTGTGTTCAGCATACGAGTCAGGAGTTTTTGAGCAAGGAAGATCTATGATGCACTGATGTTTAAGGAACAGTTACCTGACAAGAGAATGTAGTATTGAGAGGAAAAGGGAGAACTGATCTGGAAAGGAGAACAAGCTGCTAAACTCTCCATGTATTCCCATTGCTAGGTGAGGAGATTCGGAGTTAAGGCGCTGATGTGATAAAGGAAAATTAGCAGCCAAAGGATAAAATAATGGATTTGGTAACCATATATAGGGTCCAAATCAGGCTGTGGTTCTCAAAGTGGTGTCCTTGGACCAGCAGCATCAGCATCACCTGGGAACTGGACTGAAATGCAAATTGTCAGGTGCTGCTGCAGACCTGATGAACTGGCAAGTCTGGGGTGAGGCCTGGCAATCTGGGTTTCAACAAGGCCTCCAGGTGCTTCTGGTGCCCATCAAGTTTAAGAACCAATAAATTAGGGGCCAGCCCCGTGGCTTGGCGGTTAAGTGCGCACGCTCGGCTGCTGGTGGATCAGGTTCAGATCCTGGGCACGCACCAAGGCACCGCTTCTCCGGCCATGCTGAAGCCGAGTCCCACATACAGCAACTAGAAGAGTGTGCAGCTAAGACACACAACTATCTACTGGGGCTTTTGGGGGAAAAATAAATAAATAAAATCTTCAAAAAAAAAAAAAAGAACCAATGAGTTAGAAAAAAGATTCCAACACATCACTATGTTCAGGTAAGCTGCAAGGCAGGGAGGTGGTATTTGTTTGGAGGATAAGATACATTTTATTTTTATTTTTTTTGTGAGCAAGATCAGCCCTGAGCTCACATCCCTGCTAATCCCCCTCATTTTGCTGTGGAAGACCAGCTCTGACTTAACATCCACTGCCAATCCTCCTCTTTTTTTTCCCCCAAAGCCCCAGTAGATAGTTGTATGTCATAGTTGCACATCCTTCTAGTTGCTGTATGTGGCATGTGGCCTCAGCATGGCCGAGGAAGCAGTGCGTCGTTGCGCGCCTGGGATCCGAACCCGGGCCACAAGTAGCGGAGCGTACGCACTTAAACGATAAGCTACGGGGCCGGCCCGAAGTGTATTTTAAGTTTCAGGAAATAGTAGGTCAGCATCTCTTTCATCGTAAGGATTCCAGAGATGCCATTTTAGCTCTCTGGTGTGAAGCTCTTTTGTCCACAATATGTTCTCCTTTAGAGAGCACTTGGTAAGTTATTTACCACTTACCACATGTTCTGAGAGTCTCTTCTTTCTTAAAATTCCATTTCAGACTTGAAAACGTACTTTATTTTTGTACATAACCTCCTCTATTTAAAATCTGGATTTCTCTTCCTGTAGGATCCTGTATGGTACATGCAGCCTTACTGTAAATTTGGAATGCCGTTGATTTGTTCCAAAACCTTAGAATGTTTTAGAATTTAGAACTTGATGAATAGAGAATTTCTATGCTTCTGTTTAGGATTCATATTTTTCAGATGTCTAAAGGTATCCCAACTTGCCAGTAATGTGGCTTTAGGTTTAGCAGAACTTGAAAATCTGAATATACTAGAAAATGAATTACATCTCTCACACTAACATTTACAAAATAAATGATCATAATGTTAACTTACCAATAAGCACTTTCTATTTTCTAGGCTCTATATTATGCTTACATAATAAACATGATACAGTTTCAAAGAGGAGACAATTAACTTTTGAGCAAAAGCTTGACTTGAGTGTATCTTGGCTTCATTTTTGACAGTTGTAGCCTTAATATTATAGTAATGTTTTCTTTTTCTGGGAATCAGATAATCTTGTTGTTGGGGGAAGAGGGAGAATCTCCCTCTGCCCTTTCCCTTAAGGTTCTTATGGTTGGCCAAATAATTAACAAGCCAGGTTAGCAGGAGAAAGTAATAACAAGTTTAATAACTTATATACATGGGAGAAACTCAGAAATGAGCAACTCGTCCCTCTGTCTAAGCTGCCCGCTTAAGTATTGCAGTTAAAGGCGAGGAAGGTGTTGGGGGTGGGTAGTGGTCTGGGACCTCAGAGAGCAAAAAGACAACTAATATGGAGATAGAAATGCAAATGTTTGCCTGACAACTCTTCGCATGGTCATCTATAGATAATGTGGTCAGGGAGAGATAGAGTTTTTGATAAAAGGGGCTTGGTGTCTTTCCTGTTATAACCTCTATCCTACATTATCTTTACAGCCATCATGATAATAACTCCTTCCTGAAACAGATCTTTTGTTTGAAATTCTTTAGGCAGTCTGGGAGGGGAAACTCAAATATTCTTCCTGAGTTCTCTGAGTCCTTATTGTCTTCAGCTCGAAATAATCTGCATACCAGAGTGGTGCCTTCTGGGGTAACTTGCCCTGAGCACCATCAGTTCCATCGTCTGAAACTTCCCTAGAAGTTTCACAGTCCTTTTGAAAATTAAAGAAGTTTCATAGTCCAAAAGCTGAGTTGGTAGATTGTTTCATCTCACTGAGCATATTTCTTAGTCCTGATAATAGATCAGTTCAATTAAGTACATTTTAGAAAGTGGTGATGCACGTGGGCTCTCAAGGTACACCTATATTGTGGAAGCAAGCAATCAAATATTTAGTGGAAACATTTCTACGTAAACAAAAGAAAAACAAGGTTAATGCTTGGAGCAAGTTGTAAAGCAGTTTCTGAGTTTAGAGGACAGCCAGATAAGATTTTTAGATGTCAGCGTCAAAGCAGCATTTGCAGTTTAAAATGTCTCTGATGATGTCATCAGGTAATCTCTTAAATTTATATCAAGTCCATCAGCTTCAGTTTGTAAGGCTTCAGGAAAAAGGGCAGGTTCAGTTTTCAGTGATTTCAAATGAAAATGATGGAAAAAAATCAAAAACGTTATTTTGGACATCTGTAGCCAGATATTTTAGGAGACTAGAAGAAATCAGGATCCAGTCAAGTCAACAATATAAAACAAAAACCTTAAAAGACAATTAACAAAACTAGGATTTAATATTCGCAAATGTACACTATAGTTTTTACTGAAATATAATTTTTCTTTCTAAAATCATCCTCATTTTTATCAAAGATAGACAAATTAAAACTAAGTAGTTTGCAAAATAATTCTAGTTCCAATAGAGTTGGCCCAATTATTTACATAAGGACAGCAAGAATAGCAATTGATCACATAGGCTCTTTTAAATCTGCTTTGCTGGAACTTTTTATAAGGAATCTCAGATTGAACTTTAAAGGCCTCTCCAGGGCACGAAAGCCAATCCAAGGATTTTGTTATCAGACATTGCCTGTAATACCTACAGATTTGGGTGAATTCCTCTCTTCCGAGGTTCCCCAAAAATATTTCCAGGTTCTTTATGCTTGCCAGATATGTGACATTCTTTAATTATCCTGGTAAGTGCTGCTTGGAACATAAGGTACCAGGCCAATATTTCCACGTGGCTTTATTCCATGAAGTCCAATCTTCTTTCCTCAAAAGCTGTATGGTTATATCACAAATATGATGTTCTGGTCACAGCCTTGGTAATATAACCAGTGTTTCCAGTTGTGTCCTGTTATAAGGAGAACAGATTCTTATTGAACTTATGCAAATAACTATATTG
This sequence comes from Diceros bicornis minor, assembly GCF_020826845.1. NCBI lineage: Eukaryota > Metazoa > Chordata > Mammalia > Perissodactyla > Rhinocerotidae > Diceros > Diceros bicornis. Next base: position 14,926,626 of record NW_026690866.1, read on the forward strand.
CCATGAAAACAACAATACTCACTTACTAAGATTTCCAAATTCCAGGGATCAGATAGAGAGAGAAAGATAAATATTTCAATTTTACTTACAAAAATATCATTTACAAAATTGTTATAAGTCATAGCTAGCTCAGGAGAAAAGAGCAAAAGTTTTCCTTAAATCTAAAAAAAGAAAACACTAAAAATTCAGCAATACTTCACATGAAAAATAATAAAAATTATAATTGTCCTTATCAGTTCATTCAGTCCTGTGTTATCCATTCTGGAAACCAATCTTTTTGTTAACAGCTTTATGAAGTTATCAGTCTTTCCATCAGATTTCTGTAATTTCTTACCCAGTTCAGTTTTATGATCAGAAAGTTTGTCAGAACCCTGTTCTCCAGTGTAAATGTCAGAGTACTTTTCATGAATTTTTCTGAAGTTGAAACATTTTGCAAAAGCATTAGAGCAAAGAAATAAGTCTGTAAACAACAAGACCTCAAAATGGCAATTGACAGAGAAATTTGGTTAATTTTGTGACATACTACACTTTAAAATAATAATAACCAGAATTATGACTGATAATCAAGACAGATCAGAATTTCTGTAATGTTAAACAATTATAAAACACCTATGTCAATAACATTTGCCCACATAATAGCACCTAAGGAGACATCATCACTTGTCTGACAATGCTTTCCATGTAATTTAACATACTGAATAAGCCTAATAAATTTAGTATCTTTCCGCTTGTAGGAAGAGAATAAATTTCTTTGAGAAGTTCCAGGGCCCTATGAAAATTATCAAAGAAAAAAAGTAAAAAAAAAGACTTTATTTACGATATGAATTTTTGGGAGCTTGTCAAAAATAGAAAACCTTAAAGCAAAGAGAGCATTGACAGTCCAAAAACCTTAATAGAGAGACCTCAGTCTTTTGACACAGGAAATTATTTTAACAGTTTTTTTTTTCTGTTTTTTAGGTAGACTTACCCAAAGGTAAAGAAAAATCTTTTATAACCTCTTTATCAAGTTCAAGAAAATTATCCTTTTAAGAGAAAGAAAACCAAATTATAATTTTGTACCAGCTTCCTTCTGATATTAAAACTCATTTACTTAAATTCATTTCAATCTTAGCCCACTTGACCATACAAAAACTCCTTTTCCACAATTCCTCTTCCACAAACCTATAACTTTCTTTTTACATTCAGAATTTGTCCCATGTCTTTCTTTTCCCTCCTAGTACTTGAAGACAAATTAATCTTTCTTAATCAATCAAATAAAATATCTCCAGTCTTTGTTCCTTCTTTATACATCTTACTTTCCTTGTACACAGACATAATTTTATTAATATTTAATAGCTTCAATCACATATACTAATTAGAAATTTTAACTCTTAGAAACTCCAATTTGTAAGTAAAAACTAAGTAAACAATTATAAACTTTCTTTTACATTAGGATCTTGTGGCTTGGAAAATTTATAAACACTTCATAACTTCTAGAAATATGTTACTTTATAGTACAATCTTTTAATAAAATACATGTTTACCAATAGACCCAAAACACCTTTTAGTTTTCCTGTAAGGAATAGTCAAAAGTAGACAAACTTAAGTTTAACAATCAATGTCTAATATCTTATCTTATTTGGAAATGATGATAGTGAATTTTTATCACAAAATTTAGCAAAACTCTAAAGTTTTATGTCACCAAAAAGAGTTTGGAAGCTGTAACCACCATAACACATAATTATTGTTTAAAGTTCACCCAACATTCATCTTTTTCACAACTGTTTATTTACTTGTTCCCAATAATTACTTAGATTGTCTATAAGACTTCATAAGACATTAAATAAAATTAGCCATCATTTAAATTACTATTTTTGTTAACCAGTTCTGTAATAGAAATAACATCAGTTTTTTGTGCAAATGTTCATGTAAATTTCATCACCTCATACTTTCAAACATCGTTATCATTAAGATTTTTATCAATAGGTCTTGGTCTTCTGATTTTGGACAAGGGAAGAATTCCCAGTCAGATATTTTAACATATACTCAGGCAAAGTTGATGTAACCTCTTTGTATAAAATTAGCTCAAACATTCCAACCTTTATAATCTTATCAACACTTACACTTTTACATGTTCTCAATTCAATTGTAACCTGAGTCAAGGTCTTAAGGTTATTTAAATTTTTCCCTTCCTTTTTCTGACCCTTTTTTAGGTACCAATTAAACAATTGTGTGAGAGCTTTCAAAACATTTTTTCCCCCAAATTAGAAGTTTTCCCAATTCAAAGAATCTGTTGTCTTGCCATTGACGAGTAGGATCTTCATTTGTGTATTTGTTCCAATAGTGACTCGATCCAATAAGACTTTTTAAGGAAATACCCGGAGGTAACTTTCCTACTTAGAATAAATCTTTACCATGGACGCAAGAGGCGTCCCTCGTGAGGGCGCAGATGATGTAGCCCTCATTGTGCACAGAATTCACTCCCAAAGATATTCAGAGAAACTAAGACCTTCATTGCACAGGCGGTAAGGATGGTGTAGTGTAAACGGTGTCTCCGGTCTCCCACAATAGTGTGGGATGCCTCCAGTCACAGACCCGCTAATCTGTGACACCGAGCAGGTAATACTGTAGTGGGATTTTTCTAGCTCTAACAAGCAATGAAGGTTAAGACGACAAAAGCCATTATGGACTGGGCCCTTTATGACAAACTCCCCTGAGAGCTTGGCACATCCGGACAAAGAGACAGTTCAGAACCCCAGTCTACTCGACTGGCCACCAAGGGTCACCTCATTAAATGCACATTCTGTATGGTGGAGACCAAGGAGAATATTCTCACTTGGGACAAAGCCAAGTTGTCTCAGGACACAGTACAATACAGAAGGAAAACCCTCATCCGGTTTTTTTCTTATGTGCACAATGACAGCTTTAACCACGCCTTAGTTCTCTTGGAGCCAGAATAATACCTAAGGGGGGAGGTGCCACGGGGTTGGGGACTATGTGTTTTACAGAGTACCTCGTCATTGCATGGACATTTTCTTGCAGTTGGCAGGGGACCTGTGTCATCTACCCCGTTCCGTGACCCAAATTATCCTGTCACAGGAGTCTCCTGAACGTGGCGAGCGCCCTAATGGCTCTTAACTGCTTGACCCGTGCCCACCAAATTTGCGGCCTTTTTGGCTTCCAAGATGCCCTTGGCAATGGCCTTCACTTCATGTGCATATTAACCCACAGCAAAGTTTGTCTTAATAGACGCCAGTCTGGTGAGACCCACAAACTCACCAGTCTGTGGGGCCGGCCCAGACAGTAGGCTTATAGGGCCTATGCCTGCATCCTACCTTATGGTATTTCCTTCTTATGACACACGATACAAAAGACAAAGACAAAAGAGAAAAAGAGAGACTATCTCTGGGAGGAAAAGGGATCAAGATCAAAACCAAGAGTACTCTACCAAATTTACCAGCGTCACTAAAAGCACAAGAAACTAGTTTCCCAAATATTTTCTCTTGCCAATCTAAATCTAGAAAGAGAAAAAATTCTCACCACTTCCTTCCGCCAGACTCCACAGGTAGAGATTCTAGGAGGCTGACGTGGTAAGAAGTCTTACATTTTGCCAGCTTTCGTCAGGCATTCCTGTATCTCATCATCTGCAGTAATCCAGGGAGAAGGCAGTTCTTCCAGCCAGAGAACGGAACTTGCCAACCAGTGTAGCCCCACCTTGGGCACAAAAATTGTTTGGGGGCGAGAGAGAATCTGCCTCTGCCCTTTTCTTAAGGTTCTTATGACTGGCCAAATAATTAACAAGACAGGTTAACAGGAGAAAATAAAACCAAGTTTAATAACACGTATACATGGGAGAAACTCAGAAATGAGCAACTCGTCCCTCTGTCTAAGCTGCCCCCTTAAGTATTGTAGCTAAAGACGAGGAACGTTTTGGGGATGGGTAGTTGTCTGGGAACTCAGAGGGCAAGAAGACAACTCACATGGAGATAGAAATGCAAATGTTTGCCTGACAAGTCTTCTCAGGGTCATCCATAGATAATGTGGTCAGGGAGAGATAGAGTTTTTGATAAAAGGGGCTTGGTGCCTTTCCTGTTGTAACCTCTATCCTACATTATCTTTACAGCCATCATGATAATAACTCCTTCCTGAAACAGATCTTTTGTTTTAAATTCTTTAGGCAGTTTTGGAGGGGAAACTCAAATATTCTTCCTGAGTTCTCTGAGTGCATATTACCTTGCTGCACAAACTTGTCTTATATTGTGGGAAGGACCAAATGGAAGTTTTGGTGTTGTTGCCTATGTTAACGAGGCCAAGAGGTCCTCACTGGGATAAGGAAGTCCAGTGAACCAGCCTGTGTGCAGCATGGGAGAAGGGACATGTGTGTGGTCCCCTGAAGTGGCTTAGCGGTCACTTACCAGTGCACCTGAGTTTCCTGTCTGTATAATGCAGGAATTGAGGCTGTCCATTGTGATGTTTTCTCCTTTTTATTACATGGCTCAGGGCAGTCCTTCTAAGACTCCTGACCAAGGTATGGGCCCTTCAGGCAGATAGGGTCCAAAGGGAGGATCTCTGCAGCGACCCTGACCACGGATCCAGAGGGAGGATCATGGCAGCCTGGAGGGATAGGGGTATGGTAGGACAGGTGGCCTTGAAAAGACAAATTCCAGGATCCCAGGCACCTGGTATTTCCATTTTAGATATTGAATTTACATTTCAAATACTGGCCAGGGAGCTTCCACCAGGGCTGCAAGCCACCTCAGCAATAGCCATGCTCGTGAACCCCACCCCTACCTGAGTACCGGCCATAAGGGATGCAGCCCAACCACAGTGCACATACTCTGGGAGGTGGGCGGGCATAGAATATTCGCTTGGTATAGAGAAGAGGGTTGGATGGAGAATCAGAGGCGTGGGGCCCAGGGCCCGAGGGACAAGGCACAAGTTGGGACCACAGGCTGTGCATGCTGGGAGCATTTCTCACTTAACCGCTCCCAGCTGGCAGCCCTTAAGGCTGCAGGACTACAACTCCCAGGATGCTCTGGGCACAGGGCCGTGCCTAGCCCTGGGGGGAGGAACAGGGTGATGTGAGCTTGGCCGAGGGCCAAACCCCCATTGAATCAGGACTCTGGCCATGCACCCGCTCCAACTGGACTGAGTCCCGGAGGGATGTGACGGGATGAGAGGGACCAGGGACTTAGGAGGGTGTGGTGGCTGCATGGGCAGCCGCGGGCCTGCAATGTGCAACTGCTTTTGTCCAAAATCGAAGCTGGACTCGCGCCTCTTCCACACCATCTCCCTCAGTTGCTTGATTCCTCCTCCCACCTGCATGCCTGTGGGTCTTTCCAGAGCCTCCTACCTAGTCCAGGGCGAGGTGCTTCTCTAAAGTGCTTATGGGAACTGGCTTGACATCCCAGAAACTCTCCAGTTTGCCTGCTGCCCTCTGCCTTCTCCAGCCAAAGTGCCATCATTTCATCAACTTTTGGGAGACATTTGCCCTTGTGGCCCCTCTTGCAAGCACAACTTAAGAGTTTGCAGGGTGGTAACATTGGATGTTGCTTGCCTTTTTCACAGATGTGGAAGATGAGGCATCCTTGGGGTTAATCATTGGTTTCCCCAGGATCTGCTAAGAGCAGAGGGGAACAACAAAATTCCCAGGCAAGCATCTAGTAGGCTGTTTTAACGAACCCATTCCAGTGCAGAGGCCTCCAAAATAGCATCCTTAAGATGAGAATAGTTAAAGCATTTTCCCTTTAGATTGATCACCTAATCTCAGCTCAGGCCTGAGTGGCCAGTCTCTCAGGGACATGAGTGATGACTCTGATCCTTCAGGAAGAGACCGGCTGTCCGGCTTTGGGAGAGGCATATTCGTGGTAGACAGCATCTGGGCAGCATTTGAATCCCGTCGGCTTTAACATCTCTGCTTTGGATACTGGCAAGGTGCTAGGATAAACATGCCCAGGGATAGTCAAATGTACCGTATTCTTTAAAAATTGATTAGAGTAGTGAAAGGAACAGAGCATAAACTATCTTGATTATTTGCAAAAGATGAAATGCAAGCAAGACCTTATGTTAATTTTTTTGTCCTCATTCTCTTGGCTGTACTGTACGCTTGAATGCAGAAACACAAAACTTGAATTGCCAAGTTATCTTTTCCTGAGATTGGTAAATTAACTTAAAAGTCTTATTGAAACCTGTGAAGGAATGGTTAGCAGCTTTCATGATTCATGTGCTCCCTAAAAACCTGGGTGTTGATCTACATGAAAAAAAGTCCTTGTTTGTATTACACACCCCAATAGGTTACATTTCTGATTCCTGAATATGGGATATTATCAAAACAACTGAAAAAGCTGGTCATGGAAACTGGACCCTGTCACTATGTGAAGAATTTGCCTCTTTATGAATTAATGACTCAAATACATTAACATTTTTGTAAAGAACGGACGAGAAACTCTGCAGCGTCTCTGAATGTGGCAAGACGGGGAATTCTCCTTAGACCACATCCTCGAGTTCTTCTCTCGTGTTCAATAGACCCGGGTGATAGTCCGTTTGTTCAGGTGCAGCGCCACTCCCCCAGCCCCCAGTGTTCCATCCTACTCTGGCCTGTGACCTCTTCAGGGGGTTCTGATGACACTCATCCACAAGGGTTGGAAGGAGACATTGTAAAATGAGGATATTCATAATCTTAAAACAACGATTAATGGAGAGGAAAGTCTCGGGTTCTGTGTGCTCTGATGCAACTGCTGTTGGGGTCTGGCTTCAGTGACCACTGTGCTCCCAACAGTCCCCTCAATGGCTGTCTCAGATATTTGATCTCCTGGTGCAACCACAGCAAATGTTGACAGAGCTGAGCGCTCGTGGTTCAGTGTCTTCCGTCAGATTTTGTGGCTCTGACCCTCCTATGCTCGCCACCTTCCCATTCCTATCTGCTGAGTTGATTGCTTTGTAGTTGTTTCCTAGGAGCCACTGTGTGTAACTGGATTTCACAGTGTCTTTAGGGACCCACCCTCACTACACGAGTCACTGTACAACAGTGACTTATCCTGGTGTTTCCCGTGTTCATCGTCTCCAGTGGAGCTGTGAAGAACCCTGCTTACTAGGAGCCTCTCTCATTCTCATGCTGCTGGGGCTGCTTATGAAGTGGAGCATCCCGTCTTTGATCTCATTGCCATTACTCTTTTCATCGATTATTTTGAAGTTGGATATGACTTTGTTAATATTGTGGACACTGGCTGTCACAGGAACTTTTATGTATCTTCGCCAACAGCTCTGTGAAGTAGTCCTGTGATCCCCATTTTACGGGGGGGACACTGAAGCTCAGAGAGATGGAGTAGCTTCCTTCACGTCACACAGTTTCTTGGTACATTTTGTGTCTCCACCTGGAGCTCCGCCTCTCAGGTGTGCGCACTTAGCTGGTGTTCCACTTTATGCCTCTCTGCCAGTCTCCCCAAAGACACACGCCCCATCCTGAGTCCATTGTCTGCTTGATGGCAGTTACCCTGCACAAACAGTCTCCAGGCAGGGATTGCACTAGCGGGGCATGGTCCTCCGACTTACTCTGGGCAGGTACTAGGTTCCTGGAGAGAGCTGGAGCAGTGGAAGATACTGACTGTCACTCACCTGGAAGGTTTGTTATGTAGAAATACTCCACTGACTTTTAGCAGGTGTCATGTTTTCTTTGTCTTCATTGCTCCTCTGGGCTTTCTCCTACAATCCATGCTGTGCAGTAACATAGAGTACAGAGACTGGTGAACATAATACTGTTACCCTGCACCAAATGGTCACATCACTCATTTTTCTAATTATGAAACAAATACACACTGAAAAAAAGTCAAATTGCACTGATCTATGTAGAGTAAAGTGAAACATTCCCCTTTCATCCCCTTCCCTGCAAACTCACTCTCCTACTCAGAAGGAAGTATTGTTAAGAGGTTGTGGCTTATTCTTCTGGAAATTTCTTATGAATTTATAAATACACAAAGTTTTTTTAAAACATAAATTTCATAACTACATCGTTTTGCAATTTGCTGTTTCCCAAACCGCATATCATAGACCTCTCTCTTTATCAGTGCACATCACTCTAACTTACCTTTTTAGAAGTTTTGGAGGTATTCCAAAGAATAGGTATACCATGATCTGTTTATATCTTCTTTGATAACAAAAGGCTTACATCCAATTTCACTATTATACATAATGCTGCTATAAGATCCTTGTATGGAATTTATTACACTGCTTTCAGCTGCTCAATATGCTTTGTTTCCTTTTAGTCAGAGACTATGATATATTTTTAACAATTTTATGGGAATTATTTTATAGGGAATTTACTTTTATCACTGAATAACGACATTTATGTGGAAGCTGGACTTCAAGGTCATCCATCTCAGTATTCTGGAGAAAAATCATGAAACTTGGAAGGTATTATGCTTGCTCCATCACATTCTAACAAGTCATGTTAACAATGTGAGTTGAATCTTTGAATAGCCTCTACTTTCTCTCCTTAGATGAAGGATGACTTTTTCTTGTCTTGAAAACTTCTGACCCCAGGGGCTCTCACTTGGGCTTCAGAGAGGTTAAGATATTGTTGTTGTATCTATTTCTCTTCAGCTGTAGGCTGCGTTTTCTAAAGATCATAGAATTGAACATGGTCCAATTGATATATGTGATTTGGTTAAAAAATTCAAAGTAATGAACTCAACATAGGAATCTATATCTTTTGTTCTTAATAAAGAATTTCCTTTGATATCCTTAAGTCTCTGTGATTACTAGTAAAAACTCACCTATGGGAGAAGAGATGTGGTTCTGCTGGCAATGTCTGGCTTGAACACCCATAGTTAAGCCTGTCACATCTGTAGGTAGATTAGACTTGACCTCTTGATGACATCTGCCCTTGGTCTTTGACCTGGGAAAAATAAGAATTTAAAAAAGCTACTGTTATTAGCCCTCAATGCTAGAAATACTCATTAAAGAGTGAGTATGGTTTGGTAAACCAACGGGAGTATAAGCAGAACACAGTCATTAATATCTATAAAATTTCCAAAAATTCTAATTTTTAAAAATATAACTCTATTTTTGCCACAGTGTAAACTGTGTATATATGAATGAATTATCCCTCTGTCCATTTCTTAAGTTGCTTCCATTGATTTGATGGATTTATCTTCTAACCCGGATTCCAAGTGTGAAAGAACATCTTGGTCCTTCAAAAAAAAGAATCCATTGAGATTTAATTTTCTCTTAGCTCGGCATCCCACAGGTTTGAGGAATAAATGATCATGTAATGATACAATGATTTTGAAATCTAATTGTTAATTAGAAGGGTGTAAGAGATGATTGAATGGTGGTTCATCACCATGGTCAAGGGTATTGTACACATGGACATTTAAACACGATTCAGGAAGCTGCTTCAACCCCGTGACATCCCTGAGAACCACAGTGCAGGGGGATCTAGGCACAAAGCCGTCTGCCTCGATCTGCTGGATTACATGTAGATCCAGGTGTCTTGACAGTAGCTTCAGAGCAGCTAACTTTTATCTTTTTCTCCCCTTCCTTATCTCCAGTTTATCTCAAACAATCCTGATTACCATATTTTAAAGTAAGACCAATTATAGTCATCTACATGAGTTTCTTGTTCATTATTAGAGAGTGATAATCAAGGATACCATCAAATATCATTTAATTGACCTAATTAAATTTGTTGTACCTTATAATTGATTAGAAGACTACGTTTAGTTGCGAGTTTGATATTCACCAAGTGTGTTAATCTGCTTACAACTGCTATGTGCCTGACTCCTTGTAGAAGCGTATCTTTGGCCCATCACAAGATTTTAATGACTCAAATCATCATAAATTAAGATAAGGTACTGTCTTTTGGATGATAGGGAGGCATATGGGTCTATTTTGGAAATATGCCCATCTGTCTTTGCTGCCCACGGGAAGTTGCTGTTTACTAGGTCTCCAGGTGGCTTACACCAACCCTAGGTCTGTAACAGCTTGGTGCCTCTACTTCTAATTGGGGTAGAAATAAAAGAGATCAGAGAGGTTTATTAAAGTTTTGGTTGCATGAAGTCTTCTATGAAGACCATCTATGCATATTGTTCTGGATAAGTCTCTGTTCCTAAGACTACTAGATACTTTAAGGGCTTGTCGGGAACTGTGAAAGGTCTGATATTTTACCTTTCCTGCAAACTAATAAGTTAGCCTACAATGGTTTTACAGATGCTGGCAAAAGACACGAGACCCATGGGTCAGAGACAAAGGACTTAATGACACAGCAATAACAGTGGCCAGAGTATCAGCATTTGCACTGGTTCATTAAATCCAACTTCCTACAGGGTGATACACAGTGGGCCAGGTGACATGCAGAGGACTGCAAGATCTCAGAGCCTAAGGAACTAAAATTTTTGATAACGGGCAGGATGTCTGCTAAACTTTGCCTTGGGGTGGTGTTATTTTTACTATACTGGGCAGTAAGCAAGCCTACCCTTTGCTCCAGAGGAAGCCACTATTTCTATCTTCCAAGGCTCACAGCTTTACACCCAATCCTTGAAAAGATAACCTGGTCTTACTTGTTTTCAAAGATAAGCTTGAATGAGACTTGATCATCATTCAGTTCTTCTGTTTCCTTTATTGAGATTGTGCAAATATGTTCTTTTCTCTGTAAAGTTCACTAACTTTATTCATACATAAGGGATGTTTTTGGTTTTATTTATTAAGTTGAAATTGTCTTATTAGAGGAAATGATGAAACTGTTATGGATTGGATCTGAAAGCATGCTTTTCCAGGAAAAATGTGAAAGAAGATCAGTGCTCACAGAACTTTGCCACAAGGAGCTGATAGCAACTTAAATGATTTTAATTTGAATAGTGTTTTTTACAACTTTCTTCCATTGACTTCATTCTCTCTGCTTCCTGTAACTCGCATATGGGAATGGGGCACTTTCAGGGATTCACTGAACTCATTTACAATATTCAAATGGTTTTGTTTGTTGTGTTTTTTTTTCATTGAGGTACAATTGACATACAACATTATGTCATTTTCAGGGGTACAACATAATGATTCAATGTTTGAGTATATATTGAAATGATCACCATAATAAGTCCAGTTAACATCCGTCCCCATACATAGTTACAAATGTTTTTCTCTTGTGATGATGACATGGCATATTTCAAGGTGCAGAAGAATCAACGATGGTGTCATACTTTTCTATATACAGCTTGATGAATTTGGACATAAGTATACAACCTTGAGACTGTCACCACCATCAAGGCCACAAACGTATCCATCACCTTCCAAAGTTTTCTCTCACCTCCTTTATTACTATCATTCTGTGGTAAGAACTCTTAGTATCTACTCTAGTAGCAAATGTGACATATGAAATAGAGTTTTGTTAGCTGAAGGCACTATGCCATATCCTACATCTCCAGAAATTATTTATCTTGATAACTGAAACTTTGTATCCTTTGACAATCAGCTCCACATTTCTCCATCTCCCAAGCCCCTGACAACCACCATTCTAACCTCTGCTTGTATGAATTTCACAATTTTAGATTCCACATATAAGTATTTGTCTTTCTCTGTCTGCCTTATTTCACTTAGCGTAATATCTTTTAGATCCTTCATGTTGTCAAAAATGGCAGGAATTCCTTGTTTTTTAAAGGTTGAAGAATATTCCATTTATTTATCCATTCATCCATCAGTGATGTTTAGGTTACTTCCATATCTTGGCTATTGTGAATTTGCTGCAATGAACATTAGAGTACAGGTATCTTTTTGAGACCCTGATTTCAATTCCTGTGGCCTTGTGGTATATACCAGAAGTGGGATTGCTGGATAATGTGCTAGTTTTCTTTTTTGGAGGAACATCCATAATGTTTTTCATAATGGCTGTACTAGTTTACATTCCCACAAGAGTTCCTTTTATTCACATCTTCACCAATATTCGTCATCTTTAGTTTTTCTGATAATCGCCATCTTAACAGGTGTGAAGTGATAGCTCATTGTGGTTTTGATTTGTATTCCCTGATGATTAGCAATGCCAAACACCTTTTGATACACTTATTGGCCACTTGTATGTCTTCATTGGAAGAAGTCTATTGTGGTCTCTTGCCCATTTTATAAATTGATTTGTCTTTTTGTTATTGAGCCAACAGAAAAAAAGGACAACAGAATTTCCAGGCGTTATGGATGCTTCCCAGTTGATGCAGATTGTTTTGTGTTTACACTGGTACCAAAAGATCATGTTTCGTGCTTTCTCTTCAGCTTGTTATAAGACCAGCAGTAGCTGCAACGTGGCAGATAATCAGGATCTTCTGCGTTTGGAGGTTTACAACATAAATGAGTGGTAAGGATTTTTTTATTTTCCCAAGGAAATTATTGTGATCATAGTCCATGGAATCCAGGATTAGATACGTATAGGAGAAAATTAAGGTGAGGATTGGTGATCTGGCATTACTTCTGATCTTGAGGGACAGGTATTTACTGTATGAATGTTTGAATAAAAATATTAGAGATCAGAGTGACGTCAGCATCATGGCAGAGTGAGCTTTCCCGTGAATTCTTCCCCCACAAGATACAACAAAAGCAACAGCCACAGACCAACAACGGAATCCCAGACAGTGAAAACCTAGAGAGGAGGGATCCACACTGCCACACATCTGAGAGCAGAACGTGCTGGGCCCCCGGAGGAAGTGGGGAGAGGTAAGGAGAACTCCGCTCCCTCCCCATCAGATCAGCGATCCCGGTCCGCGCGGCTCTCAGAGAGGGGGGAGGGGCGGCCCTCGGCACGAAACTGTAGCTCTTCGGGCTCTCTCAGCCAGTGGGAAACACCTGCACAGAGGGCTCAGAGGAGCCACAGGGATACCATCAACATCTGAGCACCCCAGAGAGCGGATAAAGAATGGCAAACGAGAAGCATCCCACGTCAGGGACCCAGAAGGCAAAAGAGAGAGCTCCCCCCTCCCCGCAACCCGGAGTCTGCAGCTCGACCAAACCTAGCGATCCGAGGCAGACCTGAACAAACTGGACTGGACCCGTGGATCACAGTGGGGAAAAAAAAAAAAAAACTGCAGATCGCAGCAGAAAAACTGGGGCAGAGCACAGGGGGCTTAGACTACACAACCCTTTACCACCAGACAGTGGCGGCAGGTGGAAATTGCAACCAGAGACTTCCAGGATGAGGAAAATCAAAACCAACACAGGAACCACAATGCAAAAATATATGCAATCACCAGACCAGAAACAAAATGACAAGCACCCAGAAATCAACCCCAAAGACACAGAAATCCATAAACTAAATGACAGAGATTTCAAAATAGCTATCATAAAAACACTCAACGAAATACGAGACAACACAGACAAACAATTCAATGAGATTAGGAGTTTCTTCACAAAAGAGATTGAAATCATAAAGAAAAACCAATCAGTGCTGATGGAGATGAAGAACACAATGGAGGAGATAAAGGAGAATCTGGAATCTTTAAAGAACAGAGCTGACAATATGGAGGAAAGAATTAGTACTTTACAGGATAGGAATACAGATATACTCCAGATGGAAGAAGAGAGAGAACTAAGACTAAAAAGAAATGAAGAAAGACTCCGAGAAATATCTGACTCTATTAGAAAATGTAACATAAGAATTATAGGTATTCCTGAGGGAGAGGAGAGGGAAAGAGGAACAGAGAGCCTATTCAAGGAAATAATAGCTGAAAATTTCCCAAATCTGGGGAAGGAGCAGGAAATACCAGTAAGCGAAGACAACAGGACGCCTAGATATATTAACAGACAAAGGCTTTCACCACGACACCTAGTGGTAAGGCTAGCCAGGTTCAACGACAAAGAAACAATATTAAGGGCAGCTAGACAAAAACAAAAAATAATGTACAAAGGAACTCCCATCAGGCTCTCAGCGGATTTCTCAACAGAAACTTTTCAGGCTAGAAGAGACTGGAATGATATATTCAAAATACTAAAAGACAAAAACTTTCAGCCAAGAATACTCTATCCAGCAAAAATATCCTTCAAATATGATGGAGAAATAGTAACTCTCCCAGATAAACAAAAGCTAAGGGAGTTCATGGCCACGAGACCCCCACTACAAGAAATACTCAAGAAGGCCCTCAGGCCTAAAAAAAAGAAGAGAAAGGGAACACAAAGCTTGGAGGAAGGAGAAAAGTAGGTAGACAAAATCAGAGAAATAGTAGATCTTTACCGGAATAGGTTAGCAACCACTTAAATACTAAACTCAAAGATCAAAGGAAGAAATTCACCAAAAATAAATTTAACCTCATCACTGTAAACACACAGCCACAACGCAAGATAGAATAAGGTATAACAAGAGCAACTTAGAAGGGGAAGAGGAAAGTGACTGAATTGATTTAGTATAAGGAAATAGGAGGCTATCAGATAAGGAACTATCTCATACACAAGATTTTTTGCCCAAACCTCAAGGTAACCACTAAACAAATAATCAAATTAAAACCACATATGACAAACAAAGAGAAAACTAGAAGAATCATAAGACAGAACAACCAAACTGAATTGGCAGTCCAAAACAAATGGGACAAGAAACAAAGGAAATGCAAAAGAACCAGAAAATAAGTGACAAAATAGCAATATTCAGCCCTCATATTTCAATAATTACCCTAAATGTAAATGGATTGAACTCTCCAATCAAAAGATACAGAGTGGCAGGATGGATTAAAAAGCAAGACCCAACAATATGCTGCCTTCAGGAAACACATCTTAGCACTAAAGACAAGCACAGGCTCAGAGTGAAAGGATGGAAGAAATACTCCAAGCTAATGGCAAACAAAAGAAAGCAGGTGTTGCCATACTCATATCAGACAAAGTAGACTTCAAGATAAAACAGGTTAAGAAAGACAAAGAAGGGAAATATATAATGATAAAAGGGACACTCCATCAAGAAGACATATCACTTATAAATATATATGCACCCAACATAGGAGCACCAATGTACATAAAACAACTATTAACAAACCTAAAAGGAGAAATCAACCACAACACAATAATAGTAGGGGATCTTAACACTCCACTTACAGCAATGGATAGATCATCCAGACAAAAAGTTAATAAAGAAATAGTAGACTTAAATGAAAAACTGGACGAGATGGACCTGGTAGACATATACAGAGCACTGCACCCAAAAACAGCTGACTACACATTCTTCTCAAGCGTGCATGGAACATTCTCTAGGATAGACCATATGTTGGGAAACAAAGCAAACCTCAATAAATTTAAGAAGATTGAAATCATAACAAGCATCTTTTCAGACCATAAGGCTATGAAACTGGAAATGAACCAGGAAAAAAAAACTGGGAAAGTGACAAAAATGTGGAGATTAAACAACATGCTACTGAACAACCAATGGATCATTGATGAAATTAAAGGAGAAATCAAAAACTATCTGGAAACAAAAGAAAATGATAACATGCCATATCAAACCATATGGGATGCAGCAAAAGCGGTCCTGAGAGGGAAACTCATAGCGATACAAGCCCACCTTAACAAACAAGAAAAAGCCCTAATAGGCAACCTTAAATTACACCTAACAGAACTAGAAAAAGAAGAACAAACAAAGCCCAAAGCCAGCAGAAGGAGAGAAATAATAAAAATCAGAGCAGAAATAAATGATATTGAGACCAAAAAAACAGTAGAAAGGATTAATGAAACAAAGAGTTGGTTCTTCGAGAAGATAAACAAAATAGACAAACCCTTAGCCAGGCTTACTAAGAAAAAAAGAGGAAAGGCTCAAGTAAATAAAATTAGAAATGAAAGAGGAGAAATTACAACGGATACCATGGAAATACAGAGGATTATAAGAGAATACTATGAGAAATTATATGCCAACAAATTGGACAATCTAGAAGAAATGGATAAATTCTTAGACTTATACAACCTCCCAAAATTGAACCAAGAAGAAATGGAGAATCTGAATAGACCAATAACAAGTAAAGAGATTGAAATAGTAATCAAAAACCTCCCAAAAAATAAAAGTCCAGGACCAGATGGCTTCTCCAGTGAATTTTACCAAACATTCAAAGAAGATTTAATACCCATCCTCCTCAAACTAGTCCAAAAAGTAGAGGAAGATGGAACACTTCCTGAATCATTCTATGAGGCCAACATCAATCACCCTGATACCAAAACCAGACAAAGACAATACAAAGAAAGAAAATTACAGGCCAATATGGCTGATGAACATTGATGCAAAAATCCTCAACAAAATATTGGCAAACCGAATACAACAATATATTAAAAAGATCATACACCATGATCAAGTGGGATTTATACCAGAGATGCAGGGATGGTTCAACATCCACAAATCAATCAACGTGATACATCACATCAACAAAACAAAGAATAAAAACCACATGATCGTCTCAATAGACGCAGAGAAGGCATTTGACAAGATACAACATCCATTTATGATAAAAACTCTCAATAAAATGGGAATAGAAGGAAAGTACCTCAACATAATAAAGGCCATATATGACAAACCCACAGGTAACATCATACTCAACGGGGAAAGACTGAAAGCCATTCCTCTGAGAACAGGAACGAGGCAGGGCTGCCCACTCTCACCACTCCTGTTCAACATAGTACTGGAGGTTTTGGCCAGAGCAATTAGGCAAGAAAAAGGAATAAAAGGAATCCAAATAAGTAACGAAGAAGTGAAACTCTCACTATTTGCAGATGACACGATTGTATATATAGAAAACCCTAAAGAATCTGTTGGAAAACTGTTAGAAACAATCAACAACTACAGCAAAGTTGCAGGGTACAAAATCAATCTACAAAAATCAGTTGCATTTCTATATGCTAATAATGAACTAACAGAAAGAGAGCTCAAAAAGATAATACCATTTACAATTGCATCAAAAAGAATAAAATACCTAGGAATAAATCTTACCAAGGAGGTGAAGGACCTATACAATGAGAACTACAAGACATTATTGAGGGAAATCCACGATGACATAAAGAAATGGAAAGATATCCCATGCACGTGGATTGGAAGAATAAACATAGTTAAAATGTCTATATTACCTAAAGCAATCTACAGATTCAATGCAATCCCAATCAGAATCCCAATGACATTCTTCACAGAAAGAGAAAAAAGAATACTAAAATTTATATGGGGCAACAAAAGACCCCGAATAGCTAAAAAAATCCTAAAGAAAAAGAACAAAGCAGGAGGCATCACAATTCCTGACTTCAAAATATACTACAAAACAATAGTAATCAAAACAGCATGGTACTGGTACAAAAACAGACACACAGATCAATGGAACAGAATTGAAAGCCCAGAAATAAAACCACACATATACGGACAGCTAATTTTCGACAAAGGTGCTAAGAACATGCAATGGAGAAAGGAAAGTCTCTTCAATAAATGGTGTTGGGAAAACTGGACAGCCACATGCAAAAGAATGAAAGTGGACCATGTGCTATCGCCATTCACAAAAATTAACTCAAAATGGATCAAAGACCTAAAGGTAAGACCTGAAACTATAAAACTCATAGAAGAAAATATAGGCAACACACTATTTGACATTGGTTTTAAAGGAATCTTTTCGGGTGATGTGCCTACCCAGACTAGGGAAACTAAAGAAAAAATAAACAAGTGGGAATTTATCAGATTAAAGAGCTTTTATAAGACAAATGAAACCAGAATCAAGATGAACAAACAACCAACCAGCTGGGAGAGAATATTTGCAAAACATACATCTGACAAGGGGTTGATCTCCATAATATATAAGGAACTCACACAATTGAACAACAAAAAAACAAACAACCCGATCAAAAAATGGGCAGAGGAAATTAACAGACACTTCTCCAAGGAAGATATACAGATGGCCAATAGGCACATGAAAAGATGATCAACATCACTAATCATCAGGGAAATGCAAATCAAAACAACACTAAGATGCCACCTCAAACCCGTTAGAATGGCTATAATCACCAAGACAAAAAGCAACACATGTTGGAGAGGATGTGGAGAAACAGGAACCCTCATACACAGCTGGTGGGAATGCAAATTGGTGCAGCCTCTATGGAAAACGATATGGAGATTCCTCAAAGAATTAAAACTAGAGATGCCCTATGATCCAGCCATCCCACTACTGGGAATCTATCCAACGCACCTGAAATCAACAATCCATAGAGGCTTATGCACCCCTATGTTCATTGCAGCATTATTCACCATAGCCAAGAAGTGGAAGCAACCTAAGTGTCCCTCGACTGACGATTGGATTAAGAAAATGTGGTATATATATACAATGGAATACTACTCAGCCATAAAAAAAGACAAAATCGTCCCATTTGCAACAACATGGATGGGCCTGGAGCGTATTATGTTAAGTGAAATAAGCCAGAAAGAGAAAGACAAACACTGTATGATCTCACTCATATGTGGAATATAAACCAACACATGGACAGAGAAAACTGTACTGTGGTTACCAGGGCAGTGGGGGTGGGGGGTGGGCACAAGGGGTGAAGGGAGTCATATATGGGGTGATGGACAAACAAAAATGTACAACCCAAAATTTCACAATGTTAGAAACCATTAAAACATCAATAAAAAAATAATAAAAAAAATTAAAAAAATATTAGAGATCAGGAATTTGTGGTGGGTGAATATGTTTTCTGAATTATTTACTTTTGAACATAACCACTTGGATTATGTGTACATCTGGGATGTGGAAGTAAGTAGTTAGCAGGGGGTGGTTGATAATATCACTATTGATTTAACCTCTATGAACACCAAGTGGTCAATGGATTAAGCAAATGAGTAGACAGAAAACACAGAAATGGTAAGAATTGGGATTTAGTAAAGGACTGGGGACTTACTGTCCTGAGTGGGAGTGCCAGGACTTGTGCAGTTGAGAGTGACAAGGACTAGAAAAAAATAGAATCACACTCAAACAAGGAGGGAGTGTTAACAGGATGGAGGGAGAGAAATGATCTGGAGTAGCCTTGAGTTTTGACCTTGAGCTTTCTGTTCTTGATGCAAATCTGCCTGATGACATCCCGGGACACAGGTCAGATCTATCCCCAGGGGATCAAGGGAGGGTGGAAGTACAAAACAGCCAGGATAATTCTCCTAATAAGGCAAGCTTCCTTTATCATTTGACCCACATTCATGATTGGTTTTTGTAGGGTAAGAGGAAAAGAAGGATGATAAGAAGGATGATAGTCACATCTTCGCAGACGTGGTGAACACAGAAGGAGCAGCAGTGGCCTGGCTTCTTCAGCACAGGTTTAGGCTGAGGGCTAAACCCACTGCAACAGCCTGGAGGAAGCTACATCCAGCAGGATGGACGTGCACGGAAGTCAGAGACCTGCTGATGGCACCAGCTCGGCAAATCCTCTTGGAACAGCCCAGCCAACACCACTGTGTCCCATAACCAGGGACCCCTGCCCAAAAATGGCACCCTGCTGCCCATGGGCTGAACAGATCCTTCTGCTTGTTAACCTGGACAAGACAGATGGGAATGTTTCAGAGAAAGTTCAAGTGAGAAACTATCAAACCCACAGCCTGCCCAGTCCCCCTGCCCCTCTCGCAACTCCTCTCTTCCCAGACCCACAGCCTCCACTCTATCTTGGTCATCAGTTCTCTGCTCAAGGACTCGTCTTGGCTATAGAGCTCCTTAAGTTTTTCAGAGCTTTACCCGAGGGGAGAGGAAAGAGGGAAGGATAAATTTAGGGATAATGTGAGGGGTCTGAGTGAAAATCCCTTTTCTTTGACAACCCAAGAGATTCAACCTGCCTGGAGGAGTGTTCTCACTGGGCTCCTCTGAGCGCTAAGGTCTCATGGGACTGGGAGGGGACTCTCCTGTCGGTCAGTGGGGTCTCCACTCCTCAGCTCTACAGAGCAGCTCTGTTTTGACCACTATGAGTTTCAACTGGCCATAGAGTTCTGTTGCTATAAACACTTGAAAATCTCCAATGTGGCTCAACCCAGTAGCTGATATTTAGGGAAACCGAGTCCTGAAGCAGAACTGGTTCACTAAGGACACCAGGAGAATTAGACACAAACTGCCGATGCCCAGGCCCTGTCCCAAGCATTTGCTGCCTCCCAGGAGTTCCCGGCTGACTGACGCGCCAACGGCAGACATACAGGAGATCCCCCATCCATCCTGGTCCTCCTATGGAGAGAGGACTACCTACAGGGAAACTTCCCCCCTGTGTTCTTTAGGTGGCTTGTGGAGGTTTTTTGCAGAACAGAGATGAGAGTGTGGAGCGAGGAGAAGTTCTTCCAAATCTCGCACTCCTGGGGAAGGGAAGAGAATGAGGTGTGAGGTTGGGCACTGGAGCCCCGCTTGCTCTAGCTTCAGTCCTCTTCTATTTAAATCTTCACTCCTGGATGAGACAGATGCTCAGGGAGCCCAAGAAGGACACTTAGGACCCAGAGAGTAACACTCACAAGGAGGAAGTGTTTAGCTCAACCCACGGAATTAGCCAGGTAGGAAGTGAGCATCCTCCCACTGGGACCTGGAGTCAAGGTCAGTGTGTCCCTGGCAGGAAGGGCCTAGGGACTTGCAGGAGGCTTAGACCACACACTTCAATGCTGGGAGCTGATAAAGGTGCAGAGGCAGTTCCCAAGTCTCCAGAGAGGGACTCCACTGGGCCTCCCATGGCACACCTGGACCACCTGGACCCAATGCTCTACCACCCTCGCCCTGTCCTGGGCTGTCATGCTCGGGTCCCCGAGGCAGGTGGTGATGACCAGGATGGCCACCATTCTAAACTGGTCGATGGTGGCCTGGATGGTGGGTGTCTAGAGCTCACTGTCAGGCTTGTTCTTGTTATGCCAGGTGGATCCCAGGCACTGAGAACGCACCACCTTCCAGAAGAGCTCCTGGGGAACACGGGGAGTGTCATCCAGCCTTGCCACATGCCACCTCTGTGTCCACAGACCCTAAAGTCCGATACAGGTGTCACAGTTTAGAGCTGGAGCTCAGGAAGCTCAGGATGTGGCCTGAGCCTTGTGAGAGTCCCTGGGTTTTCTTCTCTGTCCGCCGAGGGCACCCAGCACAGGATGACCAGGGACCCAATCCCAGCAGGGAAGGGAGAGGGGCATTTGCACCCAGCCCGTCCTGGCTAACTCCAAGCTTCAGATGGTGGCTCAACTCTGCTCATGCCAAGGGGGCATTTTCCCCCACCCTGATCTCTGCTCTGGTCCCACTCCCCATTCTGATGCATATTTCCCCATGGCATCTACAACCACTGGCCTGGTCTGTCTCCCTTGTAGTGAAGCACACATCAGGTGTCAAGTCCTGAGGCTGTTGAGCATCCTTAGGAGAAGGCTGGGCCACCGTGGACCTGGCTGCACACAGTGAGTTACCCTCCACCACTGATGGGCCAGGCCCTGCCCAGCTTTCCATCTCTTCTACCTCATGGAGCCAGCACAGCCACTCTGTGGAGCAGGTCCTGTTAGTGTCCACCTCTACGGTCTGCAGGTGGACAGCAAAGGCTTGGGGGTTCCGGAAGTTGCCCAGGTCATATGGTTGGTAAGGGGTGGAGCTGGGATTTGGGCCCAGATCATGGGAGTCTGGATCAGGTCTGGGGCAACGATGGCAGAGGGAAGACCTGCTCCACCCTGCCCTGAGAGCCCAGCTGCTCACCGCATCCATCACGGTCAACCGCACTACCACCTGCTTAGGAGAGAAGGCCGTGACGTTGGGTTTCTTCTCACGCTCCTTAACAGCCGCAAGTGGAGACGGACTTCCCACTAGAAATGATGGTCCAGGTGACTCCAGCTCAGCAGCTCCCACTCCTGCTGGAGCCGATGTTGGCCCTTGCTCCAGCTCCAACACTGCTGGTGGAGGGGACGCTGGCTCCAATGCTAGAAGGGTTGGTGTCAACGGAGCTGTAGCCAGCTCTACCTCCACCACTGCCCACTGCTCTGTTTCTGCCACTGGCTGGAGCTCTGCAGCTGGCGCTACAGTGGGATAAAGATTAAGATTCACCCACATAGCTGACTTTCCATGTGTCCTTCTAAACACAGGAAAGATCCCACTTCCCTTCCAGGAATATCCAGCCTGAAGTCCCAGTTACCCTCTGCCTCTGCCTCAGTGGCCTCCAGAAGCTCACACCGGGCAAGGGTAAGAGGGTCATGGCAGCTCAGCTCCGAAACAGGCAAGGTTACCTGCGTGTACATCCCCTTTAGCTTGAAAAATGGACAGCCCCAGTCTGGTCATGCCCTAGTTCTGGTCCAAGCTGGTCATCTCAAGGTCCTGAGTGTGGAGACCCTCTGCTCCTGCTCTCATCTCAGAGCAGCACTGGATTGTATCTGTGGCCTCAGGCACCTTCCCCTTGCCTAGCGAGTTGGTGAAATTGAAACCATTGGGCAGCTTCTCAATGACCTTCTGACTGGAATTCTGCAAAGACTGTTCTGGACCTGGGCCAGAAGGAATCAGGGGCTGCCTGCACACTGCCACTGGGGTCAACCCCCAAGAGAAAGTCTGCTCCTCAGTTCAGGCACAGAGGGACATCCCTGCAAA
Organism: Diceros bicornis minor; assembly: GCF_020826845.1. Taxonomy (NCBI): domain Eukaryota; kingdom Metazoa; phylum Chordata; class Mammalia; order Perissodactyla; family Rhinocerotidae; genus Diceros; species Diceros bicornis. The sequence continues at coordinate 14,949,116 of NW_026690866.1, forward strand.
GAACTGTGGTCAGGCAGGAAAAGTGATGAAACCTCTATGGCTCAGTAACATAAGAGTAGAGGAGCTCACCTTCTCATGCTGCCAGACATGACCTGGGTTATGAACATAACAGGCCCACCATGCTTCCGACACATAATAACCAGCTCCTGCCCAGGAATGGCCTGTCCCTCATACCCTGCCTTCACCCCTCCACACAAACACGCACAGACACACACACACATGATGAAGGGTAAGGGGTGTGGGGCTGATAAGGTGGGATCACAGTTGTGTCCTGGCGTGCACTAGCCTTTCCTGGGCTGTCCCGTGTTACCATTCACTGCCTCCTGCCAGACGCCCAGAGGCGTCGGGGATGAGGGCTGAGCCAACGTTGGCAACGACCAAAAAGTTTCTCTTTCGGGTTTTTTTTTAGCATAGATCCTCCAAAAGTTGGGATACAACGACAAAATATTTTTGCCTGTTGACTGTCTCCAGTCATGTGAGCTGGATGGGGGGCTGTGGGTGCCTGGTTACCAGAGTTCTAAGATCTGTTGAGGTCTATGACCAACGAAGTGAGGTCATTTTTCAAGATTCCTTTACCTGGGCCCCTTACCTCAATCAGACTTGTCCAGAGCTGCCCCCTGTGCCCTGGCTGCTAACCCTCCTCTCCCATGTCATCTCCTGAACTGTACACAAGGAGCCTACACAGCCCTAGCCACAGCTCCCTGGAAACCTAAGTCGGGTCCTAGCTTTGAGGAGACAGAGATGAATTCAAACCTCCTTTTTCTTACCAGTTCTTCATCCTGACAAAGTCCCTGTACCTCTCAGGTCCTCCCCAGTCTCTAAACCTGCACCATGGGGATCAGGCTAGAATCTACATCCTAGGGATGTCACTCGGTGTATATGACATAATATCTATTACCCCTGTGGGCTGGTGTCACATGTACCTAAGGCACAAACTTAGAGATGGAAGAACAACAAGAAGGGGTGACAGGTAGCAGGGAACACCACTCAAAACAGGCCTGGGTTCTAGCAATGTGATATTGGAACAGTCGCTTCCAACTTGGCCTCATTTTCAGGTCAGCATCATGAGGGGGTTGCAACTAATGGAAATTTAGATACTGCCATCCTGTGGTATAAAACCATTCAACTGTTTCCTGTTTAATGGAGAACGTGACCCAAGTGCCTCGTCTTGGCCTATGAGGCGGGCAATCTCCACAGTGGTACCCCGTAAACCCCACCAATGGTATAGCCATCCCAGTGGAACCACTAAGTAGTTAGTAACTGGCTTCTTAACATAATAACAGCAAAAATGATGGGATGTATTGTCTAAATTTTAACTAAATAAGTCACTCACTTCCTCTTACTCCCTCTTTCATGTCCCATCTCTCTCTCTCTCTCTCTCACTGTGCTGAATCCCTGTAACTGAGGAATCAAATACCAGTGTTTTCGGGCTGCCCAGTGTGGACGCCTAGAGAGGAGAGAAGCACGAGATTGCCCAGGCCAACAGACAGAAAGAAACTCAGGCTCTCAGTCCAAACTGAACCCTGAAGGCTGAGAGTGAACTTGGGGGCCAGTCCTCCCCCAGTTGAGCCTCACTTGCAGGCCTCACAGGGTGGTGATGAGGTAAGAGGGAAGAAAGGACTGTGGGAGCTTTCTGCCTGCTCCACCTGGAAAGGTGAGGGCGAGAACAGTGTCATTGTGACACTGAGTCCTCAGGAGAACCTGTGAGGTAGTTGGAGTTCTCACACATTCCAGATGAGGAAACAGGCTCGCGGAGGCCTGGCCCAAAGCTCAAGCTCACACCCAGAGTAAGAGTTGGAGCTTGGCTTGTTCTAGAATCACAACACCTTGGAGGATGGAGTGCTATTTGTACCAGTTGCCTGGAGTCAGATGTCCACGGTCAGAGGCCAGTGGTGCTGGAAAGAAATGGGGGGGGGGACTATGGCCTTACTGACACTCTCCTCGACCCTGGCAGCAGGGGCCATCCACGTTTGCAGCCCCACAGATCAGCCTCCAGAGAGTGCAGGAGAAGCAGCAGTAGCAGCAGCAGGTGAGTGTGCCTGTGGGGGAGGGGCTCTGCCCTCCCAGCTGGAGGCCCTCAAATCAAGAGAGGAGGCCCCTTCTTCTTGGTGCCACAATGCCTGAATCCCCCAGTAGAAGTTACCAGGAGGAGGGCCTGGAAGAGCTGGTGCAGGATGGGTTTGTTGTGGGGAGGGCCAGGGGCGCACACCCTGTGATTTGCCAGAAGCTGGCCCTGGGAGGTGAGGAGGAAGAGTGTGGTGTTCTTGGGCTGTGAAGGGAGGAGGAGTTGATGGGAGGCTGCTAAGGGTCCTAGGCTGCTCCCTGTGGTAACCCTGGGGTGGGCCATGAGGCTGAGGGTGAGGACTTTTCAGGGGAGTGTCTGCAGGGGGTCGACTTGAGAGCAAGGACTCATCCCACCCACACATCGATGTCACAGAGTACCATCCCATATCTTGGCATTTTCCTTGGTCACCTGCTGATGTTGCACCTGCTGATAGGTGATACTCTCGAAGTGGGTGAAACTGAGGACCAGGTAGGGAGGACCAGGATCCTGAGCCTTGTGATGAGGAGCCCCCGAACTGAGCTCTGAGCTCTCAGCACTTGGCACATCTCCTGTCATAAGAGTCTCTCAGCCACCCCTGGGAGCTGGGGCATCAGGCCCATCTTAGGGATGAGTGAACAGAGGCTCCACCTGAGACACCCATTCTGGTTCCTCAGGCTGGGGAAGCTCAGAGCTGCCTGATGGCACAGATGCATGAGGTTTTATCTGAGCTGGACTCAGCCTCTCCCTCCCACGCTGCCCATGGAGGGAGAGATAATTCGGACCCCTCCAAGTCAGGCAGCACATAAGTGGCTAAGCAGTCCCGTCTGCCTGAGGCCTCACCCTCCATGTCCGTCATCAGAGAGGGTTGTGCTGCCAGGTCCCTCAGCCTCTCCCACATGTCCTGCTTTTCTGGAGACCAGAGCCCGGCCTAGGTCCAAGTCCTGATTTCTGTACATGCCTGGCTCCCACTGGTGACCTGGAAGTAGTGCAACTTGAGAAGGGGTGGGCATAGGGGGTTAGTCAGGCTAGGGGGCTCTGTCTGATGCACTCTGGCTCTCTGCCTTCCAGGGGAATGAGATCAACCTGAGAAGAGGACTGAAGTGAACAGCTGCTGCACCACCTGCAGGAGAGGGGAAGGAGGAAGAAATCAGAGACCCTCAGGGCACAACAGTCCCTGGCTCCACCCCCTGTATCTTACATTTAGTGGAAGAGTTTGATAACAGAGAAGTGGGAGACCCAACCAATTGGCGGGTGGGTTGAGGGGAGGATGGCATCAAGGAAAACTTCCTGGAGGAGGGGCTGATTATTCTCATTCTGTGAACAAGTAGAGCCTGGATGGAACTGGAGGGAAGGAGTGTTTTCAGGACTGGTCCCTGGCCCCCTCCTCACCACCCACAAGGTCCATGAAGCATCCCCGACCCAGGCCCTATCTGTGTCCTCTCCTTCCATCTGGTCCCAGGAATACCCACTCATGAGGGAGATCCTTCTTCTCCAGGTGGCTGCAAAGAATTGCAAGCTAGAGCTCGAGGAGCGATTTGGGGTCTGGTTCCAGGACATGGATCTGCTCAACGAGAATGATAGGTAAGGCCGGGCAGGAGTTGGGTGAGGGCAGGCATGGACTCTCCCTGTTGGCCAGTCCAGAGGGCCTGTCTCCGTGGCTCCCCACTTAGCCCCAGGCCTTATTGCATGGCGACCTCTGGGACACCTAGACTCCAGCTGCTGGGAAGGCAGTGGGACGACACCTGAGGTGTGTCTCCTGGTAGGCTCACAGGTGCCTTTCTGTCCTGGAGCTACAGCCTTTCCTGCCAGCTGCACCCCCAGACCTAGTTGGCAAGCAGAATACTCAAGGAAAAGAAGAACCCGCCATCATCAAGGTCAGGGGTGAGTGAGTGTCTGGGCCGTGGTGACTGACTCCTAGGGGTTCAGTAAATCTTCGGGCTAAACGTGCCCTTGGGGAGTCGGACAGCTGGCACTGGGATCCCAGCTCCACTACTGAGCAGTCCTGTGACTGGGGTGACTCTCTTCAGCTTCCTGAGACTCCATTTCCTCCTCTGTGAAATAGGTGATACTAAATGATCTCTTGCGTGGCAGGGACAAATGGAGTACTGGTGGCTGACAGCACTGAGCACAGAGTCTGGAGCACTCAGTGTAGTGGGGACAGGGTGGGGGCCATGATTCTGAGGGAGGTCCCCCAGGATAACCCAACTCTTCTATTCAGTCCCCAGGCCCCAACACGGAGCCCTGTACTAGTGTCAGATCACAGCCCCATCCTCAGCAGCGGGGACACAGCTGGGAGGCTTTCAATGCACTGGGCCAACTCCTCCCACCTGAAAGGAAGGGGAGCATTGTAAGCTGATATCTGAGGTCCCCTGAAACCCAAGAGAGAGGGGACGACCCCACCCCAGCTCCCTGATGTCTCTACTCCAGCACCTATTCACACATTGGGGAGGGGCAGTAGTTATTTGTTGTAAACTATAAACGCCATATTTGAATATTATATTAAAGTCCTGTTCCCTTAAGAGCCTGGGAGTTGTGGTGTGCTTCTGTCGCTTTCTGTAGGCATGTAAGTGAGACACTGAATCTCACATTTCTCCCTGAAGCACGAACTCTTCTGGGTCGTCAGCTTATTGTATGTGGGCGAAGGGAGAAGGGCCAGCCCCTTCCCTGGCTAGTGAGGACACTCCCAAGTCCCCCTAGTTCCAAAAACCAGTTCATTTCAGTATCATTCAGCTCCTCCAGGAGCAGACATGGCCCCCGCCCGTTCTCTTGGGATTTTAAGGTTGAAGTTACTTTCACAGGCAGAGCAACAACCACTGAAATGTGGGTGTCTTTAAAACAGCACTACCCAGGACAAAGTCGTGCCACAGGCAGGGGCTGCCTTTCTCCATTCTTGAGGAACAAGGAACGTTTTCTGCTTCTCATTTTGAGATTTCTTTTGACTAAATTTTAGGAACTTGTAGTTATCTAGTTCAATCTCTGGAATTACATCAGCTCTAAGTGGGGAAAACAATGTAAAAAGATAAAAACGTGCACGTTGAGAAGACAAGGCCCAAGAAAACTCATTTGCAAATGGACTAAAGGCAGGCAGGACCTCGCTCCTGAGGCCCCTCTAAGGGCTCCGTGTTCACCCCTGACCTGGATTTGAATCCTTCTGCGATCCTTGTCTAGGACTATGAATTCCTTTTCCTGCTTGTTCTGTATCCAGGAGGAAAGATTTGTGATGCAGCTTTTATGGCTATTGCTGGGCTTTGTTCCATAAACATGACTGCTCCCTGTGAACTAGGATTTTCAGCACCCCTGCCTTCCTTATGCAATTCCGTTTAGGGCAGAAATTCCCCAGAAGACTCCAATCCTCCTCCCTCGCTTGGCCTGATGGATCCTGGGTGAGCTCTACTTTGCAAGTATAAGGGACCATAATCCTGGCCAGTGAGTGACCTCACACTGTCCCTTGCTGTCCATGGTGACTTCTAAGCCCGTGTCATTCTGAGGTCCATGGTCTTGGACAATCCTCCAGTTTACACACTAAGTGTTGGTGTTACCAACTCATCCAAATGGGGCAATTGGGCCCGAGCCCATAAACTGTGTAGCCTCTGGGTTTTTGTGTTTTGGTCCCCAGTCCTGTGCTGTGGTTACATTACCACCACCTGCTGGGGTGTGAACACTGTTTGGAGCTTTCAAAGATGAGGCATGACAGGGGTGTGGGGGGCTCCAGCAGGGAATACCACGGAACAGATGGTCCATGGACGTGCATGAACACAGCCTTATCAATTAAAATACTGAAATGTTTCCCATCTGGTGGTGAACAGACAGTGCTCTGAGCTCGCACCAAGAACCCACCCCATGACTAGGAGCTTTAAAATGGTTACCAAGTGGCATTTTGAACCTCATCCTTTGGGAACACCTTGTAAGACAAGGACCAGATGAATCGCTTGGCACTTGTGAGTTATCCCCTCATTTCTGATGGCTGCAAGTGTCACCCAGACACGCAGGCTGCACTCTGCCAAGGAAGTCTTCTCAGGACACCCAGAAGCTGAAAATGAATCCTGGTTCCCGGCATCTCAAGCTCTTCCTGACATGGCACAGCCACCCTGGAAAGTGATTTGGTAATGGAAAGACTGGGAAGGCTGTACTTTCCCTCCAAAGAGAAAAAGAAGTGCCAACAGTGAAAGCTTGATCCCTCAAATAGACAATTAAATCCCACCAAGCAGTGGGTTCTTTCAGCATTACTGATGCTGAAAAGATCTCTTTTGATAATAGCACGATTCCCCAACTGCCATGTTCATCTCCATGAATCAAATTTCCAACACATATGGATCTAAAAAACTGAGGGAAATCTGGTATTTCCTTAGATGCAACTCTGCATTAGCATGCAAAAGAGCACAGAAAAATGGAGACCTAGAAGTAAATATCTAATTTGAGAACATAGACACAAAGGTTTGTTTGAAATAATATTTTGGAATCTATTGTAATATTATACAAAAAGAATAATCCATTTTTAGTAGGTTTTGCTGTGACTGTGAGGGAAAAAACTGAATCATCCCGTGACATTGATAACTCGCTGCTGACTTTAAAGTACAAATAAATAATATACATAGTAAAGGAAAATGAGAGAACAGCATGAAAAAGGAAGATCTTTCTCTCCTCACCTGAAACTCAACCTCTCACCTAAGAAAGAAACTGTTGTCTATATTTTCTATGTCTCGAAGCAGAGTTTAATAAAAGAAAAGTATCAATATATTTTAAAGTTTCAAGAGCTCAAAGCAAGGAATCATTAGGGACACTGCCAAGAGACCTCACTGAGGTGCCTGCTTCATTTCATCTGCTGTCAGGATGGTCTTCTTAGACCCTCATTTTCTCTGCCTTTCTAGCAAGTCTGTCCGCCATCAGTACTATCATCAGTCTCGCTCCTGTGCTCTTCACTGCCCTTTCCTTCTTCCTGATACCTCCACAGTGGAGCTGTGGAATGCACAGATCAGTTCCTGGAATCATCTCTGCCAAATCTAAAGACCAGCAGGAGTGGAAATGGGACCTGGAATGCAGACCACCTGCGAGCACACCTGGCAGGGATTCACCTGTGTGACTAGGTGCAAGTTTTTACAACGTTTTGGCAAGATTGAAAGGACTTACATGTTGTTCTGCACTGCGGCAGGCCTGGAGTCCTTGAGGTCTCTCAGGCCATCAGATCTGGTGGGGATGGTCCAAGTTGTCCTCTCAGAGACGCGTCATTGCCAGGATAGGATGGGATTCTAGTAACTGGCCTCTTGAATATGTCACTGGACATCCTCAAAAGAATGGAAATGCTTAAACCAGGCTTTGCTTTGGACTGGATCCAACTGTGGATTGCTGGATCATAGGCTAGTTTTCATTTTTGGAGGAAATTCCATACTATTTTCCATAATGGTTGTACTAGTTTACATTCCCACGAGGGTTCCTTTTCTCCACATCCTCACCAACATTTGTCGTTTTTAGTTTTTTTGATAATCGCCACAGTTACACTGCTTCTTCTGTGAAGATGTGACTTATCATCCTTCTTTTCCTCTTACCCTATAAAAACAAACCATGAAACTGGGTCAAATGATAAAGGAGGCCTGCATTTTTAGGACAATTATCCTGGCTATTTTGTACTTCCACCCGCCCTCTACACTCTCGGGATATATCTGACCTGTGTCCTGGGATGTCATCAGGCAGATTTGCATCAAGAACAGAAAGCTCAAGGTCAAAACTCAAGGCTCCTCCCTATCATTTCCCCCTCCATCCTGTTAACATGCCCTCCTTCTTTGAGTGTTAGTCTATTCTCTTCTTTTCCTTGTCACTCTCAACCTCACAAGTCCTGGCACTCCTTCTTAGGACAGTCGGCCCCCAGTCCTTTACAAAATCCCAAATCTTACCATTTCTGTGTTTTCTGTCTACTTATTTGCTTAATCCATTGACCACTTGGTGTTCATAGAGGTTAAATCAATAGTGACATTATCAACCACCCCCTGTTAGCAACTTACTCCCATATCCCAGATGTTCACATAATCCAAAGGTTACGTACAAAAGTAAATAATTCAGAAATCATATTCACCCACACCAAATTCCTGATCGCTAATATTTTTATTCAAACACTCATACAGTAGATACCTGTCCCTCAAGATCAGTAGTAATGCCAGATCAACGATTCTCTCCTTAATTTCCTCTTACAACTATCAATTCTGGATTCTATTGACTATGATCACAATAATTTCCTTGGAAAAATAAAAAATTCCTTACCACTCAATTATTTTGTAAACCTCCAAACCCAGAAGATCCCGATTATCTGTCGTACCGTAGCTACTGCTGGTCTTATGACAAGCTGAAGAAAAAGCACGAAACATTATCTTTCTGTACCACTATAAATAGAAAGCCATCTGCATCAACTGGGAAGGACCCATAATGCCTGGAAATTTTGTTCTCTTTTTTTATTTGGCTCAAAAACAAAAAGACAAATCAATTTAAAAAATGGGCAAGGGACCAGAGTAAAATTTTTCCAATGAAGACATACAGTTGGCCAGCAGGTGTATGAAAAGTTGTTCAGCATCACAAATCAGGGAACGCAAATCAAAACCACAATGAGCTATCATTTCACACCTCTTATGATGGCGATTATCAAAAAAAACTAAAGATGACAAATGTTGGTGAGGATGTGGAGAGAAGGAACCCTCGTGGGAATGTAAACTAGTACAGCCATTATGGAAAATAGTATGGAGGTTCCTCCAAAAATGAAAACTAGCCTATGATCCATCAATCCCACTTCTGGTATACACCCACAGGAATTGAAATCAGGGTCTCAAAGAGATATCTGTCCTCTAATGTTCATCGCAGCAAATTCACAATAGCCAAGATATGGAAGTAACCTAAACGTCACTGATGGATGAATGGATAAAGAAATGGAATATTCTGCAGCATTGAAAAAAGAAGGAATTTCTGCTATTTTTGACAACATGAATGCACCTAAAAGACATTGTGCTAAGTGAAATAAAGCAGACAGAGAAAGGCAAATATTCCCTTATTTGTGGAATCTAAAATAGTCAAACTCACACAAGCAGAGGTTAGAATGGTGGTTGCCAGGGGCTGGGGAGATGGAGAAATGGAGAGCTGATGTTCAAAGATACAGTTTCAGTTATCAAGATAAATAAGTTCTGGAAATCTAGGATACGGCATAGTGCCTACAGCTAACAAGACTGTATTGCATACGTTACATTTGCTAATAGAGTAGATATTAAGAGTTCTTGCCAGAGAATAATAGTAATAAAGGAGGTGAGAGAAAACTTTGGGAGATGATGGATATGTTTGTGGCCTTGATGGTGGTGACAGTCTCAAGGGTGTATGCTTATGTCCAAATTCATCAAGCTGTATATGGAAAAGTATGACATCATCGTTGATTCTTCTGCACCTTGAAATATGCCATGTCCTCATCACAAGAGAAAAAATTTGTAACTCTATATGGGGACGGATGTTAACTGGACTTATTGTGGTGATCATTTCAACATATATACAAACATTGAATCATTATGTCGTACCGCTGAAACTAATTTAATGTTGTATGTCAACTTTATCTCAATTAAAAAAACACAACAGACAAAACTATTTGAATACTGTATATGAGTTCAGTGAATCCCTGAAACTGCCCATTCCAATATGGGAATTACAGGAAGCAGAGAAGATGATGTAAGATGGAAGAAAGTTGTACAAAACAGTATTCAAATTAAAATCATTTAAGTTGTTATCAGCTCCTTGTGGCAAAGTTCTGCGAGCAACTATCTACTGTCACATTTTTCCTGAAAAAACATACTTTAACATCCAACCCATAATAGTTTCATCATTTTCTCTAACAGGAAAATTTCAACTTAATAAATAAAACCAAAAGCATTTATTATGTATGAATAAAGTTAGTGAACTTTACAGTGAAAAGAGCATATTGCACCATCTCAATAAAGGAAACAGAAGAACTGAATGATGATCAAGTCTCATTCAAGTTTATCTTTGAAAGCCAGTAAAAGCAGGCTGTCTTTTCAAGGATGTGTGTAGAGCTGTCAGCCTTGGAAGATAGAAATAGTGGCTTCCTCTGGAGCAAAGGGCAGGCTTGCTTACTGCCCAGTATAATAAAAATAACACCCGGTCCCAGGGCAAAGATTAGCAGACATCCTGCCCGTTATCAAAGATTTGAGTTCCTTAGGCTCTGAGATCTTGCATCTCTCTGCATGTCACCTGGCCCACTGTGTATCACCCTGTAGGAAGTTTGATTTATTGAACCGGTGCAAATGCTGATACTCTGGCCACTGTAATTGTTGTGTCATTAAGTCCTTTGTCTCTGACGCATGGATCTCGTGACTTTTGCCAGCATCTGTAAGACCATTGTAGGCTAACTTATTGGTTTGCAGGTAAGGTAAAACACCAGACCTTTCACAGTTTCTGACAAGCCCTTAAAATAACTAGTAGTCTTAGGAACAGAGAGCTATCCAGAACAATATGCATGGATGGTCTTCATAGAAGACTTCATGCAACCAAATCTTTAATAAGTCTCTCTGATCTCTTTTATTGCTACCCCAAGTAGAAGGAGAGGCACCAAGCTATTACAGACCTAGGGCTTGCGCAAGCCACCTGGAGACCTAGTGACAAGAAACTTTCAATGGGCAGCAAAGACAGATGGGCATATTTCCAAAATAGACCCATGTGCCTCCCGGTCATCAAAAAGACAGTGCATTATCTTAATTTATGATGATTTGAGTCATTAAAATCTTGTGATGGGCCAAAGATACACTTCTAAGAGGAGTGAGGCACATGGTAGTTGTAAGTAGATTAATACACTTGGTGAATATCAAACTCTGAACCAACTTTAGTGTTCTAATCAATTAAAATGTACAACAAATTTATTTAGGTAGATTAAATGATATTTAATGTTATGCCTGATTGTTACTCTTCAATAATGAACAAGAAGCTCATGTAAATAACTATAATTGGTCTTACTTTAAAACATGATAGTCAGGACTGTTTGAGATAAGCTGGAGAGAAGGAAGGGGAGAAATAGACAAAAGTTAGCTGCTCTGAAGCCACTGTCAAGACCTCCGGATCTACGTTTAACCCAGGAGATCGAGGCAAAGTGCTGTTCCCCTAGATCCTCCTGCACTGTGGTTCTCAGGGATGTCACAGGGCTGAAGCAGCTTCCTGAATCCTGTTTACATGTCCATGTGTACAATACCCCTGACCATGGGGATGAACCACCATTCAATCATCCCTTACAACCCTCTAATTAACAAGTAGATTTCAGAATCATTGTATCATTACATGATAATTTATTCCTCAAACCTGTAGGATGCCGAGTTAAAAGAAAATCAAATATTAATGGCTTATTTTCTTTGAAATACCAAGATGTTCTTTCACACTTAGAATCCTGATTAGAGGATAAATCCATCAAATCAATGGAAACAACTTAAGAAATGGACAGAGGGATATTTCATTCATATATCTACACTTTTCATTGTTGCAAAAATAGAGTTACATTTAAAAAAATTAGAACTTTTTGAAATTTCATTAAAGATTTTGTTCTGCTTATATTCCCTTTGGTTTACCAAATCAAACTCACTCTTTAATGGGCATTTCTAGCATTAAGTGCTAGTAAAAACAGTTTTTTTAAATTCTTATTTTTCCCAGGTCAAAGAACAAGGACAGAGGTCATAGAGAGGTCAAATCTAATCTACCTAGGGATGTGGCAGCCTTAACTATGGATGTTCAAGCCAGACATTGCCAGCAGAACCACATCTCTTCATCAATAGGTGAGTTTCTACTAGTAATCACAGAGACTTGAGGATATCAAAAGAAATTCTTCATTAAGAACCAAAGTTATAGGGCCGGTCCAGTGGCTTAGCAGTTAAGTGCACGCGCTCCGCTGCTGGTGGCCCTGGTTCGGATCCCGGGTGCGCACCGACGCACCGCTTCTCTGGCCGTGCTGAGGTCGCATCCCACATACAGCAACTAGAAGGATGTCAGCTATAACATACAACTATCTACTGGGGGTTTTGGGGAAAAAATTAATAAATAAAAAAACTTTAAAAATGAACCAAATTTATAGATTCCTATCTTGGGTTCATTACTTTGAATTTTTGACCCAAATCATATATATAGATTGGACCATGTTCATTTCTATTTTCTTTAGAAGATGCAGCCTACAGCTGAAGAGAAACAGATACAACACCAACATCTTATCCTCTCTGAAGCCCAACTGAGAGCCCCTGGAGTCAGAAGTTTTCAAGACAAGAAAAAGTCATCCTTCTTCTGAACAGAGACTGTAGAGGCTATACAAACATTCAACTCTATTTATTTTGTTTTTTATTTTTGCTTTGTGAGGCAGATCGGCCCTGAGCTAACATCTGCCAATCCTCCTCATTTTGCTGAGGAAGACTGGCCGTGGGCTAACATCCATGCCCATCTTCCTCCACTTTATATGGGACGCCGCCACAGCATGGCTTGACAAGCAGTGCGTCAGTGAGTACCTGGGATCTGAACCCGCAAAGCTTGGGTCGCCGCGAACCCCGGGCCACCACAGTGGAGCACGTGCACTTAACCGCTTGCGCCACCGGGCCAGCCCAAACATTCAACTTTAAATTGTTAACGTGACTTGTTAGAATGTGATGCAGCAAGCATAATATCTTCTAAGTTTCATGATTTTTCTCCAGAATACTGAGATGGATGACCTTGAACTCCAGTTTCCACATAAATATCTTGATTCAGAGATAAAATTAATTTCCCTATAAAATAATTCCCATAAAATTGTTAAAAATATATCATAGTCTCTGACTAAAAGGGAACAAAGCAAATTGAGCAGTTGAATAGCAGTGTAATAAATTCCATACAAGGATCTTACTGTAGCATTATGTATAATAGTGAAACTGGAAATAACCCCATCTCTTTCAAAGAAGAAATAAAGAGATCATGGTATGCCTGTTCTTTGGAGTAGCTCTAAAACTTCTAAAAAGCTAAGTTAGAGTGACGTGCACTGATAAGGAGAGACGTCTATGATATATATTTGGGAAACAGCAAGTTGCAAAACGATGTAGTTATGTAATTTATTTATATTAAAAAATCTTTATGTGTATTTATAAATTCATAGGAAATGTCCAGAAGAATAAGCTGCCACCTCTTAACAATAGTTCCTTCTGAGTAGGGGAGTGAGTTTGCAGGGAAGGGGATGGAAGGGGAAAGTTTCACTTTACTCTACATAGATCTGTGTAATTTGACTTTTTTTACAAAGTATGTAATTCTTTCATGATTAGAAAAATGAGTGATGTGACCATTTGGTGCAGGGCAAAAATATTATGTTCACCAGTCTCTGTACTGTATGTTACTGCACAGCACGGACTGTAGGAAAAAGCCCAGAGGAGCAATGAAGACAAAAAGACATAACACCTGCAAAAAGTCGGTGAAGTATTTCTACATAAGAAACCTTACAGATGGGTGATGGTCAGTATCTTCCACTACTCCAGCACTTGCAATGAACCTAGAACCTGCCCAGGGTAGGCTGGACGACCATGCCCTGCTAGTCCACTCCCCACCCAGGGCCTGTTTGTGCAGGGTGGCTGCCAACTAGCAGACAATGGACTCAGGATGGGCCGTGTGCCTTTGGTGAGGCTGGCAGAGAGGGACAAAATGTAACACCAGCTAAGTGCACACACCTGAGAGGCGGAGTTCCAGGTGGAGACTCAAAATGCACCAAGAAACTGTGTGAAGGAAGCTACTCGACATCTCTGAGCCTCAGTGTCCCCCCTGTAAAATGGGGATCACAGGCATACTTCACAGAGCTGTTGGGGAAGATACATAGAAGTGCCTGTGACAGCCAGTGTCACATTATTAACAAAGTCATATCCGACTTCAGAATAATCGATGAAAAGAATAATGTGATGAGACCAAAGACGAGATGCCCAGCTTCATAAGCAGCCCCAGCAGCATGAGAATGAGAGGAGCTCCAACTAAGCAGGGTTCTTCACAGCTCCACTTTAGAGGACGAACATGGGCTACACCAGGGTAAGTCACTGTTGTACAGTGACTCGTGTAGTGAGGGTGGGTCCCTAAAGACACTGTGAAATCCAGTTACACACAGTGGCTCCCAGGAAACAACTACAAAGCAATTAATGCAGCAGTTAGGAATGGGAAGGGGCTGAGCAGAGGAGGGTCAGAGCCACAAAATCTGCCGGAAGACACTTAACCACGACGAGCGCCCAGCTCTGTCAACAGCTTCTGTGGTTGCACCAGGAGATCAAATGTCTGAGGCAGCCATTGTGGGGACTGCTGGGAGCACAGTGGTCACTGAAGCCACACCCCAACAACAGTGCATCGGAGCACACAGACCCAGAGACTTTCCTCTCAATTAATCCTTGTTTCAAGATGAGGAATACCCTCACGTTACACTGTCTCCTTCCAACACTTGTGGACGAGTGTCATCAGAAACCCCTGAAGAGGTCACAGGCCAGAGTAGGATGGAACACTGGGGGCTGGGGGGTGGCGCTGCACCTGACCACACGGACTATCACCTGGGCATGTTGAACACGAGAGAAGAACCCGAGGATGTGGTCTAACGAGAATTCCCCGTCTTGCCACATTCAGAGACACTGCAGAGATTCTCATCCTTTCTTTACAAAAACGTTGAAGAATTCATGTGTCATTAATTGATAAAGAGGCAAATTCTTGACAAAGTGACAGGGTCTAGTTTCCATGATCAGGTTTTCCAGTTGTTTTGATAATAATCCACATTCAGTAATCGGAAATGTAACCTATTGGGGTGTGTAATATAAACAAGGACTTGTTTTCATTTAGATCAACTCCCAGACTTTTAAGGGTGACATAAATCAGAAAAACTGCTAATCATTCCTCCACAGGTTTCAATAAGACTTTTAAGTTAATTTACCAATCTCAGGAAAAGAGAATATGGCAATTCAAGATTTTTGTTTCTGCATTCAAGCGTACAGTACAGCCAAGAGAATGAGAAGCAAAAAATTAACAAGAAAGTCTTGCTTGCATTTTATCTTTTGCAAATGAGCAGGATATTTTATGTTCTGTTATTTTCACTGATGTAATCAATTTTTAAAGAATACGGTACATCTGACTATCCCAAGGCGTGTTTATCCGGGAACCTTGCCTGAATCCAAAGCAGAGATCTTAAGGCTGACGGGTTTCAAATACTGCCCAGGTGCTGTCTACCATGAACATCCCTCTCCCAAAGCTGGACCACCGTTCTCTTCCTGAGGGATCAGAATCACCACCCATGTCCCTGAGAGACTGGCCAGTTAGGCCTGAGCTGAGATTAGGTGATCAATCTAAAGGGCAAAATGCTTAAGCTATTCTCATCTTAAGGATGTTATTTTGGAGACTTCTGCACTGGAATGGGTTGGTGAAAACGGTCTACTAGATACTTGCCTGGGAATTGATTTTTTCTCTTCTGCTCTTAGTGGATCCTGGGGAAACAAGTGATTAACCTCACAGATGCCTCAACTTCCACATCTGCGAAAAAGGCAAGCAACAGCCAATGTTACCACCCTGCAAACTCTTAAGTTGTGCTTGCAAGAGGGGCCACAAGGGCGAATGTCTCCTAAAAGCTGATGAAATGATGGCACTTTGGCTGGAGAAGGCAGAGGGCAGCAGGCAAAGTGGAAAGTTTCTGGGATGTCAAACCAGTTCCCATAAGCAATTTGGAGAAGCACCTGGCCCTGGACTAGGTAGGAGGCTGTGGTAAGACCCACAGGCACACAGGGGGGAGGAGGAATCAAGCAACGGAGGGAGGCAGTGGGATAGAGGCGCGAGTCCAGCTTCAAATTTGGACAAAAGTAGTTGCACACTGCAGGCCCGTGGCTGCCCATGCAGCTGCCACACCCTCCTAACTCCCTGGTCCCTCTCGTCCCGTCACATCCCTCCGGGACTCAGTCCAGTTGGAGCAAGTGTAGGACCAGAGTCCTGAGTCAATGGAGGTTTGGCCCTCAGGCAAGCTTTCACCGCCCTGCTCCTCCCCCCAGGGCTAGGCACCGCCCCGTGCCCAGAGCATCTTGGGAGTTGTAGTCATGCAGTCCTGCAAACTCCCAGCCGGGAATGGTTAAGAGACAAAAGCACCCAGCCTGCACAGCCAGGGGACCCAACTCCCACCTGTCCCTACACCCCTGACCCACGCCCCTCTGCTTCTACACCCCACCTTCTACCTCGCCTCTTCTCTATATGATGCCCTCTCTCCATGACTTGCCCATCCACCAGAGTATGTGCAGTGTGGTTGGGCTGCATCCTTTGAGGCCAGTACTCAGGTAGGGGTGGGGCTCACCAGCCTGGCTATTGCTGAGGATACTTGCAGCCCTGGTGGAAGCTCCCTGGCCAGTATTTGAAATGTAAATTCAATATCTAAAATGGAAATACCGGGTGCAGGGGATCCTGGAATTTGCCTTCTCAAGGCCATCTGTCCTACCATCCCCTCCATCCATCCAGCCAGCCATGATCCTCCCTCTGGACCCCGTGATCAGGGTTGCTGCAGAGATCCTCTCTTTGGAACCCACTCAACTTAAGGGCCCATACCCATCATAAAAACTCAAAGCCATGCCACTTGCCAAATTGAGGCAAAAATGGAACGACCCAGGGGGGCCACTCAAGGGTGAGGGCATTAGTAGATACTTGGGAATATTAAAATCCATCTGATGATATCATGAATGAACGTGTTCCACTTTAAAACAAAACACTGCTGTTATTCTGAGATATTGAGTTAAGATCTTTTTGCAAATATGCCGGATTTAAAATGTTTATTGATGTATAACATGCGTATAGAAATATACGCAGAAGTCATCCACATAAACCTTAAAGAATTATTACAAAGTGAACACACTTGTGTGACCAAGAACTAGCGCCAGCTTCACTCAGGCTCCAACAATCCCTTTATCCCTCCTTCCTCCCCAAACGTAAGTGACATCTTACCAGCGAACACTATATATCGAGTTTGTCTTCTTATACAAGTGTTTTATTACAGACCAATTTAAACAATATACAAAATAAACAAAACAAAATAATAGGCTAGTCACCCAGCTTCAACAACTACTAATCATCTGTCATTTTTGTTTCTTCCACACGCCATCCCATTCCCACCTCACTTTATTATTCTTTTAGTCATTTGTGTGTGGGGGGGGATAAGAAGTACGCACACTGAAAGGCACAAATCTCAACCTTACATTTTTGGCAAATAAACATGCCCATATAACCTTCACCCCTTTAAGAATAGGATATTTCCATCACCCCCAGAAAACATCTTCCTGTTCCTTCCTAGGCAATTTTGTCCTTCCCCCGAGGCAACCACTGTTCTGGTTTTTTCAGCATAGGTTAATCTTGGCTGAAATCATCCCATGTGTATTGTTTTCTGTCCAGCTTGCTTCCCTTTTTACGAGGTTGATGAGACTCACCCAGCATGTGTGTGTCAGCGTTTGCTCCTCGGCACGGGTGAGGGCGTTCTGCTCTGTGGATGCCCCACAGTGCCGAATCCTCCTCCTGGGGAAGTGCAGGTCATCTCCTGTGAACATTCTTGTACAAACCCTTTCTGTATGCTATTTAATTCCTTTGTTAGCATTTAAGAGGCACACCTTTGCATTTTTTAGTGGTTGGTCCAGATTACAATATGCATCTTTAACATATCACAGCCTACCTAGACGTAATAGTGCACCAGATTAATCAATGTAAAATATGGAAGACTTGTTACAGAACAGTTCCATTTACCTCTGTCTGTCCTTTGTGCTATTGTTGTCATAAATTTTACATCTACCCATGTTATAAATCCCACAATACAGTGTTATAATTTTTGCTTTCAATAGTCATAGGTCTTTTAAAGTAATTAACATTAAAAAGTTATGTATTTTGAGGCAGAGGATTTCAGGCTCTGCAAATGTATTTTTTTTTTTAAGTTTCACCCACAGTTTTTGCATTCATCAGTCAGCCTTACCGACAGTAATTATTACTGTGGTGTTCTAGTGGCGATTTTCTATTTCATGCTATCCAGCCACATTTATTGTTTGGAATTCTGTGAGGAAGATTCCTTCCCTCCCTCTTCCTTCCTTCTTCCTTTCTTTTTCTTATTCTTTTTTATTCCTCTTTCTTTCTTCCTTTCTTTTTTAATCTATTTTATGTCAGTATAGACTCGTGGATATTTATTTTATTCTCTGTGTAATAATCCAATGCTACCATTATTTATTATGTTGCTCACATTTTTCCAGCTTGAGCCATTGAGAAGACTTTCAGATTGATTCCTTTTGACACCTCTCATCGTTTGCTGTGTTTTATTTAAAGCACTTTCCTACTTTCTGGCACTACAAGATGGTCCAGGCTCATATTGTATTTTCCATCTTCAGCCCTAGAATTAGCCATTTCTCCAAGAAAACCTGGTTCTTTTTATTGGAGAATGATATTTAGAAAGCAAGATCTGGGAGCTAAGTGTGCTCATTCATACTAGGGTGTCACTGCTTCTTGACCCTCTCAGCAGAGCTTGGAAATGTATGCATAAATATAAACTCAGGTCTACACATCTATCTATTTATCTATCAATCTATCCATCTATCTGGATAGATATATTAGAAGTGACACGGATTCATACTGATACTTCCAACTCCTATCCAGCACCACAGAGTTTATTCTAGCATTCTCGTTTTGTTTCTTTTTAACTTCTTTCACCAACAGTGAGAAACTTAACTCCAGTTAGCTACAATATATTTCCTAATGTGTCAACTAGTTTCAGAATTGCTAATCCATACCCTTATGAAAAACAAACTTACCACCTAGAGTACAGTGTTTGTGTACGATACTTTAGTTTTACAGTATCCCATGAAAACACTGTCTTCCAATGTAACTTAGGTCAGGACCTTTCATCCCCACCCATTATGTGTGGCTATGTCACATGCTTGTAATACAGTGAGATTCATTTTCACTGCATTTCATTTGAGTTCCCCAGCATCCTGATTGATTTTTAAAATTTGCAGAGTAAAATTCACTCTTTGTGGTGTACAGTTCTGTGGTATTTGACAACTTTATGGTCATGTATCCACCTCCACAGTAGCATACAGAGCTGTTTTTTTAACCCCCCATAATTCTTTCATACTGTCCCTGTGTAGTCAACCCCTTCCCCCATTCCATCCCTTGGCAACCACTGATCATTTTTCACCTCTGTAATTCTGACTTATCTAGAAAGTCATACAAATGAAACCATATACTCTACAGCCTTTTAAATCGGGCTTCCCTCACTTAGAGAAATGCAACCAAGATTCATCCATGTTTTTGTGTGAATCAAGAGTTTGACCTTTTTATTGCCAAGTAGTATTCTAATGTCCCAATTCACCACAGTTTCTTTCTCCATTCACCTGATGAAGGACATTTAGTTTATTTCCAGCTTGTGGCAATTATGAATAACATGGTTATGAAGATTCACCCAAAGACTTTGTTTAAACATTAGTTTTCAATTTGCTTGAGTAAATCCCTAGGAGTGGGATATGTAAGTCATATAATAAGTGCATGTTTAACTTTATAAGAACCTGCGAAACCGTTATCCGAATGCAACTATCATGTTGCATTCCCAGTTCTGCCCCTTCTCCTTTCTCAGCTCTCATGTTTGAAGTCTGTGGTCTGAGTCTTTGCACAGTTATTAGGCCCCTCCTGCCAGTGCCTCGATGACATGACTCCTGGTCCCAGTGGTGGGAAGCTCACCCCTTCCTGGGCTCCTTCATTGCCTTGAGCTAAAATCCTCCTCCCTGAAAGTATTCTTCATCAGCTTCCACCTGTGCCTTTCCCGGGTTCCCTGAGCTGCTGTGTCATCCAGGACAGGAGACGTCAATGAGGCGACAGAAGCCAGAGGAAGCAGGGCTCCAGCTCCCCCTCACAGCACATACTCTTCCCTTCCCCAGTAATGTCAGGGCCTGAGGAAACTTTCCTCACTCCATGCGATCCTCTGGGCTCTGCAGGTCCTCTCCATTCAGCGTTGAAAAGAGACATGGAGATGGGTGTCCAGGTGGGTAGGCCTCTCTCCATGTGAGAACCACCTGGGTGGACCAGACAACCCCCACAGGGCTAGCATTGCCCTTCAGTCAGTTGGGACCTCCTGGGAGACAGCAAATCCTGGCAATAGGGTCTGACCTGGTTGGGAGGCTTGGAGTCTTTCTGAAAACTTAAGCCAGTGGTTCTGCTTCAGGAATCAGTTTCCCTAAGTGACAGATCCTGGCTTGAGGCAAATTGAAGATTTTCAAGTGCTTTCAACAACAGAACTCTCTGTCCACATGTAATTAAGACTGTTTAAAACACATCTGCTGAGAAGATAAGAGAATGGAGGCCCCAGGTGACAATAGGAGAGCCCCCTCCCCAGTCCCAGACACCTCAGGGCTCAGAGGACACAGTGAAAATTCTCATCCAGGCTATCTGAATCTTCTGGGTTTTCAAACAAAAGGGATTTACCCTCAAACCACTCCACAGTGTCTCTTTCCTTTTTGCCCTCCTCAGGAAGAAATGTACAAAACTTAAAAAGTTGATGAAAACAAACCAGCGGGAGAGCAGGAAGATGCTCAAGGAGGTGAGTGGAGGCTGGAGATCTGGAAGGAGGGGAGGTGAGGTGGGGAGGGACAAGGCAGGATGTGCTTTGGGAAGTTATTCACTTAAGGTTCCCTGAGAAATAACGGTCTGTCTTGTCCAGCTTGACAGGAAGCGGGGGGTGTGAGCTGCAGGGGCAAGTGGGGACTGTTTGGGGCAGGAGGCCTTGGTCACGGGATACAGTGATGTCGTCTGGACTGTTCCAGGAGGTGAAGAGCTGGCAGAATGAGCAGGTCTCTGGCTTCCATGCGGACCCATCAGCTAGCCCTCTTCCTCCAGGCTGGTGGGTGGATGGAGTGGGTGGGGGTTCCTTTCTTCCTACAGCAGCCCAGCCTGTCCTCAGGAAGCCAGGCCCCTGTTGCTCCTTCTGTCTTCACTGCACCTCACAGGGGTGGGCACTCTGCCTGCCCCAGGGATGGGCACTGTGAGGTCACACAGGTCTTGTGGACACAGGGGCTGCCCAGCCTTGGGCCAAATGGTGGATCTGGGACAGAACTGTGTGGTCTCTGGGACTGTGCACTCTAGCCAGATAGTGGTCACTGCTGACAAACCAGTGAGGCTCGCCCGGTGCCTTGTTGACAAGGATATGCCCCAGATTGCAATGAGAATTATCGGGGAACCTACAGATTCTTAATGGACATTTCTGACAGGACACTAGAAGTTTCCAAGTAAAAAAGGATGCAAATGTCACCATTACACAGCGCTGTGGTAACCCCCTACACTGTCACTCAGATGTGGCACAAGGGGAATCCTTCCTGAGTGAATAAAGGAGGAGTTCTGTGCAGGGTCCATCATGAGGGGATCCTAGGGAGCTGAGGCCTTTGGCATGGCCTCAGGTCCAGCGTGGTGTCAGAGAATCCTAGGGCGCTGGAAAACACAGAATCCACTTGGATAGGACCCCGAGACACCTTGTGCCTCCCAATCCATGGCTCAGGCTGACTGAGGGCCTCAACACACCCCGAGAGTCAAGAGGACAGGACCTTGGTCAGAGGTGTGTCTGGAGGAGGAGTGAAGGCCGGGGGCCAGGCCCTTTGGCTGGGAGGGGGGACGGTCTCCTCTGTGGGCCCCTGAGCAAGTCACTGCCCCTCTGTGGGCCTCAGTCTCCTCATCTGGGAAATGGAAGGAGATGATCTGTGGTGCAAGCCTCATAGGGGTGATGAGGTACAAGAGGGAGAGGAATGTGCAGGAGCTTTGTGCTCCTCCTCGTCGAGGGAGGAAGGGAGAGTACTGGTGACAGTCAGATGACACTGAATCCTCAGGGGACCCTGGGAGGCATGGGAGTCCTCCTTATACTTTCCTGATGAGGAGAGAGGCTTAGGGGCCTGGGCAGGCCTGAGGGCACAGAGGAGGGATTGTTGGAGCTGGGAGTGATCTAGAATCAGAGCACTCTGGAATGGGATCAGCCATAGACATCAGATGTCCAGGGTCCAGGATCAGGGGCCTGGGAGACATGGGGAAGGGAGCATGGCCTCCCTGAGCCTGTCCTTGACCCTGCAGGAGATGAACTCTGTGTGGGCCACCCTAGAGATGGATACCCAGGGAGCCCAGGAGAGGCAGCAGCAGCAGGTGAAGGGCCCTGAGGGGGAGGGTCCAGGTGTTAGAGGAGGGGTACTCTCTCCTCACGGCTTGAGGCCTCCCTAAGAGAGGGGTACCTCCTCCTCCAGCCCAGCTCCTGGAGCCCCAGAGCCTGAAATGCCTGCCCTGGAAGTGACTAGGAGGAGGCCTGGAAGGGCTGGGCCGAGGATGGATTAGGGAGGGGAGGGGCAGGGAGCACATACTCTGGGATTTGCCAAAAGCTGCCCCTGGGAGGTGACTGGGGAAGTTGAGTGGTCCTGGAGGGGGCAACTGGGGGCAGGCCGCTGAGGGACCTAGGCTGCTCTCTGTGGGAGTCTGTGGTGGGCAGGAGGCTGGGGTGAAGGGATTTGGGGGAGGGTCCATGGGGGCACCTGAGAGGTGGGACTCATCTCACCACTCCCACCCTGAATTCACAGGGTGTCGTCCCCTCCTTGGGCACGTTCCTCTATCACCTGAAGCTGCTGAACATTGGGATGGAGGATGATCTGGAAGTGAGTGAGCCTGGAGGTGGGACCAAGGAGCAGGATCCTGAGGTTTGGGAGGCGAGAGCCCTGCACTGGGCCCTGAACTCTCAGTACCTGGCAAACCTTCTCTCATGAGAGCCCCATGGCCACCGCTGGGAGCTGGTCTGTCAGGCCCATCTTAGCAATGCATGAATAGACGCTCTGCATAAGCCTCCCACCAGGCTCCCTGGGCTGGTGAAGCTCAGAGCTGCCTGCCTGCAGAGCTGCAGGAGGCTGTGTCTGAGCTGCACTCAGCCTCCCCCTCAGACCCTGCCCCTGGGGGAGTGCCATCAGCCCCTGCAAGTGAGGAAGCACTTCTGTGGTCCAGCTGTCCCTTCCTCCCTGAGGCCTCAGTCTCCCCATCTGTCATCAGAGATGGTGTGCTACATAAGGTCTCTGGCCTCAGTTCCCCTGTCCCTCCTGCTCTGGGGCCCAGAGCCTGGCCCAGTGTCAAGTTCTCTTTGTGGAATCTCTGCCCTCTGCTGGGCCCTGATGTTCTTGCAGCCTGAGAAAGGGTGGGATGGGGGTTGGTTATGGCCTTAAGGGGCTGTTTCTGATGGACATTAGCTGTCTCCCTTCCAGGGAAATCGGGTCAACTTCCAGAAATGGTATGAGGTGAGCAGCTGTGGGAGGGTGGGGAAGTGGAAATCACAGACCTCAACTGGCAAGACTTTCTCTGGCTTCATCCCTTGGGTCTTATGTGTATTGGGAGAGTCAGATCCACAAAGCTGGGAATCCCATCACGTTGGCGAGTGTGGGAGGGGCTGACATCAAGGACACCTTCCTGGATAAGGAAGAAATTCCAGCCAACTGTGAGGACAGGCAAGTCCTGAATGGAGTGATAAGGAAGGAGGGTTCCCGAGTGAGCACAGACCCCAGACCAGTTCCTCAATCCGCACAAGTCCCTGGCAGTGTTCCCCACCCAAGCTCTGTCTGCATCCTGTCCTTCCTCCCAGAAATTAAAAGTCATCAGGAGGATCCAGCTGCTCCAGCAGGATGCAAATGCGTATGACCTGGAGCCTGAAGAGTGATTTGGGGCCTGGTTCCAGGCCATGGAGCCCCTCAGTGTCCATGAGAGGTGAGGGGGACAGGAGTTGGGTGAGGGCAGGGCAGACTCTCTCTGAGGGCCAGATCCAGAGCCTGTGGTCTGGCTCGCTAATCAGCCTCAGAACTCGTAGCGGGGTGGCCCATGGGGCACTGGGACTCAGCTGCTGGCAGGATCTGGGAGAGGCACATGAGGTGTCGCTCTTGGTAGCTCAAAGGTCCACTCTGTCCTGTAGCTACTGGGTCTCCTGCTAGCTGGAGCTTGCACACCAGAAGGCGAGCAAAATGCGGCTCTTCAAGAGAAAGAGGAACCGGACATCCTCCAGTTTAGGGCCGAGTGAGTGTTGGGACCAGCAGCGACTGAATCCAGGGGCTCAGTACACCTTCGGCCTAAACATGGGCCTGGATCCCAGCTCCACTGCTGACCAGGTCTGGGACAGACTGCTCCCCTCTCCTCTCTGAAATTCAGTTGCCTCCTCTGAAATGGATGATGCTAAATGATGCCTCCTGCATCAGGGACAAACGGGGTGCTGTTGATGGACTCAGCACTCTGCACAGGGTTTTGATCAGAGTGCAGGGGGGCAGGGAGGTGTGCCATGAATCTCAGGAAGGGACCCCAAAATAGTCTGTTTCTTCTCTTCAGCCACCACGCCCTTGGCGATGAGCCGTCACACTCTGGAGACCACAAGTGCAGCTCCTCCGGACCAGCAGGGACACTGGCGCCCTCGGGGTGTACCGGGCCAGCTCTTCCCACCCTGAGTGAAGGAGGACATCCTAAGACTTTCCCTGGTTTCCCCTAAAGCCCCAGAGGGAGGGAACCACCCCCTCCAACTCCCTGACATCTGCACCCCAGCGACTGTTAACCCATTGGGGAGGAGTGATATTATTTCTTTACTAGTAAATGGTAGATTTGACTCTTACATTGTATCTTGTTTCTGTCACAGCCTGGGTGTTGTGGTGTGGTTCTTTCACTTCTTATGCTCATTTAAACAAGACACAGAATCTCACTTTCCTCCTTGAATTAAGAACTTGTGTATGCTCACAGCTTATTTTATGTGGGAGAAGGGAGGAGGACCAGCCTCCTCCCTGGCTACTGAATGAAATCCTCAAGTCTCCCTTCCTCAGAGGACAGGTGCATTTCTGTGTGGTCACCTGGGACAGGAGCAGAGACAGCCCCTCAGATCTCCCTGGATGTAGAGGTTGGAGGGACTTTCCCAGGCAGAGCAATAACCACTGAAATGTGGGTGTCTTTCAAATAGCACCTAACAGGACCATGTCCTTCCCCAGGACAGTGGCTGTCTTTCTACAACTTTCCAGGAAGAAGGAATGTTTTTTGCTTCTCTTCTTGAGGTTTCTTTGATCAGATATTGGAACTTGCCATTTTCTAACAAGTCTCTGGATTTGCATGAACACTAAATGAGAAATAAATGAAAAAAGATAAATGTTTGCATGTGTAACGGACAAGGATAGAGGAAGACCATGTGCAGAGGGACTAAGGGTGCACAGGACATCCCCATCAGGCCGCCTCTGGGGCTCCCTGTTCACCCTTTGCCTAGATTGGAATCCTCCTGTGATCCTGACCCATGCTCTTGGAAGTCCTTTTTCCGCTTATTTCATATCCAGAGGGAAAGATTCATGATGCAGCTTTTAAACCTAAAACAGGATTTTGTTCCATAAACCTCACTGCTCCCTGTGAACTAGGATTTCCAGCATCCCTGCACAGCTTTGTATGATTCTATTTGGCCAAAAATTCCCTAGTAGGCCCCTAGCCTTTCTGTCAGGTACACCGTAGCCATTCCTCCCCAGCTGGGCCTGATGGATCAGGGGTAAGCTCTGGTTTGCCAGGACAAGAGATCTTAATCCTGTCCACTAAATGACCCACACCGTCCCTTGCATCCCTGGGTGACATCTGGGCCCATGTGGTTCTGAGGTCCCTGGTCTCAGAAAATCACTAGTTTACACACTCACTCGTGTTGTTACTGACTTGTCCCAAACGGGCTGCTGGGCCTGAGGGAATAGAGCACGTAGCCCCTGGGACAGCTGTGTTCTTTTCTCCAGTCTGTGCTGTGGTTATATGGATTTGTGTTACAGGGATGGGAAACTTTCCTGTTGGGAGTTTTGAAAGATGAGGCAGGAGAGGGGTAGGTATAGAAGTGGGTCCAGCAGGGGAATGCCACCAATCTTAGTCACCACAGATACAACCTTACCAATTAAAATGGTGAAATGCTCCCCAGGTGGGTGGTTAAAAGACACTGCTCAGAGCTCATGCCGAGAACCCACCCGGCGACCTGGAGCTAAAGGGTTAGCACCCGGCATTTTGAACATCATGCCCTGGAAATACCCTGTAAGACAAGGGCCATTGTCTTGAATTCCTTGGTACTTCTTCCCCCTCCTTTCTGAAGGCTTCAAGTGTCGCCCAGGGAGGCTTTTTCAGTTCAGCCAGAAGCAGAGTAGAAATCCTAGTTCCCACAGCCCAGGCCCTTCCTTTCAAGGCACTGCCATCCAGGAAAGAATGAATTCACACATCTGTGTAGACAACACAAACACACACACTCATATCCCACCCAAATCCCAAGACGCATGAACTACTAAGAGATTAAAAGTGAGAGATTAAAAGTGACTTCAGAAACAGATCAACCAGTTGCAAAAGAAGGGTTTCATTAAGATCCTGACTCAAATAAAATGTAAAACCAGGAAATAACCTTGACAAAACTGGGAGACTTTGGATACTGACTAGATAGTTGATTATCCGAATGACATTTTTATTTTTGTATGTGATAAAGTTATTGTGTTTGTGTTCCAAAAATCCCTCATCTGTAAGAGAAACTGAAATATTTACAGCTGAAATTATGTGCTCTCAACCGTCTCCTCTGGTTAATTCTTGGGGTCTTGGTGTGAGGATAAACAAAGTCAGATGGTATACGAGTTGACAATCTTTGAAACAAGTAACAGGTTCACAGAGATTTATTTTTCTGTATTCTCAGCTTTAGAGATTTTTGAAAACCTTCAGAACACACTTTTGATAAAAACAGTATACTTGGTGTTCACATTTCAATGTTACAAATTAAAACATCACAAATATAAAGGAATGCTTCTCCTTCCTGACCTAAGGAAGCTCTCTCTCAGTCTGGCCTCTGTGAATGACCTGATGATGCCACCAATTATTCACTTATCACATGTTTGTTGAGTAATTCCTATGTGCTCTGTGCTGTGTGCAAGGCGAACTCATTTCCATGACTCTGGATCTAGTGTGGGAAGGAAGGCAATGAGCCTGTTGCCAAGGTTCTCTAAGTGGAAAATAATGTCCCCGGGGGTATGCTCATTCTTGAGATACCAAAATCAAAGCTACACAAGTTTGCCAAGTAACAGATAAGAGATACTTAATTCATGATATAGAAATCACCTATGTCTGAATTACCATGTGACCATGAAGAGAAAGACTGATGGATTTTACGTTATAATTAGATGCAAAATAATCGTACTGCTGGCCAAGTGGTTAAGTTTGGCATGTTCTGCTTTGGTGGCCCAGGTTCAGTTACTAGGCACGGACCTACAATACTCATTAGCAGCCATGCCGTGATGGTGACCCACACAAAAAGTAGAGGAAGATTGGCAACAAATGTTAGCTCAGGGGAAATCTTTCTCAGCAAAAAAATAAATAAATAAATAAAATTAGATGCAAAATCATAATAAAAAATTATGGAATCTGATTTAATATACATTCAAAGACAAATCTCATTCTAGTAGATATCATCACTTCATTGAGTGTAAGTTCTAGAAAAAACAAATGTAAGTTCAAAACACTAGTTCCTCAGCTTCAATTATGCTATCAATTTTAATATAAAAAGGAGAAAACTCATGGTAAAGAAAAATTGAGGTTTACCATGAAAGGTCAAGATCATGATGGAGGTTACAAAGAGATGCTGTGAGAGTCAAGCCTGTCTAATGGGGAATTTCTCAATGGCACCACTCTCCTTTTCTTCAACACCGATGTTGCTTTTGTCACTGTTTTCAGGATGCCTTTCTTGGCTCCTTGCTCTCTCTGCCTCCACGGCAATCTCGTCTGTCCTCGAGACCACAGTCAGTCTCTCCCATGCTTTTCTTCACGTTCTGTGTCTGTCTCCTGATATCTGTAGAAGATGCCTGTTGCCTGCAGAGGGTCTGTGAGCGACCCAGACCCATTCCTGGACTCATCTCTGCCCAATATGTACAGCGAGCCAGGGTGGGCTCAGGGCTGGTGTGCAGATCCCTCAGCCCCAGCATGGTCCAGGGATTCACATGGACCAGCCTGTGTGACTGTTTGAAAGGTATTTGCGACTCCAAAGAACTTAAAAATTCTCCTTTACTGCTGCAGGCCTGGAGTCCCTGCAGTCTGCTGTATCCACAGACTTGTTGCAGCTTCTCCAGGGTCTGCTCCCACTGACTGCACCTGACCTCAACACCAGGATGGGAAGTTATTACAGTAACTGGCATCTGGAATATGCAGCTGCTTAGGCTTCAGAGTGCATAGATCTTCAGTTTTCTGAATGGGTTTAGTTTCATGATTTTACTGTTTCCACTATGAAGTCGGGGAATATTTTTGGAGCTTTCTCTTTCAAAACAAAATAAAATGTGAAATTTCAACAAAATGAAGGATGAAGACTACCATCCATGGAGAACGTTCTCAGCTCACGTGGATATTCCACCTTCCTTCTCTCCCTGGAGACATGCGTCTCAAATCACACTGTGCATCACAATCATTGGAGAGTTTTTAAAACTCAAATTGCTGGATCTCAAACCAAGTAGGGCTGGGGAAGGAATAGAGAATTTTCATTTCTAAGAGGTGATGATCAGCTGCTGGTACAGGGACCACACATGGAGAACAGGATTCAGTGACATCATCAAGCTGATGTGAGACAATGACAGAAAGCTCAAGGTCATTATCCAGTGTCAAATCCAGACCAACTTCCCTCCGCCATCTTGCTTCAGGACGTTCCTCTCCTCCGCTCTCTGTCATGGTCAAATACACACATGCTGGTGTCCCACAGCCCACTGTTATTGGGACACAGAGTTCCAAGAACTCCTCAGCTCCTTTCAGTGCCTCATCTCTAATGAAATTATTCACTACTCCATCCTTAGTCATTCACTTCCACACCCCGATCCTATCTTCAACCAAAGTTCTCCTGCTCACCAGTCATTAATTCACAAACACCATATTCCCACCACAAATTTCCACATTTCCTGTTTTTACACAAAGAAATCCACTCTAAATAACCGTTCTTCAATAAAGTAGATTACTCCAGTAGGAATATCTTCACAAGCCTCTTACTTTTATTCTCCTCATCCTTTCTAGTAATTTCAGATTCACTGTCCATCATTTCAATCATCCACTGACCATACTCCCAGATACTTTATTCCCATCATATCCACCCTGCACACTTCAGATGATTTCAAATACCTGCCATGTCATGTTGACACTTGCACTGAACAGAGAATGCACCAGGAGCCTGTGGATCCCAACAGAGAATCAACAGCAACCAATGGACCTATATACATTTCTCTAATGCTTCCTGAATGCTCTGCTCATTTTTTCCATTTCTTGAGTTCCATAAATCTCTATATTCCGACCTCCTCCATATTTCACAGATAAATTGTTAACCACCAGGCAAGAACTATTTCACTCTCTAGTCATCAGATCTACAAATATTCCTCATAAGGAATTCATTTATCACAGCTTTTCTGTTGTTATATCCAAAGAAATTGATTTTTTTGGCTGAAAACACTCTGATTTTTATCTTATCCTTCCATTTCAATGAGATTATGCCCTCAATATTTGTTGTGCTTTCCATAACTTCCCTACTGGAATCATCCCTCAAGTTTCAAATATGCACAAATCTCTACCATCTACAAACCAATCTCTCAGCCAGCGTTCCTAAGAGTCCTCACCCTCCACCACCCTCCTCTCCTCCTCCTGCCAGGGATTCATTGTGAAAAGTTCATATATATCTCAATGCCTCTGTTTCCACAGTGTCCACCCAATCCTATCCCCATTCTGTGGATGCTTCTCTTGTTAACCTCACAAGCCATGTCTCTTACTAATCCACTGGGGACTTTTCATGATTTTCTGACATGCTCTGTAGTAGCACATGACATTGCGGACTCCAATGTCCTTTTAAAAGACCATTTGTCCTTGGGATCCACCACCCTACACTGTCCTGCTCTTGCCTGTCTAAACTTCTTGAGCAACTTCCAGGCTTCTCTTTATTACCACCCCACAATGACTGATGCTTCCCAAATTCGGCACTGCTCTGGCACCTGTTCCCCATCTGCACCCTCCTTCTGGGGCAACCCCATCCATTTCCCTGGCTTCAAATACCACTAATGAGCCAAACATGACCAAAGAATCAGCAGAGACCTAACTCTGAACCCCAGACCCATTTATCTACCTGCACATTCACCACATCAGTGATAACTCACATTGACCAGGTCCCAAGTTGAACAAGTCACTTACCCAAATAATTGGCTTCTCTCTCAGTGTCCCCAAACTCACTTCTTTTTGGTAATAACCTGTCTACCCCTGGGTGTCACTCTGGACACCATGCCACCCCACACTCACATATCAATGAACCATCCATCCACCCTTCTGAATCTACCTACGGGTTATCCACTTCTGATTTATTTCTAATCACCTTTCAGACCTCATACAAAATATCACTTCCACACAGTGAACACTCCTGCTCCAGTAACCTAAATAACAAAACTCCATTTTTCCTCTTTGTTGATTTTTTTTCTATTTTAGTTATATGTGCATTATTATCTATTTCTTTCAAGATTTAGTTCTTTCTCACTAAATTAGATATTCCATGAAGACAAAACTAATGTGGATTTTCCAAATTTTCCCACAATAGTGTTCACATATGGCTTTGCACTCAAAAGAGCTCACATATATTATGTGTACAATATATAATTTATATTCATATACATATAAAATTCAAACACTAAAACTTTGCTTCATGAAATATTTTAAATCCATCCACTTAACTATTCTTTTTTTTTTTTTCCCGAGGAAGATCATCCCTGAGCTAACATCCATGCTAATCCTCCTGTTTTTGCTGAGGAAGACCGGCTCTGAGTTAACATCTATTGCCAGACCTCCTCTTTTTTTTCCCCAAAGCCCCAGCAGATAGTTGTATGTCATAGTTGCACATCCTTCTAGTTGCTGTATGTGGGACTCGGCCTCAGCATGGCTGGAGAAGCCCACCTGGGGTTCTGAACCACAGTCGCCAGCAGCAGAGCACACACACTTAACCACAAAGCCACGGGACCGGCCACTCCACTTAACTACTCTTGTGCAAAGATACCACCTTTAGGTGCTACACTGCAATAAATTAGCAGGAGTAGCTTAAGATTCCAAATCCTTTCTCCTCGTAATCCAATCATGAGAGTCTAGTCACAATGATCTGTTTAAAATGCAAACGTGTTCAGTTCATCTTAACTTTTAAATCTTCCATTTCTGTCTTCAGCACATATTTCTCCTGTTGTCTTATCATAATTATTAATATTACCCTTTTCATTCACTGATGTGTTCCAGTTTGGAGGGAAAACTATTTGGTCATTCCATTTTTAGAGCACTTACTACATGCAAAGCTCTGGTGTAAAACCTGTGATCTACAAAATAACTAAATAGACTCACTGCCCTTGTTTGATTTAGTCTTAGTGGGAGGAAAGTGATCATAAATGGCAAAGGATGTATAACATGCCATGTAGAAATCACTGCTGTGATGAACAATAAGGCAGAGAGTGAGAATTTGAGCTTGAGCGTATTTTCAAATTACTTGTGTGTGTATGTGTGTGTGCGTGTGTGTGTGTTTGCACGTGCTCATGCCTGCTGCCTGGATGTGATGAGTTGCTTCCTCCTGGGGATTGGGGGAGCCTCCTATGCCTCGGGAAAGTTCCTCCATGTGCACTTAATATGCACTTTGTTATCCAGGTGTATTACTCAGGATTCTCTAGAGAAATACAACCATAGAATATATATAAACATATAGAAGTGGAAATTTATTGTAAGAGTTGGCTCACAAGGTTATAGAGGTTGAGAAGTCCCACAATATGCCATCTGCAAGCTGGAGAACCAGAAAAGCCAGTGATATAATTCAGTCAAATTCTGAAGGCCTGAGAACCAGGACCTCTGATGTCCAAGTGCAGGAATAGATGGACATCCCAGCTCAGGAAGAGACAATGGATTCAGTCTTTATTTGTTTTTTGTTCTATTGAGCCCTCAACAGATTAGATGATGCCCACCCACTCTAGTGAGGGTGAGTTTGTTTATGTAGACCATGGAATCAAATGAAAATGTCTTCCAGAAACATTCTCACAGACACACCCAGCAATAATGTTTCACAGTCTATCTGGGCACCCCTGTGTCTAGTCAAGTTGACAGCTAAAATTAATCATCATATCATGGCTCTATCCAAACAAGATCAACAGAGATATCACAATGTGACCTATGTCATTTAAATTTTCCAGAACACTTGTTAAAGTAAGTAAATACAAACAGATGAAACTGGATTTTATAACATTTTCTTTAACTCAAGAAATATCAATATTATCATTTCAAAATGCAGTCCACATCAGTACAAAGAACAAGAAACTCAGGTTTTCGCCCCCTCTGTCTTGCTGATGAATTTTAATGAATACTGGCTCCTCATATATCTTAATATGATCCAATGTATAATATTCTCCCATCTATTTGAGCTTTATTGCATCAAAAGGAAATCATTTTCTCATTGTCAAACTGCTCTACTATCTCTTTTTTTATAAATTAAAGCGATATATTGTGTTTATGTTAGAACTGAAATTAAGAATTTAAGTAACTAAGAAGGAATTGATTCCAGCAAAGGCTGGTTTACTAAAATGGAAGACAGTTCACGTGCAAATCTCCCAAGAAAACCATAGGGCCAATGGCATTGGAAATTTCAGGGTAGAATTAAAAGACACATGGGGTGTGATTAAAAGGAGAGTAGAGAGAATGTGGGGAGGAATTGATATCAGAAGTGAAAATACACAAGCATGTTCCAAGTTGATGAAAGACATCAATCCACAGATTCAATTAATTCAACATTTCCTAAGCAGAGTGACTACACAGGAAATATTAATGAACTAAACTATGGTCTAAAAAACAAAGTTAATGTAAAATATTTTAGGGACAAGAGAGGCCAAATAAGCAAGAAAAAGGCCAATTGGTGATTTCTAACCATAAAGAAAATAAGATAGACATCAACAGAGCAGCATTTTTAAAATGCTAAAAGAAATCTCATGTCAAACCAGAATTCTACACCCAGCAACAATAGTGTCCCAAATAAAGATGTCCCAGAAAATCTTAAAGTGAAACTTTTAGCAGCCTTGAATTAGACAAAATACTGCAGTGAGTTATCACATCCAAAGGAAAATTAACCCAGCTTGAAAACCAGGAATGCAGGAAGGACTGAACAGGAAAGGAAAGGATAATTTATAAATAAATATAAATGAATTTTATTTCAGGAAGTAATTCTAGAAATCTCTCATGGAGATTAAAATATATGTAGAATGAAATGCATGAAAACAGTAATACAAATGTCACGAAGGTTAAAAATAGAATTGAAAGTGTTGAAGGTATTAGCATTTGGGGGAGATGGTAAAAGTAATTATTCATATTAGACTGTATTAAGGATTCAGAATTTAACCATTAGTGCAATTAAAGATTTCTGTATGATTCCAAGTAATAAGTTTATAGAGGAAATAACAGAATAACAAAAGAGTTAAATCAACATCAGTGAAGTAAAGAAAGTAAAGGAACATTAATTATTCAGGTCAAAGGGAAGGGAAAGAGTAAGACGGTTGAAATAATTACAAGTTTACTGGTAATTACATGAGATGTAAATGCACAAAATACTAATTTCTTGTTAATGGCTGTGTGATATATTCTAGAGAAATGTTAATAAATATTTTGGACATTCTTTCATTGATAAACGTTTACACAGTCTCTATTTTTTTCTATTAAAACATAAGTGGTTTGGACATTTTTGTACATATAAAATTCCATTCCTATTTTTAGAGAAAGTATCATTAGTGGAAGAAAAAGGAAACATTAAAATGTTGATAGAAACTGCAAATACCACCTCCCCACACAATTGTATTAAATATTTTCATACCAAAATTATCTGACAGTGTCAATAACCCAACTTTATTTTTTAGGTAAAAATCTTTAGGAATTTCTCAAATCCCATTGATAAGAGACAGGATGTCTCCCCTGGATTATCCACAGATTGGATTATCCACTCCTTTCCTCAATAAAAGGGGAATCAGAGGCAGAAGTCCTTGCATTTTCCAGCATTCCACAGGCTGTCTGCACATCAGGAGTGGTGTGAGCAGGACAACTCTGAAGCCATGGAGGAACCTGCATCAGCCTGTTTTCCAAGCCAGCCTATTCTTGTGAGCGTGGAATCCATATGGACAGCAGGAGTGTCCATTTGTACACTTTGTCCTTCTGTGAAACCTCTTTAAGTATGCAGGCAGTAGCTCTTAAAACAAGAAGATACCTTATTGAAAGTTGTTTCCTAGGTGTCAATGTTTGTTAAGTAATGATCAACGTGTTGTACTTTTCTGTATAGGGATCATCCTTGGGATAATAGGCCAGACATTTGTTTTGTTTTGTTTTTAACCAAAAACATCACTGGGAAGTGGAAGTAGTATTCATCTCTGCACTGTTGACATTGTTCTCGTCTCTGGAAAATCTTTTACCCACAATGTGATTGGTCTTTTTAAAAAAACATTCAGTTCTGTGCTCAAATATCACCTCATCAGTTAGTCCTTCCCTAATCTCTGCATCATCTAATTGTAGGTGGGCCGGCCCCCCTGGCGAAGCACTTAAGTGCTCACGCTCTGCTGCCAGGAGCCCAGGTTCAGGTCCTGGGAAAGCACCAACGCACCACTTGTCAGGCCATGCTGTGTCGGCGTCTCATATGAAGTTGAGGAAGATGGGTACAGATGATAACACAGGGCAAGTCTTCCTCAGCAAAAAAAAGAGGAGGATTGGCATGGATGTTAGCTCAAGGCTGATCTTGCTCACAAAATAAATAAATAAATGAAATAATTGTAGGTAATTTCTTTCCCTTTATCCCTACTTACTGTTCTTCCTCCATCCCTTCTTCTGTCTCTGTATCTCTGCGTAGCCCTTACTGTATATTACAGGATCTCATTATACCTAACACTATATTAGACATTCATCCATCTCTTTATTAACTCATTCCTCTCACCAAGATTAAAATAAACAGGGGAAGTGAATTTTTAAGTTAAATTCTGGATCATGGATTTTAGTACATAACTTGGCTTATAATAGGTGCTCTATAAATGGGAGGATCAAATAATTTTCCCTCCAAACTGAGATATGTTGGAGAGTGAAATGGATGGTATAAATGATTATGGCAGGACAACAGGGATGAAGTCAGATGTATGACTTCACTTTTAAAAAGGATCTGAAAACAGAAATGAGAGATTGTAAAGGAAAGATGCACTGATTAGGTTTACATTTTAAATAGATTATTGTGGCTAGAGTCTTAAAATGAATTACAGACAGAAAGGATTTGCAATCTTAGTGATAATTTATTGCCGTATACCACCAAAGAGATTCTATCCTTGTATAACTGTAGTTGAGTGAATTTGTTTGAAAGCTTTAGAAAGTACTTTTTGGAGTTTGAATAATTTCTTTCAATAAATATGTTGTGCACCTTCTAAGGGCAAAGCAGTGAGTGAATACGGCAGTGTAAAACATCACAGTCTACATCAGGCTTCACTTCTTGGAGTATCCAATTTAGTGAGAAAAACACTAGGAGAGAAATAGATGATAATACACATACAATTAAAAACTTTAAAAATTAACAGAGAAAATGACATTAATTTTGATGGCGGTACAAGGAAAGATCACTCTGTGGAAATGGTATTTTGTAGGAAATCTGAAAGGTGCTCAAGAATTATTCAAAAGTGGAGAATCTTTAGGTGGATTCAGGAGGGTAGATGGATGGTTCACTGATATATGAGTGTGGGGTGGCAGGGTGTCCAGAATGACACTCAGGTGTAGACAGGATATCAGTACAAAGTGAGATTAGGGGACCCTGAGTTATGGGTGATTATTTGGAGAAATGGTTGGTTCAAATTGGGACCTGCTAACTGTGAGCTGAGTCATCGAGTTATCACTGATGTGGTGAGTGGGAAGATAGGTATTTGGATCTCAGGGTTGAAGCCAGGTCTGTGCTAATTCTATGAGCATTTCGAGTTCATTAATGGTATTTGAAGCCAGGGAAATGGATGGGATGGCCTAGAAGAGAGTGTGGCTGTGGAACCAATGTGAGAGCAGGATTGACTTCTAAGAAGCGTCTATTGTGTTAAGTCAGATGGTGGAACCCAGATTAACAGGGAGGACTAGGAGGAGAGAGGAAGAGTCAGGAGAGGAAAAATGGTTTTTTACAGTGGCTAGAACTATGTGATGGGAATATGGCATGTGTGAGTTATTTATTTATGAACAGGAGAATATTTGAGTGAAGATGGCACTTGGGTGTTCAAGTGAAATGAGCATCACATTGCTGAGAGGAACGTGATTTCATTAGAGATGAGGCACTAAATTGCTATGCTCTGGGCACACAACAATCTAGTCTTCATAGTCCTTTCTGTCCTTGACTCATATCAGCTTGATGTCCAAGGATCTAGTTCTCAATGTGTGGTGCCTGTGCCAGCAGCATCAGCAGCATCCGGGAACACTTAGAAGTACAAATTCTTGGCCCTCCCCAGGCCTACTTGGGTTGATGTCCAGCAATCGGTGTTTTAACAACCCTCCAAATTATTGTGATGCACAGGGCAGTTTGAGAGATACTTCTCCAGGATACAGGAGGGTGGAAGATCCAAATGAGGTGAGAAAATTCTCCATGGCTGGCAGTCTGCATTCCACATTTTATTCAAATTTCACATTTCATTTTGTTTTCAAAGGGAAAGCTCAAAAGAAATATGATGCCCCAGACGTCAGAGAAGAAAAGACAGGTCCATTTAGCCAAGACCAAGCAGAGACATCGTGAAAGGTCTGCACTTCCTATAAGTGCATTTTAGGAGGTCAGTTTCCTGGCTGCATTTTCAAGAGGACAGTTACAAGGATAACTTCCCACCCTGGCAATGAGGTCAGGTACAGTCAACAGGAGGAGACCTTGCAGAAGCCCCAGCAAGTCTGTGCACACAGGAGACTGCAGGGATTCCAGGCCTGCAACAGTGAAGGAGATCTTTTAAGTACTTTTGATAGCACAACTACCTTAAATATAATTGCACCAGGTGGTCCAGGTGAATCCCTGGGCTGTGTTGGTGCCTGGTCTCTAAACCCCAGCCTCAAGCCCACTGCCACACAGTCTGCAGACTGGGCAGAGATGATCCCAGGAGTGGGTCTCAGTCTCCCCCACCCACTCTACAGACAGCCTGTAACTTATGGAGAGATCTGCACACAGAGTCAGAAAGTTAAAAAAGCAAGGGTGACTGGCTGAGTTCCTGAGGGCAGAGAGGTTTGCCATTGAGGCAGAGAGCAAGGAGCCAAGAAGGATGTTCTGAGACCCGATGGAAAATAGGAGAAGGTCTTGCTGAAGAAGCCAAGAAGTGTGGCCCCAGAGCAGTGGTTCCCCATGAACAGCCCCCAGTTTCACTTGCCTGATTTAATATCACTCTCTCTACATACTCTGGACTGTGATGCTTTGTCATTTTATAATTGTACTTTATTAAACTCTTTTGAGAGACATAAATGTGAAGAGTAGACTGTTGTGTGGGTGAGAGATCGCGTTTCATGTGACAGGAAAGAAGATCTTTACGTGTCCTGGTATACTGCAACTTCTGCTTATCATGATTTTTCTTCACTTTTATATTAAAGGTAATTTGGCCTCAGGGATCATTTAGGATTTTTAGTTATATTTTTTTAGAATACTTGCACTCAGGAAAAGATGATACCTATTGTAAAGAGCTTTTTTTTAACCTTAAATTAATTTGATTCCATAAAAGTCTTACTTCACTAAGCTTGCCTTTATATCTCATTATAACATAAGTTCTATCCTTTTTTTGCTAAATGCTAGCTCAAATACAAGGAATTTTCTGGACTTTCTTGAAGACCTTTGATACAGCAGTCTTAGCAGTCATGGGGAAGGAAGCCCATTTCAGAGGGTCAAAGAGTGACAGAGAAACAGAAGGGCAGAGAGGGAGTGAAGGTGGACAGCTGTGCCTTGTGCCTCCAGACAATGGCCTCTGGATTTAACACAGTGATGGCTCCCTCCCAGAGCCCACAGCTTTGGTGTGGGGCTGACTGCTCCCTACGACTAGGGTGTTCTAATTCCTCATTGTGAGCTAATCCGCATATTCCAACCCCCAGATGTCCTAGGACAAGGGGTGTAAAATGGCCCTCTCTGACCCTACAGGATCCAGGCACAGGCCCCTTTATGGATCAGGAAGTGGATCTGGGTATACATGGGGTTATTACCTGCCAGAAATGGAGTTATGGGGAGTGGAGCTGAATGAGGTCACAGTGTAGGAGCCGCTGACATAGTCTGAGTCCATCTGGGAGGAGAGCAGAGTAAGGGTGGCCATGGGGGATGGTCAGGCCAAGACCTGCACCCTCATTTGTATGCTGCATCTGTGTGCTTGGTCACAATCTACTCCTCAAGTCTCATTAACATGAGCTGATTTCTTCCCTCATTGCATCTTTTCTTCCCTCGTATATTTTGTTAAATTGTTTTAGGTTAACGTCAGTTGGGTTTTTGCTCGCATATCTCTAAATTATTCCTGACGAATTTGTAGATGTAGACCATGATTTCAGTGAGTTACATTGAAAAATGAAAGTGTTCACATGTGATAATTGCAGACCTGAGATATTTAAATGATGGCATCGGGTGTGGTCCATGATCCTCAGGACATCCATATAAACCACGTGATAATCAGAAATTTTAAGACAAGGTACTATTAGGATTTGATGGTTTGAGTGAGAACAAAGGGGAGCCCTACAATTGATTCACAGTTTATCAACAGCAGAGAATCCTCCCTCACCTCTTCCAGCTCCTGGTGGTACCTGCTTCCCTGTCTTGTGGCAGCAGATCTCCAACCTCTGCCTACATCTTTCATGTGATCTTCTTCCCTCCATGTCTCTGTGTCGTCTCTTCTTCTTATAAGGACACCAGTCATTGAATTTAGGGCCCACCCTAAATCCAGGATGAGTTCATCTGCGGATCTTTAATCACATCTGCAAAGACCCTGTTTCCAAATAAGATCGCAGTCTAAGGTTCTGGGTGAACTTGAATCTTTGGGAGACGTTATTCAACCGACTACATCCTCTACCCTCAAGCTGAGGTTGGGAGCTGGCTCAGGCAGACAAGAATGTTAACGATATCGGAGGAGTTGTTTTCACCAACAATATTGGAGTTGTTTTCCTCAAAAGTACTTGATTCAATGTAATAAACTTAAAAATCATAATTATTTGAAATCGTGATAGTGATTCTTACATCATATGGAAGAGAAATTTTACAAAATGAAAGAAGAATTTTTGAGAACCAACCACCAAACAAAATAAACATGAAAGAGAAAAAGAACAAAGGGACGTATGAAAAAATCCCTAGTTCTGTTAACAAATCGGCAAATTAAGGTACTCACAGAACCAGTCTCTCTACTGAATCAACCGTTCAGTTGGAAAAAAACTGACAGAATCAAGTGTTTTAGAACTGGGAAATATAATAAGAAACTTACAACATCCAGAGGAGTGATTAATGAGGGAAAACGTGGCAGAATTTGGTTAAGAAAGCACTGTGGTGTTTTTGCTTAATGCCTACCCGCTGCCATTCTCTGGTACAGCGAAGGATGTGAAGATGGGAGCCAAGAATCCTTGCATGGCTCCCTCGAGCCAGGAGACAAATACTAACCTGCTTCTTAAAATAGGGTGATTATGTGACTGGGGGGTAGTGATCTGACTTTTGGGTCCCTGAAGGACCAGCACAGAAGATGACAGGTATTTCTCCCCCTCAGAGTGGAGGGACTTTCCAAGTGGTGTCATTGTCTGATGAAACATTTAAAGACCTATGCTACTGGTAGATGACTGGGCAATTGGCTGGGGCAGGAGAGATACATAAAAATCTGGAAAGGAGTCATCTGAGGAGGAAGTTTTTTGGGGAATGAAAGCTTAGAATGACCACTGCATCTACCAGGGAAGCTGGAGTGCAATGTGGATGGGTGCTCAGACAAGACCTGAGAAGACCTGGGCTTGCACCTTTGGCAGATTTGTGGGCCCCATGCAGGTAGGGGGTGAAGTCTAAGGAAGAGCTACAGGGGACCAGCTGCAAAGACTGGAGAGATTTTAATTTTTTCTTTTTTTAAAATGTATTATTTTGGATTCTTGCATTTAAAGAAATCTCTGTCAGGTCGCTTGCTCATTGTTAAGATAACTGAAAAGTGATTTCAGTGACCACACACATCAAAGAACATAGTCTTTGCAAAAATCGTTTGAAAAGTCGGTAAACAAAAGGATGATTGCAGCTCATAAAAAGCCACAAGAGCAAAACCTGGAGAGCAGGAGAATCTAATTCTCACAACGACCACATTGTAATATGCAAAATGTCCAGTTAACACTACAAAATTAAAAATGATATGAAGGTACAGGAAAGTATAGCCGGTTCATATGGAATAGAATGGAAATTGAGAGAAGTTTTTCCTGAGGAAGCCCAGGCATTGTACTCATGAGACAAAGACTTTAAAACAACTCTCTTATATATGCTCAAAGGGCTAATGGAAAGTAGGGAAAAAGGACCCAGGAAAATAAAGAGAATGATGTCTCAATTCACAGAGAATATCAATAAAGAGATAGAAACTGTAAAAAGAACCAAAGAGAAATAATTGAGTATTACCCCTGCACTTCTCCCACCTCCAACCTTAAACAACCACAAATTTACTTCCTGTCTGTACAGATTTGCCCATATTTGACATCCCATGTAAATGGAATCATGTAATACGTGGTCTTCTTTGACTACTTGCTTTCACTTAGCAGATCTTCAAGGTGCATCCATGGTGTTGCACATGTACTTCATATCTTTATGGCTGAATAACATACAATGTACAGAAATATGGAGCACCTTGTGTTTATACATTCATTAGATGATGGATATTGGGGCTACTCTGGTCCACCTTTTGCTTGTCCCACTCTCACCTTCAGAGCCCAACATCAATGTCTCCCATCACCCTTCAGTATTCACTGCCATCCAGTCAGCTCAGGTCTGCTTAGGCACTAGGTCTTCTCAATGTAAACACTGTTGGATCCCTTAGCAAGGGCCCTAAAAGGCAGAGGTTGGGACGGGTAGTGGCCACCTCGCTGAAGACTGCCAAGTCCAACACATGCTTTCTAGAGCTGCAACTTTAACATAAAAAAATTAGAGCGGAAATTCCCAAGGTTGCTGACACAAGTGGTCTCCAGTGGTTACTCTTAAAACACTTAAAGTACAGGGCCTCCTAGTAGACATCTGTCATCCTTCTTGGTTTCTCAGCCACTGAACCCCTATCCTATGTTTGAGGGCTTCCCTCACTTTATGATCCTGTGGGGAGACAACACCAGCTTCCAGATTTAAAAGCAGAAAATGCCAGACACGTCCATTTGCATCCTCCCCGCTGCAACCAGGGCACAGTTCTGTGGATCAGACGCACCCACGAAGACTGACCCAGGAGGTGGGAACTATGCTCTGATGAGGATGAATTTGGACAACAGTTAATAGAAGCAGCATCAGCGGGGCTCCAGCCCGTCCCCGTCCTCCCAGAGGCTCCGTGATCCATCACCGTATCAATCCTTCTGTTGCACACAATCAAGAGCCCTGAAAGAGAGCCTGGCACTGGTGTTGGAAGTGGGGAGACGGTCAGGAGGGGCCCACTGTTCGCATTCCAGCCTTGGTCTAGGCTGGGGCCCTCTTCCCAGACCCCCGGTCAGCCAGCGTGGTCACTGGCCCCCAGCGGCCTTCCCCACGGGCTGGGTCTGCAGGTTCAGCAGGTGTTAGAGGCTACACCCCCGGGGTCATTCCCCGCAGCGGACATCAGCGCCAGACTCCACAGAGCCATCACCTCTGGAGGATGCAGCCGTGGGGACATGCGCGTCCTAATCGTGGGCGGAGGACACGCCGCTGTCCGGCCAGACTGCCCCGTGCCGTGGGTAGAGGTGGGGCCGGAGGAGCGGGGAGGACGGCAGGAGACACCGGGTCCACGACCCTCCGGGAGGTCGCTCGGGGCAGCTCGGACGCGTGGAAGGCTCCGGGCTCCGCGTCCACGGCCTCATCCAGCGCGGTCGCCTTCATTCTCCGCCGTCCGCGACTCCGCTTCCTTCTGCGGCGCAGCCAACAATCTCTCTTCTCTGGGCCGCCCGCAACCTCTCAGCTCTTCCCAGCGGCCCCTCGGCTCGGATCTCTCCGCCGCCTCTCGCCGCTTTTCAGCTGGGCTCGGCTCCTCCAACCAAGCTTCGGGCCCTTCCGCCTGGCCTCTGCTGTGTCTTCACATCTTCGGCTGGCTCTTTCCGTTTATCTTCTTCTGTCTCCGCCTGGTTTTGGCTCCCGCCGCCTCTTCCCGCGATTCCTTGGCTCAGCGGTACAGGTTCGTCTCTCTCCGTCTGGTTTCGGCTTTCTACGATTTCACTGCCACAGTTCGGCTGTTTCTGTCTCTCCTCGCCAAGTCCCGGGCTCCCTTGGGCTCTCTCTGTCTGCCAAGGTCCTCTTGTACGTGGGTGGAGGTGGTTCAAATTCCTCCATATTCACTGTGGTATGGGAGTGTCACTTTCTCTACATCCTAATACATCAACATATTAAGCAAAGAGTAAATGTTCCTAATCTGATAAATAAAAACAAGAATCTTGGTGTTTTACTTATTTTTCCTTTGGTGGGCGAAGTTGAGAATCATCTCTTATACTGAGAGCATTCTGTATATTCTGTGAACTGTTCTTCACCATTTGTCCATTTCTCCAACAGATTCTTGGTCTTTTTTGGTTGGTAAGAGTTCCTTAATATTAACAAATTAGCTTTTTGTGATGAGTTGCCAACATTCTCCTCTTTTCCTTTTTTTGTCTTTGCCTCTAGTTGTTGCTGCCATGCAGATTTTTTGAAAGGAAATCAAACGTGTTGATTTCGTTTCTTGTTTTATGTTATACTTTTAAAAGAACATCTTTTCTCTGAGATTATATATAAAATTCTTATCCTTTGTTTTTTTTCTAGGACTTTCACAGCTTTAATATTTACATTTAAATCTATGATAATCCCTATTCCACAGAACAACTGGGGGTTCCAACATGATTTTTTTGTTAACCATTCGTTTTTTCTTTCCTGCCTTAGCACACCACCCGCACCCACATTATTGGGAAAAATGTTCAGGCATGGAGATAATTTGAAAGAGTTGTACAGTGAACAGTCTCATTATGGACAGAATTCTGTCCCCTCAACAGTCTTGTGTTGAACCCCTAATCCCTAGC
This sequence comes from Diceros bicornis minor, assembly GCF_020826845.1. Lineage (NCBI taxonomy): Eukaryota > Metazoa > Chordata > Mammalia > Perissodactyla > Rhinocerotidae > Diceros > Diceros bicornis. Next base: position 14,992,383 of record NW_026690866.1, read on the forward strand.
ACCTCTCATTGTAAGTTTATTTGGAGGTTGTGACTTAAAATAAAGTAACTGAGATAAAATAGGGCAATTAGGGTGGACCCTAATCCAATGTGATCAATGTCCTTATAAGATGAGATTAGGACACTCACACCAAGAGACGCCAGGGGCACGCATGCCCAGAAGGATGACCACGTGAAGCAGCAGCAAGAGCATGGTCATCTTGAAGTCAAGGATAGAAGACTCAGGAGAAACCAATCCTGCAGGCACCTTGGTCTTGGACTTCCAGCCTCCAGAATTATGAGAAAGTAAATTTCTGCTGTTTAAGCCACCCCATCTGTGGTACTTTACTAGGGCAGCTCTAATGAAGACAGTCCACACTTATATTCCATCAGTTACAATTTACTATATTTACTTTGCCACGTCCATCCATTTATCAACCAAGAATCCATCTCTGTTTAATGCATTTTGAAATAGGTTGCAGATAGCAGTAGACTTCACTCCTAAACATGTTAGCATACATAGTCATTAAAGTTCAAATTTTGACTGAGGCTGGAGGATCTTCCCAAGTGGCTCACTGAATGGTGAGCACTTGGTGCTGACAAGTTGGTTACTCTCCACATGGACCTCTCCACAGGGCTACTTGAGCATCCTCATGACATGGTGGCTGGCTTCCCCTAGAGAGGGCGCAATCTAAGAGACCAAGGAAGAACCTTCAGTGTGTTTTATGATGTAGCCTCAGATGTGAGACCTTGTAATTTCTGCAGCACTGTATTGATCACTTGGGTTCATGACAATTCACGGCTAATCGAATGTGGGAGGAGACTGCACAGGGCATAAACACAGGTGGACAGTACCATTGGTGGCTATCTTGGCTGCTAGCCTACACACCCACCTTTCCTCCAGGCCAACTCTCCTCATCAGCCCAGAATTCCTTTTCTTCTGCTCCAGCTCACCCCTGAGAACCTGGTTTGATTGGAGCTGTTTGGGGCCTCTGGAGTTCATTGCTGTGTTTCAGACAACGTGGAAGGTCTCATCTTTCCCTTTACTCTTGCTCCTCTCCCCTCTCTATCCTTCTCAGTCTCTCCCCCAGCTCCAGCCTTCCTTGGCTCCTAGTGATTCTTTTAGCAGTAGAGGATATTCTGAAGGTCAGCAGGATGTGAAACAGACAAGAGGGGTTTGCTGGAGCAGGAAATGTTGGGGGAAAGTTTGCTTCCTGGGCTCCTGTCACCTTCTGTAGAAGGGGAGCTTGGGGGTTGTTGGTGGCTTGTCAGGACAACTTCTGTGTTCCTTATTCTGAGACTGGGTCCTTCACATTCCCCAGGGCAGGGGATATTAGATGGGGCTCCATCTATCCACTACAGTTTGGGACAGAGACACCTACACAGCAAGAGGAAACTGAGGAGCTGCCAGCTGTGGCTCAGAATGTTCCTTGTGTTTGGATTAGGGAGGACTCAACACAGGGGCCGTCGTCTCCTGTTGGGAGGGACTTGACGGACTTGCATCATTTGTGTTGAGTGCTGCTTGCTGATGCTTCTATAGACTCTTATCTTTTGATAATGGGAAGCGAAGGAATTTTCTTTTTCTGTACCCTAATAGTTTAATAAGGATCTAGCCATTTCTTTTATTTTAAATAATAGAATTTATTATATGAACTCTATGTAAAGCAAACTGACAAGCCTTCCCTAATAATACCTGTGACTTAAAGAGCTCAGTAATAACTTTTACAGTCTCCCAGTTGACAATTCACATCATTCTTGTTATATGATATACACTGTTTCATTCTTTTTTCTGAATTCCTTCTCTTTCCAGCTGACTTTGTAGACGTATATGTTTCCCGTTGTTGCAGATTGTGTTCTTCAGGAAGCAAATGCTGAGATGGAGTTAGGATTGCAAAAGGTTTAAGAAACCTTTTGGCAACCTAAGGGCCCATCAAGGGGAGAGTAGATAAAGAAGATGTGGTATATATACACAATGGAATATTACTCAGCCATAAGAAACAATGAAATCCAGCCATTTGTGACAACATTGATGGACATTGATGATGTTATGCAAAGTGAAATAAGTCAGAAGGAGAAGGTCAAATACTGTATGATCTCACTCATTATGTAGTAGATAATAACAACAACAAACAAACACATAGAGACATTGATTGGATTGGTGATTACCAGAGGGAGCGGGGGAGGGAAGAGGGTGAAAGGAATGAATCGTCACATGTGTGTGGTGATGGGTTGTAATTAGTATTTGGGTGGTGAACATGATATAATCTATGCAGAAATAGAAGTATAATGATGTACACCTGAAATTTATACACTGTTATAAACTAAAATTACTGCAATAAACAAAAAAATTAAAAAAACAATAAAGGAAAACTTTTGCACTCCTAACTCCTGTGAAAGTAACGAGCCGCAGGATTGGGCCAGGGGAACAGCAGAACATTATACACACCTACCAAAGTCTCCCCCAGTCTTATGGGGCCCTGCAAAGCAAAAACTGCCCTTTAGAGGAGTCCATGTTGGGCAGAAATTCTAGACCCTTGTACCGCCACCTTGCTCAGTCATTGCGTGTGGGCAACCTCAAGAAGAGAAAAACCCAAGGAAAGAGTGACCTGGGCTTGAAAGCCAAAGCAGAGTCTGAAAAGATGATAGCAGGACACCGTTAGCTAATCACACGCCCGGCAATTGGGCAAGTCCTTTCTTGAATGCTGCGTGTCCATGTCAGCCACGTGTGTCTGAACCTCCCTCACAGACTGGCATGGCACCTTGCATATAGCCCTTGCACTAGTAAAGATTGGTTGGTTGCTAAGAGTATGAACTTCACTATTTACTACAAACAACCCTGCTGTGTCAACGTGTCACTGCCCAAACACACCTAGTATTACCTCCTGATGTGGTCAGATCTGAGTGTGGGAAGAAAAATTAACAAATCCACCCGGCCCCATGATCCACATGCTGAAATCTCACAGCAAAATCACAGATGAAATACCTTTCCCAATACCATATGTTGTATAGTTGAGTTGAGGAATTTCTTTCCCTAACTCCAGAATATCGATTTTCCTCTTATATTGCTGTAGACGTAACAAGATCAACTCCCCCACCTCCACTGGCCACTAAAGGAATAAAGAGAGATCATGAAGACAGAGAATTAGAGACAGCAGCATAGGAGAGATCAACCATTTTAGAAAAGAGAAAGTGGAGAGAGACGTGGCAATTTATATGGCAGAACATAGAAAGCTGAAGCCCAAGTTCTAGAGTGGAGAAAGCCAGCAAGAAACACGCTGATTCCTATTGCAGAACTCTCATCAGCTCAGAAATGAGGCCCCTGATCCTCTCAACCGGGAGAGACTGAAAAAGCAAAACAGCTGTGAGTCTTTAAAAGACGCATTTGAGCCCAGTGATCTGCCTCACTCCATGAGCCCAGGTCAGAACCCACTGACACCTTGAAAGAAGACCAGAGTGAAAGGTTACTCCTGAGGTTAAACTTGACCTCAGGGACACCAAAAATCATAAAGGCAAAGAGTAGAGATGGAAGAAATCTGAGGAATCACCCAAAAAGATAAATGAGAAGCAGTTGAGCAAAGAAAATTAGAATATCAACCTGGAGGTCAAATATCTAATTAGGTGTTTCAAGACAAACAAAAACAACGGTAATGGTGGGAAGAAATGATCAAATAATCTAGCAAACATTCCACAAGCCAAGACTACACATTTCCAGGTCTAAAAGACCACAAATATCCAGAACAATGAATGAAAAAAGACACATTACCATTAAAGAAACAACAATTTAAAAACCTTCCTATAGAAGCACCAGGCCAGACAGGTTTACCATCAAATTCTAGCAAACATTCCAGGAACCAGAGAGGTAGTTTTCTGAGGATCTGTTTGACACTTACATTGGAGAACCTGGCGTGTTGCCTAGGGAGACTCTGGTGACCGCTTTTCTGGGGGTGTGGAGACTGGGTTACTCTTTGCTGGGGATACTCATATCTAGTCTGAGGAGTCAGGAGACAAGCTGGGGTTTGTGTTGGTGAAAATGGTGTGGTATTTGTTGGCGCTCCTTTCTTCTTGGTGTATAGGGGGTTGTAAGTTGCTTTTTGGGGTTTCCAACATCTCTAATCTGGCAGGAATATGGGGGACCAGTTGCTGAAGCTTCCATCATTTGATGGAGCCCTCATGATGTTGGGGATAACTGGGAGGCATGAGACTGAGGTTCCTGTTGTCTCTGGTTCTTGGAGGCTGGAGGACCACTGCTTGTATGGGGCTCCCACTTTTCAAGTGTTGGGGTGACAGGGAGGGGTCACTGGATGGAGGGCCTTTGTCTCTAATTCAGGGAGAGGATTGGGATAATTGCATGAGATTCCACTTATCTTTAGTCAGGGGGCTCTGGAGGGGTCTTTATAGATCTCCTTTTTTCTGGTGCTGCGGGAGAGTAGAAGTCTCACTTTCTGGGTCTGCCTTTGTCTGTATTGTTGGCATAGACAAGGTGGGTCTTTGGGCTGGGGCTTCCCATTCTCTAGTGTTGAGGAGCAGCTAAGGGTGTGACTTATGGGGCTGCTGTCATTCCTAGAATTGGAAGTGACTAGGGAGTGCTTGCTGGAGTCCCATAATTTCTAGTTTTGAGGGAATGGATGCCTTGATGCTCAGACCACAGCATTTGTGTTTGTGGATGACAGTTGTTATCTGGGGTCTGGTTGCCTCTAGTTTTGGAAGGAACTAGTGGTGTGTCGCTAGGGCTTCTGTCACATCTGCTGTTGGATGCAGATTGTGAGCACCATTTGCTGGGGGTCCATAATCTTTAGTCTTGGGGGGTGGAGTAAGATTCCCTTGGAGGGGCTTCCAACATCTCTAGTTTTCGGGTTCCAGTTCAACGTGTTTTTAAAAGCATTTTATTTTGAAAATATTTAGACTTACATAAAAGTTGTAAAAGTATACAGGATTGTTTTATTCAGTCAATATTCATTATATTTACGTACATTTTGTTTCCTGCTGATGATCATTCCAGCATTATGTGTCTTTGTGTGGAATTCTTTTCCTTCAGCCTGAAAATTCTCTTTTGAGTTTCTTGAAGCTCAGTTCTGCTGTTGTTTAATTGTTCTAGCTAGGTTTTTTTAAACGCCCTTTGGAAAATATCTTGAATTTGTCTGCATTTTTGAAAAATATTTTTCTTAACTCAGAGAATTTTAAATGGGTAGTTTTTTTCCCCCCCTCCCATTCAACCCTTTAGCTGTCAGATGTCATTCATGTCTTCTGCTTCCAAAGTTTCTTTTGAAAAGTTTCCAGACTTACTATTTCTCTTATGAAAGGAACGTGTCCTTTTCCTTTGGTTGCTTTAAAAATTTCTAGTTTGTCTTTCATTTTCTACAATTGTCCATGATTCTTTGCTTTGAATCATAGTTATTTTGTAGTCTTTGTTTGCTAATTCCTGTATCTGGATTGTCTCTGGGTCTGCTTCTACTGATTTATATATTCATAATTCAGAGCATTTTCCTGCTGCTCTGCATGTCTATTAATCTTTTATTGTGAGCTGGATCTTGTGAACAATACCTCGTAGAAGGTCTTAATCATGTTGCCTTCCTCTAACGATTAGGTTTCTTGTACGAATGGATCACCCTGAGCCTCTGAAGGCTAGGTTTTAGACCCTAAAAGGACATATATATTTCAGTTTTGCACTGACTCCCAAGATGTAATCCTTACTCTTAGTGTGTGGCACTGACTCTCAGGCTGTGACATTTCTAGGGTCATAATTGAAAGCCAGGGCTTTTTTATTTTATCAAGGTCATTCCACTTCAGAAGAGTCCAAAAGCCAACTTCCCACTCCTGGCATGTGTGATTTCTGACATTTCTGCACAATATTCAGTTTTCAGTGGCTTTTCTCTTCTAAGTCTCCTAGATTCGTTCCCTGCACATGCATAAGTGAGGTGTTATTCAAGGACCTGAGGGGGGATTTCTAGGCATATTTTGGGGCCTTCTGTTTGTGAATCTTTATTTTCCACTAAAATATCCTTCAGAGATATTTCAGGGTCAGGTTGTATAGCCCTGGAATCCAACATTCTTCCAGAGAGCCCTGGTTCCTTCCTTTTTCTTTAGAATAGTATCTTAGAAACCAATTTCTGGGCGGTTGATAAGTATTCTCATTATTACTGGAGTGTCGTTCTTTTAGGCCTTCTGACCTCACAGGCTTTGGAAAGATATGAAGCTATACTATCCTCTACATACACACATCATCTATCTATCTATGTATCTATCTATCTATCTATCTATCTACCCACCCATCCGTGAAAAGCGTGAATTGATAATGGTAGCTCTTATTCCAATCAAATGCCTCAGTTGGAGTGGAATAAGAGCTAGCCTTCTCTCTTTCCTTGTTTATTATATCTTTCTTTGACTGTGATACACTGGCTCTCATCATCTACAATATAATTATTTAGTTGTTCAAATCTGGTATACGCATAAACTAGTTTCAGAATTGCTAACCCATACCCTTCCGAGAAACATTTTTCATGAACTAGAGTACAGGATTTCTGATCAGTTCTTTTGATCCATGCTTACAGTATCTGGTAAAACATATTTTTCCAAAGTAAATTTGCTTTCATTTTCATAGCCTTCATTGTGGCAATGTTATACATTTGCAATACATTTAGATTCATTTGTTATAGCTTGTTTTCCGTTTTACGTTCCATTCACTACCGGGTGGATTAATTTTTTGAACCTACAGTAATATCCACTCTGGGGTGTACAGTTCTATGTGCCTTGGCTAATGCATAGAGTTGTGTATTCATCAACACAGTCATGATCAAACATGACACACACATGAACTGTCTTCATAGGATAATTCCATCACTCTCAAATTCCTTTGTAGGAATTTGACTACAAGTCCCTTTGTAGTCATCCCCTCTGTTACTCTTTGCCCCTGGAAACCGTTGATTTGTTGTCTTTCCGTACAGTTTTGCCTTTCCCAAAATGGCGTACAATGGAATCTACAATAAATGGCTTTATGTCTCTGGCTTCTTTCACTTAGGAAAATGAATCTGATTTAAATTGAGGCATATGTTACACATAGCACAATGCATAGATCTTAGGTGTAGAACTCAATGCATTTTGACAAATGCATACACCTACGTAACCTATACTACTTTCAAGATATAGAACGTTCTCCTTACCCCATAAAGTTCCTCCATGTCCGTTCTTGGTCAATCCTTACTCCTGCCTCACACCTTCTCCACAATCTGAGGTTAGATGCAACCACTGTTCTGATTATTTTTCCTATCACAGATTATTTTTTGACTTTTCTTGGAACTCATACAAATAGAATCATACAATATTTACACTTTTTTGAATGTGGCTGATTTGCTCAGTATAATCCTGCAATGGATTTTAATTAATTCACAATAAAAGATGAAGTATATAATGTTTCCTATATACTGGGAGTCTCGTAAATGTTTTGCATATGTTAGCTGATTGAATCCTTAATACAAATCTGTGAAGTAGGCACTCTCATTGTTCTCATTATACAGATGAAGAAACTTTGGCAGAAAAAGTTTGTTACTTGCTTAAGGTAACCATCTCTAAAGAAGAGAACTGAGATTAGACAGAAGAGATTGAACTGTGATAAGTTAAAAATGGAGACCACAGTTGATCCCAATGGGAGCACTGGAGCTGAGGTGGCCCTTCAGGGGTCTCTCAAATGAGGCAAAGGAATTGGGTCTTTGTATCCTCTCCCCATGAACCAGTCATTGGAAGTGGGCTGCCATCGGGAGAGGTCACAATCTTATGTGTGGCACTTTCATTGGCCCAAGGAAATTCCCAGAGAGGTTGGCAGGATGAGGCCTTAGAAGACTTTCGGCAGTTACAAGAACGAGTGACTTAGTCTTTAAAGAAGAATCTAGAAAATATATCACTGTCTCCATTGTGGTCCATCATTTATGCCACTCAGATACATTTGCTTCTTACAGTCAGTGCACTAGGATTCTGGTCGGTCATGTTGACTGGGGAAACTTAGAAGAGGAAGATAAGTGGGACAAATTACAGACAGCTCTTGACTGCACCTTTTCTTCGTGCTCCAATTGATACTTACCATCCCACTACTCCTACTGTCCCATTTAGATTCCCTTGACCCTTGACAAGCACCTCTGGTGGTCTGGGTGGCTTATCAGGAGGGAGGATCCAGTTCCTCATCCCTGAGTCATCTGAACACCTGATCACCACTCCCTTCACAGGATACAGTTGCTACACTTAATTATTGGGGAAAGAATATCAAAAAACATCCCAAAAGATTACCTGAAGGCCAAATGTCCTCTTTGCCCTCACTCTATAACAGAAGCCCCATGTCCTCTGGATGAATTACTTGTGCCAGAGGCCATAGTGACGTCTTTCCTTCTGTTGGTCTCATAAGCAGTAGTAAATTTCAATGGGACTCTGACATTTTTTCCTGGTAGAAGTATCCACCTCTGGGAACTAGGACCTGTTGGTTAATTATTGTTTGCAATTCTTCCCAAGGACCTCATAACCCATCATACGTGAAGAACACCTGCAATGACAACTATTTTATACTACACCTGGGAGTATCCATGCTTGGATTGCACCTAGGACAGTGCAGTAGCTTATGGGATTCCTGGGCAGGGCTATGAAATGTCCACCCAGGTGATTGACAAGAGTAGATTCTCAGGCAAAAAAGGGTTGCACAGTTCAGAATATCTTCCATTGTCCCAGTAGATCCGCCTTCTCTATCTTGATGCACCCAGGAAGGTTAGTGAAGATGAACTACGTCAGCAGGCTTTCTTGCCTTAAGGCTTTTGGCTGGGTTTAGTCAATGGAGAGCCTAGACATGAAATCAGAAGGATGAAAGAGAGTGACATCTGGTCCTGGATATTTCTTGCAGGAGAACCTGGGGCTGGATGCTACTTCTGACCTCCTTTCAGCTCCTGGAATGCAATTCCCTCCTCTCTTGTTTCTAGAATTGGATAATTGCTCACTCTCCTTACCCCTTCAGGCTCATGGGAGTTAATAGAGCCCTACACTTACCAGCTTACTGGGTACCAACCACCTTTTGTGGTTTTCTTACATCTTGTCCACAACTCCGAGAAGCCCTTGTATGAAAACTCTACTTGAATCATCCTAGTCTCAGTGTGTCCTCTGTTTCCTGCTGAGATTCCTACTGATATGCCAACTCATTGATAGCATAAGGAAAAGACCTAATAGTGAACCATAAAGCCCAACAAGATCAGGACCCATCAAGTCTCTGACCACATCATCTTCTACCACTCCTTCCCTGTCCCCACCATGATGTACTCCAGTCACACTGGCCTCCGTGTTGTGGACCTTTGCATGAATAAACTGCTTTAGCCACACAAATTCATATGACTCACTGTCCCAACTCGTGAAGGTCTCTGTTCAAGTGTCCCTTAACTAAGACTTTTTCCCTTCTTATTCCATGTAAAATAGCAAGATCCCAATCCCTATTAACTGTCTTAAAATACTTTCATTTTCTACATAACACTTATAGTAACATATTTTCTTGATTTTTCTATAATCTGTCTTTACCCTATTAGATCTTAAATGCTCCAATAGCAGAAGTGGAGTTTTATTCATTGCTGCAGACACCAGTGTCTCCAGCAGTGCTTGGCATATAGAATATACTCAACAAATAGGCTGGTGGTTAAGGGTATCGACTGTCTGGGCTCAAATCTGGGCTCTACCATTTTCTAACCAGAGAGCTCAGGCAAGTGACATGCCAGTTTTCTCATTATTATCAATTATCAAGCATTTAACGGTGAATAAAACAAAGAGGTTACAGTACAGGAGATCAGGAGAGAGATACACACGAGGTAGGAGAATATGGAGAACTTAGAAAAAGTAAAACACTTAGAAAGTAGTGTCCTAAGGATAGAGCAGTCAGCTGGGTCAAATTATGCTGCGTGGTGAAGTAAAATGAGAGTAAAAATGACAACTGATTTGGGCCTCATAGAAGCTGCTGATGTCCTTGACTAGAGCAGATTGAGTCATATACTTGGACAAATCTGATTGAAGTGAATTGAAAAGAATGGGAATTGAGGAAGAGGATTATTTGAACACTAACAACCCTTGCAAATGTTTGACTTGAAGATTAGCGGAGAAACGGCAAAAGAGCTGTTGAGAGAGACTTTGGGTTTAGGAGAGACAGACTTTAAATGGAAGATACTGGAACATTTAGTAATTAAGTGCTGGAGTCCTGGCAAAGGACATAGGTCTAAGGAATAGGTTAGGTGTAAATATATGTGAACTTAGACTTTATCCCATGCCAAACTGGTACGAACTGGATAATGGATATCTATTCCCTGAACTGTGCATGAGACCAGTTCTTCAGATAAGGAACAAAAAGACCTAAGGGTCAGGTTGGCGATATAGGCTGTAAAGTACCCTTGAGGGTTACCCAAGGCATGGTCAATGACCTCCTCCTTGGGTATCACAGGAATCATGCTAGGCTGTTTATGCTGATTGTAATACCAGCTCTTCGTAATACTGTGTTTTGTTGGATGCAACACCTTTCAGTCAATTGCAAGAAAAAGAATGTTTACCTGGGAAAGAAAAAATCCAACCTCCGTATGGGGTTGTTCCCAGAGCCTTGCTGACCCCCAGCCCTGATGACATCTCTGGCACCTGCAGTGGAAGATGTTGCCCAAACATATTTTTCACCTTTGTCTTTACCAGGGCCCAGGGTCCCAGGAGCAGAGCTCCAGTGCAGGGAGGACCCCAGAGCTCCTTACTGAGAGCAGTGACCAGTTAGGCCTGGACTAGGGGAGTGACAGCAAGAGGAGACCAGAAGCAACTCTGATCCACAGTGACATTGATGGAAGATTTGAGCCAGTATATATCGCTTCTGAAAATGCCCTAGTTCTGATCAATAACTAATCTTCTTTCCATGGTCTTGAATGGCAGAGCACTTTTAGACACGTGTACCCTGCACAGGAGTAAAATTTCCCTGCAGAGGGCTACACTGTATGTCTCCTTCCAGCTCTGCTCCCCCAGTCACAACTGACTAGAGGCCTTGCCTCAAGCTGGTGAGTCAGCTGAGATGTTCTTTCTGCTTCTTCTGCCCCACCTTGGGAAATTTCCACATTCCATGTGCATGATGAGTTCTTATGATGGCTTTGATTACATAAGGCCCAGTGTCTACAAGGAAGGGGACTTGTTGGTCAGTGGGTTTTCCCCCTTCTATACATTGACTCAGGATTCAGAAATGCAGCAGAAATTTCTTTGTGATTCGTCCAAGCAAAGATGTCACATTTTACCTGTAAGTTCATGTGTGTGTGTGAATCCCTCTGACAGTTATGAAAGTTGAATATAAAAGCTGTGTTGAGAATCTCCCATAAACTGTGAATCATCAGCTCCTTTTTTTCCTTTAATAATTATTTGTTGCTTCCTTTTTTTTTTCCCCTTCTGGAATATTTTCCTTCTAAACAGAAGACAGAAATAAGCATCATTCATTTTCTCCTGCCTGCCTTGGAATAATCTCCATTAGTGTTTATTTTCTGAAAGCCTAAAGGATGCAAGTTGCAGGCACAAAAAACCAAGATCCCACTGCCGTGATCCTCATGCCATCCTGCTCCTGACCCACGAAGTGGGAGGGGAGAGAATCCTTGCGCACACCATATCTTGGCTAGAACTTAGTGCTAAGAGTAAGTCTCATCATAGTATATAGATTATTCAAAAACGAACTTTTTATTGAGATGATATTCATTTTTCTTCAAAATGCATTTACTGAGTATCATTTATGGTCTAAAATAATTTGGAGTATTCTCTGAAAAAGATGTGTTGTTTTCCAGTTTAATGAGATATAATTGAAGTTCATCACTGTATAAATTTAAGGTGTACAGCATAATGGTTTGACTTAGATATTTCGTAAAATGATGACCACAATAAGTTTAGCTAGCATCTATCATCTCATATAAATATAATAAAAAGGAAAAGCAAAAAAAAGAAAAGATATTTTTTTCCTTGTGATGAGAACTCAGGTTTTATCTCTTAACAACTTTATTTGTACTATACAGCAGTGTTAACTATTGTCATGGTGTACATTATTTCCCTAGTACTTATCAAAGATCAAGTGTTTAACATATATATATGATGAAATTTTCTAGATGTCTTTTTATTAATTGCTAGGCTAATGATACTGTGGTCAGAGAATGCACAGTGTATAATTTCAGTGTTCAAAGGCTTACTTGATGGCCCAGTGCATGGTTAAATGTATGTATCTTCTTTGGTCTTCATAGAATACCACCGTTATTGACATTTTTATGTAAATATCTGTTAAGCTTAAGTCTTCCATAACTTTGTATATTTTCTTCATCTTTAATTTGACCCGAGGTTGTGTTAAATCTCCAAATCTGATTGTTCATATATGTACTTATGCATATTGATCTATAAATAATAGCTCTTTTTCACTTTGGGGGGTATGTATATTGACTGTTAGCACTCGATCTTCTCTTCCTTTCACCACATATGGTCACCACATATGTCACATATGACATATGGTCACCACCTTTGATATTTCACATGCTTTTTGCTTTGAACTCAGATTTTATCACATATTAACGAGGATACCCATGTTTTCTTTTTGTTCATATTTAAATGGGATATCATTTCTATCTACTTTAATCACTTCTGTGTTTTGCTTCAAGTATTGGAAAGTATGTAGTTGGATCCTGTGGTAGGTGGAATGTGCCCCCAAAGGTGACCAAGTCCTAATCCTTCGAATCTGTGAATATGTTACCTCACAGAGAAAGGAGACTTTGCAACTGTGATGAAGTCAAGGATCTTCAGATGAGGAGATAATCCTGAATTATCTGGATGGGTCCAATATAATCACAAGGGTCTTTACAAGTGAAAGAATAAGTCAAGATAGTCAGAGTCAGAGAAGGAGTTATGACAACGGAAACAGAGATTGAAGTGATATGAGGCTGTTAACTAGGCATGGGAGCAGCCTCTAGAAGCTAGAAAATGCAAAGAAATGGACTCCTGTCTAGAGCCTCCAGAAGGAATGCAGTCCTGCTGACACCTTGATTTTCACCAGTGAGACTCATCTTAGATTTCTGACCTCCCAAAGTATAAGATAATAAATTTGTCTTGTTTTAGGCCTCTAAATGGGTGGTAGTTTCTCAGAGTAGCAATAGGAAATTAATAAAAGTCCTATTTGTAATCCAATGTGAGTGCTTCTGTGCGACTCAGAATTACAGCATCCCAACATTTTGGTTTTTAAAGCTGTATTCACCAATGAAAATAATATTTTAATATTAGAGTGACAAATGCCTATGTTCTACTCTGCAATCTTCTGGAATTGCATGCTGTACCTTGTCAATTAAATTGTTTGAAAATTAAAGTTGGACTGAACTTAGACGTTGAAGAGAGGCATCAACCCAAAGATAAGCTCTAAAGCTCACTGCCTATGATGGTTTTCTAATCTGTAAAGAAATAGATGAAAGGATCAAGTTTGCCTTGCTCCTTGGACTCTGAATTGTTTTTCCTCTTTTAGAAAAAAATAGAGTCATAAATTGCTTCTTCCTCTTTATTTTCTCCCTAAGACTATCTCCTTATTTATGATGGTGCATTTCCCTGCTTCTGCTAGTATGTGTTTCCTAAGTCTGTGAGGCAGGCAGCTTTAGAAAGATACATTGCAAGAGTTTTGATGACACCATTCTATATTCGACTTGCCCTTCCTCCAAGATTTTCTTATGCACTTACCTGACTTAGCTAGTTTCTTTGTATGGATCATGAACTTTTGCTTCATCTCATTACACCGGCACTTGGCCATGACCATCCTCATGTTGTTGGCCTGCATGAAGTAGTGCTTGACTTGTAAACAAATATGTAAATTGGTCCATTCCCCTTAAGCACCCTTCCAACTAACTCATTTTAGGACATTGGTCTATGTCTTTTGAGTGTAGAGCAGTAGTGCTGGATCTTCCAAGGTTTTGGGAACACCATGTGCATGTGCTTTGGATTCCAAAGTCATGAAGAGACAGTAATTGCTCTGGAATGGACAAGTTGCTTGAGTCAAAATGTCATGCTTTTCCTCCTTTTTTTCCGACAGGAGTTACTCCTAAAGTGCATGACTTGATCATTATTTCTAATACTATGGCTTTGGTACAGGCTGAACTACAAAAATTATCGTTATGTCTTGGTCTTTGCTTTTGCCTTCAAGGAGATCAACAGGAGCCCCCAGCTGCTCTCCAACCTGTCTCTGGGTTTCCATGTCTACAATTCCTTTCACAGTGATGTCAGCACCTTGGAAAGCACCATGAGGTAGTCATTGGGTGGGGGTCAGAAGATCCCTAATTACACCTGCCAGGCACAGAACAAGGATGTGGCTGTCACTGCAGGAACCACACTAGCATTCTCTGCCCAGATTGGGACACTGCTGGAGCTCTACAAATACCACAGGTATGAGCATGTTGGGGGGATGGATCTGGAGGGACTGAAGTTTTCCTCCTTGGTGAAATTTTGTGGCCACTCAAGTGGAAAAGAATAAAGTGCGTTTGCATATCTCCCTAATAGGAAAATACCTACCACAGATAGTTCTTGATATGGTGGATTCATTATTTTGGTGTGTGAAGCTGAGAAGGGATGAAGTAGCCTGAGGCTAGCATCATTGGCTAAAGCAGACCACAGTAGCTTCTGGAAATGTAGTTGCCCAAATTCCCTCAAAGGAGTGGAAGCTGAATATTCTGAAATAACCACACCTTAGTTATTTATCTTCCCGTTAGTAAAATTTTATATTTAAACATGTACTTAAAATCATTCTAGTTGGGCAAAAGTCCTGAACAGACATTTCTCCAAAGAAGATACACAGATGGCCAACAGATACATGAAAAGATGTTCAAATTCATTAACTACCAGGGAAATGCAAATGAAAACTACAATGAGATATCTCCTCATGCCCTTCAGAATGGCTATAATTAACAAGACAGGAAACAACAAGTGTTGGAGAAGATGTGGAGAGAAGGGAACTCATAGACTGCTGGTGGGAGTGCAAACTGGTGCAGCCACTATGGAAAACAGTATGGAGATTCCTCAAAAATTTAAGGATAAAACTACAACATGATCCAGCTATTCCACTGCTGGGTATTTTTCCAAAGAACTTGAAAATGCAAATGCGTAAAGATGCATGCACCCCTGTGTTCATTGCAGCTTTATTCACAATAGCCAAGACTTGGAAGCAACCTAAGTGGCCATCAAGGGACGAATGCATAAAGAAGATGTGGTATATATACACAATGGAATACCACTCAGCCATAAGAAATGATGAAATCCAACCATTTGTGACAACATGGATGGACATTGTATGCAAAGTGAAATAAGTCAGAAGGAGAAGGTCAAACACCGTATGATCTCACTCATTAAGTAGTAGATAATAACAACACCAAAAAAATACATAGAGACAGAGATTGGATTGGTGGTTACCAGAGGGGAAGGTGGAAGGGTGGCGGGCGAAAGGGATAATTTGGCACAAGTGTGTGGTGATGGGTTGTAATTAGTATTTGGGTGGTGAACATGATGTAATCTATGCAGCAATAGAAATATAATGATGTACACCTGAAATTTACACCATGTTATAAACCAATGTTACTGCAATAAACAATTTAAAAAAAAAAGAAAAAATAAATTAAAAAATTTTACACTCTTCAAATGCTTTACGAATAGTCACAAATTTAATCCTAATAAAAGTCAATGAAAAGGTTCCATTATTATGGGAATTTTTAGAGATATAGAAACTAAGATGGATAGAGGTTATGTAACCTTCTCAAGATCGTGAAGCTAGTCATATTAGTGTCAGGATTTGAATCCAGGCAGCCCGGCTTCAAAGGCAAGCTTACACTCAATCACATCTACCATCAGATAATATTGCTTCACATTCACAGTGTTATGGCCAAGAATATAAGTTTAGCTACCTGATCATATGAATTTTCTGAAATTCTGCTTATGTTGCTTCCAGAGAACTCAATACAGAACCTTTTTACTCTTTTGATTCAGATAACCTATGGAGATATTGATCCTGTACTGAAAGGTAAGGACTAGATTTCCTCTCTATCAGATGGCTTCCAAGGACATATCTTTAGTCGTCAGAAGGGTCGCGCTGCTGATACATTTTGGCTGGACCTGGGTGGGATATTTAGTGTCAGTTGATATAAAAAGTGAGCAGTTCCTCTGGGTACTTAGAAGAGAGGTGACTATGAACGGTGCCTGCCCGTTACTAAGATACCTGTGACCAAGAGGACGTACACTTCAAAAGATTGGACCTTCATTGCCAGAATCATAGGCGCATAAGCCAATACGTTTACCATGTATGCTGACACAAGTATATTAATAAGTGTGAGCATTGCAGGAAACTATTATTTAACCACTCAGAAGGTGTGGATCACTACATGCACAATGGGATTCTACTTTTATTCCACTTCACCAGTTTTTAGATTCTTACCATGGGAGTCTTTCCTTTGCACACCAGAACTTTGAGATATCTGGATTTAAACACTCTCTATGGACAGTTACCTCCTCTAAATACCAAGAAGACTTTTTCTTTACCAAATTATGGCTTGAAATTTTTAACTCCTCATTTGCAGAACCTGAATGTGGAAAATTTTGGAGCGTCCGCTCAATGTCTCCCTGGATTCTCTGCCAAAGGACAAATTAGACACGACCATGTCTGGATCCAGCTACTACACCTATCATGCTGTGGATGTGGCGGCCTGAGCCCTCCATGAAATGTTTTTGATAAAAGCAGAAGTGGTCTCCATAATGGATGCAGGCCAGCTCATGTTTCTCCCTTAACAGGTAAAATTTCTCCCTTAAATGTGATCTCATTATTGTTTTTTCTGGAGCAGAGAGTTATTTTATTTGGATATAGAATTGTGATTGTGACATTGTGACAGATCAGCATTGACTTGAGCATAATGAATTTCTGTTCTTTCTTTACAGGTTGCAAGTAAATCTCTAATAATTGTAGGGGCTAATTAGCAACAGTGTCAACTCTTTTAACTAGAAATAATCAATTAAAAACTTTCTCTGTGAGAGGTAAGTTTGTAAGATAAAACTTGATGACAATTCATCCCAGGGAATTTAAAAATTCAGGGATTTGCAAAATCTACTTCTGGCCCTATCCCATGATATCTTAAATGCCACTGGGGATAGGACAATTTATTTGAACTTCCTGCATTTTTCTAGAAAGGCTACTGATAGCTAAATGAGTATTTCCTCATTGAAATTTAAAATGACTTTTGGAAGTAAGGAGACTGATCCCCTTTTTACAGATGAGAACCCCAATACGTTGAAATATATTGTAATTTCCCCAAGACCTTTTCAATTCTACTTAGATGATCCTAGACTTTTATAAATCCAAAACCTATGCATAATGTGTCTTGAAATACTTGCTCTTACGTACATGGAAGTGAATGTGATGTCAGATCTAAATACACACATTTTATTGTGACTATACATTTATTTATGAATATAGAACTTTATATATATTTATGTAGTATATAAATATTTGTTATACATTTATATATAAATTATATCAATTAATGTATGAATATTCTTTACTAGTAGCTTTTATATCTTCTCTCTCATTTAATAAATTATTTTGTTCAATGTTAGTAAGGAGCAAGCTTTCTTTCTTTGTTTCTTCTTGTGTTCAAGGAAACTCCCTAGCACCCCTAAAGCAAACCTCAGTGCTCAAGGTGCTCAGGTTTAGCTCTACAGCACTCCCTGAACATGGAATCTTCAGGAATGGTTTAAACAAATCACCATGTGCTCTCTGAGGGCAGACAAGAATGCCTTCTTCCTTAAGCATGCAGAATAGTAAACACTCCCCAAATTGAACTTATTCAGAAGATGACTAATACAGAGGGGAAAAAATCTAATTGCTGGGCAACTGAGTATCCCCACCAGTTCGTATCTGAGTTTTCTGTCCTCACTTTCCATGCTCATTTCATTTCACAACTATGTCCCCCTTTCAGCTTCACCCGTTCCTAAAAAACACCCAATTTAAAAACAGCACTGGAGCTCATGTGACACTGGATGAGAAAAGAAACTCTGTGTCATAGCATGAAATTCTGAACTATGTCATTTTCCTAAAGGTCTTGGATTTCAGGTGAAAGTAAAGGAGTTTGTTCCCCAGGATCCACGTGGTCAAGATTTCATCATACATGAGGAGGTGATAAACTGGGCCGTCGGATTCAAAAAGGTTGCAGAAAACACAATCTTGGATTACTTCTTCATCTACATCACACGATAGAGACCGTATATGAAAATAATGGTGAAATTATTTAACTCATAACAAAATTCTCATTTATTGATATAATTTTTCTTACTGTCCAAGAGATATTGAAAGTACACTTTTAATTAAGGAGAAATTCCCAAATTTTGAAATGCTTTCTATGCTACAGCGGGACAATGAGGTTACCAATGTAGTAGGAGGAGCTGATAAAAAATTGATGATTTAAATTCCCATTTAAGCTGAAAAAGCGTCAATCTCATTGCTTGCAAATTCATTGCTGTCCATGCGTTGTGCCTTGAAGACATAACAGATGCTGACGATCTAGACTTTTGATGACTTGTAGATACAATTCAAATTGTCTTTGGCCATTTGGTTTTCTTCCAGAAAAGAGATTTTATTCTCTTTAACTAGAATCAAAAGTATTGATATTGAGTTTTATTAATATATAAATATTTTATTAATATTCCTTATATTTCCATCTCTTCATCCCACCTCTATACATTCTTGTAGAAAAATTCACCATCAGAAAAAAAGATTCCTTTTGCTCTTCCAGGAACTACATTCTTCCTCTTCATCAGATTTCCCTTTAAAACTCAGTCCTGTAAGTCATCCCTCAAGATGCTATATTATATCATTCAAGCCTGTCCCTGTGTCTTTGGTGTATAATCTACCTGACATTAAATATATTACTAAATAAATTCAATAATTGCAATTTGTACTAATCAAACAATTCTCATGTTAATGTATTGTATGAATTTAAATATTATTTATTATTAAGGTAAAATCTGCTTATAGTTCAAAAACGTAATCCAGAAATACCATATTCAGAATCACATTTGGCAATAACAAATATGATTCATGATCAGATGCCCCATTTGCTTAAAACAAACAAGCGTCCTATTCATTGAGATGGAAAATGTTTTAAATCATTATGTATCTTCATGTTGGGAATTGTTTTCTGCAGATTGACCTTGATTTTATTTTGCTTTCCCTGGGTGCATCAATCATGTCACATATTAGAGGTGATCTTTAAGAGAGTTTTTGAGATAATTTAAACAATATTATCAATTATTAAATATTATAAAATAATAATATATTATCCAATTATATAGTATTGTTCAGTATTATCAATAATTCTCTTCTTTCAAACTCACCCCTATGGGTGTAGGATGTTCTGTCAGCCAGGATTCAGGAAAATCCCTCAGGAAGAGAGCTACCTGCTGCTTTGACTGTGTATTGTGCCGAGAGAGAGAAAAATGTAATCAGACAGGTATGAACTGGCAAAAATACACAATCACTTTCTCTCAGGTCTTCTTTGTCTCCAAATAAAATGTAAAGGGTCTGGGATTAACCAATAGCATCTCATTTCTTCTTTATTTTCTATTATTTCATTCACTCATTCAATACATTCATTTAGGTAATCAATACATCATTTCCATGTTGGGAGTTACCTTGATCTGGCTTCTTTATACTCACATTGTTAGGTTCTGCTGAAGTAGCTCTTCTGAAGGGAATACAGCTCTTAAACTACATGTTGTGTTAGGCAAACACTTAGAGATTCCGTAGCACCGTATACTAATCTTAATCACAGAATAACACACATGGTATTAAGCTGGAAGTAAGTGTGGCTGTCTTTAGGACATGCTTCCTATTCATATCTTTACACCCAAGTTGACGAGCACTGTGTCTTACAAATAGTAGGTGTACAAAAACCGGAACTAAAGAGTTAATAAATGAATGGATATATTATATTATTATTGCTCTGGTAGAAGATATAAACAATAAACCGAGCATGCAAACTTGATAAGATAAAGGCCCTGCTTTCCAAGAAATCATAGTGAGGTACATGTTAAAAAAGAATAACAGGGCAATTTGAAAAGTGCCATAATAAAGGTAGTTAGAAGTTAGCAGAGTCAACAAGAGTAGATAGTCTTACTTGGAGGAATCAGATGATTCTTCATGGAAAGCTGATGTTTGAGTTGAGTTTTTAAAAACATGTGGGGATTTGTCAGTTCAAGATGAAGAGGGATTCTTGGCAATAGAAGTTTGGACAACAAAAGTTATGCAAGATGAATAAGTTCTGGCAACCTACGGTCCAACATGGGCCGATAGTTAACAATATTGTATTGTAGACTTAAAAATTTATTAGGAGGGTAGATGTATGTTAAGTGTTCCTACCTCAAAAGAAAAAAAGTATTTTCAAAAAGGAGGTTAAAATAAAAAAATAAAGAAGACAGGAGGAAGCATTTGGAGGTGATGAATAGGTTTAAGGACTTGATTGTAGTGATGGATTCACAGGTGTATATTATCTCCAAACACATTAAGTTGTACACATTAAGTATGTACAGCTTTTTGTATGTCAGTCATACCTCAATAAAGTGTTTTAAAATGTTTTTATGTGGTGTATTCAGACATATGGAATAAGACTAGTATGGCTGGAATGAGATGATAAAAGACTGATCGTGGATGATGATGGAATAGGTAAATAATGAAAAAAAAATCCCATCATATTTAAAGTACAATATTCCAGTCTTAACAAACAAAACAGCAAGGAATTCATATGTATTAATTACCAAAGTTATCTCTTGACATTGCTAAATGTTCTGTCCAGTAAAATAATGCATGAAATAACATATTACAGAAATAAATAAGGGCTGGAGCAGAGAGCATGTTTACAAATTATGTTTTTCGTTAGAATGCATCTGGCTATAAATGAAAAAGAAAACAAACTAAAAGTATCTTTTAAAAAATATTTATTATATCCCATAAAAAAGACCAGAGTAATTTACTACGATGATTCTTTGTGCCAGAAAAAATAAAAGCACAGTGTTGCATTATAAAGATGGAGAGGGAAATATGTTTCATTCCATTTGTTATTTACTTAATGAATATTGTCATAAATATCACTTTTCAAAAATAAAAAAAGTGAAACAATTAAAAAAAATGGCCAGAGATATAATGACTCGAGGATTAGAGAATTCAGCAGCTCAAAACTATAATCAAGCACAGATGATATTCTCATATTTTGTTCTATCATCTTGGGTTCCCAGCTTTCTCTTCAGGCTGGGCTCCTTGTGGTCTCAAAGGCTGAGCTGTTTAAAGTATTATACCATAGTAAGCGAACAGAAAGATGAAAAAGAGTGGGCATCTACTCCCCCTGACTTTGTAAGAGCAACTCAAAAACACATCCTCCAAGTGGGGCCAATTATAATTGATTTAGAGCTGTCAGCCTCCCCTCAATCACACGGCCTCATGCAAGAAGTTGAATGTCAAAGCACAACTGAGCTGCTGGTAGAAAGGGGATAGATGGGTCATGAATAAGCCACCAGTGGACTCTGCTTCAACGTTTACTTACATAATGCAAAAAATATTTTAAATTAGAATGCAAAAATATCTAATCAATTAGTGGGATCCAAAATAATGTATCAGGCCGGCCCTGTGGTGTAGTGGTTAAAATTCAGCATGCACCACTTTGGTGGCCTGGGTTCATGGGTTCAAATGACAGGCATAGACCTACACTGCATATCAAACATGCTGTGGTGGCCACTCACATACAAAATAGAGGAAGACTGGCACAGATTTTAGCTCAAGGCTAATCTTCCTCAATCAAAAGATAAATAAATAAATGAATAAATAATTAACTAAATAAATAAAAGATGAAATTAATGTATCAATAGTAATGATTTTCCCACATATCAATAGTAAAGTGTTTGATAATGCAGTATTAAAGTCTCATTTCTCACTCTCAAAAACACAAAAACGTAATGCACAAAGTACATTAGTTAGAATGTGTTCAGCTCAAAGTGATAGAGAACCTCATAGTGGCCTTAAATCATGACATTTGTTATTTATGTTACAAGAATTTCAGAAATAGACAGATGCAAAGGTTTTTTTTTTTTCTATCAACCTTTTGATAACAAAGACTCAGGCTCCATATAACTTTTGCTTCAATATGCTTAGTGTGTTGGATTTTATTTTTACAAGTGTCTGCCACTGCTCATCATCCACAGGGGAAAGAAAGAGGAAGAGTGAGCTATAGCATCCTATTAGATGCAGGTTTTATTTAGTGCAAGAAAGAGACCATACAATCAGATTGTCAGTGATTTAGGCCCATGGCGCATAGCTGACAAGTGAGGCAGAGCACACTCTGGCAAAAATTAGCTTAGATCTGCCACAATTGGCTTAGGTCACTCAAAATTGGGGTTCTAATAGCTAGGTATAATGGAGGAAGTGTACTTGTAGGTAGTTGTATGTTATGCGAAGCATAGTTTTAATTTTGGCTAAAAATGTGTTTGGGAAATGCAAAAGAAAATGAACACAGTTAGCGCCATTAAATTTCCCAAATGGAATGTCTGAATATTACAAAAGTCTGTATCCTTTTCTAAATAATTTTTAGCTTTACCGCAATTCAAACCATTTCATCAAAGGAATTTACTTTGAAAGTTAAGAATTTTACTACGTTTTTTATCAAACAAAAATCGAGTTAGAAAAATCGAGAAACAAGATTTATATAGAAAAGTAATTCAAAAAGAAAAGGTGTAATTACGGTAATTATATTGTTCTAATATTATTTGTAGAAATAGGGACGAGAAAAGAATGCCCACTTTCAACAATAAGAATGGCTGCTTCGTGCCCTGATGTCAGAGATGGGTAGTTGTGGCAGAGACCCTATGGCCCACAAAGCCTAAAATATTTGTTCTCTGTCACTTTGCAGTAAAAGTTTGCCCAATACAAATTCATAGGCCAGGGCGTAGCCCTTGAATGATGGCTGATAGGCATGCCTGCATATGTGTTGCAGCTGCCTCATCCTCAGCTGAGATGACTTGTTCTCATGTGTTCTTCTTGTCTCACAGTACTCCCCAGAGCGATTGAGCTCTAGGTGAGCACAGTGGTAAAGCACTTGATGTCCCTGATGCCCTGCCTTCCTTTCCCTGCCTCACTTTCCCAGTGCCTCACTGGTGTGTTGCAAAATCCCCACCACCTAAAATACTCGCCCTTAAACCCTTAAGTTTATGGAAACATCCAACTAACACAAGACCCAAACTTGGAACTTCTGGAGGTGGATTATCACCTACTTGAAGCTAAAAGCATTCTGGCATAGAACGGAACTGTTTAATGTGAATATTTTTAACGTAAGTCTCTGCAACTTTGTGTATCACAACCAAATAAGGTGTGGGCAATGGGCCCTATAATGCCAATGAGACTTTTGTTTTTTGTCTTGGGAATGTGGAAGAGTGGCTGACTGAAACACCAAGACTTTCCTTTCCTTTTCAAATAGAGATCAATGTATAGGGCGTCCAGGAAACCAGTATGCAAACAATGAGAGAAATTGCAGCCTGCTGAAAGTTGTGACATTTCTGGCATTTGAAGATTCTTTAGGGAAGACTCTGGTTTGCACAGCTCCTTGCTTCTCTGTTGTCACAGCAGTGGTCTTTGGGGTCTTTGAGAAGCACCGAGACACTCCTGTAATCAAGGCCAAGAGTTGGACTCTCAGCTACATCCTGCTCATCTCCCTCACTCTCTGCTTTCTCTGCTCCTTACTCTTCATCGGCTGACCCAACACAACCACCTACATTATTCAACAAATCACATTTAGAGTTGTTTTTACTGTGGCTGTTTCCACTGTCTTGGCCACAACTATTTCTGTTGTGGTGGCCTTCAAGGTCATGGCACCAGGG
Organism: Diceros bicornis minor; assembly: GCF_020826845.1. Lineage (NCBI taxonomy): Eukaryota > Metazoa > Chordata > Mammalia > Perissodactyla > Rhinocerotidae > Diceros > Diceros bicornis. Next base: position 15,016,280 of record NW_026690866.1, read on the forward strand.
AGAAGGATGTGGCAGTGGTTGGTGTCAGGGACACATAACTTCATCATTCCCATCTTCTCCTTTATCCAGCTGAGTCTCTGCGATCTGGATGGAACCTCTCCTTCTTCATTGACACAGATGTACACTCTGAACACGGCCACATCCTCATCGTGTGCAACAAGAGCTCAGTCACTTCCTTGTACTGCGTCTTGGGATACCTGTGATCCTTGGCCCTGGGCAGCTTCACTCTGGCTTTCCTGGCCTGGAACCTGCCTGACAACTTTAATGAAGCCAAGTTCCTGATGTTCAGCATGCTGATGATCTGCAGTGTCTGGGACACTTTCCTCCTTGCCTGCCACTGCACCAAGGGCAAGGTCATGGTGGCCGTGGAGAGCCTCTCCATCTTGGCCTCAAGTGTGGGGCTATTAGGCTGCATCTTTGCCCCCAAGTGCTACATTATCTTCCTAAGGCCAGAGAGAAACCCATCAATAGGGTTAAGGAATACAACTGGTTCAGGTGAAAATAAGCAATATATATATATTTTCACCAGAATTTGCATACACCTGAAAAATAAACTAGCAAATTTTTGCAAGCAGACTTTAAGTACCAAGTAAAGGGCCGGCCCCTTGGCTTAGCAGTTAAGTGTGCGCGTTCCGCTACTGGCGGCCTGGGTTCGAATCCCGGGCGTGCACCGACGCACCACTTGTCAGGCCATGCTGAGGTCGTGTCTCACATACAGCAACCAGAAGCATGTGCAACTATGACATACAGCTATCTACAGGGGCTTTGGGAAAAAAAAAAAGGAGGAGTATTGGCAATAGATGCTAGCTCAGAGCCGGTCTTCCTCAACAAACAGAGGAGGATTAGCATGGATGTTAGCTCAGGGTTGATCTTCCTCACACACATACACACACAAATAGTACAAAGTAAATTTACCTTACATCTCCAATTAATTTATTGCTTTACTTTCTTTTGGCTTTGTACAATGATCCTCGGCATTCAAATGCACAAATACACAAATATGAATATTACCTCAGATTAATTTTCCTCTAAAATTATCTGTGGTAGATTGCATAAATGCCCACACATCAGTTCTCTCCCTCCACCTGTGTGTTTTGGTAGAAAACTCCCACTTTGACTCTGTGTGGACTTGGCCTTTTAACTGGCTATGGTCAATTGGACACTAGTAAATGACAACAACACATCTTTAAGAATATATATTAAGGAGAGGCGGAGTCAAGATGGCAGCGTAAGCAGACTCAGAACTCACCTCCTCCCGTGGACACAGCCAATTTACAACTACTCGTGGAAAAATTACCCCTGAGACAGAACTGAAAACTGCATAAGAGGAACTCCTTCAACAATGGACAAGCCTAACTGAGGTAGAAGAGGCAGAGACTCCCTTCTGGAGAGGAAAAATGCTGCCTTCACAAGCCGCCAGCTTCACGGCTGCCGGTAGCAGCTCACAGGTACACAGCCTCCCTGGAGGCGTGGGGTCCTGAGCCGGGGAGCACCCCCGCTGTGGGCATTTTGTGGACCTAGCACAATCGAGATGAGTGGCATAAATCTGACTTTGCCTGCTACTAAAACACTGGGTAGTACCCCCAGAAAACCCGGTTCACAAGGAAACTAAAACTGGCTCTTAAAGGGCCTGAGCGCAAACTCACCCGTTTCAGAAAGCATCCTAAAATCACCAGAAAGAAAGGTGCACAGTGCTGTGGTGAAAATAGACTCACTTAATAGGCCCTGAGTGCATCTCGGTGAAGGGTGAGAACTCTCCAGGGACTGGGACATTGGCGGCAGCCATTGCTGTGGGCAGGTGTGGGCGTGCTGACACAGAAGCCATTGAAGTTCTCCCTGAGGCCTGCTAGCCCAGGTCTGCCCACTCGCTAGAGCACCAATTTAATCCAGCTCAGCCAGGGCAGGCAGCCCACCCTAGAGACTGGCCCCACCCAACAACAAGCCCTCAGGCAACTTGTGGGCCTGCATAGATTGGTGACTGGATTCTCTGCAGCCTGGCAACTGAGCCGACTTGAGCCAGGCAGGGTCTGCACAAGGAGCGGGTGGAGAGTGTGGGGTGGTGGCGGAGTGTGTGGGGCTCCCGCCGTGGTGAGACTGGGTCTGCTTGGGGAGGTCGGGGTGCTCACACGGGGCAGGACTGTGTTGACTGTGTGTGTGGACCTGTGGTCTGCAGGGCTTTTCAGCTGCAGAAGACTTGTGCTTCTCAAAGACCCACATAGGAGGTTTGCACCACCTTCCAAAGCCTGAAATGATTGGGTGCTCCTATGCCTGATGTCAGCCCCACCCAGCTGCAACCTCAGAGAGCTGACAAGAGACCTAATAGGCTAGAGGCTTACAGCAATTGTAAGACCCTGAGCCTAACAACCTGCCACGCTGGAGGCCTACTCATTTAAAAGAAATACTGCAACAAAAATGTGGTATTAGAACTTGCAGCCAACTGTGCTGGGGCTCCCCACACCTGATAAAGAAACTGAAGGGCCCACAACAACTACAAGCAGCTGAGCATTACAACAGCTGGCCAGGAGCATAACTCGGCCGCCCTGGGCACCTACAGGGAGAGCAAACAGGCAACAACAGAAGGACACACGTAGCCCACATAGGGGTCACCCCTGGAACATTGAGAACTGAGGGAAGCACACTGGAAGACTTCTAAGGCATCACTTACATAAGGTCACCTATCCAAGAGCAGGAGACGTAGCTGACATACCTAATACGTAGACACAAGCACAGGGAAAGAGGCAAAATGAGGAGGCAAAAGAATACATTCCAAGTAAGGGAACAGGAAAAACCCCAGAAAAGGAACTAAGTGAAACAGAAAAGAGCAACCTACCCGACAGAGAGTTCAAACTAAGAGTGTTAAGGATGCTCACTGATCTGGGGAGAAGAATAGATGAACTCAGTGAGAATGTCATCAAAGAAATGGAAGATATAAAAAAGAACCAATCAGAAATGAAGAATACAATACTGGAAATGAAAAATTCAATAGAGGGACTCAAAAGCAGAGTAGAGGATACAGAAGAATGGATCTGTGAGCTGGACGAAAGACTAGAAAAATTACCCAAGCTGAACAGGTAAAAGAGAAAACAATTAAAAAGAGTGAGGACAGTCTAAGGGACCTCTGGGACAACATCAAGCGCACTAACATCCGTGTTATAGGTGTCACGGAAGGAGAAGAGCGAGACAAGTGGGCAGAGAATCTATTTCAAGAAATAATAGATGAAAACTTCCCTAACCTAAGGAAGGAAACAGACATCCAGGTACAGGAAGCACAGAGAGCCCCAAACAAAATAAACCCAAAGAGGCCCACACCAAGACACATCATAATCAAAATGTCCAGAATTAAAGATAAAGAGAGAATCCTAAAAGCCGCAAGAGAATGTCAAGATACATACAAGCAAACCCCATAAGTCTATCAGCTGACTTCTCAGCAGAAACCTTACAGGCTAGAAGAGAATGGCACGATATATTTAAAGTGCTAAAAGGAAAAAACTTACAGCCAAGAATACTCTAGCCAACAAGGTTATCATTCAAAATGGAAGGAGAGATCTAAATTTTCCCAGATAAGCAAAAATTAAAGGAGTCTGTGACCAAGAAACCAGTGATACAAGAAATGTTAAAGGGACTGATTTAAGGGGAAAAGAGAAGACCACAAACAGGAAAAATTATCTATTTCCATGATATGAACATAATGGATACAAATACACAAAAAAGAGGTTAGATCTGATATCAGAAACATAAAAGGAGGGAGGAGCGTAGTTAAGAGTACGGCTTTCAGACAGATCAAACTGAAGTGACCATCAATTCTGTATAGAAGAAGAAAGGAACAGAGAAGGACTACTAAAACTCTGAGAAAAAAAAAGTTAAAAAATGGCAGTAAGTACCTACTTATCAATAGCTACTTTAAACATCAATGGAATAAATGCTCCAATTAAAAGGCATAGGGTGGCTGACTGGATAAAAAAACAAGACCCATATATATGCTGCATACAAGAGACACATTTCAGACCTAAAGACACTTACAAACTGAAAGTGAAGGGATGGAAAAAGATACTCCACGCAAATAGCAATGAAAAGAAAGCTGAGGTAGCAGTACTCATATCAGACAAAATAGACTTTAAAACAAAAACTGTAAAAAGAGACAAAGAAGGGCATTACATAATGATCAAGGGAATAATCCAACAAGAGGATATAACACTTGTAAATATCTACGCACCCAATGTAGGTGCACGTAAATATATAAAGCAATGATTAACAGACATAAAAACAGAAATAGACGGTAACACAATAACAGTAGGGGACTTTAACAGTCCACTTACACGAACGGATAAATCATCCAAACAGAAGATCAACAAGGAAACATTGGCCTTAAACGACACACTAGAACAGATGGACCTAGTAGATATATACAGAGCATTCCATCCAAAAACCGAAGAATACACGTTCTTTTCAAATGCACATGGAACATACTCCAGGATTGATCACATATTAGGCCACAAAGCAAGTCTCCATAAATTTAAGAAGATTGAACTAATACCAAGCATCTTTTCTGACCACAACGGTATGAAACTAGAAATCAGCTATAGAAAGAAAATCAGAAAAGTCACTAATACATGGAGAGTAAACAAAATGCTACTGAACAACGACTGGGTTAACGAAGAAATCAAAGAAGAAATCAAAAAATACCTGGAGACAAATGAAAATGAAAATACGACATGCCAGAATTTATGGGATACAGCAAAAGCGGTTCTAAGAGGGAAGTTTATAACAATACAAGCCTATCTCAACAAACAAGGAAAATCTCAAGTAAACAATCTAACAATGCACCTAAAGGAACTGGAAAAAGAAGAACAAACCAAGCCCAAAATCAGTAGAAGAAGGGAAATCATAAAAATCAGAGGAGAAATGAATGAAATAGAGACCAAAAAAACAATAGAAAAAATTAATAAAACCAAGAGCTGGTTCTTTGAAAAGATCAACAAAATTGACAAAGCTTTAGCTAGACTCACCAAGAAAAAAAGAGAGAAGGCACAAATAAGTAAAATCAGAAATGAAATGAAAGAGGAGAGGTTACAACAGACACCTTGGAAATACAAAAGATTATAAGAGAATACTATGAAAAGCTATATGCCAACCAATTCGACAATCTGGATGAAATGGATAAATTCTTAGAATCATGCAACCTTCCAAAACTGGATCAAGAAGAAGTAGAGAATTTGAATGGACCTATTACCAGTAAAGAGATCGAAACAGTAATCAAAAACCTCCCCAAACATAAAAGTCCAGGACCAGACGGCTTCCCTGGGGAATTCTACCAAACTTTCAAAGAAGACTTAATACCTACCCTTCTCAAACTCTTCCAAAAAATCGAGGAGGAGGTGAAGCTCCCTAACTCATTCTACGAAGCTGACATTACGCTGACACCAAAACCAGACAAGGACAACACAAAAAAAGAAAATTACAGGCCAATATCACTGATGAACATCGATGCAAAAATCCTCAACAAAATACTAGCAAATAGCATACAACAATATGTTAAAAAGATTATACACCATGATCAAGTGGGATTTATTCCAGGGATGCAGGGATGGTTTAACATTCGCAAATCAATCAACGTAATACACCACATTAATAAAATGAAGAATAAAAATCACATGATCATCTCAATAGATGCAGAGAAAGCATTTGACAAGATACAGCATCCATTTATGATAAAAACTCTGAATAAAATGGGTATAGAAGGAAAGTATCTCAACATAATAAAGACCATATATGAGAAACCCACAGTTAATATCATCCTCAATGGTGAAAAACTGAAAGCCATCCCTCTAAGAACAGGAACCAGACAAGGATGCCCACTGTCACCACTCCTATTTAACATAGTACTGGAAGTCCTAGCCAGAGCAATCAGGCAAGAGAAAGAAATAAAAGAGATCCAAATTGGAAAGGAAGAAGTGAAACTGTCACTATTTGCAGATGACATGATTTTATATATAGAAAACCCTAAAGAATCCACCAGAAATCTTTTAGAAGTAATAAACGAATATGGTAAAGTTGCAGGATACAAAATCAACATAAAAAATCAGTTGTATTTCTGTACACTAACAACAAAGTAGGAGAAAGAGAAATTAAGAATACAATCGCATTTACAATTGCAACAAAAAGAATAAAATACCTAGGAATAAACTTAACCAAAGAGGTGAAATATCTGTACACCGAAAATCATAAAACATTTCTGAAAGTAATTGAAGAAGACACAAAGAAATGGAAAGATTTTCCGTGCACTTGGATTGGAAGAATTAACATAGTTAAGATGTCCATACTTCCTAAAGCCATCTATAGATTCAATGCAATCCCTATCAAAGTTCCAACAACATTTTTCACAGAAATAGAGCAAAGAATCCTAAATTTATATGGAACAACAAAAGACCCCGAATAGCTAAAGGAATCCTGAGAAAAAAGAACAAAGCTGGAGGTATCACACTCCCTGATTTCAAAATATACTACAAAGCTATAGTAACCAAAACAGCATGGTACTGGCAGAAAAACAGACACACAGATCAATGGAATAAAATCAAAAGCCCAGAAATAAATCCACACATCTATGGAGAGCTAATCTTTGACAAAGGAGCCAAGAACATACAACGGGGAAAAGAAAGTCTCTTCAACAAATGGTGTTGGGAAAACTGGATAGCCATATGCAAAAAAATGAAAGTAGACCCTTACCTTACACCATACACCATAATTAACTCCAAATGGATTAAAGACTTGAATGTAAGACCTGAAACTGTAAAACTTCTAGAAGAAAACATAGGCAGTACGCTCTTCGACATCGGTCTTAGCAACATCTTTTCAAACAGCACATCTGACGGGGCAAGAGAAACAATAGAAAAAATAAACAAATGGGACTACATCAAACTAAAAAGCTTCTGCACAGCAAAGGAAACCATCAACAAAACGAAAAGACAACCTAACAATTGGGAGAAGATATTTGCAAATGATACATGTGATAAGGGCTTAATCTCCAAAATATATAAAGAACCCATGAATCTCAACAACAAAAAAGCTACTAACCCAATTAAAAAATGGGCAAATGACCTGAACAGACATTTCTCCAAAGAAGATATACAGATGGCCAACAGACACATGAAAAGATGTTCAAAATCACTATCAGAGAAATGCAAATCAAAACTACAATGAGATATTACCTCACGCCTCTCAGAATGGCTGTAATTAACAAGACAGGAAACAACATGTGTTGGAGAGGATGTGCAGAGAAGGGAACTCTCATACACTGCTGGTGGGAGTGCAAACTGGTGCAGCCACTATGGAAAACAATATGGAAATTCCTCAAAAAATCAAGGATAGAACTACCATATGATCCAGCTATTCCACTGTTGGGTATTTATCCAAAGAACTTGAAAACACCAATTTGTAAAGGTACATGCACCCCTGTGTTCATTGCAGCGTTATTCACAATAGCCAAGACTTGGAAGCAACCTAAGTGCCCATCAAGGGACAAAGGGATAAAGAAGCTGTGGTATATAAACACAATGGAATACTACTCAGCCAAAAGAAACGATGAAATCCAGCCATTTGTGACAACATGGATGGACATTGAGGGTATAATGCAAAGTGAAATAAGTCAGAGGGAGAAGGTTAAATACTCTATGATTTCCTTCATTAAGTACTAGATAATAACAACAATAAACAAACACATAGGGGCAGAGATTGGATTGGTGGTTACAAGAGGGAAAGGGGGGAGGGGGGAGGGAGGAGGGTGAAAGTGATAATTCGGTACATTTGCGTGGTGATGGGTTGTAATTAGTATGTTGGTGGTGAACATGATGTAATCTATGCAGAAATAGAAGTACAATGATGTACACCTGAAATTTTTACAATGTCATAAACCAATGTTACTGCAATAAACAAAAAATTAAAAAAAAAAGGAATATATATTAAGAATAACTTTACTAATTGTACGATCATGGATATTCTCCTGTATTGTCATCCACCACTGTTATGCACTGAGTATTTCTACTCTTAATTTTAGCCCTATAATCCATTTGGAGTGATTTACTTGTGAATAATGTTAGTCAATGGTCCAGTGTTTTATTTTGCAAAGGGATATCTTATTGTCTATAAAACAATTACTGTATCATTTTAAAAGTTGATTTTAAATACAGTGAAGCTGAATGATGCTTGGAAAATGGATATTATTTTCATTCATAATTGTAGTATATCTCTCCATTTCTTCAGAGCTTTTATGTCCTGTGGTATATCTTTATAATCTTCTTCATTTATCTTACATAACTTATAAATTATATAACTACATACGGCATCATGCTGCATAAATCCAATTATTTCAAATATTTTATTTCTCCTAAGTCTAGAATAATTACTTATATGTTTAAAATAGTTCTTGCTAATAAAATGATATTTTTATATGGTTATCTAGTGTCTTTTCACATTAGTCAACTTATTTAAAATTCTAAATTTTATAAGTTATTTCCCACTAAAATAATAGATTTTTCTCTTCTTCTTTCATATTATTTACCTATTCTTTCTATTATGATTTTTAAATGACTGGGCTCTCTGGTGCCACACTGAATCACAATAATATTTGCCAGGAGTATTTTCCTCTTCTGAAGTGTAGCCTAAACACCAGATAAATTATTTGTCAAGGCAAAGCAGTCATCTAAGAGAGAGAAAACAAAAACGTGAAGGGGAACCATTTCTACCTGGAAGTCAACAGACTTCCCTCTCTTGGTTATTTAATGCTAGATATGTTATGCCAATGTACCCACTGAGAATTAGAGGATCTCACTCTAGTTCCAGGAATTAATCTTGGTCAAATAGTTTAACCTCTTTAGACTTTCTTCATCTTTATTATGAAGAGCTTGAAAAGTGTTTTTGAGTTTTAATGTCCTATGATTCCAAGGTATCCTTTACCCAGATGCACCTGACAAAGAACAGAGTGAATTTTCAGTTATCTACTTCTCCATCAACATTATCACTTAGGGAAGAAGAATGCCCCTGAGCTAACATCTGAGCCAATTCTTCTCTAATTTTTCTCTGTGGGATGCACCACTCCTCAAGAATGTGTGGGTGTGTATATGTGTTACTATACTTGACATGTGTAGATATCTCCTTAGGCTGCATGTTCCACCTCTGCTTCTGCTGCCTCACACCTCACACAGAAGCAGGGCTTTGCAGAGGCTTCTAAGATGTTCCTTTTGATTTTCTTCTTCCTGTTCCTTCAGTTTCCTCTCTTTGTCTGTCGTTTGGCTTATCCTGACTACTTTTTGTGAAATGAACCCAGTGCATAAAAGGATGGAGATGTGGTTATTGGTGGGTTTTTCCCCTTGTATACGTATTTCTTACACAGAGGGATCAAGAAGCCTACCACTTTGCAGTGGTAAGTGCCTCTTTATTTATATTCTGCTTGATTATTATGATGAACTATGCCTATGGGATCTGTGGATGGATAGACCAAGGCGCTATGCATCACCTGTCCTGTCTTTCCCCGGCATCCCCACCTTCCCAGAATTGTCCATTTTTATCTCTATCTCTTCCCGCTGACTTGTTGCTTCCTTCAAAGGAGAGAACAGTGTTTTTATATTTTCCAGTTTTCTTCCTTTTAGTGTCCAATTTTCAGGGTTAGAAGCTTAGTGAGACAGGACTCTCCACCAACATGCTCCAAGAACTCTGCCCTTCCTCATGCCTCAGCTACCGCTGCATAGTGTTCTAACTTCTGCTCCTTTGGGGGAGAATCCCAGCCTGTACAGATGAGGCCTTGGGTGGCGGTGATCCTGTGTGCCTGCCCCTCACACGTCTTTAGTTGTGACTTATTGTCTTTGTTTTAAGCAAGGGCTCGAGAGCGCTTTTTTCTGGTGTTTGTTAGTTATTTTAACAAAAGCATGTTAAGGAAGTGCCCTCCAAAAAGAATGTGTTTTAGAGAAGTGGATCCTGAATTTTATCAAATGCTTTATACACTTCATGAGCATATTGTTGTTTTTTCCTGGCAGAACGGTGAGGACATTAAATGTGAGGATATTAAAAGATTATCTAATTTTCTAATAGTCTGTTTAAGATGATTCCTTGTTCACATTTTCTTTTTGGTCTTGGTAACAGGTTCATGTTAATTTCATAATTAACCGAGACATACCTTCTTATTCTACATTCTGGAAGAGTTTCCTGTTAGAGTAAATACCTATTCTTAAGTTTTAGAAACAATTCATCTGTAAATACATCTAATCCACCATATATTTGGAATTTTCTTTCTTAAAAACTCTCTTGAAACCATAAAGAACATTTGTAAAATTTTCTATTTTCTATTTGAGCCAGTTTGAGTAATTACAGTTTCATTTAAAAAGCAGCTTTATCACTGAGATCCCAAAAGGCATCTCCATGTGCAGATGCACAACATTCTCTCTGACTTCGCTCCTGGTCGGATTTTCTCACCTAATGTTGTTGATGTTTGTCTTCCCCAAATAGTTTTTCTTCATAAGACTTGTCTGTATGATGCCTATTTTATTGAGCTTCCCAAAGAATCAGAGTGACTGATTACTTTTCCTCTGGCCTTTTTTATACTTGTTTTATATTCTTATTTCTGCTTCTGTCTCTCTTTCTAAATCATTTTTTTATGTTTTCTTTCTCCGTTCTCCTTGTTTTGAGTTGAGAGTTTAATTCACTCGTTTTCATTTGTATTTGCTATTCAAGGTATTTAATGCTCAGATATTTTCTTTCAGAACAGACAGTTTTCTTCTCTTCTTCCTTTCTCTCTCCTCTCTCTCCAGGGCTCCTTGCTACTCCTTGGTTTGATTTCCTGTTTCACCAAAGAGTTATTCATGAGAGTGATTAATGGCTTATAAATTGTCTGATTTGTTTAAAATATGTTGGCAGTTAATGAGCATTTTTGCGTGCAAGTTGGTTAAGGAACTGGATTTCAAATCTGCCTGTTCCTCTGATGAGCTACTGAGTCAGAATTTCTGTGGTTGGCCATGTATCTCTCTTCTGGTGGCTTCAGGAAATGATTACTATGTAGAAATTGCTTGCTGGACGAGGATAGGACCTAATTTTATAATAATATTATTTCTTTGCTTCGGAGTAGGAAGTTTGAGATTTATATGCAGACATATGTGTGTATGCTCCAAAAATAATTAATGATAAATCAAGATTAACAATATATACGATTCCTATATTGACTTTTTTTTGGACAAAGACTGAGAAGTTAGTTGAATAGTCTTACTTTGGTTGTAGTTAGGTTCACTTTACTTCATATTTTTAAAATCCTTTTTTTAATATATGATTGAACATATACTTTTTGACTGCTAACCACCTTTTAGTCCCTAAATATTTTGCCTTCAGATATGTGTACCATTATACACATTCATATATAAAAGTTTCATATTAGTTGTGGCTTTACTTTTGTGAGCACGTGTATGGACTATTACTGACAATCCCCTTTCTTTCAGCATCTACTTTCAGTGTTAGTTTCCTATGTCTTCGTGGAATGTAGAGTAACATTCAATATTGAAAAGGTGATTTAAGTAACTTCAGTATAGTATAACTGATATAAATAACATTATCTCTCTGGTTCTATTTTTTTGTACTTTGCTTTTTTTCTTTTTTCCTAGTTTTGCTCCGTTTAAAGTAATTTTCCTTATTAAACTTTTCTCCACTGTGTTGGATATATAGATCATTCTCACATTCTATTTTAGATTTTTTTTTTCTGAGGAAAACTGGCTCTGGCCTAACATCCACGCCCATCTTCCTCTACTTTATATGGGACACTGCCACAGCATGGCTTGATAAGCGGTGCATAGGTCTGCACCAGGGATCCGAACTCATGAACCTTAGGCCACCAAAGCAGAGTGTGCAAACTTAACCACTACACCACCAGGATGGCCCCTATTTTACAATATTTTTAATTTGAGAAATAAGAAGAACCCAGAATCTGAAGTCTTGCTTCACTGACTCCTTAATGTTAGATGAAAAATTAATTAGTATTTTACTTCTTTTCTTTTTCTCCAAATCCAATGTCTCTAGGTATAGATTAAGCACTTGGTTCAAGATGGTTTTAAATTTTATGCACATTCTTTAAAGTTGTTGGTATTTTGCATTTTTTGTAAATCACATTAACACAAAGTACTTAGACAATTGTTTTACTTTTTCAGTGTTCACTTCTTTGGTGTGGTACTTTTTTTTTGAAACCCGTCATCTTCAAGCTTGATTAAGGATCTGAATGATCTGCAGGGCTTGTTAAAACACAGAAGGAGTCCTGGACCCCACCCCAGATATTCTGATTCAGTCGGTTTCGGGTGGGGCTGAAGGACTGGCATCTCCATATTGTGATTGCAAGCTCCCCTGCCTAATATTCCTTATTTTTTTCATTTCACAAGCAGTAAAATCCGTGTCTCAGTGTGAGGGCTGTCCCTCCCCAATCCTTTGATTCTTCACAGGTGTTATGCCACAATAAACTTCTTGTACTCCTAACTCCACCTCAGCAATTAGAGGCCCCAACTGACACGCAAAATTTCTTCATTTTTCCTCAGAAAGGGGTGCTTTATTTTCAGAAATCTCACACAATCTGCAATAAGTTTAATATGGATGTTGCTCTCTGCTCTTAAGAGATTGCAATGTATTTTTACAACACCTGCACCATTCTTCCTTGTTCTCAGCATTTAACGCTCTAATATTGGAAGCACATGGGGCTTCTGGACATTCTGGACATTCTCCTTTCTTCAAGTTTAATTGATCATATCACATCTGAATTAAGTTGAACTACATTTGGCCATGTCATGGCTTGTCACATGACCATCAGTTATATGTATAGTATGTGTGCATCTCACAGAAACAGAATGTTCCTGGAGTGTGTCTGTCAATGATTTTTCTCCTAAAACTTGATTAAATATGTTCTAAATAGAGGTTTTCAGTTAAATGTACCTATTCCATACATACATTACTGGTCTGTAAAATGTTCTATATCATAAACATATTTTGTTGAATAGCATGTAAATTATTTCTATGCCCCCAAGCTCACACATTTGATTGTAACACTTATTTTCTTTTCAACTTAAAGAAAGAATTTCTATTAAAAGTAAGAAATCCAAAGGAGTATCCTAAAGAATGAAATACTATGAGTATATAGGACTAGATACCTTGAAGGGGTTTCCCTCCACATAACAATATCTTCCGTAAAATATAATTTTATTACATTCTTGAGGTCACATGAAGTAAGCCAAATCTCAAAGGACAGAAGAAGGTAACTGTAAGCACTAGACAAATTTGGATTCACCCAGTGGTCAAAGGTCAGTACGATACTCTAATGAAAGGATTTGTTTTTGTGTCACAAGTGACTTGAGAGAATGAATCCAGGAGTCACAGATTAGTTGTGAGTCACACAAAAATGTCACTTAGCTTGATGTCAACACACATGACTGTGAGCCGAAACCAGTGACATTCTTTTCTGGAGGAAAGGATCTAAACTAAAACCTTACATTCTGTACACATTAAAATCATACAAAAATGAGCTCATAATCAAAGTTCACCAAACAAATAAGGAATACATGTCATTGTCGATAAGTGTCATCAACACATAAGAAAATTAAAAATAAAACAATAGATTTAAACAGTAAAACCTCAAATATGAGATTTACCAACTTCAAGATATAAAATAACTGTGTATAAACTGTTTATAAAAAATGGAACCAGAAAAATGGGAATAACAAAATCAAACAGGAGACTCTAGAAATTATCTGACATATTTGCCAAAGGGCCTTATAGAACTTTAAGAGATGAAAAAGACTTAACTGTTGAGTTTCAAAACTCCACAGATAGGTTCTACAACAGAAGAGAGAATACAAAACTAAATTTGAATTCTGAAGGAAACAGAATGCAGCATAGAAAGACAAGGAAGTAGAAAACATGAAAGATAAGGTAGATATGGAGATGATGAGAGAGAGTAAAGAAAAAGGAGAAATATAATACTGTACAACAAAAACAAATGAGTCATGAGGGTAAAACTGAAAGTTAAAGGGTCTATAAATTTCTCAGGAGATGAGAAATTATATCCACTTCAGTCAACGTGGGCTGGTGGTAAAATAGAAGCAGAGAATATAACTATGACCCAAATAGATGAGATACATTAGAATATGGAAAACAAGTATAAAACAATAAATTTTAAAAGGAAAGAATATAATAAATCTTGTGGAAAAATTAGAAGGAAAACATATAGATAATGGGGGCAAAACAAGGATATAAATGATCACAACAAATGTAAATGGAATAAATTCTCTAGTTAAATACAGATTGTTAAATTTGATGGGACAATGACAAACGTAACTGTATCTTATTTACAAGACTTGTGAAAACTAAAAAACATGGAAAACTAGAAATTCAAAATAGAATAGAACATATAAACATACGCTAGTAAAATACCAATCAAAAATCAACCCAGGGTAGCTATAATAATATGAGATAAAACAGATGAGGAAAAAACCATCATTAGGAAGTAAGTGGTTAATTCCCAATGGTATATAAGTTCAACTGATCATGAAGATATAGTCGTTGTTATACTACACACGATGTCATGTGAAGATAATATAGCCTTAACTAGGAAAGGAAGGAGGAGAAGGAAGAGGAGGAGAAGGAGAAGAAGTAGAAGACAGGAAGAAACTAAAGGAGGAGGAGGAGGAGGAAGTATAGGAGAAGGAGACAGAGGAAGAGGAGAGGTAGAAATAATATATCTTCATAGTGAAGAATTTCAACATTCCTCTGAGACAAAGAATAACACATATCTATTAATAGAGTATTTGAAAAACCAATTAACAAGTTTTTTTTAGTGGACACATATCGAAACCTATAGCCAACAAGTGAAGAAAACCTATTCTTCACAAGGACACGGGGAGCATTAATCAGCAGTGAGCATGAACTAGGGTACTAATCAATCCTCAAATAATAGAACACTTGAAATAAGTACAAGTGACTGCTCTATTTTATTCTTGATGGCGTTACAGATCCCAGGCAATAGAAATGCAAAGAATTTTCTTTGGCTTAGGAGTTATTTGTGTAGAAAGTCTGTAGAAAAGATGAATATGATATGGGCTATCAGGAATAGGTACTGTTAAAGATGTTAAGGATTAATTTTAATTTAATATTTTTTTTTTTTTTTTTTGTTTTGTTTTTTTGTTTTTTGTGAGGAGATCAGCCCTGAGCTAACATCCGCCAATTCTCCTCTTTTTTTTTTTTTTTTTGCTGAGGAAGACGGCCCTGGGCTAACATCTGTGCCTATCTTCCTCCACTTTATATGGGACGCCGCCACAGCATGGCTTACCAAGCAGTGCGTCGGTGCGCGCCCGGGATCCGAACCAGCGAACCCCGGGCCGCCGCAGCGGAGCGCGCGCACTTAACCGCTTGCGCCACCGGGCCGGCCCCTAATTTAATATTTTTTTAACTAAGAAATGGATGAGAAGCTTTTTAAACTTTACAATGCTGTCTCTCTTAGATTCCAAAGTTTTTCTAGTCCTTTCAGTTCTTCTTGATTCTTTCAATTGTTCCTGCCTGTTGATGATTCCTCTTTCATTCAATCTCTGAAGTTCACCTTAGTTTCCTGGTTTTTGATGGTGGCAGATGCACAGGTTTGAGGGGGCAGAGGCTTAGGCAATTTGATTGACAGCTTTGTGTTGCACCATTCTCAACCTGCACATGTCATGCGTCTAAGATTGTCACGCACATGTCAGTTGCGATTATTCTTCCTCCCCAGGGCTATCCCCAATCTCATGCTACTATTGTTGCTCTTCTAGGAAGGAATTAATGGTGTTCTCATATAAACAAGGATTTTGCCTCCTGAACCAAAGAGCCATTTACAAATTTAATCTGAATGTGATCTGTTTTTCCATTCATTGTACTTACTTTTGTGTACTTAACCAGTTACCTTCATGAGTGTGGAATTCACTAAGGACCTTCCACAGCTGGAGTCATGTTATTTTCTTTAGTTATAAATTTTAAGGCTTCAGTAGAGCCATCTGTTGCTACAGACGTTCGAGTCAATAGCAAATTCATTTGAATGAAGTTATTGTATTGCATTTGAAGGAAATCATTTTGAGTACTTTCCCTAAGGATCCCTATCCTTCTATGCAGGTTTCAGTACAAGATCTACCAGTATGTTCTGGCCTTGGTTTTTGCCATTGAGTAAATCAATGAGAACCGTCGTATTTTGCCCAACATATCTCTGGGATTTGATCTCTATAATGCCCTGCCCAGTGAACGGAGGTCATTGGAGAGGTCCCTGATTTGACTCTCGGGGTTGGGAAAGGACATCCCTAATTACAACTGCAGGAGAGAGAGCAAGTCTCTAGCGGTCCTTACAGGAACCACATGGGCAATTTCTGCCCAGATTGGAACACTGCTGGATCTGTACAAATTTCCACAGGTAAGACTGGGTGGGATGGGGAGAGATGAAACCATGTCTCCTTTGGTGCCATTCTCAGGTGCCTAAATAGGAGGAGAGGAGAAGACTGGGTTTGTGCATGTCTCAAAGGATATGATCTCAAAGGGCACGTGTACAGGTCCTGGGTGGGGTATGACATTTCCTTTCTTTGGAGTAGAGAGAAGGCTGAGGGGGAAAGAGATAAAGCAGTTTCCTGGAAATCTACTGATCTTATTTTCTAGAAAGCTTTCAGGGAATGGAAAATGATTAGAAAATGAAATGAGCTATTGTCCCCTTCTACCACCTCCAAGTGTTGTTGAACAGCCTTCAGGACTGATAGTGTGGTTTTTGCCAATCCTCATCCTCATATTGCTTCCAATTGTCTTTTCCTTTTAGCTTACATATGGTCCTTGTGAACTTATCCTGAATGATGAAGAGTAGTTTCCATCTCTCTATCAGATGTCCCCCAGGGACACATCTCTAGCCATTGGCATGGTCTCTTTGCTGCTTCATTTCAGTTGGAGCTGGGTGAGGCTGGTCATCTCAGAAGACAAGCAAGATGTTGAGTTTCTCTCAGACTTGAGAGGAGAGATGGACAAGAATGGAATCTGTGCAGCCTTTGTGGAAATGTTACTTGTCTCTGAAAGGTCATATTCCTCAATGACCTGGCCATATGATTTACAAGTAGAGGAAACAGAAAGGAGTGTGGTTATCATTTACGGTGATGCCGACTGTCTTGTAAGCTTCAGCTTTTCTACTTGGGTGTATTTAGTGATATGGAAAGTCTGGGTCACGACATCAGAGTGGGATTTTATCCACAGTGAGAGAGATTTCATCCTTGACTCATTCCATGGGACTCTCATTTTTTGACACCACCCTAGTGAGGTCTCTGGCTTTGAAAATTTTATCCAGACAGTTAAACCTACCAAATATCCAGAAGACATTTACCTCACTAGGTTGTGGTACCCCTTTATTCCTTGCACCATTTCTGAGCCTGACTGTAAAACACTAGAGAATTGTTCACCCGATGCCTCCTTGGGATTGTTGCCTTGGCAGATTTTTGACCCGACCATGACTGAATGGAGTTACAATGTGTACAATGCTGTGTATGCTGTGGCCTGGAGCCTTCATGAGATGCTTCTTCAACGTGCAGAAATTCAGCCAAAGGGAAGTGGGGAAGAACTGGTGTTTTCTCCCTGGCAGGTAAAGTCACTTCCACTTAACAGCATGTACCCTTGTAAAAGTGACTTTCTTATGGGTTTCCACAGGTGTTCAAAACAAGAATTTAAGATTCTTTCTCCATGAAAAGCAGAGGAGTTTCTGTACTTGTTTCACTTTCTAGGAGGTAAATCTAGTCCTGGGTAGTAAGTCATCAACAAGAAGGTTCTAGTGGCAACGAGGAAGTGTGTTATGAGTCAAAATCAATGTTTTGTGTTACAAAGGATCCCAACATCCTGCTTGCCTAATGTTTCAACATGGATTATCCAGCCTTCTCCCATGCAGCTCCTCAATGACAAGAAGAAGAGAACTTGTCCTTTACATGACTATCTGGTGCTGAACATCATGGTGAATACTTTACATAAATGATCTCATTTAATTCTGCAACAACTTTAGGTATTGCTAACATCATTTTGCAGATTGATGGTCTGGGAAAATTCAGAGAGTGCATGAGGGTGGCTAGATTGGACTTTGTACTTGAGATTTGTCTGAATCCTATCACCACTGGTCATCTTGATATTCTTGTCTTTAGGCATTTTCTCTTGAAACTACCTGATATTTTAGAAACATTATGATATTGTAGTTCTCCATATGCTTTCATTTGCTTTACTTCATTGGATACTTGTAATAAAGTTACATTATGAAGCAAGGATTACAGACAATGAAAGGCTGTCCCCAATTCAAGGTTTTTCTCTTTAACACCTGGGCCTACTTCACCGCAGGATGATGTGTCACTTCTAGCTGCACCCCTTTCTGAGGAACATAGAATTTAACAATCCTGCTGGTGACTCAGTGAATTTGGCTGAAGGGGGAAAATCAGATTAAGAGTACACCATTCTCAACTTTTGGAATTTTCAGAAGGTCTTAGACTTATGGTGAAAGTAGGAGAATATCCCAGCATGCTCCACGTGGTCAAGAAGTGTCTTTATCTGAGGAAGTGATTGAGTGTGCCAAAGGAATTACTGAGATGGTTTGATCCCAATCACAATTACTTACACTACACATGAATAACCAAAATCTTGTTGGGGTTTTGTACCCCCTCAGAGCTTCATAAAAGGCCACATATGGGAATTTAACAAATCACTTCCAACTGAACTAATTTTTTCTTTTACCAATAATTCAAGATCGAAGCAAGACCTTCACAAGCAAAAAGATTGCAAGTTGCTGAATGTTCAGAAGGTGGTTAGTAATTTTTAGGAATAATTTAAAAAAATTAAGTTATGTACATGTTTTTTAGAGATAATGATTTGCACACTTAATACACTACAGTATAGTGTAAACATAGCTTCTTTATGCACTAGGAAATCAAAAAACTCGTGTGACTCACTTTATTGCAATATTTGATTTGTTGCGGTGCTCTGGAAACAAACCCACAGCACGTCTGAGGCGTACCAGTCTTTTATATCATACAATAAGAATGGCATCCAACCAATGAATTGGATTTAGATATTTCAAGCTTCAGTTTGTTAAGGCCAATACTCTAAAACACTCTAGCTACTTGAAAATTAGGTAAAAGTCACAGCTGTTACTAAGTGTTATCTGATTTTCTCCAGACTCCACACTCTGTATGCAGTGAGAGTTGCAGTCTGGGATTCAGGAAGAGCCCTCAGGAGAGCAAGGCTGCCTGTTGTTTTAATTGCGTTCCTTGCCCAGAGAATGAGATTTCCAATGAGATAGGTGAGGATATGCCTTGCAGCGACATTCTCCACTTCTATTTTTTTTTTTGAAGGGAAACATTTGTCCTGAGCTAACATCTGTTACCAATCTTCCTCTTTTATTTTTGTCCCCAAAACCCTAGTACATATTTGTATATCCTAGTTGTAAATCATTCTAGTTCTTCTGTGTGAGCCATCACCACAACATGGCAATTCACAGAGAGATGGTGTGGTTCCATGACCAGGAAACCAACCAGAGCCACCAAAGTGGTGAGCACTGAACATTCATCACTAGGCCATCAGGGCTGGCTCTCCATCGCTCTTTTGTATGCACCATTCTCCCAAAGAAACGGAAAAGCTCTGGATGAGGACTGCAGGGTCCCAATGTTTCCTTCCTCCATTTAGTAATTTAACTTTTATAGCCAAAAAAGCCAACTTTTTTATCATTCCACCCAAAAAGATACACTCTCTCTCTACATTGAACTAGCTTGCTTGACTCATTTTAACATCATTTCAGGCATTATCATCTCAAGGAAACCCTTTTTGACCACTGCACAGGAACCTAACTTAAATCTCTCTCATGTAATCTAACACATGGTATCATAAGTCCTTACTTTCCATCTTCTTTAAATCTACATTTAGATCACATTGAACAAATCCTTATTTTTCCAGAGCCTGGTGCTGTTCTTGGCACAGAGCAGGAGCTCAGAAAGATTGTATTTGATTTAAGGGGTAAATATTTACATGGTATGCAACGTGCTTAGGGTACAGCTTCCTTCAATGAGTACATACGTCTTTTCTCTGATGTCCTAGAGTTCGCAGGTGAGTAGGGGAGACAACATGCAGTGAAGTGAATTCAAGGTGGTGACATAGGGCTGCAATATAGGTACGCAGAGACCCATGGGATGCAATAAGTGATAGTATATATATTTGTTGGGAGGGAACTGTCATGGACTTCTTCATAGAGGCAGTAGCATGAGTATTATGTCAGACTAATGAAGGCGGATTAAATTCTTGGTGGAATTCTTAGAAATGGCAGAAACTGGCAAATTAGCCCTGCATTTAATATTCTAGGGAGCTGAGAAAAGGTTCAACATGAGTAGAACACAGACAATGTGGGTTTGGCAGTTGGATCATGAAGTAGAATAGGGACAGAAAACCAACACTGAAGATTTTTCATACCGTAAATAACATCTTGGAATTACTTAGATTTATATTAAATGGTGCAATGCTGGAATTCCCTCAATGGTGGCATTATCTAATTTTATTTTTGTGATTGATATGAAGCTTAATTTCACAATATCTTTTGTATAATTTCATTTTTTTTGAAATGTAATGAGATTGATGATATAGTCTGCCATATCGTCAATTTGGATAAAGCTTCCACGTGCATATTTGTCATGTGGTAAGTTTTGGTATATGTTCCATATGCACATCTAAAGAACACTACGTCCACTAACTTCAATTCCTACATGCTTGGAGATTAATAAATACACTTGTAAACAACCGATGATTAATGAGTAAACTATCATGGAAATTAGAATGTATTTCCAATTAAAAATACTATTCATCAAATCTTATGTGGTGGAGTTAAAACTATACTTAGAGAGAAATGTATAATCCTAGATTATATATATTTATATATTATTTTGTATATTTAAATAAAGAAAGGTTGAATTTCTAAGTTGTAAGCATTCATCACAAGCTAGAAAAAGAGCAGAAAATTAAACACAAGGAAAATAGAAAACACAAAATGATAAATATTAGAGGAAGTGTTAACAAAATAAAAGACAAACATCAAAAGGATAAATAAAACTAAATTAGATTCTAATAAATGACAAATATACTCAATAAAATCCTAGTCCTAGTGTTCAACAAAAGAGAAAATTTGCAACAAAAACATACCAAGGCTGAAGGGAGTAATCTGTGCAGATCATATGGAAAATTTTTAACATGAAGAAAACATAAATAACATCATGTTGATACAATGAATATTTAGAGGAAACTCACAAATTTCCAGGCAAATAAAAGTTACCAAACCGTCTCACGAAAAAATGAAAAATCTGAATATTGCCATACCCATTACAGAAATTGAGACCATACTTTAAAACATTTCTACAAAATTTTATTGTAGGCTATTTATTTGGTACAAAGCTGATGAATCTTCCGAAATATTGAAGAAAGAAATAATATACATCTACTCAAACTCTTCCAGAGAATAGGAAAAACAGAAAACTTTTTGACTCACTATGAGAGACTAGCTTAACATTGGTACCAAAATCTAACAAATTCATTGCAGGAAAGGAAATTACAGGCCACTCTCTTTCTTGGATTAAATTCATTTATCCTAAAAAAAAATCAAAACAATCAATGTTCCAAATCTAGCTATATTTTATAAGAAGGACATATCATGACCAAATTAGGTTCATGCAATGTAATTCAGTACACTAATCTCTGAAAAAAGACGAATAATAATCGTAATAACTGTAAGAAAAACTAGTAACATTAAACACCTATTCATATTTTAAAACAAACAACAACAACAGAACAACCCTTACCAAATCAGGAACAGAAGGAAACTCTCTAACTCCCATACACAGTAGTCACAGAATGGAACTTTAAGGTGCAGTGTTGAAAGCAAGGATAAGAGAAGAATGTTCAACATCACTGCCTCTATTAGACGTGACACTGGAGGTCCTGCTTGATACAATATTGGCAGGAAAAGAAATAAAAGGAATAATTTACTTCAAAGGAAGAAGTAAAATTGATGTTATCTTCAGATGATATTATGGTATAAGTGTAAAATCCATGTAAATCAATGTATTAATTGAGCTTAGTGGTGGCTGAATACAAGGTTAATATAGAAAATTTTGCTTCCATCTACCCTTCATAAGGCATCCAAAATTTAAATTTTAAAAAATGACATTTACAACATCTTAAAGTATGAAGTACCTAGAAATAACTTTAATGAGACTTTCAAAAGATTTCTGTCCATAAATTTGTAGAACAGCATTTAGAAAAATAGAGGAAGACTGAAAGAAGTGGAGGGATAAACCAAGTTCGTGACTGAACAGACTCAAAAGTCAACAGATATCAAAACTGTCCAAATTAATCTACAGCTTCCACAAAATTGCAGCTAAAATGCTGACCCGTTCTGTGGAAATTACAATTGATACAATTCTTATGGAAATGATAAAGGAAAAACTTAACTAAGAAAATCTTGAAGAAAAGAATAAAGTGGGAGTACTTACTCTACCTGACATCAAGTATTATAGCATTACAATAGAGGAGGTTCATCAAGAGGATAACCAAGAAAATCAACGGAACCAAATGGTAAGTTCAGATACAAGCTGCTCATATATGGACTCATGTATAGACGTCTGATTTACAAGGAAACACTGAGGAGGAGTAGGCAAATGAAAGACTTTTCAATAAAGCATGTTGGGTAAATTGGCTGTCTTCATGGAGAAGACAATGACTCGCCAACCTGAACTCACAGCATCCACAGAAATCATTATCAGGCAAATTGTAGTTCTAAACATGAAAAGTGAGAAAATTTAAAGGGATGTAAAGAAGAAGGAACAATGCCCCTGTAGAAGTAAAAACATGTATTTATACCTGTAGGGATGAGTGGGCCCGGAACAGTTTCAGAACCACAGGAAGATTTGGGAATCTTAAAAATCAGAGCAGAGGTAGTAGAAGTAGGCAAGACCAAGTTTATACAGTCTTTTTGGTCTTCTTAAGAGTTTGTCGGATTTTTTAATGGAGGCTAAACATGATCCCACTTACATGTAGAAGTATCACTTGTGATGCAGGACAAGGGTAGGGAACCTGAGTAAAAAGATCTTATGATAACATAGGAGAGAGGTGACTAAAATCTTTTTTTTTTTTTTTTATAATCCTATGACATTTCTATTTGAGCTGTTGTATAATCACTTAAACAAAAGCAATAAAACCAAATGAGAAAAAAATTATTTAGAAGACAAAAAATGATTGCACTGTTTCTGGATTATTGTGAAATTGTTAACAACTTCAAAAATACTGTAATTACACTACTTACAAATAAAATAAAATGGAAGCAATGAACTTGTAGGATTCACATATAAACAACAGAAGTGGTGGAAGTGAAATCAAGATGAAATGTTTTGGAGATCATTTTAGATGGTAGAAAGGGTCTCATTTTGAAACTCCCTAGGAGTGAGGTCTATGACTTTGTCATTTCTGTTTCCCTAGAACGTAGCATATTACCTGCCTCATGGAGGTTTTCCAATAACTTCTTGCTCATTGAATGAGTAAATCTAGGCCATACCTTACAGGGGTATAGCTCAGAGAGACAGGGAGCACTTTTGGTTTTCTGCTGAGAAAAAAGTGCTTTCAGGATTATGCAAGATAAATACTGAGAAGCATAATAGCTTTGTTTATTTAACCACAAAGAAGATGGGCACTATTAACTGGGAACGGTTCTCTGTAGAGTATTCTATTATTTGGTGCATGGAGCAACAAAGGAAAACAATTTTCTAAACTTACCCAATGTCTTCTTTTGGCGGCATGCGAATAAGAGAGAGTGACTGAACCTGGGCTGAGGACACTTTGCATCTCTCCCCAGACATGGATCAGTGTGTGAAGTGTCCAGATCATCAGTAGGCCAAGAGAGAGCAAGATCGCTGCCGCCAAAATGCTGTAATCTTTCTGGCTTATGAGGACCCCTTCGGGATGGCCCTGGCCTGCACAGCTCTGTGCTTCTCTGTCCTCACAGCTGTGGCCGTGGGGGTCTTTGTGAAACACCAAGACACTCCCATAGTCAAGGCCAATAATCAGACTCTCAGCTACATCCTGCTCATCTCCCTCACCCTCTGATTCCTATGCTCCTTACTCTTCATTAGTCGTCCCAACACAGCCACCTGCCTTCTTCAACAAATCACGTTTTTACTGTGGCTGTTTCCAGTGTCTTGGCCAAAAATATGATTGTGGTTGTGGCCTTCAAGGTCACTGCACCAGGGAGAAGGATGAGGCAGTGGTTGGTGTCAGGGGCACCTAACTTCATCATTCCCATCTGCTCCTTTATCAAGCTGAGTCTCTGTGGAATCTGGCTGGGCACCTCTCCTCCCTTCATTGACACAGATGCACACTCTGAACACGGCCACATCTTCATCGTGTGCAACAAGGGCTCGGTCACTGCTTTCTACTGTGTCCTGGGACACCTGGGCAGCTTCACTGTGGCTTTCCTGGCCTGGAACCTGCCTGACACAAAATATCAAATAGGATTTATACTCGAAATGATCTTTCCACTCTAATTGTGATATTTAATGTGGTGTGCTTTGGGGCAAGTCAGTTACTCCTTCAGAGACAGTGGTAATAATACACTGAAAAGTATTCTATAGAGATTAAATGAAACAAAGTATGAGAAACTGCTTTGTAAATTACAAAGCAATCTATTTCAGCTTATTTTTTCTAATAATATTTTCATTTATACAATCCTTTTTGACTCTACGCAACCTACCTAGACTGAGTTTTATCATTTATTAAACAATAAAATGGGACAAAATGGTTGAATATTAGAAATTTCATATGGTTCAACTTAATAGGCCATCACAATATTTAATTTGGTTATAATTACAGCTAAATTTTTCATGTTGCCTTACCATGTGCCAGGCACTCTAAGCATCTGACATGTATTCTCTCATTTAATCCTCACAACGATGCTATGGAGACAATACTATTCACCCCTATTGTATGGATGAGGAATATTAGAGGTTACATAATTGACCAAGGTCACACAGCTGGTACCCAGGCAGTCCACCTCCAAAATCTCTTTTAGGGATCCATTAGAGGTCATGGTGCTTACATTGTAAAAGGATCACCCTGGTTCCTGGTTGGCGAATGGACCAGAGGGGACTAAGCAAGAAAACACATGGCTACTGAAACGATCCGGTCAAGCAATTCTGAATACAGGATTTTGTTCCTCTTTAAGGCTGAATAATATTTCATTGTATGGTTGCCCCAGATTTTCTTCATCCTTTCACCCACGGATTCACAATTATGTAGTATCCATCTCTTGGTTATTGTGAATAATATTGCAGCGCATTTTGTCAAACGATTTCCTGGCACTAAGTGAGTTTGAAAAAATTCTTCTTATACACATTAGTTACTGTAATGAACTAACTTTCCAAATGTCTAAAGTTAAAATATTTGTCATTCTACAGAAATACCTTGCCTAATCATGATTTGTGTTGTTATCAGTTCATGAATGATCTAAGATTTTTGTACAAAAATTTGCTATAATGCCTTTTTTGCATGTATTCAGGAACTTTCCATAATATGGGTATTCCCTGATTCTTGATTTTTAGTAGAGTTTTCTAGTAAGCCTTTAGGATAGGAAGTATCTTCCTAGATGTGAGGCAGAGAGCAGAAAAATAATAAAGTGATTGCTATATTTACTTATATCAAAAGAAAACTGTCGTTTTGCTAAATTGTTTTTACACATCCTTTGCTTATTTGTAAGAATGACAAATATCATTTTATTAATGAAAAGAAAATTCAATAAACAATTTTAACATAAAACAATATCTATTGAGAACTTATATGAAAATGTTAGCAATATGCTGTCACCAATTTCCTCATCTGCAAAATGGAGATAGATAATACCATCTTCCTTATGGGTTGCTGTGAAAACACTCAAGAGTAATGTATGTAAAATGCTTATCACCATGTCAGTGGGAAAGTGATGTCCCACTCATTTTTCCACCAGGATGATGACAGATTTTTTTATGCTTGAAGTCTGTAGTTTTCAAAATATGTTCTACTGTTGTAAAGTGAATCCTTTTTACAAATTCTTTGTAGAGTTAAATGATCCCTTCGGAATACAAATTCAGGCTCCCGTGTGTGTGCGTGTATGTGTGTCTATACGCACATCTCTCAAATAATACTTTAAGCCTTATAACGAAAAGCTACGTTCCCCACTCTTGACTCTGGTTCCAAAAACAACTTCTTTAATTTTCTGGTTGAAAATCTATATTTCTACATTAGCTACTCGTACACCTTTTTCATTTTTCAGGTTTTGACTATTTATAGTTTCTTTCTTCTCTGAAAAATCCAGCATGAAGTGTTCTTACATATGTTAAAAACATAATTCCCCTTGCCCAATATAACTATTTAATGAATTAGGATAAATCAAAATTCAATGTCTACTGTTTTATGACATAAGTGTTTACCATTTTATAGCATACGAATCTTATCCAAAGATGTGCTACATCAGATATTATGAATACATTCTCTTTCTCATTTTTTCCTTTGACCGTTTAAATGGTAAAATTCTCTTGTTTCTTTGTTGTCTTCCTATGGATTCATCACTGGTTCATCTCCTTCCACCAGAAACTTAAATCTCTTCTCAGTAACTTCTGATGCATGAGACAATTCATGGGCTTCAGGTTTTTCTTGGGGATATCCCTCTTGGTCTTGAACATATACACAGTCCCACATATACACAGTATGTCTGGAAGGATAGAAGAGAAAAGGATGTTTATCTCTGTGAAAAAGGACTGGGAGACAGTGGTAGAGTGAGAATATTTTACTGACTTTGTACCACTCTTTGAAGTTTTCCTATATGTGCATCTTCGACGTATTGGCCTCCCTCTTCCCAGATTTTTAAAATTAAAATAGCGTTATATCTTTATCTACTGGCTTGGGACTGCAAGTTGTAGAGAAATGTGAATATATGATCCAATTTTTAAACGAAATTAAGAACAACAAACACGCACAAAAATTTAGAATTCTAAATATGGGCACATCATTCTATTAGGCTGTATAAACGTGGGGAAAGGATTGAAGAACAGTTGTTCAACATCCAGCTACCTGTACAGTCTAGGTTTCCATGGAAAGCCCCGCCTCCAGCCCCACCTGTTGAGCTGATTTCCTCCCCCTGTAAAGTCTGCCTGACTTATTCCAGCCCAACCCCCGCCTCTTCCCGCCCCTCGATCTGGTCTCCGCCCACAACATTCGGGCCTGGCTCCGCCCACAGCCTGGCCCACGCCCACAGGCTGGTCCTGCTTCATTGCCCCGCCCGTACCCTTGTCCCCGCCCACAGCCCACCCTTAGAACTGGTTACCGCACACAGCCCCGTCCCTAGATTTTGTCCCTGTCCCTGGTGCTCACCCAGCCCGCTTTCCAGCTTCGCACTCACTCTAGAAACTAGACACCTCCCCTGAGGCTGGGGTGCCCAGCCTGACCCGCCCGCTGCCTCAACTCGGAGCCCCCAAATTTCGTCCCTCTCGAATGCCCGCCTGAGACCGGAAGCGGAAGCGCTGGCGGCGCCTTGGAGGGATGGGGCGTGTTTGAGCGCGGTGTGTCCCGTCTTCTGGGCTCGAACCGGATTCCCGTGGACGTTTGCCCTCAGGGGCGGGGCGCGGTGAGTGGCGGGCTGTCCCGGCTGTGTAGGGGTCCAGGGAGTTCCTGGGCTGTGGGCAACCCCGTCAGGGCCCAGCGTCCCTCCGTCCCCCTGCAGCCCCGTTTCCCCCGGG
Source organism: Diceros bicornis minor (assembly GCF_020826845.1). NCBI lineage: Eukaryota > Metazoa > Chordata > Mammalia > Perissodactyla > Rhinocerotidae > Diceros > Diceros bicornis. The sequence continues at coordinate 15,044,098 of NW_026690866.1, forward strand.
CTGTTTGTTCAGGGCGCCCGAAGCTGCTGTTCCTCCTGGCTTCGGGTGCTGCCGTCCTCTCCTCAGAGTCCCCGTCACCATCCTCCTTTTGATTTTGTCCCCAGGGGGCTTTAGCTGCTTCTGAAGGCGGTTTTTGTGTTGTTACTAATGGGGGCGCTCCTGGCATCTAGGGGGGAGGCAGGAATGCTGCTCAGCGTCCTCCAGGGCCCAGGGCGGCCTGACAGAGAATTATCCGGCCCCAAATGTCAGTTGTGCCGAGGTTGGGAAATCTGCACCAGGGCCTGAAAATCTCCTGAGCCCTGAATGAAGTGTGGAAAATGTTGACAAGTCAGCGAGTCACTTACAGGGTCCCTAAATGACAAGCTTGTTTAAAGGGTCCAGAGTCACCAAAAAGTCTCTTTCCAGCCAAGTGAGTTGAGCGACTCAAGAGCACACAGCACGAAGCTGCTTTCTCCCATCTTGGGGAGCAGGTGGCTGGATAGGAATCCGGAAAATCCAGTCACAGCCAAGAGTTACAATTAAATCAGTATATACAAAAAAAAGAAAAGTGAATGGGGTGGCCTTTCCATCCAACACCCTATAAAAGACCTCAAAAGCTTGTATGCGCCTTTTTTCCCCCCTCAGACACGAAAAGCATCCGTGGAGCTCAAGTTTGAGGTGAAACCAGGCTCAGGGTCCACCCATCCTTGTTGATCCATGGATTTCTGTGTGACCAGGTGAGTACCCTGTGGACCTGGTACCAACAGGTTCCAGTAGCCTCCGCTGTGCCGAAGACCTGCCAGCGGGCTTTCCTGTGCTCGGGTTGTCACCACATGGAGTCACTGAGAGTGAGGGGATCTTGAGAAAAATTATTGATGTTTGATGGATGGAAAGATGGTAAGCTGTGTGTGATTCTGTGTGGTAAATATTTCAGTAAGCACAGTTACATGCAAATAAGAACACATGAAACAAATGTAAATAACTGCAAATGTGTATTATAGTAGAAAATATAGATTTACTTGCATAATACTCAAAAGTCAGAATTTATATATAATATAAATACAGAAATGTTTTGCGTGTGTATGTAGTATTAGAAGACACCCCATTATATATTACCAGGGATACATAGCAACATTCATTAGACCCATTCAATTTGACTTCTAAATTCCTATAAATCCTCCACAAAAATTTGAAATAAAGGAGCATTCAGGGAAAAAGATGATTGGAACTTTGTATTAATAACAAATTTAAAATTGAATTTGCCAGTAGCCAGATTTATTTTGAGCATTTTTTTCTTTATGACATTTCAAATCATTTGGAGCTATACTAAGCAACACTGTAGATTGAAGGGAAGGGCACTAGTCTCCAAAAAGATTGTCCTCTCCACCTTGACTTCTAAAGGGAATTAACTTTGTTTCTTGAATCTTTTCTGGAAGAACAGTCTGGTGATTCATGTTGCAGAGAATCTTGTTAAATGATTTTGTATTTAGTTGTTGGCCTCTACTAATTGTGTTTGTGTGTGTGTGTGCCTTTTTCATTCTAGATTTCCTGTGACGTTCTTGAAGGGAATATGTGCTTGTCATGCAATAGATATTCTTTGAGTCTATAATTTATGGTGACCCACCATCCTAGTTTATTCAGAACGGATGGGTTTTCCCGGATACAGGATATTTAGTTTTCAAACCAGGGCAGTCCTAGACAAACCAGGATGTTTCCTCATCTCATAAGCCAGGCCCTGGGCCACATGCATGGGTTCCTGGAGAACCAGAGAGACCTTGTCCCACCTCCATGGAATTTATATTGTATTTGGGAATTTGGATTTTAGACAGTTAATGATGAGAGTGATGTGGGAGTTTGGCACAAGGGGAATCAACCTGAGGGGGCAGGGAAGCCCTCTTGAGAAGGACTGATATTTAGCTTGAGAGCTAGAGTTGGGACTGGATTTAGATGGTCTGAAGGGTAGACTGGAGTGAGGGTGTGGGAGCGTGTTCAAGAAAGCGTTTCAGGCCGAGGGACCCGCATGAGGACACCCCTGAAGCAGAGAGCCTGTTGTGTCCATGGACTGAGAAGAGGGATGGATGTACAGAGTCAACACAGGGGGAGAGGTGTGAGCCAGACCAGCGAGTGGGACATGCTGGACCAGGTCAGGCATGACTTGGGACTCTTTTCTAAGACCAGTGGGAACACTCTGGAGAGATGTGAACAGATGGCTGATGTGATTGGCGTTTGGTCTAAGCACTTTGGTTAAAATGGACCTGAGGTTTAAGATTGAATACTTAAGAGGCAGGAGGTGTTGGGAAGAAGATTACGAGTGAGATGATTGTTCCCTAGGTCTGGGTGATGGCTGTGGAGTAGGAAAGAAATAGAAAGAAAAGACCTTGGAGTGTAGAACCTAGAGAATGTAACGGTACTTTCCTGCCTGCATGTGTCTGATGGCACAGGGCACTGACTTTTCTCCTCGCTGCTGTCCGTGTAGACCTGCAGGCGTCCCCTCACCCAGGTCTGTGTGTTCACCCCACTTGGCCACTCACAGGCCCCCTTCCGTATCCTAAAGGAAGTCAGGCCTTACTTGTGAGGGGGTTGTCTCAGACGGGAGACACTGAGGAGAGCTCCTCCACACATCAGAGCAGCCCATTCAGCCTCTCCCTCAGCCTCCTCCCTTCCACTCTCCCACTTTCCACACCCAGAAGGACACCTGCTCAGTATTGCACAGCCCCATGTTCTTCCTCCACCACGCTTGAGAAGGGTGGGGCAGCCAGCGGTGTGGACACCGTCTGCACCTTCCTCTCTGAGCCCCGCAGGTCCTGGGCTGGACAGAGAGCGACTCTACTGGGAGCTGAGCCATGAGAACCTGGGCGTCACCTACCTGGTTTCCCTCACCCTGGACGGGGACAGCTTCTACATCAGTGGTGAGGGGCTGGGCTACAGCCATGCTCTCTCTGCCAGTCAAAGTTCTGTGTTGCCTCTGTTGCTCTAAAGTGAGTTTTGATCTATCTCTCTCTGCTTCTGGTCAGGGTTCAGTCTTCTCATCACGGTGTTACTGCTGGGTTCAGCCACCTTCCACCTCGTGCCACCTCCCTGAACACCCCTCCCCTCTTCCCCTCTGCTTTTCCCTCTGCTTTTCCCACAAACGTCCCTACATCCTCCTCACCCTTAATCCTTTATGTTCACCCCAACCCTCGCTCAGCTCCGCTTGCCTTCTCTCCACAGGTTATACCTATGGAGCCGCAGCCCCGACTACCACTAGTGAGTATTCCTGGCCCTGATGTCCTGGGTCCCATCCTATTTGGGTTTGGGGAGTACTTTTCTCCTTCACCCGCTGTCCTTGGTGAGGGAAGGACCTGGAAGGGCCCTAACTCATCCCTTCTCTCTCTCTTGGGTTCTGGTGGAGAGTCCCAGCCCAGGGTGAGAAAGCCTTAGACACAGACACGTTCTCCACCATATTCTGACCTCACATGGTTTTCACTTTTATTCTCCTGAAGCCCCACACTTGGTCCTCCTTTTCCAGGTATCACATCCGTCTGTCCAGTTTTCTGCCCGTCCATCTCTCTCTCCTCTGTGTTCAGTCTCTCTTATTCACCCATCTCACTCTCATGGGCTCCTCTCATCCACAGACTTGCTCATCCCTCTACTCACACAGCAACCCGTCCCCTCACTCTCATTTATGCTTCACCTGTGAATGGTGGTCCTGGGACAGCCACTGCTGGAGCCCGGGTCAGCCTGGAAGCTCCTCCCACTCTGTCCCTCCCTGATGACAGCCCTCTCCACAGCTCCCTAGGTGGCCACCACATCCCTGCATACTTGATCATCACCTGTGCCACCAGAAGCCACCACAGGTATCTGGGGGTGCCTTTTCCTTCCCAAGAGAAGCTCTCCAGCCCCTACCAGCCAGTTGTGATCCAGGAGCTGGGAAGCCAGGGTGTGAAATTCTTGTTTTAGTACAATCATGCTGATCACAAAGATTATACCAACGATTCAGTCTAAGGCCAACCCTCAGAGAGCCCCTAGCCTTGTGAATTAACACACCATTATAACACAATGTGGGACGTTTTGGGGAGTGGCACCTGGCATAATTTGGAGGGGAAGAGCTTGCTAGAGAAAGTTTCACCTGAATGGAGTCTTTAAGAATGAGTAGGATGGACCCTGGCAAATAGAGGATGAAGAGTTTTCCTGGCAGAGGGGATTCCATGAGCAAAGGCTCCAGCCAGAAACAACATGCCATATGGGGAGAATTGAAACGAATTTGGGTTGCGTGAAACATGAAGTTTAACTTGCAGTAGATGGATAAAATGAGACTGAAAGGTCAGCTGGAGCCAGATTGAGTAGAGCCTTGAGTGCCAGGTCAAGAAGGTTGAACTAAACACTGAAGGCCATAGGGAGCCATGGGTGGTACTAGAGCAGTGGTGGCCCTAGTGAGGTATTCATTTCAGAAAGATTCTTCTAGCAGTCCATGTAGAACATCCTTTAGACAGAGCATCCATTGTGCCTGCTAGGGTGTTGGTCTGGGTGAAGAAAGTTAAGACTTGAGTTGGGACAGGGATGGAGTGTATGTGAGGACGAGTGTGCAAGGTGAATGGGTGTTACTGGGAGGGAGGAGGAGCTGAGCAGATATGCTGGTTCTGACTTGGGTGATCACATGGGTGGGTGGTGGTGCCACTGTGAGAGAAGACGACAGATGATAATGAGTGCAGGACTCTGGTGTGGTCTCAGGCCAGCTCTCAGTGATGGCCTTCGCTCTCCCTCTCATCTTGCAGTTTTGGGGCACAACTTGAAGACTCTCACAGTCAATGTCACCATCTCCACCTTCTGGTATTCATCAGACAGGAGCAACAGCTCAGCCACGTTCAACTCCACTGAGAGGGTCCTGCAGAGCCTGATGAGACCCTGGTCCCAGCAGCTCCTGGTGGGTTAAATCCCACCCAGCCCCTCCCCCAACCCCTGTCCCTCCTGCTCATCCTCCTCCTCCTTCCTCCCCAGCTGGACCCTTGTTCAAGAAGAGCAGCCTGGGCCCCTTCTCCTTGAGTGGCAGACTGTTCTCCCTCAGGTAAGACCCTCCCTTGAGCACTTGCCCCTAATGACCACTTTTGTGACCACCCCTCTTTCAGTTTCCCCACTCAACTCCCATTTCCTCCTTCCTATTCTGGCCAAAACCCCAGAGGTTTCAGGATCTCTCTCTAGATTCACCACGTCCCTCTCTCCCCAGGCCTGAGAAGGATGAGGCAGCCACCAGTGTGGACGCTGTTTGCACCCACCACCCTGACCCCGTTGTCCACCATGCCTCTGTGCTGGGAGCTGAGAGTCTCCACCTGTCGGCTCTTCCTCTCAGTGGCTCCAGGCTCTGCACCCTGGAGTTTATGCATGCAGAGAGAGCACCAACTACATTTCCGCAGCATCAGCTGGAACCTCAGCAACCCAGAGCCCACATCCTCGGAGTACACCACCCTGCAGAGAGACACACAGGACCAGGTGGATTCTCCCCTCTCCAGTCTCTCCTTGCCCTGAGAGCACCCTCATTCCTCTGCCTGACTTACATCTGTTACATTATTGTTTAAAACCTTCACTTTCCCTGCATGTCTGCGTTCTCTCACTTTCCATAGGTGATGTCCTAGCTGCCTTCCCCATTTCTCACGTGGGTAAACTGAAGCTCAGAAAGGGGAGTATTTTGCCTAAGGTGACACAATGAGTTAGGGGCAGAGCCAGGATTTGAAGTCAGGTCTCCTTTGCCCCAAGGTCTGTGACCTTTCACTGGCTCCAGTGGCCCCCTGAGTTCCCAGGAGACATCCATCTCACCCACTCTCCTTCCCATTTGTTCTAGGTCACCAAGCTCTACAGAGGCAGCCAGCTGTGAGACATATTCCACTCCTGCCTGGTCACCGACTTGATGTAGGTTGAGGAGATTGGAAGCATTGGTTGAGCTGATGGCTGATGGCTCTGAGCTCCCGTGACACATCATTGATCTGGAAGTCACTTACATGGTGCCCATTCTCCCCCACATCCCTGTCAGCTAATCCTACCATCTCCATCCATAGGTTTTCGGGGGTTGAGAAAAGCATTAACATTTGAGGCCACCAACCTCCAGCATCCTCCTCCTCCTCCTCTTCTGGAGACTTTCAACAAATATCAGCAGTCTAACTGTGCTCTCTAATAGTGAAGCCACTAACCACATGGGGCAATTTAAATTTTTTATAAACCGTTAGGATACGATTCACATATTGTGTGTTGGGGGGGGTTGTATTTTTTAGGGTTTTGTATATACAATTTCTTCTCCTCTGCAAAACAAACAGTTTTACCTCTTCCCTTCCAATCTGGGTTTCTTTTATTCCTTTTTCTTGCCTAATTGCCCTCATTAGAACCTGTAGTACCTGTTATTAACATATGAGATGAGGCAAGACATCATTGTCTTGTCCCAGGTCTTAGGGGGAAATTTTCAGTCTTTCACATTGAATATGGTGTTAGCCTTGAGTTTTTCATCAATGCTATTTATAAGTTGAGAAAGTTTTTTCTATTCCTAATTTGTTGAGTGTTTTCTTTTTTAGGCATGAAGGGCATTGTATTTTGTGAAATTCTTTTCTATATATATGGTTGAAAATACGTGGTATTGGCCCTTATTCTATTAATATGGTGTATTACATAATCAAGTTTTCAGATATTAAGCCAACGCTTCAACTAGAGGTGAGAGATTAAGATGTTCTCAAGTCTGTCCTGGGCCTGCCACATCCCTGAGCCTTTGTGGCCTTCTAGATGCCCACAAATACACTGCAGCTTTCAAAGCCCCCTGTGGACATCTCATTCCCCCAATTTTTCTTCTAAGTTTTTGGCTCACCTCTTACCTGCTTCAGCTGGAATCACTCCCTTAGGCCACTACAATAGAAAACAATTAGTGCTGAATGTTTTCACCAAGTGCCTTGGGGACCGACTTTCCACCATGGGCAAGCTCTGAGTCAAATAAGGACAAGCCCTGAACATAGCGATTTTCAGGGAGCTGCCAGGCAGGTCAGCTAGTGACAGTTCGATGGGGATGGTTTTTTTCAGAGCTCTAAACCCATTATGGCTGCTTGGCTGCTGGTTGTCTCAGCTACCATGGTTCGAAGACTGATGGTTTTCAAAGTTATGGAGGATATTGTGAGAGCAGGATGGGAATAGTGAAAGTTATAGTGCCACAAAATTTGCTACCTTTATGAAGATTCCACCGTGTGTCTTCACTAAACCCTCCTCAGGTTCTTACAAGCCTTTGATTAATTTCTAGGCTTCTGAAAAGTTGATTTGGACCATTTTTACCAGTGTTCTCGTTGTTTTTATGCATTTTCAAAAGTCCTTACTCCAAAGTATCAAAAATGTTCTCCCTGTGGTTATTTATTTGTAAATTACGTATTTGAAATTAAACTACATGAGAAATTCAGTTCCTCACTCACACACACTAGCCACATTTTAAGTGCTCGATACCAACATGGGGCTAATAATGAGTGTATTTGGGAGTGCAGACAAATGTTTACATTACTGCAGAAAGTTCTCTTGGACAGGACCCAGAAGCAGGGTATCTAAAATCAGGGTAGAATTCCAGACACCCTTGTTCATCCTTTGTGCCCTTCCAGGTCTGTCCCCCACAGTAACTACACTGGAGTGGACTCCCTGTGTACCTTGCCACCTTGGCACAGAGACTGGACAGAGTTGCCATCTATGAGGAATTCCTGTGGCTGACCCAGAATGGTACCCAGCTGCAGAGCTTGACCCTAGACAGGAAGAGTGTCCTTGGGGATGGTAAGGCTCCCTGGTCATTGGGAAAGGAAGTGAGGCCTTTCTGGGGACTCTGGATGCCTGGGGCTGAGAGAGCATTGAACTTTCTCAGGCTGGCAGGTGGTGGCACAGTCTCCCAGTCTTTCCCCACCATTGAGAGAGAGCAAAGGACACCAGTGTAATATAGGTGGCCCTCACCTTCTCCTAGACAGCTCTGTGACCTCAAACTAGTCACTGCCCCTCTCTAGACATTTGTTTCCTTATCTCTGCACTGAAAGCCACTGGGCCAGATGGTCAGTGAGGGCCTCCAGCTGTGTGTGAAGCAGACTTACAGGTTTGGGGGTGGATGTGTTTCCTGATCCACAGGCTATAGTTTGCCAAGTCCCACTCTAGATGAGCACCAATGGTCTAGAACTTTCTGCAGTGGTGGGAAGTTCTATATCTGTGCTGTCCAGTCCATAGCCTCATGTGACTTTTGAGTGCTCAAAGGATGATATTGTGACTTGTCTTTATTTTTACTGATTTTTAACGTTACAGAGGTACTAGAATTTTTATTTTATTTAACTAAAGTTAATTTTAATTCAAAAAGAGACTTGTTGCTGCTGCGTATCAGACCGCACACCTCTAAGTGGTTGTCTGGATAGAGGTACATGTAGAGGGACCTGCACCCCTCCCCCCATTCCCCCTGGGTGCTGTATGTCCTCCCCTCCTGGATTTTATGTTGTAGCTGGCAATAACAAGAATAGAGAATTGAAACTTATCAATTATTTGATGTGAACAAACTCACACTTGCAGGCGGAAATCAGAAAAGACTTCCTGCAGGATATTACATTGTAGGTTAATCCTAGAAAGTGAATATTAAGCAAATAGATAAAGGAGAAGGGGATGATGTGTTTCTAGGCACGGAAGAACACTTTTCAGTGTGAATTTACAAATTTAGAGAGATCCCATAGGCTTGCCAACTGTGATGACCCATTCTCACCATGGCCGTTGTAAGAAAGTCCATTCAAATTCAGTCCTCTGTGCCCAGAGGTAAGAATTTGGTTTAATTAATTACACTTTTGTTCTGTGATAATGGACTTGGATTTTGGAGCAAAGTGTGCTCACTTTTTAGAGATGGAACTAAAATGGGGTGAAACATCATGATGTCTACTTGACTTTAATATTTCATTGAATAAGTGGGATGAATCAAGTGTGGCAAGTGTTAATAATTTATACATTGGTGAAATATTGTTTTAATTGGATGGAATATACATTGGTAAATCTAGATGATGGATGTTTATTAGACTGTTCCCTTTATTTTTCTGTGTGTTTAAAAAGTTATATTAAAAAAAGTGAAACACACTCACATGCATTCTCCATTTTATTCATTTCCAGAATATTCTCCCAACAGAGATGACACCTTGATTGTGAAGCCTGGTAAGCCTGCAGGAAGCCACAGACCAGGGTAGGAGACAAGCACCTTGAAGCTGTGCCTCATCAAAGAGAAGCATGTGAACAGGTTTTTGGATGATGAGGAAAGTTGGCCAACCCTTGTCAAGGAGGGTTGAGGCACAGTGGGGTCAGCAGGAGTCCTGGGGCGATGACAGGAGGTGGTTCACCCCACCACTTGTCTGCCCAGACCTCCTTTTCTGGGCCCTCATCCTCATCTTTTTGGCGGGACTCTTGGTGTTTATACAGGCCTGACCTGCTCTCTCCTGGTAAGACATCACGTGTTGCTTGTCTTCTTGCTATTAGGTTGTAAGAGCTCTTTATATACTATAAATACACGTCCTTTTCTAGGGATATGTTTTGCAGATATTTTCTCCCAGTCTGTGCTTGGCTTGCTTTCTCCTTCACAACATGAGTCATTGGGGAAATGTAAGTGACAGTCATCATGAGATTCCACCACACTTGAGAATGGCTATAATTAAAAAGACTGACTATAGCAAGAGTTGTTGAAGATGTCAAGTCACTGAAACTCTCATCGAGTGCTGGTGAAAAATAGCTTGGATGCTGCTTTAATAATTCCATATGTCTACCCAGACATTCCTCTCCTAGGAATCCATCCAAGGCAAATAAAGCCATATGTCTATACACAGACTTGTACACATGTGTTGATAACAACCTATTTATAGTAGACAAAAACGGAAAACAACACAAATGTCCATCTACTGGTGAACGGATATGCAAAGTGTGGTATATCCCCACCTTGGAATACTATTCAACCATAAAATAGAATGAATTATTTTTTCTTTTTTAATTATTTTGTTGAAATTATAAAGGGTTTTAACATTGTGTAATTTCGGGTGTTCATTATTATTTGTGACTTTCTGTATAGACTGCATCGTGCTCAGCACCAGTAGTCTAACTTTTATCAATCACCATGCATATGTGCCCATTTAACTCTTTCACTCAACACCCAGCCCCCTTCCCCTCTGGAAACCACTAATCTGTTCTCTTTATTCTTGTGTATGTTTATCTTCTACATATGAGTGAAATCATGTATATTTGTCTTTGTCTGGCTTATTTCATTTAACATCATACCCTCAAGGTCCATCCAGCTTGTTGCAAACAGGACAACCTTGTCTTTTTTTCTGGCTGAGTAGTATTCCATTGTATATAATACATACCACATCTTCTTTATCCATTCATCTGTAGCAGGGCACTTGGGTTACTTTCATGTCTTGGCTATTGTGAATAATGCTGCAGTTAACGCAGGGGTGCATAAATCTCTTTGAATTGTTGATTTCAAATTCTTCGGATAAATACACAGTAGAGGGATAGCTGGAAGGTATGGTATTCGTATTTTTGTTTTTTTGAGAAATCTCCATACTGTTTTCCCTGGTGGCTGCACCAGTTTGCACTCCCACCAGCAGTGTGTGAGGGTGCTCTTTTCTCCTAATCTTCTCCAACATTTGTTATTTTTTGTCTTGGGAATTATGGCCATTCTAACAGGTGTAAAGTGAACTCTCATTGTAGTTTTGATTTGACTATCCCTAATAATTAGTGATGTTATACAACTTTTCATGTGTCTGATGGCCTTCTATATATCTTCTTTGGAAAAATGTCTGTTCATATCCTCAGCCCATTTTTAGATTGGATTGTCTGTTTTTTGTTGTTGGGTTGTATGAGTTGTTTATATATTTTTGAGATTAACCCCTTGTCAGATATATGATTTGTAAATATTTTCTCCCACTTGGTGGCTTGTCTTTTCGTGTTTTTTTTTTTCCTTGTGAGGAAGATCAGCCCTGAACTAACATCCGAGCTAATCCTCCTCTTTTTTCCTGAGGAAGACCGCCTCTGAGCTAACATCTATTGCCAATCCTCCTCCTTTTTTTTTCCCCCAGAGTCCCAGTTGATAGTTGTATATCATAGTTGCAAATCCTTGTAGTTGCTTTATGTGGGACGTGGCCTCAGCATAGCCGGACAAGTGGTGAGTCTGTGCGCGTCCGGGATCCGAACCTGGGCTGCCAGTAGAGGAGCGCGCGCACTTAACCATTAAGCCACGGGGCCGGCCCTGTCTTTTCGTTTTGTTCATCATTTCCTTTGCCTTGCAGAAGGCTTTTAGTCTCATGTAGCCCCATTTGTATATTTTTTCTTTTCTTTCCCTTGCCTGAGTAGACATGGTATTGGGAAGTGTGCAGCAAAGACCGACGTCAAAGACTGTACTGGGTATATTTTCTTCTAGGAGTCTTATGGTTTCAAGTGTTATTTTCAAGTTTTTTATCCATTTCGAGTTAATTTTTGTGTATGGTGGAATATAATGATCTACTTTCATTCTTTTGCATGTGTCTGTCCCATTTTCCCAACAACATTTATTGAAGAGACTTTCCTTTCTCCATTGTATGATCTTGGCTCCTTTGTGAGAGATTAACTGACTACAGATGTGTGGTTTTCTGTCTGGGCTTTCAGTTCTGTTCCATCCATCTATGAGTCTGCTTTTGTGCCAGTACTATGCCATTTTCATTACTATAGCTATGTAATATATTTTCAAGTGAGGATTATGAAGCCTCCAGCTTTGTTCTTTCTTCTCAGGATTGCTTTGGCTATTTGAGGCCTTTTGTTATTCCATATATATTTTAGGATTCTGTGTTCTATTTCTGTGAAGAATGTCATTGGGATTCTGAAAAGGATTACATTGGATCTGTAGATTACTTTAGGTAATATGGACATTTTAACTGTGTTTATTCTTCCAATCCATGTGCATGGAATATCTTCCCATTACTAAAGATCATCATTGATTTCTTTCAATAATGTCTTATAGTTTTCATTGTATAGGTCTTTAACCTCTTTGGTTAATTTTATCCCTAGAAACTTTTTTCTTTTTGTTGCAATTGTAAATGAGATTGTATTCTTGAGTTCTCTTTCTGTAAGTTCATTATTAGAGTATAGAAATGCGACTGATTGGGGTAAGTTGATTTTGTACACTGCAACTTTGCTGTAATTGTTGATTATTTCTAATAGTTTTCTGATGGATTCTTTAGAGTTTTCTATATTTACAATCATGTCATCTGCAAACAGCAAGAGTTTCCTTTCTTCCTTTCCAACTTGGATTCCTTTTTTTTTCTTTTTCCAGCCTAATTGCTCTGGCCAAAACCTCCAGTACTATGTTGAATGGGAGTGGCGAGAGTGAGCACATTTGTCTTCTTCCTGTTCTCAGAGGAATGGCTTTAAGTTTTTCACTATTAAGTATGATGTTGGTTGTGGGTTTGTGATATATGACCTTTGTTGTGTTGAGGTATTTTCCTTCTATACATATTTTATTTAGAGTTTTTATCCTAAATGGATGTTGGATCTTGTCAAATCCTTTCTCTGCATCTGTGGAGAGGATCATGTGATTTTTATTCCTCATTTTATTAATGTGGTTTATCACATTGTTTTGCGGATGTCGAACCATCCCTGCATCCCTGGTATAAATTCCACTTGATCATCTTATATGATCCTTTTAATATATTCCTGTGTTCGATTTGCTGATATTTAGCTGAGGATTTTTGCATCTGTGTTCATCAACGATATTGGCCTATAATATTCCTTCTTTGTGCTATCCTTGCCTGCTTTTGCTGTCAGGGTGATGTTGGCATCATAGAATGAATTAAGAAGTGTTCCATCTTCTTCAACTGTTTCGAATAGTTTGAGAAGCATAAGTATTAAATCTTGTTTGAATATTGCGTAGAATTCTCCATAAAAGCCATCTGGCCCTGGACTTTTGTTTTTGGGAGTTTTTTGATGACCATTTCGATGTCTTTACTTGTGATTGGTCTGTTCATTTATTCTATTTCTTCTTGAGTCAGTTTTGGGAGGTTGTATGAATTTATCTATATCTTTTAGGTTATCCAATTTGGTGGCATGTAAGTTGTTCAGTGTATTCTCTTACTGTCCTTTTGATTTCTGTAGTATCTCTTGTAATTTCTCCTCTTTCATTTCTAATTTTATGTCTTTGAGCCTTCTCTCTTTTTTTCTTAGTGAGTCTGGCTAAGGGTCTGTCAGTTTTGTTTCAATCTTCTCAAAGAACCAGCTCTTTGTTTCATTGATCCTTTCTACAGTTTTTTTAGTCTCTATTTTATTTATTTATGTTTTAATTTTTATTATTTCCCTCATTATGCTGATTTTGGGCTTCATTTGTTCTTCATTTTTTGGTTCTATTAGGTGTAGTTTAAGGTTACTTATTTGGTATTTTTCTTGTTTGTTGAGGTGCTCTTGTATTGCTATGAATTTCCTTCTTAGACCTGCTTTTGCTGCATCCCATAAGAGTTGTTTTGTTTTCTTTTCATTTTCATTTGTCTTCAGGTATTTTTTGATTTCTCCTTTGATTTGTTCATTGAGCCAATGTTTCTTCAGTCGTGTGTTCTTTAGTCTCCACATATTTGTGACTTCCCCATCATTTTTCTTGTAGTCGATTTCTAGTGTCATAACATTGTGGTCAGAAAAGAAGCTTGATATGATTTCAATCTTAAATTTATTCAGCCTTGCCTTGTTTCACAACATATGGTCTATCTTTGAGAATGTTCCATGTGCACTTAAGAAGAATGTGTATTCTGCTGTTTTGGGAGTTTATGCTCTCTCTATATCGATTAAGATCATCTGATCATATGTTTCATTTAATTCCACTATTGTTGCCTTTCTCTGCATGATCTATCCATGGATGTAAGTGGGGTGTTCAGGTCCCCTGCTATTATTGTGTTGCTGTTAATTTCTCCCTTTAGGTCTATTAATAGTTGCTTTATATTCTTTTGTGCTGCTGTGTTCGGTGCATACATCTTTATAAGTGTTATGTCCTCTTGGTGGAAAGTCCCCTTTATCATTATATACTGCTCCTCTTTGTCTCTCATAGTCTTTTTTATCTTGAAGTCTGCTTTGTCTGATATAAGTATGGCAACACCTACTTTGTTTTATTTGTCATTTGCTTGGAGTATTGTCGCCCATCCCTTCATTCTGAGCCTGTTTGTTTTTAGAGCTGAGATGTGTTTCCTGGAGGCAGCATATTGTTGGGTCTTGTTTTCTAATCCACCCCACCACTCTGTGTCTGTTGATTTGAGAATTCAATCGATTTACATTTAGAGTGATTACTGATACATGAGGACTTAATCCCACCTAATCCATATTTCCATTGTTTCTCTTCATTTGTGTTTCTGACTACCATTTCATTTTGGGGGTTTTCTGTGGAGGTGTTCTCTTTTTTTATGATCTATGGCTCTGCTCTGATTTTTTGTTTGCTGGTTACTGTGAGGTTTGTATGAAGATCTCATAGATAAGATAGTCCATCTTCTGATAGGCTCTTATCTCCATTAGTCTAAGCAGGTTCCATTCCTTTCTTCTTCTCCTTCTGAGTTATTGTTGTCAAATGTTATTCATTTTTGAGTTGTGCATTTGTGACTAAGTTGAAGTGTTTATAGTTACTTTTGATGCTTTCCTTCCCTTCTCTTTTTAAGTTATAATTAAGTATTTGCTACCCTTTTGTGAAACACAGCAGTAGCTTTCTGATTTTGTCTGTCTATTTATCACTCTGGTCAAAGATTTGTAGACATTTGCCTTCTTTTTGTTTCAGGTATGAGGGCATTCTTGATCATTGCTTTTATGGGAGATCTAGTGACAATGAACTCCCTCAGCCTTTGTTTATCTGGGAAAACTTCTATTTCTCCATTGTATCATAAGGATCATTTCACTGGATACAGTATTTTTGGCTGAAAGGTTTTGTCTTTCAGTATTTTTAATATATCATTCCATTATTTCCTTGCCTGTAAAATTTCTGCCAAGAAATATGCTGAAAGCATGATAGGGGTTCCTATGTACGTTAGTTTCTTCTATCTTGCTTCCCTTAATATTTTTTCTTTGTCATTGGCTTTTGCCAATTTTACTATTATATACCTTGGAGAAGGTCTTATAGCATTGATGTAATTAGGCGTTCTCTTGGCTTCATGTACTTGTAGGTCCGGATCTTCCCCAGGTTTGGGAAGTTCTCAGCTATTATTTCTTTGAACAAGCTCTCTGCACCTTTCTCTCTCTTTTCTCCCTCTGGAATACGTATAATAATTATGTTGCTTTTATAATTGAATAATATATTTCTCCAAGAATTCCTTTAATTTTTAAAAATCTGAGTTCTCTCTCCTCGTCCACTGGAAGCATTTCTATATTTCTATCCTCTAAATCACTAATTCTTTCATCCATAATATCAGCTCTATTTTTTAAGGATTCTAAATTCTTTTTTATCTCATTAATTATGTTCTTCACATCCAGAATTTCTGCTTGTTTTTTTTAATAGTTTCAGTTTCTTTAATGAAGTATTCATTTTCCTCATTAATTTCATTCCTGAGTTCATCGAACTGTCTGAACATTCTTGTAACTTGGTGAGTTTCTTTATGACAGTTATTTTGAATTTTCTGTCATTTAGATTGTAAATTTCTGTGACTTCAAGGTTCATTTCTGGAGATTTGTCATTTCCTTCTGCTCTGGATTGTTAGTGTAGTTTCTTATGGTGCTTGAAGAACTAATCTTTTGCCTGTGTGTTTGTGGTAGTATCAGGTCACAGATTCCACCTGCTACCGCTGTGGGGGAAGCATGAGCTGTGTCTCTGATCCCACCCCATATGCTGGAAGTTGTGTGGGTATGGTGGCTGTTCCCACCCGCTGGGAAAGCATTCACAATGGGCTCAGAGCTGCCGCTACACAGAGACACGTACCCAGTTGTGAGACTGCAGCAGTACTATGGGTATTTGTGACATCTCGGAAAGCATTTGCATGTGCGCGTATACTGCTGCTGCCTTTTCTTATGCTCATGCCAGCCTCTGTGCTTGGCAGGTGGGGCTTCTTCATGGGTTCTGAGTATTCCCCATTCATTGGGACTGCAGTGGCACGGTGGGCTTTCCAACCATCCATGAAAGCATTCATGTGCAGGTCCAGGGCTGCTGCCAAACCCTCCCAGAATTTCACCAAGTCGCATTCCTACTTTTGCCGATGCAGCAGTACTATTGGCTCTCACGCCAACCTGGGAAGCACTCAGAGGTGTGTACAGTGCTGCCAGGGAAGTCTTGGGGATAGGAATGAATTCATAGTACATGCAATGACAAGCATAAATCTCAAAATAGTTATGCTGAGTGAAAGAAGCCAGTAAAAAATGATTTATATATGATCTCATTTATAAAAATTCTTGGAAAGTACAGGAAAATCTATAGGGACATATACCAGATCACTGGTTGCCTGGGAATGAGAATGTGTTTGCAAATGGCAGGGAAGGAGGAATTAAAATGAGCATGAGGAAATTTGGGATGGACGGGTGTTCCTTTTCCTGATTGTGGTGATGGTTCAATAAGTTATAATCAAAATGTATCAAATTGTTCACTTTAAATGTATGCAGTTTACTGTATGTCGTTAATACCTCAATTATGCTAGGACATGCAGGGGAAAGAGAGGGAGAGGGAGCCAAAAGAGGGAAAAGGGGAGGAAAAGAGGACTGAGGGTGAAAATTAAGTGGAAAAAAGGAAGAGGGAGACATAGGAGGCATCGGGTCTCTGTGGCTTTGGCATCTCCTTCCTCTGGAGTCTCCCATACTGGGCAGCTGACTGGACCATTCTGATGCGCTCTCCTCACCTCACAAGTCACTGTCTGTCAGTGGAAGAAGGAGGACAACTATGAGGTCCAGTGACGACGCCTGGGCTATTACCTGACTCATGGCGACCTGCGGAAGATGCGATGACTAGATGTGACTAGGTCTGATGTCCTGTTTTCCCAGCTGGTGTCCAGAGGAACTTGGCTGGAACACAACGAACCTACATTGGACGGACACAGGCTCCGAGCCTTTCTAGACTTGGCCCCTAACTGGCTTACAGGGGACTATCCTGAAAGATTTCACCTTCCTTAAGTCCTGAAAATGACTACAATTTCTGTCTTGTGGTGTCACACCAGTCCATCCCTCAGGGACACCAGAATTGGTGAAACCAACACAGATATTGCCATCGTGTAAAATCGAATCCTCACTTCAGTGCAAGGTTTCCCTTCTTAGGAAACTTTGAAACATCCCTCCCCTTGACTCTGTGCAGCCATCACACCCCTCTTAGTTCCTCCATATTCCTCCCTCTCTGATGACCTGGCAGTCTCTGGTTCCCCTTTTCTGCTTCATTCTCTGAAGCTCAGATTCACCAGGACTTCCAGATCAATCTCCCTCAATGGCATCTCTCCCCACTCATGGGTCCTCCATGATGGGAAACAGGCCAAGTTGGGAGGAGTGTGTGAGACATGACTCTGCAGTCACTTTGGGCCTTGGGAGCTGAAATGACTAGGTCTTTGGGAAGCCTGAATCCCAGAGTAACACCAAGGCTCTGGGAAGAGAGTATCTGCTCTGGATGTAAAAGTGAATAAAACTCGGGGGGAGAAAACTGAGGGAAAAGAGTCTTTTTTCATCTTTCTCTGTACAGAGTCCAATTAGCCTCACAGCAGAGACTCCCCAACAAGCAGTCTATAGCATTCCAGGCATGAGGCAGGCTGCTCTGTTCTGCCGTGTGTCTGTGGGAACAGATTACATTATCTGTACACACTGTGCAGACGACCACAGCTGAAGATACCGAGGGGCTGAGAATTAAATTCAAGGTCATGTCACTCTCTCATACTTTTTGTATGTGAGCTTCACATTCTCGATCTTAAGTAGTGATTCTCTGAGAATGCACACTTGAAGATTATAATGATTAATAATATTATTAATCATTGCATACATTATACGTTATACATTGTAAATTATAATTATAAATTAATGTTTAATTATTATTATATATTACATTATTATAATAATATCATTATAATGATTAATAATAGTTATCATTATTGACTAATTTCTGCTAAGCAACATGACTGGCAAGCTCTGCGTGTATTATCTCAGTTACAGTCACTATTTTTAGGGTTTTATTCCCATTTTGAGCTAAAGGTATGGAGGCTCAGATATATTAAATAACTTGACAAAGAAGGAAAATAATTACTACAAAGCTTAAATAAACACCTATTCAAACTGTGTATCAAAGAAAGAAAGACGTTATCTGACCTACAAACAGACTCAAAGTTGACCTCCCACAGGCCCGCAGTGAAAGAAGCGGTAAAGAATGTACATCAGGAAGAAGATAAGTGAACCCAGGAAAACATAACAGGAGTCACGAGGAAAGGAAAAAACAGTCTGTCTAATTTAGTATTAATTTTAAAACAAGACATTAAAAACACATTAGAACCAAAATTCCAGATGATTACCATATGGAAGAATAGAGGAGAGAAGATTTAGCTAAAAGATAACTCATTCTTTAGGGAAGATATAAATACTAAGATACTCTATTATTGTTAAACACATTGCTCTCAGAAACTGATAAATCTGTGGGACAAAAGTAAGTAATGATAAAGAGGATTTGAAGAATGCAACATACTCGATCAGGCTAATAGACAAATCCCAACACACTGGTTTATTGTGAGACTTGTGATGCTGAAACAGTCGTTCTCCTGACAGCATGATACCACAATGGCATATGAATTTTCATGAATGAAATTTCCAACACATATAGATCTAAAAAAATGGACAATCCAGTTTTTCATTATGTGCGGCTGTGATTCAACATGCAACAAATACCAGAAAAATAGAGACCCAGAAGTAGGTGTCTTTTTTGAGAAGACAGATATAACAGCTCTTTAGTGAAATATTATGTTGGAATCTGTTGGAATATTACACAAAAAGGACAATCCATTTGGACTATGTAGGTTTTCTCTGTGACTGTGCGGGCAAAACTCTAAAGAATCCCCTGACTGTGATAACTCTCTGTTGATCTTAAAATACAAATGCATAACACTCAGGAAAGGAAAATGAGAGAACAAAATGAGAAAGAAAGATCTCCTTTCTCTCCTCACCTGAAACCCAATCTCTCACCTCAGAAGGATCACTGTCTGTATCTTCTCTGTTATGCAAAGGAATCAAAGAAAAGAAAACTATTGGTATATATTAAAGTTTCAAGAGATCAATGCAAGAAGACTTCAGGACCCCTGCAGAGGCATTAATGTAGTGTGAGCTCCATGTCATCTGCACCGTTTTGTCTTTTCTTCATTGCGTTTGTCGGGATGTCCTTCTTGGCCTCTCACTCTCCCTGCCTCGCTAGCAAGTCTGTCTGCATGGGTGCTACCGCCAGTCTCTCTCTTGCCATCTTCACTTTCTCTTCCTGTTTCCTGATATCTTCCTCAGTCACCAGAAGTTGTTTGCAAAGGAGCTGTGGGATGTACAGTGCAGCTCCTGGGATCGTCTCTGCTGAATCTGAAGACCAGGCAGGGGTGGGCATGGGACTGGAGTTCTGACCACCTGCGAGCACACCTGGCAGTGATGCACCTGTGCAACTAGGTGCAAGATTCAGCAGGGCTTTGGCAAGGTCCAAAGGACTTAACATTCTCCTGCACGCTGCAGAACTGGAGACCTTGCAGTCTCTTCTGCGTGCAGAGTTGTTGGGGCTGCTCCAAGGTTTCCTCCTTTTGATGGCATCTGACCTCATTGCCAGGATAGGATGAGATTCTAGTAACTGGCCTCTTGAATATGTAACTGGACATCCTCAAAGGGATGGAGATGCTCAAACCAGGCTTTGGGTTGGATTGGATTCCACAATCATGTCGCTTCCTCTGTGATGATTTGATCATCATACTTCTTTTCCTCTTACTCTATAAAAATAAATTGTGAATGTGGATCAGACTGATAAACAAAACCTGCCTTCCCAGGACAATTATGTCAGATGCCTTGTACTTCTACCCTCCCTCTCTCCCTGTGGGGATTAATCTGACCTGTGTCCTGGGACATCATCAACGAGATTTGGATCAAGAACAGAAATCTCGAGGTCAAAACTCAGGAGTACTGCATGTCATTTCTTCTCCCCCATGTTGTTAGACACTTATGAGTATGACTTTATTCTCATTTTGTCCTTGTCACTCTCAACAACAAAATCCCTGGTGCTCCCTGTCAGGACACACTGTCCCCAGTCCTTTTCTAAATCCCAAATCATACCATTCTTCTGTACTATATGACTATTCATTTGATTAGCCCATTCACCAGTTGGTGTTCATTGCTCCATTAGAGCTTAAGTCACTAGTGAAATTATCATCCACTCCACTCCTAGTGACTGTTATTTGACAACTGTGAACATTAAATCTCAATACAGAGAATATGTCTGAAATAACTCAACTTACAAATGGAGATTGTGCTGTAAGTGGGAAGTACACACTGGATTTATTAAACCCAGGAAAAACATGTAAACTCTCTCATTATGAAGTTTTGTGTAGAGTGCAGCCACATTGATGATATCTTGGTTATAGTGGGTGAAAATTTACTATTAAAATTAGTTTCACCTGTTGGCTTTCATTTTTTAAAATGTGGCTATTAAGAAAAAAATTAAATTCTATAATATAGAGTGCTTAATGTTACTATTGGACAGTGCCGTTGAAGCCATCAGTGAAAATAAAGTCCAGAGACAGTGGTTAGGGAAATTCTTTCCTTAGAAAATGAGTCTACACTGACCCACACTGCAAGATGCAGCAAAAACTGTCATACACACACAGAGACACACAGACACACTGAGAGAATGAAAAGAACCTCTTACTAGAGTCCCACTTCTTCTCACATGGCATGAGGTTGCACTCTTACTTAGTCCTAAGTGGACTAATCTCAAGAAAGAAGGCAGAAGTCAAGGTAATTTACCAGTTAGGAAGATCTAAAACCAGAGACTAAAGCTCAAGATATGTGGTGAATTTCCTGTCCTGGCTTCTGTTATTAATTCAATATGTTAGGGAGACTTTTCCAAGGAGGGTTGTTTTAAAACTCACTTTTTCTTTACTATGTAAAAATAGACAGGCTATGTAAATAATAATTACTCTAGCTAATCAATGAAAAGGAGATGATAGAACACGAATACCCTTATTATAAGTCACTACTGGATTAAAAAGTCAGGGAACAGCTGACATTGGGTTAATTTGGCCTTAATTAGGCTGATTCTGATTTCATGACCGTCATATTGATTGTATTATGCTAGAACCTACGAAACTTCCCAGCCGCACCTACTATTTAACCACCAAGGTCCACCAACCAGACCAGTCCTTGCTGACACATCCCCTGCCTCCATCCCTTCTGACAACACCTGGAGGATTTTCCCCAAATCCCACTCTGTCCCTGAGCTCTTCTACCTGCCCCAGGGCCAGGGAATCATTTCCTCCAAGGCTCAGGCTCTGCGTGTGCCCAGCTCTGGGGATGGCACTTCTCTCTCAAGTGAAGACAAGGATCAGAGGGCAGACCCTGTGAGCTGCAGCAATTGGACAAAGACTGGGGTTTGCTGACAGAAAAGAACCTTTAGTGGGCACGGTTACCAGGGTCCAAGAAGCCCCAGTGATTCCTCCAGGGAATGTGATGCAGGACAGAGCAGGAATGTCTTCTTGTGGTTCGGCTTGGGAATGCCTGTAGGATGACATAGGTGACATTGGTAATGCATTCGCCAATGTTGTTCATTCATTTATTCATCATATGTCATGGAGTGCTTTCTGCGTACATCCAGACAACAGGCTCACCCTCTGGGGCTCACAGGCAGTGTCAGAAAAATTTCTAAAATATAGGTACAGCACTGGTAATACACTAGGAGTTTCAAGCATTTTTCAAACATTAACTCATTTAATACTCTCCATAAACCTGCAAAATATGTATGCTGATCATTATTGCCAACTGACAGATGAAGAAACTGAGGCACCAATCAGGTAAAGAACTCAGTCAGTACAAATATCTAATAAGGGATTGAGCTGGAATTTGGACGTGAGTTTTAGCTCCATAGTCTGTGCTCTTAACCATGACATTTACTCTCTAAAGACTTCACATCATGAAAAAATTTGATCAGTTATCCATTTTCTTGGTGCATTGAGTAGCCACACTATTTTATCTGTGTCTGAAAAATAGAATACATGCGTAGAAACTACTGCACATACACACTCAAATTACATCTACCAATGTCTCCAGTCCCTGAAAATTAATGCAGAGAACATTTCAGAATGTTTCTTGCCCAGGTTGGGAGGACTCTGAGGAAATCTCAGTATTGCTATAAGAAGCTGAGGACAGGCTGGGAGTGGGTCTCAGTGGAAAGGTGTCCTCAGGAGTCACCATTGAATGACAACATTGATGGGTGAGTCTTAACAGTGACTGAATTCAGGATCTGGTGGTGATTTAACCTGGTGTTTATCATCTGACTGTGGGTTTATGGTGATGCAGCACAGGGAGTGGGGATGGTTCACAGTGTTCTTGGGGAAACCAGACCCATGAAAGAGAGGGAATGACAGTTTCCTTAAACAATGGACTCTTGGTGGGAAAAATTCGGCTTGGAAGAGACAGTCCTGTGCCTGGTATAACCAGAAGGAGTTGCCTCTGCTTCAGCCAAAGCAGACAGCCCTTCCTCATGCACTCATTTTATCTCAATGGGAGGAAGGAGGAAGATATCATGTAATGCTCGTCTGGATATGAGATATGTGATGGTAGAGACTGTGCTAGGAGGTTCTGAAAGGCTGCCCTGAGGCATTTTAGACCTTTGCTGTGACCAGAATGACAAGTGTAAACACCCCTTCTTATGTCTGGGGAGAGTTAGTGGTTCAAGGAGAAGGCTCCTTGGTGCAGAGACTCACAGGAAGAAGCGAGTTTGACCAGGGAAGGTCAGAAATGTGGCCAGTGTGGCTGGAGGGAGCCTGAGAAGAGAGAGGAGGGGAGAGAGGAGGGTGATCAGGCTGGATCCTGGGACATGGTAGACTGTTACTTTCTGTTCCTCTGTGACAACATTACTCTAAAACCTGCCACCTATAAAGTACAAATATTTAACATCTCACAAATTCTGCGAGCCAAGCATCAAGCATGGCTTAGCTGGGTGCCTCTGCCTCAAAGTCTCTGTGAAGCAGGGGCTGTGGTCTTCACAGGGCTCCAATGTGGGAAGATTTCCACCCAAGATCACTCACATGGGTTTTGTCCAGATCCATTTGGACCGAGAGTCTGAGCTCCTGTCTGTCTGTTGGCTGGACACTCCCTCAGTTCTCTCCTATGGAGCCTCTACCTAGTGCAACTGACAACATCAGCACTTGCATTCCCAGTTCTGGTGATTTGATAGAGAACGATAGTAAGAGCGAGAGAGAGAGAGAGAGATGGAAACAGAAGGAGAGAGGTAAGTAGGGAACCCAAGTAAGTCAGCGAGTGGGAAGTGACAGACGTTTTGTAATTAAAACTTGGCAGTGACATCCCATCACCTTGGCTGTGTTCTGTTGTTCAGAAGCCAGATACTGACCACTTAGTGCTGACACAAGGATGTGCACTCCAGGAGGCAGGGAGCATTGGGAATATTGTGGAGGCTCCCACCACATAGACCAACATGAGGCGCTTGGGATTGATTCTGAGTAAAACGGGACCGTGGAAGGCTTAATGCCAGTGGATCACAATGTCTGAATTTCCTCTAATTTCAACCACTTCAGGATGCAGACCTGAAAATGAGGCTCAGAGCGTCAGTGACTTACCAAAGATCACACATCTGGGACCCAGAGAAGTTCTGACTGGTATTCTATGGGATGTCCTACTCCTTGTACTTCCTCCATCTCTAATTGTCTGCATTAGACACATGTGACACCAGCCCACAGGTGTTGTACGTATTATCGCATATACACCTTATGGGGTCCCTAGGAAGCTGTTTTTAGCCCAATCCTCATTGTGCAGCTTGGGAGACTGGGGAGATCTTGAGAGGCACAGCAGATTTTCCAGGACACAGAACTGGTAGGAAAAAAGAGGTCTGACCTCAGCTCTGTCTCCTCAAAGCTGAGGCCTGGATCCACTCCCAAGGAGCTGTGGGGAGGGTGGTGATGTGTATTTGTGTACAGTGTTGGAGATGACATGGGCAAGGTGGGAGAGCAGCCAACAGCCTAGCGGGGGATTTGGGTGCGTCTCATTGAAGGAAGGGGTCAAGTAATAGAACCTTGAAGAGTCGACCTCACTTCCTTGATGACAGCCCCCAACAGAACTTAGAACTGTGGTTACCAGGCACAAACATTGTAATCACAGCCTCCTGTCCAGTTCATTTGAGTGGAGACACTCGACACAGCAGGATGTTCTCGTGTTGTCCCGTGACTTTCTGAGGCTCTGGCCCCCGGAAAGCCCAGAATGAGAGCGTGTTAAGTCACTTTAGACGTTGGCTCAACCCTCACCTCGAATGTGTGTGGCGTTTTGGCAGGAGGAAACATGAGGTAACAGTTTAGGCCAGGGCAGGCCACTCTAGGTCAGGCCAGAACTGTGATCCCAAAAGGACAGCCACACACCCCTTGACCCTCATTGTGTGTTTGTGGGGGGGAGGTGGAGTTAGGGAAGTTGGGGATGAGGAGGATCCAGGCTGGGCAGGAGCAGGAAGCTAGATGGTGGGAGTCGGGCAGTGTGTCATGCTCGTACTCAAGATCTTGGCTGCAGGAGAGTTACGTGAGTGCTGGGGACCAAGCTCCTCTATCCGCATGTGAATGCCAGGACCTCAAGGTGAATCGTATTCCTTCCCTGTTGGAGTCTGTGCAGATGCCGCTCTGTGCCTGATCTGTGTTGGGGTTTCCCACTGTGGCAAAGTCCAGGCAGGCCCCTGATCCCCCCTGGCCTGACTGCTGCACACTGTCACTGCAGAGCTGCACCCAGGAGATGGTCGAGGAGCTGGTGGATGCTTTCCAGTTTGCCATCTCCCTGGAGTGGACTCAGGTGCACCGGTCCATCAATGACCAGGGCTGGTCTGAGGTGAGTGTGGGTGCAGAGGGGTCTTCACACTCAGGGCCCTGAGATGATCAAGGAAGTACTAGAATCCAGACTCAAATCTGAGATTCCGCTGGGAACCGCTGCCCCAGAATTTTCTCACTAGAGTGTCCCACAGTACCGCTCCCAAAGGAATCTGGACCTCCACTCCTCCCCACAAGCTACACAGGAGGGTAGAAAGTCACCTCAGTCCTCCTGGTGGTTCACCATTGTGTCACTGGTTGTATGTCCCTCCTCCTCTCCCCCAGTGTGAACATGAGTCCACTGTGAATTTAAATGAGGCCTGCAGGATGCGTGCCTTCCAGGCAGCGTGATCGAGAAGCTGACAGAGTCCCTGGCACCAACTTTTCTGAGTAGGAACATCTCCGGTTTCACCACATTCATGGTCAACTAATCAGCCTCAGACACGTGCCACCGGGTCCTGGACCAGCTGTTTACTAGGTGAGTAGCCACTCCCTCCTCAGCACAGTGGTGACTCTGCCCTCTGCCAGCTGTGTACCTTGGGCAAATCCTCGCATCTCTCGGAGCCTCAGTTTGCTCTTCTGAAAAGCTGGGAGGAGGATAAATTTCATGGTGATCTTGTAGGGACTAATGGGATCAGCAATGGCAGGTGCTCACCTGGTGCCTGGATCTGCAGAGAGAGCTGTAGACATGCTGTGGTTCTTCATGGTTATTATTTCTCTCTTTGTCACGAAAAGTAGTCTGCATCATCCTTTTCTGGGATGTGGC
This sequence comes from Diceros bicornis minor, assembly GCF_020826845.1. Taxonomy (NCBI): domain Eukaryota; kingdom Metazoa; phylum Chordata; class Mammalia; order Perissodactyla; family Rhinocerotidae; genus Diceros; species Diceros bicornis. The sequence goes on from NW_026690866.1 coordinate 15,069,802, forward strand.
CTTTTTGAGTTTGGAAAAGCACATGGAAACCACCCTGTCAAGGAGGTGGAGATTCTGTCCAGCTGGTCCTGGTCGTTTTCCTTGTGATAGCCAATCAGGGATCTCTGTGGCAGCAGAGGGGCCCCAGTCCCACTCAGGTGTCTGGGATGGTTCTGGTTGGACTTCAATCATGCAACCATGTAGATTAAGCACCTACTACATGCAGGACATTTGGAGACACTTAGTAGAACTCAGTGAATAAAGGAGATACAATCGCTGGGCCTCAATTGTCGTCTGAGAGTCAGACAGTCACATTGGACATCATTTGCAGGTCCTGTCCTCCATCGTACATCCCAAGTGGTGCCCTGATAGCCTCCTTTACATCTAGAGGCATCTTTCCTTATTCCAGCCAGGAGGGCAGAGCACAGGACCATCTGAAAACGTGAGTGATCTTTGGGTCCCGAAGAACGGCTTCCTGTCTCTACAGAACAAGGTGTGGAGGGAGAGATGGGGGCTGTGGCTGGGGCGGGCCTTTCAGAACCCACATCTCATGCATATTTTGATTTCCATGGGAAGGCCGAGGTCTGGTGGCTTCCAATGCAAGAGGGCAGGACTCAAAGATCTTGGATGGGTGTCAGGACCTCTGGGAATCAGAGGGGTGGCTTGGCTGTGTTGTCCCCAAGAGACCCGTTCCCACCACAGACCCATCAAAATCTGCCTCCCCACATCCACCTCTTCTGAAATCAACCTCCAGGCCCAAGATAGGAGATGTGTGAGCAACCCGCTCACAAATCTGTCTCAGTGCTCAGTCCAGTTGTACAAGTGCATGGAGGGCTGGGCTGGGCTGTGTCCCAGCCCTTTGGTAGAAGAGTGTCAGCGAAAAGAGAGTCACGACAGAATCTGTGTTCAACCTGCTGTATAAGCAGACATGCCACTGCCAAGATAGCCTCACAGGGACCACTGCTGCCGTGGGGCTCTCCCTTGGATGGGAAGGGGCAGGCATAGGGGCCCAGTCCCAAGCCAGGTGCCTTGGGGGAGAAGTGTGGAGGGAAAGGCCAGGCCTCTGACTCTGTTGCCCACTTGCCTCCCCCAGTGCCATCTCTTCTCTGGTATGAACCTGCCTGGACCCAGGGCAGGATTTCTGGGAGCCCCTCCACTATCCTTGCTTCAGGGTGAAGCTGGCCTCTCTACATGTCAGCTTGCCTGGCTCAGGGCTGCAGGGTCACGCGTACCTTCTCCAGGTCCAGCTGGAGCATCCACGGCCCATTGAGGCAGATCTGGAAGGTGAGGTGACAGCAGTCTGGGAAGAAAACTTGCTGAGTGTTCAGAGGCTTTGTTCCCTTCAAGGCAGTGGGGTCTTTCCTGTCTTTGACAGGCACAGGGGAAGTCAGCTACCTGAGTGACACAGTTTCTTTCTCCTGCTGCAGTACCATCTCAAGAGCTCCCCCCAGCTCCAGAGCCAGAGCAAGGGCCAGCTCCATGGCTACATCCAGCTCCAGCTCTAGTTCCACCACCTGTGCCAGAGCTGGAGCCAGTGTCACCTCCATCAGTCCCTCCAGGGCCAGAGCCACCACCAACATCAGCTCCAGCCCCAGTGCCAGCTCCTGAGCAGGAGTCAGATGGACCATTGGCTCCAGGGAGAATCCTCCTTCCACCTGGAGATATAACAGCAGAGCCAGATCCAGCCTCAGAACCCACCTGCCCCTGGGACGTGACCACCAAGAACCTTCTGAGGGAGGAGAAGCCTGACTTCTTGGAGTTCCCTCCCTGGCTGGTGGCAGAGCAGTTGACACTGATGGATGTGGTGAGCAGTGGGGCTCTCAGAGCAGGTGGGGCAGGCCTTCCCTGTGCCATGAGCTGCCCCACACCTGCCATTTCCTGATCCAGAATCCCATGATCTCGGTCCAGCTTCCTTGCTTACCCTCATGTAACCTGAGCAGCCTTCTTAACTCCCAAGCCTTTGTTGTCCTCATGTGGATAGTAGAGATGGACACTGAGAGCAGCTGCCATGCAGAGTGGCTGTACAGATGGATGAGGTGGAGCAGAGAGGAAGTTGGGCATAGTCTGTGCTTTGGTGAGGGAGGGGAGCACACTGAAGTGCTGTCTTGTCCTTGGGTAGTTCACTCATTTGCCCAGGAGGCCTTAACAGGCTCAGCACTTATTAGGCACCTCATGTGTACATGACTACATGGGAGACAAACAAAGCCCGTGGTTGTTGCTCCCTTGGGGGAATGTGCATCTGAAAGAGGAGTCAGACCCCAGAATGATCAGAATGGGTGGAAGATGCCCCTAGAGATGGTCAAGCAGGAGCCAAGTTCTGGTGCTTGGACGAAGTGAGACTGGGCGGTGAGCAAATGCCACTTCCCTGGGCCACAGTATCGGGTCCTGGGTCATCCTGTGCTGGGTACCCTCAGGGGACACAGGCAACACCCAGGGACTCCCACAAGCCTCAGGCCGCATTCTCAGCATCCTGAACTCCAGCTCTCATCACTGACCTGGCCTGGGACTGGGGGCTGCGGACGCTGAGCTGTGCTGTGGCAGGGATGCGTGACACTCCCTGTCCTCCCCAGGAGCTCTTCAAGAAAGTGATACCCCATGACTTCCTGGACTCCATCTGGTCCCAGTGGCACAACAGGGCCAATGAGCACCTTGCACCCACTATCCATGCCACCATGACCCACTTTAGCAGAGTGGTCAAATATGTCATCACCACCTGCCTTGGGGACCCGAGCATGACGGCCCAGGCTAGGGTCAGGGTGGTGGAGCTCTGGATCCAGGTGGTGAAGGTAAGATGTGGGAGGCCCTGGGAACCCCTCTCTAGAGTCATGGGAACCGTTCCTTCTCCTTACTCAGTTCTCAGGATTGAAGTCTGTGGTCTGAGCCTTCTCACAATCCTTAGGCTCCTCCTTCCAGGGCCTCGATGACCTGACTCCTGGTCCCAGTGGTAGGAAGCTCATCTCATCCTGGGCTCCTTCCTTGGCTTGAGCTAAAATCCTCCTCCATGGGAGTGTTCCTCATCACGGTTCCGCTGTGCTCTTCCCGGGTTTCCTGAGTCTCTGTCTCATCCAGGACAGGAGACATCCATGAGGGTACAGAAGCCAGAGGAAGCAGGGCTCCAGCTCCCCCTCACAACACATTCTCTTCCCTTCCCCAGAATTGCCACGGCCTGAGGAACTTGTCTTCACTCCATGCCATACTCTGGGCAATGCAGAGCCCCTCCATTCAGCATTTAAAAAAGACATGGAGACTGGTGTCCAGGTGGGTAGACATCTCTCCATGAGAGGCACCACCTGGGTGGACCAGACACCCCCCACAGGGCTGCCATTGCCCTTCAGTAAGCTGGGACCTCCTGGGAGACAATGAACCCCGGGGACAGGGTCTGACCTGGTTGGGAGGCATGGAGACTTTCTGGAAACTTAGGCCAATTGTTCTGCTTCAGGAATCAGTTTCCCGAAGTGCCAGACCCTGGCTTGAACCAAATTGAAGATTTTCAAGTGTTTGCTTTGCAGCAACAGAACTCTCTGTCCACCTAAAATCAAAACACTTTAAAACAGGTTTGTTCAGTAGATAAGAGATTGAAGGCCCCAAGTGGCAACAGGAGAGACCCCTCCCCAGTCCCAGAGTCCTCTGGGCTCAGAGGACACATTGAAAACGTTCATCCAGGCTGTCTGGATAATTCTGCGTGTTCAAACAAAAGGGATTTACCTTTAAACCACCCCACAGTGTTTCATTCCTTTTTTCCCTCCTCAGGAGGAACTGCAAAAAATTTAAAACCTTGTGCAGAATGGACCAGCGGGAGAGGAGGAAACTGCTCATGGAGGTGAGTGGAGGCTCGAGATCTGGAAGGAGGGAAGGGGAAGGGGGAGGAGGGACCAGGCAGGGTGTTCTTTGGTAAGTTTTTCACTTAAGGTTACCTGAGAAATAACGGTGTGTCTTGTCAAGATTGACAGGAAGCGGAGGGTGTGAGCTGCAGGGGCAGGTGGGGACTGTTTGGGGTAGGAGGCCTTTGTCATGGTGTAGAGTGGTGTTGGTTGGACTTTTCCAGGAGATGAGGAGCTGGCAGAATGAGCAGGTCTCTGGCTTCCATGCGGGCCCATCAGCTGGCCCTCATCCTCCAGGTTAGTGGGTGGATGGAGTGGGTGGGGGTTCCTTTCTTCCTAAAACAGCCCAGGCTGTCCTCAGGAAGCCAGGCCCCTGCTTCTCCTTCGGTCTTCACTGCACCTCGCAGGGAAGAGCACCCTGCCTGCCCCAGGGACGGGCACTGTGTGGTCACACAGGCCAGGTGGAAACACGGGCTGCCCAGCCTTGGTTCGTATGGTGGATCTGGGACAGAACTGTGTGCTCTCTGGGACTCTGCACTCTATCCCGATAGTGGTCATTGCTGACAACCCAGTGAGAGTCTACCCTGGTGCCTTGTTGACGAGGATACTCCCCAGATGGCAATAAGAATTATCGGGGAGCCTACAGATTCTGAGTGGACCATCCTGGCAGGACATTAGAAGTTTCCAAGTAAAAAAGGATGCAAATGTCACCATTATACAGAGCCCTGGTCACCCCCTACACTGTCACTCAGATGTGGCTGAAAGGGGTCCCCTTCCTGAGTGAATGAAGGAGGAGTTCTGTGCAGGGACAATCCTGAGGGGATTGTAGGGAGCTGAGGCATTTGACATGGCCTCAGGTCCAGCCTGGAGTCAGAAAATCCCAGGGGCTGGGACAGGCAGAAGCCACTTGGATATGCCCCCTGAGACACCTTTTGCCTCCCCATCCATGCCTCAGCCTGACTAAGCGCCTAGACACACTCCGAGAGTCCAGAGGACAGGACCTTGGTCAGTCGTGTGTCTGGAGGAGGAGTGAAGGCCGGGGGACAGGGCCTCTGGCTGGGAGGGGAAGCGGTCTCTCCTCTGTGGGCCCCTGAGCAAGTCACCGCCCCTCTGTGGGCCTCGGTCTCCTCATCTGGGAAATGGAGGGAGATGATCTGTGGTGCAGGCCTCACAGGGGTGATGAGGTACAAGGGGGAGAGGAATGTGCAGGAGCTTTGTGCTCCTCCTCGAGGGGCGAGGGGAGAGTACTGGTGACAGTCAAATGACACTCAGTCCTCAGGGGACCCTGAGAGGCATGGGGAGTCCTCCTCACACTTTCCTGATGAGGAGAGAGGCTTAGGGTTCTGGGAAGGCCTGACGGCACAGAGGAGGGAGTGTTGGAGCTGGGATTGACTAGAATCAGAGCACTCTAGAATGGGAGCAGCCATAGACACCAGATGTCCAGGGTCCAAGATCAGGGGCCTGGGAGACTCGGGGAAGGGAGCATGGCCTCCGGAGCCTGTCCTTGACCCTGTAGGATGTGACGTCTGTGAGGGCCACCCTGGAGATGGACCCCCAGGGAGCCCAGGAGAGGTAGCAGCAGGTGAGGGGGCCTGAGGGGGAGGGTCCAGGTGTCAGAGGAGGGGGTCTCCTCCCTCACGGCTGGAGGCCTCCCTAAGAGAGGGGTCCCTCCTCCTCCAGCCCAGCTCCTAGAGCCCCAGAGCTTGAAATACCTGCCCTGGAAGTGACCAGGAGGAGGCCTGGAATGGCTGGGCCGAGGATGGATTTGGGGGGGGAGTGGCAGGGACCGCACAACCTGGGATTTGCCAAAAGCCGCCCCTGGTAGCTGATGGGGGACGTTGGGTGGTCCTGGAGGGGGCAACTGTGGGGAGGCTGCTGAGGTTCCTAGGCTGATCTCTGTGGGAATCTGTGGTGGGCAGGAGGATGGAGTGAAGTGACTTGGGGGAGGGTCCATGGGGGCACCTGAGAGGTGGGACTCATCACCCCTCCCACCCTGATTTCACAGGGTGTCATCCCCTTCCTGGGCATGTACCTCTATCACCTGAAGCTGCTAAACATTGGGATGGAGGATGATCTGGAAGTGAGTGAACCTGGAGTTGGGCCAGGGAGCAGGAACCTGAGGTTTGGGATGAGAAAGCCCTACACTGGCCCCTGAGCTCTCAGTACCTGGCAAACCTCCTCTCATGAGAGCCCCACGGCCACCCCTGGGAGCTGGGGAGTCAGGCTCATCTTAGCGATGCGGGAACGGAGGCTCCACGTAAGCCCCCCATGAGGTTCCCCAGCCTGGGGAAGCTCAGAGCTGCCTGCCTGCAGAGCTGCAGGAGGCTCTGTCTGAGCTGCACTCAGCCTCCCCATCAGGCCCTGTGCCTGGGGGAGTGCCATCAGTCCCTGCAAGTCAGGAAGCACATCTGTGGTCCAGCTGTCCCTTCTTGCCTGAGGCCTCAGTCTTCCCGTCTGTCATCAGAAATGGGTGGGCTACAAGGTCTCTGACTTCAGCTCCCCTGTCCCTCCTGTTCTGGAGCCCAGAGCCTGGCCCGGTGTCAAGTTCTGTTTGTGGAAGTTCTGCCCTCTGCTGGGCACTGACAGTCCTGCAGCCTGTGAAGGGGTGGGAAGGGGCTGGTTATGGGCTTGGGGGGCTGTTTCTGATGGACATTCGCTGTCTCCTTTCCAGGGAAATCTGGTGAACCCCAGAAATGGCATGAGGTGAGCAGCTGTGGGGAGGGTGGGGAAGTGTAAATCACAGACCTCGCGTGGCAAGATGTTTCGTGTCCTCATCCCTCGGGTCTTACATTTATTGGATGAGTTAGATCCACAAAGTTGGGAATCCCGTAACGTTGGTGGGTGCGGGAGGGGCTGGCATCAAGGACACCTTCCTGGATGAGGAACTAATTCAAGCCAACTGTGAGGACAGGCAAGTCCTGAATTGAGTGGGAAAGTAAGAGGGTTCCTGAGTGAAGAGTGATCCTCATTCCCCACAAGTCCCTGGCAGGTTTCTCCACCCAAGCCCTGTCTGCAACCTGTCCTTCCTCCCAGAAATGCAAAGTCATCAGGAGGATCCAGCTGCTCCAGAAGGCGGCAAATAAGTATGACCTGGAGCTCGAAGAGCGATTTGGGGCCTGGTTCCAGGCCATGGAGCCCCTCAGTGTCGAAGAGAGGTGAGGGTACAGGAGTTGGGTAAGGGCAGGCCAGACTCTCTCTGATGGCCGTTTTCAGAGCATGTGGCCTGGCTCCCTGATCAGCCCCAGACCTCAATTCATGGTGACCCATGGAGCACCGGGACTCAGCTGCTGGCAGGCTCTGAGAGGGACACCTGAGGTGCGGCTCCTGGTAGCTCACAGGCCGCTCTGTCCTGTAGCTACTGCCTCTCCTGCCGGCTGGAGCACATACACCAGAAGGCGAGCAAAATGCGGCTCTTCAAGAGAAAGAACTGGCCATCCTCCAGTTCAGGGCCTAGTGAGTGTTGGGACCAGCAGCGACTGAATCCAGGGGCCCAGTACAGCTTCGGGCTAAGCATGGGCCTGGATCCCAGCTCCACTGCTGACCAGGCCTGTGAAAGGCTGCTCCCGTCTCCTCTCTGGGACTCGGTTGCCTCCTCTGAAATGGATGATGCTAAATGATGCCTCCCGCATCAGGGACAGAGTGCTGTTGATGGACTGAGCACTCGGCACAGGGTTTGGATCAGAGTGAAGGGGGGCAGGGAGGTGTGCCGTGAATCTCAGGGAGACACCCCAAAATAGTCTGTTTCTTCTCTTCAGCCACTGTGCCCTTGGCAAGGAGCCATAACACTCTGGAGACCACAAGTTCAGCTCCTCCTGAGCAGCGGGGACACTGGCGCCCTCGGGGTTCACCTGGCCAGCTCTTCCCACCTGAGTGAAGGAGGACATCCTAAGACTTTCCCTGGTTTCCCCTAAAGCCCCAGAGGGAGGGCCCCACCCCTTCCAACTCCCTGACATCTGCACCCCAGCGACTGTTAACCCATTGGTGAGGAGCGATATTATTTCTTTAATAGCAAATGGTAGATTTGACTCTTACATTATATCCTGCTTCTGTCACAGCCTGGGTGTTGTGGTGTGGTTCTTTCACTGCTTATGCTCATGTAAACAAGACGCAGAATCTCACTTTCCTCCTTGAATTAAGAACTTGTGTATGGTTACAGCTTATTGTATGTGGCAGAAGGGAGGGGGGAGGACCAGTCTCCTCCCTGGCTACTGAATGACACCCTCAAGTCCCCTTCCTCAGAAGACAGGTGCATTTCAGTGTTGTTCACCTGGGACAGTAGCAGAGACAGCCCCTCAGATGTCCCTGGAGGTAGAGGTTGGAGGGACTTTCCCAAGCAGAGCAACAACCACTGAAATGTGGGTGTTTTTCAAATAGCACTTACCAGGACCATGTCCTTCCCTAGGATAGTAGCTGTCTTTCTACAGCTTTCAAGGAAGAAGGAATGTTTTTTGCTTCTCTTGTTGAGGTTTCTTCTGATCAGATATTGGAACTTGCCATTTTCTAATCAGTCTCTGGATTTGCATCTACACTAAATGAGGACAAAAAGTAGAAAGAGAAAAGTTTGTCTGTGGAAGGGACAAGGCCAGAGGAAGACCATATGCAGATGGACTAAGGGCCGAAAGGACATCCACCTCAGGCCACCTCTAGGGCTCCCTGTTCACCCTTCGCCTCGATTGGAATCCTCCTAGGATCCTGCCCCATGCACTTGGAAGTCCTTTTCCTGCTTGTTTCTTATCCAGAGGGAAAGATTCAAGATGCAGCTTTTAAAGGTACAATCAGACTTTGTTCCATAAACCTCACTGCTCTCTGTGAACTAGGATTTATAGCATCCCCGCACATCCTTTTATGATTCTCTTTACGCAGAAATTCGCTAGAAGGCCCCCAGCCTCCCTGTCAGGTACATCGTGGCCATTCCTCCCCGACTGTGCCTGATGGATCAGGGGTGAGCTCTGGTTTGCCAGGACAATAGACCTTAATCCTGTCCACTGAATGACCCACACTGTCCCTTGCTCCCCAGGGTGACATCTGGGCCCGTGTTTCTCTGAGGTCCATGGTCTCAGACAATCACTAGTTTACACACTCAGTCGTGTTGTTGCTGACTTGTCCCAAAGGGACAGTTGGGCCTGAGCGCATAGAGCACATAGCCCCTGGGACATCTGTGTTCTTTTCTCCAGTCTGTGCTGTGGTTATGTGGATTTGTGTTACAGGGATGTGAATCTTTCCTGTTGGGAGTTTTGAAAGATGAGGTAGGAGAGGGGCAGGTATAGAAGTGGGTCCAGCAGGGGAATATCACCAATCTTAAACACCACAGACACAACCTTACCAATTAAAATACTGAAATGCTCCCTGCGTGGGTGGTGAACAGACACTGCTCAGAGCTCACCCCAAGAACCCACTCCACGACCAGGAGCTAAAGTGTTACCACCCAGCATTTTGAACATCATGCCCTGGAAACACCCTGTAAGACAAGGGCCATTGTATTGACTTCCTTGATACTTTTTCCCATCCATTCTGAAGGCTGCAAGTGTCACCCAGGGAGGCCTTTTCATTTCAGCCAGAAGCAGTGTAGAAATCCTGGTTCCCACAGAGCAGGCCCTTCTTTCCAGGGCCCTGTCATCCGGGAAAGAAAGAATTCACACATCCGTGTAGACACACAAACACACACACTCATATCCCAGCCAAATCCCAAGATGCATGATCTACTAAGATATTAAAAGTGACTTCAGAAACAGATCAACCAATTGCAAAAGAAGGGTTTCATTAAGATCCTGACTCAAATAAAATGTAAAAACAAGAAATAACCTTGACAAATCTGGGAGACTTTGGATACTGACTAGATAGTTGATTATCCGAATGACATTTTTATTTTTGTATGTGATAACGTTATTGTGTTTGTGTTCAAAAAATCCCTCAGCTGTAAGAGAAACTGAAATATTTACAGCTGAAATGATGTGTTCTCAGCCATCTCAGCTGGTTAATTCTTAGGGACTTGGTGTGAGGATAAACAAAGTCAGATGGTATACGAGTTGACAATCTTTGAAGCAAGTAACAGGTTCACAGAAATTGATTTATCTCTACTCTGAGATTTCGAGATTTTTGAAAACCTTCAGAACACACTTTTGATAAAAGTAGTATACTTGGGGTTCACATTGCAATGTTACAAATTAAAACATCACAAATATAAAGGAATACTTCTCCTTGCTGACCTAAGGAAGTTCTCTCTCAGTCTGGCTTCTGTGAATGACCTGATGATGCCACCAATTGTTCACTTATCCCATGTTTGTTGAGTAATTCCTATGTATTCTGTGCTGTGTGCAAGGCAAACTCATTTCCACAACTCTGGATCTAATGTGGGAAGGAAGGCAATGAGCCTGTTGCCAAGGTTCTCTAAGTGGAACATAACGTCCCCAGGGGGTATGCTCATTGTTTAGATTCCAAAATCAAAGCTACACAAATTTGCCATGTAACAGAGAAGACATATTTAATTCATGATATAGAAATCACCTATGTCTGAATTACCATGTGACAATGAAGAAAAAGATTGATGGATTTGATGTTATAATTAGATGCAAAATCATAGTGCTGGCCCCTGGCCGAGGGGTTAAGTTTGGCATGTTGTGCTTTGGTGGCCCAGGTTCAGTTACCAGACTCGGACATACAATACTCATTAGCAGCCACGCCATGACGGTGACCTGTATAGAAAGTAGAGGAAGACTGACAACAAATGTTATCTCGGTGAATCTTTCTCAGCAAAAAAAAAAAAAAAAAAGCAAAAATGTATGGAATCGGATTTAATATACATTAAAAGACAAATCTCATTCAAGTAGGTATCATCTCTTCATTGAGTGTAAGTTCTAGAAAAAAACAAATGTAAGTTCAAAACACTAATTCCTCAGCTTCAATTATCCTATAAATTTTAATATAAAAAGGAGAAAACTCAGCAAGTATACTCAAATAAATAAATATTGAGGTTTACCATGAAAGGTCAAGATCATGATGGATGTTACAAAGAGATGCTGTGAGAGTCAAGCCTGTCTCATGCGGAATTTCTCAATGGCACCACTAACCTTTTCTTCAGCACTGACGCTGCTTTCCTCACTGTGTTTTCAGGATGCCTTTCTTGGCTCCTTGCTCTGTCTGCCTAACCGGCAATCTCGTGTTTCCTCGAGACCACAGTCTCTCGCATGCTTTTCTTCACTTTCTGTGTCTGTCTCCTGATATCTCTAGAAGATGCCTGTTGCCTGCAGAGTGTCTGTGAGCGATCCAGACCCATTCCTGGACTCACCTCTGCCCAAAATGGACAGTGGGCCGGGGTGGGATCAGGGCTGGTGTGCAGACCCCTCGGCCCCTACATGGTCCAGGGATTCACATGGACCAGCCTGTGTGACTCTTTTGAAGATATTTGCGACTCCAAAGATCTTAAGAGTTCTCCTTCACTGCTGCAGGCCTGGAGTCCCTTCAGTCTATTGTATCCACAGACTTGCTGCGGCTTCTCCAAGGTCTCATCCCACTGACTGCCTCTGACCTCACTGCCAGGTTGGGAAGTTATTCCAGTAACTGGCCTCTGGAATATGCAGCTCCTTAGGCTTCAGGGTGCATAGAACTTCAGTTTTCGGATTGTGCTTAGTTTCATGGTCTTACAGTTTCCACTACGATGTCGGGGGATATATTTTGATCTTTCATTTTCAAAACAAAATAAAATGTGAAATTTGAACAAAATAGAGGATGAAGATTACCATGCCTGGAGAATGTTCTCAGCTCACGTGGATATTCCACCTTCCTTCTATCCCTGGAGACGTGTCTCAAATCCCACTGTGCATCACAATCATTGGAGGGTTTTTAAAACTCGGATTGCTGGACCTCAACCTTAGTAGGTCTGGGGAAGGAATGGAGAATTTTCATTTCTAAGAGGTGATGTTGATGCTGCTGGTACAGGGACCACACGTGGAGAGCAGGATTCAGTGACACCATCAAGCTGATGTGAGACAAGGACAGAAAGCTCAAGGTCATTATCCAGTGTCAAATCCAGACCAGCTGCCGTCCGCCATCTTGCTTCAGGACGTTCTTCTCCTCCTCTCTCTGTCATGGTCAAATACACACATGCTGGTGCCCCACAGCCCACTGTTATTGGGACACACAAGTTCCAAGGACTCCATAGCTCCTTTTAGTGCCTCATCTCTAATGACATTATTCACTATTCCATCCCTAGTCATTCACTTCCACACCCCGATCCTATCTTCACCCAAAATTCTCCTGCTCGCAAATCAGTAATTCAGAAACACCATATTCCCAACACAAATTTCCACATTTCCAGTTTTTACACAAAGAACCCCACTCTAAATAATCATTCTTTAATAAACTAGATTACTCCAGCAGGAATATCTTCACAAGCCTCTCTTTCTTTTCTTCTCATACTCCTGTCTATTAAGCTCAGTTGCCACAGTCCATCATTTCAATCATCCACTGACCATACTCCCAGATTCTTTGTTGCCATCATATCCACCCTGCACACTTTAGATGATTTCAAATACCTGCCATGCCATGTTGACACTTGCACTGAACAGAGAATGCACCAGAAGTCTGTGTATCCCAACAAAGAATCAACAGCAACCAATGGACCTGTATGCATTATTCTAATGCTTCCTGAATGCTCTACTCAATTCTGTCCATTTCTTGAGTTCCATAAATCTCTATATTCTGACCTCCTCCATATTTCACAGATAAATTGTTAACCCCCAGACAAGAACTATTTCACTCTCTAGTCATCAGATCTACAAATATTCCTCATGAGAAATTCATTTCTCACACCTTTTCTGTTGTTATATGCAAAGAAATTGATTTCTTGGCTGAAACCACTCTGATTTTTATCTTTTCCTTTCATTTCAGTGACATTATGGCCTCAATATTTGCTGTGCTTTCCGTAACTTCCCTACTGGAATCATCCCTCAAGTTTCAAATATGCACAAATCTCTACCATCTACAAACCAGTCTTTCATCCAGCATTCTTAATAGTCCTCACCCTCCACACCCCTCCTCTCCTCCTCCTGCCAGGGATCCATTGTGAAAAGTTCACATATATCCCAATGCCTCTGTTTCCACAGTGCCCACCCAATCCCACTCAGATTCTGCAGATGTTTCTCTTGTTAACCTCACAAGCCATGTCTCTTACTAATCCACCAGGGACTTTTCATGATTGATCTGACACGCTCTGCAGTAGCACGTGACATTGCGGACTCCAATGTCCTTCTAAAAGACCATTTGTCCTTGGGATTCACCACCCTACACTGTCCTGTTCTTGCCTGTCTAAACTTCCTGAGCAACTTCCTGGCTTCTCTTTATGACCACCCCACAACGACTGATGCTTCCCAGAAGTCAGCACTGCTCTGACAACTGTTCCCCATCTGCATCCTCCTTCTGGGGCAACCCCATCCATTTCCCTGGCTTCAAATACCACTAATGAGCCAAACATATCCAAAGAATCAACAGAGACCTAACTCTGATCCCCAGACCCATTTACCTACCTGCCCACTCACCACATCAGTGATGACTCAACTCATAATGACCAGGTCCCAAGTTGAACAAATCGCTTCCCCAAATAATTTGCTTCTCTCTCAGTGTCCCCAAACTCACTTATTTGTGGTAATAACCTGTCTACCCTTGGGTGTCACTCTGGACACCCTGCCACCCCACACTCACATATCAATGAACCATCCATCCACCCTTCTGAATCTACCTATAGGTTATCCACTTCTGATTTATTTCTAATCAACTTTCAGGTCTCCTACGAATTAGCATTTCCACACAGTGAACTCTCTTGCTCTAGTAACCTAAATTACAAAACCCCATATGTCCTCTTTGTTGATTTTTTTTCTATTTTAGTTATATGTGCATTTTTATCTATTTCTTTCAAGATTTGGTTCTTTCCCACTAAATTAGATATTCCATGAAGACAAGACTAATATGGATTTTCCAAATTTTCCCACAATAGTGTTCATATATGGCTTTGCACACAAAAAGGGCTCACATATATTATGTGCACAATATATATTTTATATTTATATACATATAAAATTCAAACACTAAAACTTTGCTTCATGAAATATTTTAAATCCATCCACTTAACTAATCTTCTTTTTTTTTCCAAGGTAGATCAGCCTTGAGCTAACATCAATGCTAATCCTCCTCTTTTTGCTGAGGAAGACTGGCTCTGAGCTGACATCTATTGCCAGTCCTCCTCCTTTTTTTCCCCAAAGCCCCAGCAGAGAGTTGTATGTCATAGTTGCACAACCTTCTAGTTGCTGTATGTGGGACACGGCCTCAGCATGGCCAGAGAAGCAGTGCATTGGTGTGCACCCAGGATCCGAACCCCGGCCACCAGCAGCAGAGCATGCACTTAACTGCTAAGCCACGGGGCCGGCTCCTCCACTTAACTACTCTTGTGCAAATATACCACCTTTATAGTGGTACACTGCAATAAATTAGCAAGAGTAGCTTAAGATTCCAAATCCTTTCTCCTGGTAATCCAATCACGAGACTCTAGTTACAATGATCTGTTTAAAATGCAAAAGTGATCGGTTCATCTTAAATTTTAAATCCTCCATTTCTATCTTCAGCACATATTTCTCCTGTTGTCTTATCATAAATATTAATACTACCCTTTTCATTACCTGATATGTTCCAGTTTGGAGGGAAAATTATTTGGTCATTCTATTTGTAAAGCACTTACTACATGCAAAGCTCTGGTATAAAACCCGTGATCTACCAAATAACTAAATAGACTGACTGCCCCTGTTTGATTTAGTCTTAGTGAGAGGAAAGAGATCATAAATGGTAAAGGATGTATAACATGCCATGTAGAAATCACAGCTGTGATGAACGATAAGGAAGAGACTGAGAGTTTGAGCTTGAGCACATTTTCAAATTATTTGTCTTTGTGTGTGTGTGTGTGTGTGTGTGTGTGTGTGCACGTGCTGATGCCTGCTGCCAGATGGGATGAATTGCTTCCTCCTGGGAGATGGGGGAGCCTCCTATGCCTTGGGAAATTTCCTCCAGGTGCACTTAATATGCACTTTGTTATCCATGTGTGTTAGTCAGAATTCTCTAGAGATATAGAACCATAGAATATATATAAACTTATAGAAGTGGAGATTTATTGTAGCAATTGGCTCACAAGGTTATGGAGGTTGAGAAGTTCCACAATCTGCCATCTGCAAGCTAGAGAACCATAAAAAACAGTGATATAATTCTGTCAAAATCTGAACGCCTTAGAACCAGGACATCTGATGTCCATGGGCAGGAAAAGAGGGACATCCCAGGTCAGGAGGAGATAGTGGATTCAGCCTTTCTTTGCTTTTTCTTCTATTGATCCCTCAACAGATTAGATGATGCCCACACACACTAGTGAGGGTGGGTTTGTTTATGTAGACTATGGAATCAAATGCTAATCTCTTCCAGAAACATCCTCACAGGCACACCCAGAAATAATGCTTCACAGTCTATCTGGGCATCCCTGAGTGTAGTCAAGTTGACAGCTAAAGTTAACCATCACATCATGGCTCTATCCAAACAAGAGCAACAGAGACATCACAACGTGACCTATCTCATTTAAATTTTCCAGAACACATATTAAAGAAGTAAATACAAACAGATGAAACTGGATTTTATAACATTTTTATTTAACCCAAGAAATCTAAATATTATCATTTCAAAATGTAGTCCACATCAGTACAAAGAACTAGATATTCAGGTTTTCCACCCACTCTGTCTTACTGGTGAATTTCAATGAATACTGGCTCTTCATATATCTTAATATGATCCAATATATAATTTTCTCCCATCTATTTAAGTTTTATTGTATCAAAAGGAAATCATTTTCTCCTTATTGTCAAACTGCTCTGCTATCTCTTTTTTAAAAGAATTTAAGTTATATATTGTGTTTATGTTAGAATTGAAATTAAGAATTTAAGTAATTAAGAAGAAATTGATTCCAGCAAAAGGCTAGTTTACTAAAGTGGAAGACAGTTCAAGAGCAAATCTCTCAAGAAAACCATAGGGTCAATGACATTGGAAAATTCAGGGTAGAATTAGAAGAAACATGGGGTGTGATTAAAAGGGCAGTAGAGAGAACGTGGGGAGGAATTGATATCAGAAGTGAAAATACACAAGCATGTTCCCAGTTGATGAAAGACATCAATTCACAGGTTCAATTAATTCAAGATTCCCTAAGCAGAGTGCATATACAGGAAATATTAATGAAATAAACTTTGGTCTAAAATCCAAAGTTAATGTAAAGGATTTTAGGGACTAGAGAGGCCAAATAAGCAAGAAAAAGGCCAATTGGTGATTTCTACCCATAAAGAAAATAAGATAGACATCAACAGAGCAGCATTTTTAAAATGCTAAAAGAAATCTCATGTCAAACCAGAATTCTACACCCAGCAACAATAGTGCCCCAAATTACAATGTTCTAGAAAAACTTAAAGTGAAACTTTTCATTGTTAGTAGCCTTGAATTAGACAAAATACTGCAGTGAGTTATCACATCCAAAGGAATATGATCCCAGGTTGAAAACCAGGAATGCAGGAAGGACTGAAGAGGAAAGGAAAGGATAATTTATAAATAAATATAAATGAATTTTATTTTGTGAAGTAATTCTAGAAATCTCTCATGGAGATTAAAATATATGTAGAATAAAATGCATGAAAACAGTAATACAAATGTCAGGAAGGTTAAAAATAGAATTGAAAGCGTTGACGGTATTAGCATTTGGGGGAGATGGCAAAAGTAATTATTCATATTAGACTTTATTAAGGATTCAGGATTTAACCATTAGTGTAATTAAACAAAGATTTCTATATGATTTCAACTAATAAGTTTATAGAGGAATTAATGGAATAATAAAATAGTTAAATCAACATCAGTGAAGTAAAGAGAGTAAAGGAACATTAATTATTCAGGTCAAAGGGAAGAGAAAGAGTAAGATTGTTGAAATAATTACAATTTTACTGGAAATTACCTGAGATGTTAATGCACAAAATACTAATTTCTTTTCAATGGCTGTGTGCTATTTTCTAGAGGCTTTTTAATAAAAATTTTGGACATTCTTTTATTGATAAACGTTTACACAGTCTCTATTTTTTCCTATTAAAACATAAGTTGTATGGACATTTTTTGCATATACACTTCCATTTCTAATTTTACAGAAGGTATCCATAGTGGAAGAAAAAGGAAACATTAAAATATTGATAGAAACTGCAAATACCACCTCACCACACAATTGTATTAAATTTTTTCATCTACCAACAGTATCTGACAGTGTCAATAATCCAACATTTATGTGTTTGGGTATAAATCTTTAGGAATCTCTCAAATCCCATTGATAAGAGACAGGATGTCTCCTCTGGATCATCCATTGATTGGATTATCCACTCCCGCCGTCCATAAAAGGGGAATCAGAGGGCAGAAATCCCTGCATTTCCCAGCAATCCACAGGCTGTCTGCGCGTCAGGAGTGGGGTCAGCAGGACAACTCTGCAGCCATGGAGAAACCTGCATTGTTCTGTTTTCCAAGCCAGCCTATTCTGGTAAGTGTGGAATCCATATGGACGGCAAGAATGTCCATTTCTACACTTTGTCCTTCTGTGAAACCTCTTTAAGTGAGCAGGCCGTAGCTCTTAAAACAAGAACAAACCTTACTGAATGTTGTTTCTTAGGTGTTAATGTTTGTTAGGTAATGTTCAAGGTATTGTACTTTTCTGTAGAGGGAGCTTTCTTGGATTAATAGGCCAGACATTGGTTTTGTTTTGTTTTAACCAACAAAATCACTGGGAAGCGGAATTAGTATTCAGCCCTGCACCTTTCACATTGTTCCCATCTCTGGAAAATTTTTTACCCACAATGTGATTGGTCTTTTTAAAAAAATATTCAGTTCTGTGCTCAAATATCACCTCATCAGTTAGTCCTTCCACAATCTCTTCATCATCAATAATTGTAGGTGGGTGGCCCCATGCCGTAGCGGTTAAGTGAGCATGCTCCTCTGCTGGCAGCCTGAGTTCAGATCCTGGGCACGCACTAAGGCACCACTTGTCAGGCAAAGCTGTGGCGGGATCCCATATAAAGTTGAGGAAGATGGGCACAGATGATAGCACAGGGCAAGTCTTCCTCAGCAAAAGAAAGAGGAGGATTGGCATGGATGTTAGCTCAGGGCTGATCTTCCTCACAAAATAAATAAATAAATGAAATAATTGTAGGTAATTTCTTTCCCTTTATCCCTCCTTACTGTTCTTCCTCCATCCCTCGCTCTGTCTCTGTATCTCTGTGTAGCCCTTACTGTTTATTACAGGATCTAATTGTACCTAACACTATATTACACATTCATTAGTCTCTTTAACTCATCCCTTCCCCTGAGATTAAAATAAACAGGGGCAGTGACTTTTTAAGTTAAATTCTGGATCATGGGTTTTAGTATATAACTTGGCTTATAATAGGTGCTCTATAAATGGGAGGATCAAATAACTTTCCCTCCAAACTGGGACATGTTGGAGAATGAAAGGGATGATATTAATCATTATGGCAGTACAACAGGGATGAAACGAGATTTATGACTTCACTGTTAAAAAGTATCTGAGGGGCTGGCCTGATGGCGCAAGCAATAAAGTGCGTGCGCTCTGCTGAGGCAGACCAAGGTTCGCCGGTTCGGATCCCGGGGTGCACCAACGCACCTCTTGTCAAGTCATGCTGTGGCGGCATCTCATATGAAATAGAGGAAGGTTGGCATGGATGTTAGCCCAGGGCCCGTCTTCCTCAGCAAAAATAAAAGAGAGAATTGGCAGATGTTAGCTTAGGGCCGATCTTCCTCACACACACAGAAAAAAAGAGTATCTGAAGACAGAAATGAGAGATTGTAAAGGAAAGGTGCACTGAATAGGTTTACATTTCAAATAGATTATTGTGGCTAGAGTCTTAAAATGAATTACAGACAGAAAGGATTTGCAATATTAGTGATAATTTATTGCAGTATACCACAAAACATGTTATATCCTTGTATAACTTCAGTCGAGTGAATTTGTTTGAAAATTTTAGAAAGTATTTATTGGATTTTGAATAATTTCTTTCAATAAATATATTGAGTACCTTCTAAGGGCACAGCAATGAGTGAATACGGCAGTGTAAAACATTACAGTCCACATTAGTCTTCACTTCATGGAGTATCCAATTCAGTGAGAAAAACACTATGAGAGAAAAAGATGATAATACACGTACAATTAAAAATTTTAAAAATTAACAGAGACAATGTGACATTAATTTTGATGGCTGGATCAGGAAATGCCACTGTGTGGAAATGGCATTTTGTAGGAAATCTGAAAAGTGCTCAAGAATTATTCAAAAATGGAGAATTTTTAGGTGGATTCAGGAGGGAGGACGGATGGTTCATTGATGTACAAGTGTGGAGTGGCAGGGTGTCCAGAATGACACTCAGGTGTAGACAGGATATCAGTACCAACAAGTGAGATTAGGGGACCCTGAGATATGGGTGATTATTTGGAGAACTGCTTTGTTCAACTTGGGACCTGCTAACTGCAAGCTGAGTCATCGAGTTATCACTGATGTGGTGAGTGGGCAGATGGGTATTTGGGTCTCAGGGTTGAAGCCAGATCTGTGCTGACTCTATGGGCATTTCTAGTTCATTACTGGTGTTTGAAGCCAGGGAAATGGATGGGATGGCCTAGAAGAGGTTGCGGAAGTGGAACAAATGTGAGAGCAGGGTTGACTTCTAAGAAGCGTCAATTGTGTTAAGTCAGATGGTGTAGCCCAGATTAACAGGGAGGAGTAGGAGGAGAGAGGAAGAGTCAGGGGAGGAAAAATGGTTATTTACAGTGGATAGGACTGTGTGATGGGAATATGGCATGTGTGAGTTATTTGCTTATGAACAGGATAATATTTGAGTGAAGATGGGACTTAGGTGTGCAAGTGAAATGAGCATTAAATTGCTGAGGGGAACGTGATTTCATTAGAGATGAGGCACTAAATTACTATGCTCTGGGCACACGACCATCTAGTTTTCATAGTCCTCTCTGCCCTTGACTCATATCATCTTGATGTCCAAGGATCTAGTTCTCAGTGTGTGGTGCCTGTGCCAGCAGCATCAGCACCATCAGGGAACAACGAGAAGGGCAAATTCTTAGACCTCCCCAAGGCTCCTTGGGTGGAGGTCCAGCAATCTGTGTTTTAACAACTCTCCAGATGATTGTGATGCACAGGGCAGTTTGAGAGATATTTCTCCAGGATACAGGAGGATGGAAGATCCAAATGAGGTGAGAACATTCTCCATGGCTGGCAGTCTGCATCCCCCATTTCATTCAGATTTCACATTTCATTTTGTTTTCAAAGGGCAAGCTCAAAAGAAATATGATGCCGCAGACTTCAGAGAAGAAAAGACAGGTCCATTTAACCAAGAGCAAGTGGAGACATCGTGAAAGGTCTGTACTTCCTATAAGACTCACCAGCTGCATTTTCAAGAGACCAGTTACAAGGATAACTTTCCACCCTGGCAATGATGTCAGGTACAGTCAACGGGAGGAGACCTTGCAGAACCCTCAGTAAGTCTGTGCATACAGGAGACTGCAGGGACTCCGGGCCTGCTGCAGTGAAGGAGAAATTTTAAGTACTTTCTATATCACAAATACCTTAAATATAATTGCACCAGTGGCCCAGGTGAAACCCTGGGCTGTGTTGGTGCTGGGTCTCTAAACACCAGCCTCAACCCCAGTGCCACACAGTCTTCAGACTGGGCAGAGGTGATCCCAGGAGTGGGTCTCAGTGCCCCCCAACCACTCTACACACAGCCCGTAACTTATGTAGACATCCGGAGACAGAGTCAGAGAGTGAAAAAAGCAAAGGAAAGACTGACTGAGGCCCTGAGGGCAGACAGGTTTGACAGGGAGGCAGAGAGAGCAAGGAGCCAGGAACGATGTTCTGGGACCTGATGGAAAATAGGAGAAGGTCATGCTGAAGAAACCAAGAATTGTGGCCCTGGGGAAGTGGTTCCCCATGAACAGTCCCCAGTTTCACTCGCCTCATTTAATGTCAACCCCTCTTCTTGCTATGGACCGTGATGCTTTGTCGTTTTATAATTGTACTCTATTAAACTCTTTTGAGAGACATAAATGTGAAGGGTCGACAGTTGTGTGGGTGAAAGATCGGGTTTCATGTGACAGGAAAGAAGATCTTGACTTGTCCTTTTATACTGCAATTTCTGCTTACTATGATTCTTATTCACTTGTATATTAAAGGTAATTTGGCCTAAGGGATCATTTAGTATTTTTAGTTATATTTTTTTAGAATACTTGCAATCAGGAAAAGATGATACTTATTGTAAAGAGCCTTAACATTGTTTAACGTTAAATTAATTTGATTCCATAAAAGTGTTACTTTACTAAGCTTGTTTTTTTTATCTCGTTCTAACATAAGTTGTATCTTTATCTTTGCCAAATGCTAACTCAAATACAAGCCATTTTCATATAATTTAACTAGCCCTTAGTCTACCTGTTACTGCCTTATCTGTTACCTAAAATAACCTCGGTGATTTTTTTAAAATAGAGTTCACCTTAGATTCTTAAGAAGGAAAATGTTGTTTGGGAGCATTTTGCACTGAGTAAATCTTGGCAGCAGGCTCCCTGCCTTCACCTTGACACTAGGTCATGAGTCAACGATACTTGTCCACCTGCTCACAGAGTAGGTCACACCATAATTATTGAATAAACATGTGATGAACAATATTTGGTGGCAAAATGGGTAAAGTTACAGAAGTCAGATTGTAGGACTCTTTTACTAGGTCAGGATGGAAAAGGACTGATGTGGTTTTGGAAGGATCCGGAATTTTCTGGACTTTCTTGAAGAGCTTTGATATAGCAGTCTTAGCATCCATGGGGAAGGAAGCCTATTTCAGAAGTTCATAGTGATTGAGAAACAGAAGTGCAGAGAGTGAGTGGAGGTGGACAGCTGTGCCTTGTGCCTCCTGACAATGGCCTCTGGATTTGACACAACGATGGCTCCCTCCTGGAGCCCACAGCTTTGGTGTGGGGCTGTCTCCTCCCTAGGATTAGGCTGTTTTAATTCTTCAGTGTGAGCTAATCTGCATATTCCAAACCCTTTGATGTCCTGGGACAGCGGGTGTCAAATGGCCCTCTCTGGTCCAATAGGATCCAGGCAAAGGACCCTTTATCTAACAGGAAGTACAGCTGGGTATACATGGGGTTCTTACCTGCCAGACCTGGAGTTCTGGGGAGTGGAGCTGAGAGAGGTCACAGTGTAGGAGCCACTGACAGGGTCTGAGGTCACCTGGGTGGACAGCAGAGTAGGGGTGGGCTTGGCAGACTGTCAGGACAAAACCTGTCCCCTCATTTGTATGCTGCATCTCAGTGCCTGGACACAATCCACTCCTCAAGTCTCGTTACCATGAGCTGATTTCTTCCCTCATTGGATGTTTTCTTCCCTCTTATATTCTGTTAAATTATTTTAAGTTAACTTTAGTTGGGTTTTCTTTCCCATACCTTTAATTTATTCCTGATGAATTCTTAGATGTAGACCATGATTTCAATGAGTTACATTGAAAAACGAAGGTGTTCATATGTGATAATTGTGGACATGAGAAATTTAAATGATGACATCGGGCGTGGTCCATGATCTTCAGGACATCCATATGATAAGCCACGTGATAATCAGAATTTTTAAGACAAGGTACTATTAGGATCTGATGGTTTGAGTGAGAACAAAAGGGAGCCCTACAATTGATTCAGTTTATCAACAGCAGAGAATCCTCCCTCACTTCTTCCAGCTCCTGGTGGTACCTGCTTCCCTGTCTTGTGGCAGCAGATCTCCAAATTATACCTACTTTTTCACGTGATCTTATTCCCTCCATGTCTCTGTGTCCTGTCCTTTTATTAGGACACTAGTCATTGAACTGAGGGCCCACCCTAAATCCAGGATGAGTTCATCTGCGGATCTTTAATCACATCTGCAAAGACCCTTTTTGCAAATAAAGTCATATTCTGAGGTTCTGGGTGAACTTGAATATTTGGGAGGCATTATTCAACCGACTACATCCTCTAACCTCAAGTTGAGGTTGGCAGCTGGCTCAGGCAGATATGAATGGTAACAATATCAGAGGAGTTGTTTTCAATAACAATATTGGAGTAGTTGTTTTCCTCAAAAGTACTTGATTCAACATAATAAACTTAAAAATAACTTTTTTTGAAATCGTGTTGGTGATTCTTAAATTCATATGGAAGAGAAAGTCTACGAAATGAAAGAAGAATTTTTGAGAACCAACCACCAAACAAAATAAACATGAAGGAGAATAAGGACAAAGTGACATATCAAAACATTTCTCCAGTTCCGTTAACAACAAAGGCAAATTAACGTGCTCACAGAATCATTCTCTCCACTGAAGCAACCGTTCTGTTGGACAAAACTGACAGAATCAAGTGTTTCAGAACTCTGAATTATAATAAAATTCTTACAGCATCCATAGGAGTGATTAATGAAGGAAAACGTGGCTGAATTTGGGTAAGAAAGCACTGTGGTGTTTTTGGTTAATGCCTACCTGCTGCCATATCCTGGTACAGCGGAGGATGTGAGAGGATGGGAGCCAAGATTCCTTGCATGGCTCCCTCATGACAGATGACAAATACTAACATGCTTCTTCAAATACGGTGATTGTGTGACTGGGTGGTAGTGATCTGTCTTTTTGGTCCCTGAGGGACCAGCACAGAAGGTGACAAGTATTTCTCCCCCTCAGGCAGGAGGGACTTTCCAGGTGGTGTCATTGTCTGATGAAAGATTTAAAGGTCTATGCTACTGTTAGATGTCTGGGTGAGGGATGATGGCTGGGGCAGGAGAGATACATAAAAATCTGGAAAAGAGGCATCTGAGTAGGAAGTTTATTGGGGAATCAAGGCTTAGAACGGCCACTGCATCTACCAGGGAAGCTGGAGTGTAATGTGCATACCCAGGATGGACGGGTGCTCAGAGAAGAACTGAGAAGACCTGAGCTTTCACCTCTGGCAGATCTGTGGGTTCCATGCAGGTAGGGGGTAAAGTCTAAGGAAGAGCTACAGGGGGCCCAGCTGCAAAGACTAGAGATATTTTGGGGCCGGCCCAGTGGCGCAAGCAGTTAAGTGCACGCACTCTGCTTTGGCTGCTCAGGGTTCGCAGGGTCGGATCCCGGGTGCACACCAATGCATTGCTTTTCAAGCCATGCTGTGATGGCGTCCCATATAAAGTAGAGGAAGATGGGCATGGATGTTAGCCCAGGGTCAGTCTTCCTCAGCAAAAAAAAAAAAAAAAAAGAGGAGGATTGGCAATGGATATTAGCTCAGGGCTGATCTTCCTCACAAAAAAAAAAAAAAAGACTGGAGATATTTTAAGTTTTTCTTTTGTTAAAATGTGTTCTTTTGGATCCTTGCATTTAAAGAAATCTCTGTCAGGTCACTTGCTGATTGTTAAGACAACTGAAAAGAGATTTCAGTGACCACACACATCAAAGAACATAGTCTTTGCAAAAATACTTTGAAAAGTCACTAAACAAAAGGATGATTGCAGCTCATAAAAAGCCACAACAGCAAAACCTGGAGAGAGAGAAGAATCTGATTCTCACAACGACAACATTCTAATACACAAAATGTCCAGTTACCACTACAAAATTACAAATGATATGAAGCTGGAGGAAAGTATAGCCGGTTCATATGAATAAAATGGAAACTGTCATAAGTTTTTCCTGAGAACGCCCAGGCATTGGACTCATGAGACAAAGACTTTAAAACAACTCTCTTATATACGCTCAAAGGGCTAATGGAAAGTAGGGACAAAGGACCAACGAAAATAAAGAGAATGATGTCTCAATTCACACAGAATATCAATAAATTGAAATTGTAATAAGAACCAAATAGAAATAATTGAGTATTACCCATGCACTTCCTTCTCCCACCCCCAACCTTAAACAACCACTAATTTACTTCCTGTCTGTACAGATTTGCCCATATTTGACATTCCATGTAAATGGAATCATATAATAAGTGGTCTTCTTTGACTAGATGCTTTCAATTAGCAGATGGTCTTCAAGGTGCATCCATGGTGTAGCACGTGTCCTTCATATCTTTATGGCTGAAGAACATACAATGTACAGAGATACAGATCACATTGTGTTTATACATTCATCAGATGATGATATTTGGGTTGCTTTGGTCCACCTTTTGCTGGTCCCGCTCTCACCTTCAGTGGCCTAACATCAATGTCTCCCATCACCCTTCGTATTCACTGCCATCCAGTCAGCTCAGGTCTGCTTAGGCACCAGGTCTCCTCAATGTAAACATTGGTGGAGCCTTTAGCAAGGGCCCTAAAAGGCAGAGGTTGGGACCAGTAGTGGCCACCTCGCTGAAGACTGCCAAGTCCAATACATGCTTTCCAGCTGTAGCAACTTTAACATAAACAATTAGAGTGGAAATTCCCAAGGTTGCTGACACATGTGGTCTCCAGTGATTCCTCTTAAAAAACGTCAAGTACAGGGCCTCCTAGTAGACGTCTGTCATCCTTCTTGTTTTCTCAGCCACTGAACCCCTATCCTAGGTTTGTTGGCTTCCCTCACTTTGTGATCCTGGGGGGAGACAACATCAGCTTCCTGATTCAAAAGCAGAAAATGCCAGATACGTCCATTTGCAGCCTCCACACTGCAGCCAGGGTAACAGTTCTGTGGATCAGAAGCATCCACACAGACTCTGAACCAGGAGGTGGGAGCAACACTCTGATGACAATGGATTTGGACAACAGCTAATAGAAGCAGCCTCAGTGGGGCTCCAGCCCGTCCTTGTCCTCCCAGAGGCTCCGTGAGCGATCGCTCTAAAAATCCTCTGCTGGACACAATCAAGAGCCCTGAATGAGAGCCTGGCGCTGGTGTTGGAAGTGGGGAGAAGGTCAGGAGGGGCCCACAGTTCGCATTCCAGCCTCGGTCTAGGATGGGAGCCTCTTCCCAGACCTCTGGTCAGCCGGCGTGGTCACTGCCCCCCAGCGGCCTTCCCCACGGGCTTGGTCCCGGGCTCAGTGCGGGTCAGACTCTGCACCCCCAGGGTCAGTCCCTGCAGCAGACATCGGCGCCAGACTCCACGCAGCCATCACGTCTGGAGGATCCAGCCGTGGGGACACGCGCGTCCTCGTCGTGGGCAGAGGACACTCCGCTGCCCGGCCAGACAGCCCCGCGCCGTGGGCAGCGGCGGGGCTGGAGGAGCGGGGAGGAGGGCAGCGGGGACCGGGTCGACGACCCTCCGGCGGGGCGCTTGGGGCAGCTCGGGCGCGTGGGAGGCTCCGGGCTCCCATCCAGCGCAGTCGCCTTCATTCTCCGCTGTCCTCGCCTCCGCTTCCTTCTGTGGCGCCGCCAGCCTGTCCTCTCTCCGCCGCCCACGACCTCTCAGCTCTTCTCAGCGGCCCCTGGGCTCGGCTCTCTCCGCCACCTCTCGCCGCTTTTCGGCTGGGCTTGGCTCCTCCAACCAGGCTTCGGGCCCTTCTGCCTGGCCTCCACTGTGTCTTCACATCTTCGGCTCTTTCCATTTCTCTTCGGCTCTTTCCACCTGCCTCGGCTCCCTCCGCCTCTCCCCGCCGCTCCTTGGCTCAGCGGTTCGGGTTCGTCTCTCTCCCTCTGGTTTCGGCTTTCTCCGAGTTCACTGCCACAGTTCGGCTCTTTCCCACCAAGTCCTGGGCTCAGCTGGGTTCTCTCTGACTGTCAAGGTCCTCGTGTCCGGGGGCGGAGGTTGTTCAAATTCACCCCCTCTTCACTGTGGTATGAGAGTGCCACTTTCTTTACATCCTAATAGATCAACATATTAAACAAACAGTAAATGTTCCTAATCTGATAAATAAAAACAAGAATCATGGTGTTTTACTCCGTATTTTTCCCTTGGTGGGTGAAGTTGAGAATCATCTCTTATACTGAGAGCATTCTGTGTTTCCTGTGAAACGTTCTTTGTAATTTGTCCATTTCTCCAACGGATTCTTGTTCGTTTTTGGTTGGTAAGTGTTCCTTAATGTTAATAAATTAGATTTTTGTGATGAGTTGCCAACATTCTCCTCTTTTCTTTTTTTTGTCTTTGCCTCTAGTCGGTGCTGCCATGCAACGACTGCCATGCAGATGTTTTAAAGGAAATCAAACATGTTAACTTCGTTTCTTGTTTTATGTTATACTTTTAAAAGACCATCTTTTCTCTGAGAGTCTATATAAAATACTTATCCCTTGGTTTTTTTCTAGGACTTTCACAGCTTTAATATTTATATTCAATCGATGATAATCCCTATTCCACAGAACAACTGGGGGTTCCAACATAATTTTTTTGTTAACAATTCATTTTTTCTTTCCTGCCTTAGAACATCATCTGCACCCACTTTATTAGGAAAAATGTTCAGGCATGGAAATAATTTGAAAGAGTTGAACAGTCAAGTTATGGACAGAATTCTGTCCCCTCAACAATCATGTGTTGAACCGCTAATCCCTAGTACCTCTTATTGTGACTTTATTTGGATGCTGTGACTTAAAAGAAAGTAACTGAGATAAAATAGGACCATTAGGGTGGACACTAATCCAATCTGATCACTGTCCTTATAAGAGGAGATTAGGACATATAGACCAAGAGATGCCAGGGGCATGGATGCACAGAGGGATGACCACGTGAAGAGGCAGCAAGAGGATGGTCATCTGGAAGAAAACGAGAGAGGACTCAGGAGATACCAATCCTGCAGGCACCTTGATCTTGGACTTCCAGCATCCAGAATTATGAGAAAGAAAGTTTCTGCTGTTTAAGCCACCCGGTCTGTGGTACTTTCCTATGGCAGCCCTAATGAAGACAGCCCACACCTGCATTCCATCAGTTACAATTTACTATATTTACTTTGCCACCTCCATCCTTTTATCACCCAAGAATCCATCTCTGTTTAATGCATTTTCAAGAAGGTTGCAGACAGCAGTATACTTAACTCCTAAACATGCTAGCATACATAGTCATTAAAGTTCAAAATTTGACTGAGGCTGGAAGAGCTTCCCAGGTGGCTCACTGAATGGTGAGCAATTGGTGCTGACAAGTTGGTTCCTCTCCACGTGGACCTCTCCACAGGGCTACTTGAGCATCCTCATGGCATGGTGGATGGCTTCCCCTAGAGAGGGAGCAATCTACGAGACCAAGGAGGAAGCTTCAGTGTGCTTTAGGATGTAGCCTCAGATGTGAGACACTGTCATTTCTGCAGCACTGTATTGATCATTTGGGTTCATGACAATTCACAGCTAATCGGATGTGAGAGGAGACTGCACAGGGCCTAAATACAGGTGGAAAGTAGCATAGGTGGCTATGTTGGCTAGGAGCCTACACACCCACCTTTCCTCCAGGCGATCTATCCTCATCAATCTAGAATTCCTTTTCTTCTGCTCCAGCTCACCCTGAGAACCTGGTTTGATTGGAGCTGATTGGGCCCTCTGGAATTTATGGCTGTGTTTGGGACAACATGGAAAGTCTCATCTTTCCCTTACTCTTGCTCCTCTCCCCTCTCTATCCTTCTCAGCCTCTCCCCCAGCTCCAGCCTTCCTTGGCTCCTAGTGACTCTTTAAGGAGTAAAGGATATTCTAATGGTCAACAGGATGTGCAACAGATAAGAGGGGTTTGCTGGATTAGGAAATGGTGGGGGAAAGTCTGCTTCCTGGGCTCCTGTCACCTTCTGTAGAAGGGGAGCTTGGGGGTGTTTGGTGGCTTGTAAGGACAACTGCTGTGTTCCTTATTCTGAGACTGGGTCCTCAACATTCCCCAGGGCAGGGGATATTAGATGGGGCTCCATCTCTCCACTACAGTTGGGGACAGAGACATCTACATAGCAAGAGGACGCTGACGAGCTGGCAGCTGGGATCTGTTTGACACTTACATTGGAGAGCCTGGTGTGTTGCCTAGGGAGACTCTGGTCATTTCTTTTCTGGGCGGGGATACTGGGTTACTCTTCGCTGGGTATACTCATATCTAGTCTGAGGAATAAAGAGGCAAACTGGGGTTTGTGTTGGTTAAAATGGTGTGGTATTTGTTGGGGCTCCCTTCTTCTTGGTGTATAGGGGGTTTTAAGATGCTTTTTGGGGTTTCCAACATCTCTAATCTTGCAAGAATATAGAAGATCACTTGCTGAAGCTTCCATCATTTGATGGAGTCCTCGTGATGTTGGGGATAACTGGGAGGTATGAGAGTGCGGTTCCACTCTGGTGCTTGGACGCTGGAGGACCACTGCTTGTATGGGGCTCACACTTCTCAAGTGTTGTGGTGACATGGAGCGGTCACTGGATGGAGGGCCATTGTCTCTAATTCAGGGAGAGGATTGGGATAATTGCATGAGATTCGACTTATCTTTAGTCAGGGGGCTCTGGAGGGGTCTTTATAGAACTCCTTTCTTCTAGTGTTGGGGGAGATCAGAAGTCTCTCTTTCTGGGTCTGCCCTTGTCGGTATTGTTGGCATAGACTCGGTGGGTC
This sequence comes from Diceros bicornis minor, assembly GCF_020826845.1. NCBI lineage: Eukaryota > Metazoa > Chordata > Mammalia > Perissodactyla > Rhinocerotidae > Diceros > Diceros bicornis. Next base: position 15,099,139 of record NW_026690866.1, read on the forward strand.
ACTGGGCTGTGGCTTCCCATTTTCTAGTGTTGAGGAGCAGGTAAGTGTGTGACTTATGGGGCTGCTGTCATTTCTAGAATTGGAAGTTACTAGGGGGTTCTTGCTGGAGTCTCATAATTTCTAGTTTTGAGGGGATGTAGGTCTTGCTTGCTCAGACCCCAGCATTTGTGTTTGCGGATGACAGATGTTATCTGAGTTCAGGTTGCCTCTAGTTTTGGAAGGAACTGGTGGTGTCTCGCTAGGGCTTCTGTCATATCTGCTGTTGGATGAAGATTGTGAGCACCATTTGCTGGGGCTCCATAATCTCTAGTCTTGGGGGGTGGAGTAGGGATTCCCTTGGAGGGGATTCCATCATCGCTAGTTTTCGGGTATCAGTTCAACGTGTTTTTAAACACATTTTATTTTGAAAATGTTTAGACTTACGTAAAAGTTGTAAAAGTATACAGGATTGTTTTAGTAAGTCAATATTCATTATAAAAACTTACATTTTGTTTCCTGCCGATGATCATTCCTAACATTATGTGTCTTTGGGTGTAATTGTTTTCCTTCAGCCTGAAAACTCTCTTTAGAGTTTCTTGAATTTCAGTTCTGCTGTTGTTTAATTGTTTTATCTTGTTTTTTTAAACTCCCTTTGGAAAATATCTTTAAATTGTCTGCATTTTTGAAGAATATTTTTCTTAAGTCAAAGAATGTTAAATAGGCAGGGTTTTTTTTTCCCTTCCATTCAACCCTTTAGCTGTCAGATGTCATTCATGTCTTCTTGCTTCCACAGTTTCTTTTGAAAAGTTACCAGACTTCTTATTGCTCTTTTGAATGAAACATGTCCTTTTCCTTAGGTTGTTTTAAAGATTTCTAGTTTGTTTTTCATTTTCTACAATTGTCCATGTTTCTTTCATTCATAGTTATTTTGAAATCTTTGTCTGCTAACTCCGGTATCTGGATTGTCTCTGGGTCTGCTTCTACTGATTTATATGTTCATAATTGAGAGCATTTTCATGCTGCTCTGCATGTCTATTAATCTTTTATTGTGTGGTGGATCTTGTGAACAATACCTTGTAGAAGCTCTTAATCATGTTTCCTTCCTCTAAAGATTAGGTTTCCAGTACGAATGGATCACGCTGAGCCTCTGAAGGAGAACCTAAAATGACATATTTATTTCAGTTTTGCACTGACTTCCGAGATGTAGATCTTACTCTTAGTGTGTGGCACTGACTCTCAGGCTGTGACGTTTCTAGGGTCATAATTGAAAGCCAGGCCTTTTTTTTTTTTTATCAAGTTCATTCCACTGCAGATGACTCCAAAAACCAACCTTCAACTCCTGGCATGTGTGATCTCCTAAATTTCTGCACAATATTCAGTTTTCAGTGGCTTTTCTCTTCTAAGTCTCCTAAATTCATTCCCTGCACATGCACAAGTTAGGTGCTATTCAAAGACCTGAGGGGGATTTTTAAGCAGATTTTAGGGGCTTCTTTTTGTGAATCTTTATTTTCCACTAGAATATCCTTCAGTGATATTTCAGAATCAGGTTGTATTTCCTCTACCGTAGCCCTGGAATCCACTATTCCTCCAGAGAGCCCTGGTTTCTTCCGTTTCTTAAGAATAGTATCTTAGAAACCAATTTCTGGGTGGTTGATAGGTATACTCATTATTACTGGAATGTCGTTCTTCTATGTCTTCTGAGCTGACAGAGCTTGGAAAGATATGAATCTATACTATCCTCTACATACACACATTATCTCTCTCTCTCTCTCTCTTTATCTACCCATCCATCCGTGAAAAGCAGGAATTGATAACGGTAGCTCTTATTCCAACCAAACGCCTCAGTTGGAGTGGAATAAGAGCTAGCCTTCTCTCTTTCCTTGTTTATAACATCTTTCTTTGACTGTGATACACTGGCTCTCATCGTCTACAATATATTTACTTAGTTTTTCAGATCTAGTATATGCATAAACTAGTTTCAGAATTGCTAACCCATACCATTCTGAGAAACATTATGTATGAACTAGAGTACATGATTTCTGGTCACTTCTTTTGATCCGGGCTTACAGGATCTGGTAAAACCTAGTTTTCCAAAGTAAATTTGGTTTCCTTTTCATAACTTTCATTGTGGCTGTGTTATTCCTTTTCCACAACATTTAGATTCATTTGTTATAGCTTGTTTTCCATTTTATGTTCCCTTCACTACCTGGTGGATTAAATTTTTTAACCTACAGTAATATCCACTCTGAGGTGTACAGTTCTATGGGTCTTGGCAAATGCATAGAGTTGTGTATCCATCAACATAGTCATGATCGAACATGATACACACATGAACAGTCTTGATAGGACAATTCCATCACTCCCAAATTCCTTTCTGCTGCCCTTTTGTAGTCATCCCCCTTTCTTACTCATTGCCCCAAGAAACATTGATTTGTTGTCCTTCACTACAATTTTGCTTTTCCCCAAATGGCGTACTATGGAATATACAATAAATGGCTTTTTGTCTCTGGCTTCTTTCACTTAGGAAAATGAATCTGATTTAAATTGAGGTATAAGTTAAATATAGCACAACTCATAGATCTTAGGTGTAGAACTTAATGCATTTTGACAAATGCATACACCTATGTAACGTTTACTCTTTTCAAGATATAGAAGGTTCTCCTCACCCCATAAAGTTCCTTCATGTCCCTTCTCGGTCAATCCTTGCTCCTGCCTCACCCCTTCTCCACAATCTGAATTTAGATGCAACCACTGTTCTGATTATTTTTCCTATCACAGATTGTTTTTTGACTGTTCTTGGAACTCATACAAATAGAATCATACAATATTTACTCTTTTTTGTGTGTGGCTCATTTTTCTCAGTATAATCCTACAATGGATTTAAATTAATTCACAATAAAAGATGTAATATATAATGTTTCCTATATGCTGGGAGTCTCATAAATGCTTTACATATTGTAGCTGATTGAATATTTAATACAAGTCTGTGAAGTAGGCACTCTCATGGTTCACATTATACAGATGAAGAAACTTTGGCATAAAAAGTTT